>NC_064629.1:66365287-66990287 GCF_023864275.1 Schistocerca cancellata
AAGTTGTATAAGCAAATACCATATTAGCTAGGGCTCCTTGTGCTTGCCAAACACATGATACACAAAGTAAGCGTGTACCCCCCTGAGGATTAATGTAATTATACCCTCAGGTGTTACAGATTACAAGAATGGAATGAAATGTATTACAGAAAACCTTTGTATCATTGTACTTCAAATATCTTTAAAATTAAATGTTTTAAGTACAAAATTAATCACTCAAATACGTGTACTGTAGCGCTAAACTGTGCGTCATGTTGTAAGATAATCTCTGTGGAAGTCTCGTAGTTATTGTCCTCCGAAAGCTAAGTTCTACAGAAGTCAATGTACTTACCTCACGATAAACAAAAGTGAAATGCTTTGCGTATAGATATCTTAGTTATTACGCTTATTGTTGTGATGAAGAAAGTACTGTGCTGTAACGTATTGTTGTGCTACGGAAAAGGCTGTCTCATTGTAGCTATACCACAAAAGTTACTACTAAAACATGTTTTACTTTCCAGAATAATTCAGAAAAACTGTGCAGATATAAAACAGATACACCGCAAAAGCAACATTGTAAATTGTCACTCATTAGTAGTGTCGTGATAAAATCCTGTAGCTGTCACATAAACTAACCACTGTGTCATCTGGTATGCTCACAGAAAGTACTTTAAATCCAGAATGTATTTTCAAGTAAACCAAAATGTTGCATTAAAATCTCGTTAGCAGTACAGGTACATGTTCTAAGTATGTCACCCTTATGGTCATTACGTAATCGTGCAACTAACAAACAAGAATGTACACACACAACAACACTGTGTCGTCTGTTCACAATAACAACGCATTCGTAATTTCTGTTTAAATAATTTCTCTTGGTTCTTGACTGGATATTTAACTTCAAACATTGTTGCTTGGTAACAGTTTCTAAGTCTGACAATGCATACTAGAAATGTGAAGTGAAACGTTTTATGGCAAAGACAAAGTTAAAAAGCAGATTATCTTTCAATAATCGGTTTTACATGTGAAATGTGATGTAAACCTTTACTCTTCCTAGTACGCAGAGTTTCAACTTCAACGCAATTATCATGTGGTATACGTCGGATTCTGTAAGGTCCATTGTAAACTAGAAAGAATTTGTGACTCAAGTGTTTCTTCTTATGTGACAATGAATGAGCTTTAATGATAACTTTCTGACCAATATATAATTTCTTTGCATTTAATTTACCGTGTATTTTCTCCTTTTGTTTGCTACAGATTTTATATTTTTAAGAGCCAAATCAATTATGTCTTTGTGTCGAAGTTTACGTGTATTCGGGAAAGATACAAGCTCTCTGATTCTGTTCGGTGGTTCTTCATTCTTTGGTACAAGAGTAGGTGGTAAAGCAGTGGAATCATGAGGCATTTCATTCAGCACATTTTGAAATAAGTGTAAATATCTGTCCCAATGCTGATGCTTTCTGTGACAAAGTCTGCAAAGCTTATTGATTTCTTTCATAATCCGTTCAGACGGGTTACAATGTGGTGAGTACAATGAAATAAAAACAGGTTTGATTTTATGATTCCGAAGCATGCGTGACCAAACAGCAGATCTGAATTGCGGTCTGTTATCTGAAATGACTTTAGCAACGTGGCCAACTTCACGTAAGAAATTTTTAACAAAGGCGTTGGATACAGACCGTCCAGTGGCATTACGTAACGGTGTGAAAGAAACAAATTTTGAAGTAAGTTCAACAGCGACTAGAACGTACGAAAATCCATTCGATGTTCTGACAAGCGGTCCCAAGAGATCAACAGCAGCAAATTCTTTTAATTTAGAAGGAATGATAGGAAACAACGGAGCACGATGGGAGATAGTAGATGGTTTCGCCTTTTGACAAAGTTTACAAATAGACGAGACTCTTCGAATTCTCTTTTCCATATTGTTAAAATAACAAGTCGTTCGAAGAATATGATAACATTTTCGTGGACCAAAATGTGCATAGCTGAAATGAATGTACCAAATGAGCTTATTAACAAAATCGTCTGGAATGCAAAGTACCCATAGCTTGTCATCAACAGTGCAGCGTTTGAAGAGTATGTTGTTTCTAACCAGATAATAATGCCGAATCTGAGTGTGTGTCTTTTCATGCCATTTACTTTTGATGTCTTTCCAAATCGGATCTTTATCTTGTTCATGAGCAATGTCCTTTAAAGACGTGGTGATGAAGTTTTCAAAGGCGACTTTCTGAATGTAAAGAATACTGAAATTTTTCTCGAGGTTGCCTTCTGTGTTACTTTTCTCAAGCCCAGCCGGTGCGCGTGACTGTGCGTCCGCAACAATGTTCTCCTTGCCGGGAATGTAGACTATTGTGAAGTGGAATTCTTGCAGCCACAATGCCCAACGTTTTAACCTGTCATGATTTAATTTTGAAGACATAAGAAATTGTAATGCACGATGATCACTGTATACTTTTACGTGCTTACCAGAAAGAAAGAAACGGAATTTGTTGAATGCCCAAACAATAGCTAAAGCTTCTAATTCAGTAACAGAATAATTTTTTTCACATTTTGTTAGCACTCGGCTAGCAAAAGCAATGGTTTTCTGAATGGTAGTGTCATTTTCTATGGCTTCTTGAAATAAATGGGCACCAAGACCGACTTTAGAAGAATCCGTGCTAAGGCAGAAATCTTGTGACAGATCTGGATGAGCTAGTATTGGCACGTTAAGTAGCGATTCTTTCAAAGAATTGAATTCCAACTGTGCTTGTTCGTCCCAGTTCCAAATAGTATTTTTTCCAGTGAGAGAGAAAAGTTTGGGTGTAACAAGAATTTGCATATTCAGAAAACGACGGTAAAAATTTATGAGACCTAGAAAACTGCGGACTTGTTTTTTTGTGGATGGAACTGGAATGGCTCTGATTGCTTCTAACTTTTCAGGATCCGGCTGAATGCCTTCAGAAAAAATAATATGTCCCAAAAACTTCACCTTTGTCCTACCGAATTCAGACTTTTCCAAGTTAACTGTAATTCCAGATTCTGCAAAAATACGTAACAAACTGTTGAGGATGCGATTATGCTGTTCCCATGAAGCTTCTGCTATTAGAATATCGTCCACATATAAGGTGATGTGACGTTTTAAGAACTCAGGTAATATGGAATTTAGCCAGAAATGAATGCTGCTGAAGAAATGTTCAAACCAAAAGGAAGTTTCCGAAACTGATAACAAACGCCGAAACAAAGGAAAGCTGTGTAATTTCTACATTCTGGATGAAGTTCGATCTGATAAAAGCTGGATCTGAGATCAATGGAAGACAACACTTTTACACCATTAAAATTTTGAAGAAGTTCTTCCAACGTTTGCGGCCTGTCTGTGCAATGTAAGTAGGCTGCTTATATTTTCTTATTGGCAACGTTACGTAGCGCTCTGTATGAAAATCACTGGCTGTGCTGTGTGCAGTCTGTGGCTAGTTAGCATTGTTATCTGCCTTTTGAAACTTTTGCTGTGTTTGTCTCCGATTTTGTTCCATTGTGTCTAACTTTCGAAGATTTTGTTCCATTGTGTCTAACTTTTGAAGATTTTATCCCATTTGTCTCTGATTTTGTTCCATTTGTTGCATTAATAGCAATGAATCTGTTTCTCTATGCTTTTTGGCAGTGCATTTTCACCGGCAACATTCACATTTTGACAAGCAGAAAATGTGTCTTGACTCATTTGAGAAAACGGTGAGGACCCAAATCCTAAGTCTACAGTATTTGCAATATTGTGTTCTGTCATTTCGGATTCCTGAGGTGAGCTGTTGCCGACCGATCGATCGATAATGCTTTCTTGTTCACTACCTGTTTCACTGTCTACACCATTATTTGCCGCCCGCTCCATTTCCCTATGCACAATTACCAAATTACTGCTTCGAATGTCTGTTAATTCACTACACAGTGGTGCTGATAAGCTACGCTCGTCGTCACTATTATTTCTCAGTTTACTTTGAAGCCTAGTGTTACGTTTTTCACACGCCATTATTGTCACAATATTTCACACGATAACACAGAAAAGCACAATTTGAAGAGCAAAAATAAGAGAACACATTAACATAGCACTGAAAATAATATGTAGTTAATTGCAAGGGCAGCTGCGAAATACTTGGTGCAAATCTACATGCATGCCACAACTGTTTTACTGTACAACAATGAAAGACTGCAACTACAAAGGAGATTCTCTCTACAATTACGCACTAGCAATAAACAATAGCTACACTAATTACACAAACTACAAGAAAAAAATCAGAAGATTCCAGTGAGGTATCCTCGGCTAAGGGTCGTCATATGAAACGGCCCCTTAGAACAATTATACACGACTGTGCTTAAACTGACACACAATATTTTTTAGCGCAACGCAATCTGACTTTCAAAAATCCCTACAAAAGAATGGCCCTGACTAACATTAACCTATACCTGTCACAAATCACTTACCTCACAAAAATCTCCGTTACTCGAACTACTGCAATACGGCGAGCGCCACTACTGCCAGCTAAATAAAAGATTCAAACTACTGAAGGCTCTAACTACTGATAGGCATAGTTAGCAAATGAAAGATTTTAATAGAGAACAAACAATGTATTTACCTTAATAGTCATCAAAAGTCATAATATATACAGCAGCTCATGACATCCATTTTTACAAATTTCAAAACTCCGCCATCTCTCTCCCCACATCCACTACTGCTGGCGGCTCACCTCCAACTGCGCAACGCTACGCGCTGTTCACATCCAGCTGCCCAACACGACAATGGCAGACAACAATGCTAACTAGCCACAGACTGCACACAGCACAGCCAGTGATTTTCATACAGAGCGCTACGTAACGTTGCCAATAAGAAAATATAAACAGCCTACTTACAGTAATTGTAAATGGTGCCCCAAAGTTGTACGTGCATCCACATGAGAACTATAGCCTGAACTTTGTGGTCTTATGTGTAAGTTAAATTTAACCCCAAGTGTCCATCTTCGTCCATATGAAAGATATAGTCTTATGAAATGGGACGAATCTTCTTGAAGCTCCTTGTATGAGTGCTGTATCGCGAGATTACCAGTGATGATTGCATGTGGACTTCAAGAGTCATGTTTGTGTTGTTGATGGCGACAAGAGAGATGGGAAAGGGTGACATCGGTGCTGCTAACTTCACGTGTGTTATAAAAATCTTAACTCATAATGTGACCCTTCTTACTGCAGAATATGAATCATTTACATCCAATTTAATGTTAACCAGTCATAGAGCCGTATGTTCCGTCTTTTTAGCTTTCCTGATTGCTAGATGAAGTAACGCAAGCAACTCATAGTCACACAGTTTTGAGAATCGTGCATCTTGTAACGTGGACTCCCTAACCCCGTTTCACAACAAGGGCATGTTTATTTACGTACGGTTTTTTTCTCTGTAGTTAGCTATCCGTTTCGCCTGTGTCTGCGGGTTTTACCGGGACAACCGCAAAGTGTTTACCAGCGAGACATTGCTCAACGAAAGCACCGCCCGAAACTTTTCGTTGGGCTGGACCAGTGCTTACTAGGTCCTGTGTGTGTAGCAGTTAATCCTGTCAAACGAACTTAGTAATAATTATAAAACGACAAAGCCGTAATTCGTACGCAACTGTACTCTCTTCTAAATTATAACGTTGCCACGACTTCTTCAAGCCTTAGGCTACTATGCAAAATTAGCATTCGTTCTTCATGTACTAACAATATGATGTCCATAACATGAAAAACTGGGCTCATGAAAAGGCACATCAGGTACAAGTCTGGAAGTATGCCTTGTGTTTGGCCAATTACATGGCTTGTCGTAGTCATTTGCCACCACGTTATAATTACACTCTCGCTACTTGAGCCAGTGTAGATAGAAAACTATTTACCGTATGGGTACCCAACTCCACGGGAACGATGCTCAGACTGTGCGCTGCACGATTTGCGTTGTCTAAAGTGCTGGTGTCATAACTTGCCAGTGCGCGCCGACACTGGGTTGGAGCGCAACTATCAGTTTGTATTACAGTTGCAGACAGACAACACGCTTCTGGACGAGGTGATCAGGGCTTTAATCGTATAGCTGTTTTATCAAAATAACGGCAACAGTTGTGATCCTCTTTGCGAGTATTGACACATTAAAGGAATACAGTGAGGTCTTCTCTACGCACCGGGGTTGAAGAATATGATTCGGAAGTTCGAATTAATTGGCGATGGGGAATTGCCGCTGGGAGAGGCCGACGGCCAGTTGCGCCTCAGATTGTTGAAGAAGTCGCTGTTGCCAAAGCTGAGAATGTTGGACGCAGTGTGCAACCCGTTCTAGGCTGTCGCGAACGCAGAAGGTCGCCACCTAGAGCAATGTTTGTAACCTGTAACGTAAACATGGTACGCCATTAACGTATGTTACGTTCTCATGTGCTACCGAACAGTTGTGTTGTAGTTAGGTAAACCGACAAATTTCACTAGGACTCTAATTTCGTTAAGTGGCGCTATCCCTCGTTGTAACAGAGGGTAAGCATACCTCGCAGATAAGTTAAATGGTTCAAATGGCTCTGAGCACTATGGGACGTAACATCTGAGGTCATCAGTCCCCTAGAACTTAGAACTACTTAAACCTAACTAACCTAAGGACATCACACACATCCATGCCCGAGGCAGGATTCGAACCTGCGACCGTAGCGGTCGCGCTGTTCCAGACTGAAGCGCCTAGAACAGCTCGGCCACCCCGGCCGGCTTCTCATGTGGAAATTAAGATGTTTCTTACATTGCTTTACTCTTTATTTATCTTGCTCATATCCTTAAAAATGTTTCCACGAAGTTTCAGTGAACTGCGATCACTCGTTTTTCACGGAGGCCCACTCTAATAGCGAAAATGTGGCTATAATCACCCTGTAAATAGGTTCACTCATTTTACTCAAATTCAAAAGTGCTTCCTCAGTATTTTTTGTTGACAGTTCCACAGCTTTTAAAAAATGAAGACATGATATTAACAGCAGCTTAATATATACGTAATGTAATTCTACAAAAACATTCATGTTACCATATTTTCATGTCAAGGAGACATACACTGAAGAGCCAAGGAAACTGGTACACCTGCCTAATATTGTGTAGGGCCCCCGCGAGGGCGCAGAAGTGCCGCAACACGACGTGGCATGGACTGGACTATGTCTGAAGTAGTGCTGGAGGGAACTGACACCATGAATCCTGCAGGCTTGTCCATAAATCCGTAAGAGTACGAGGGTATGGAGATCTCTTCTAAACAGCACGTTGCAAGCCATCCCAATACAGAAGGGAGCTGATAGAAATACACAGTCAGAGGAACAGAAATGACACTTCAGTTCCAAGACAATAATTACGCTGAAGTCACCGGGATGTATGAAAGTCCCTTGGATAGGCAAGATAATCTTGATGTGTGTGGTGGCCAGCGGAAGTGTTTAAACTGAGAGAAGCGTTGCTGGAGCCACTCTGTAGCAATTCTGGACGTGTGGAGTGTCGCATTGTCCTGCTGGAATTTCCCAAGTCCGTCGTAATGCACAATGGACATGAATGGGTCCAGCTAATCAGAAAGGATGCTTACGTACGTGCCACCTGTCAGAGTCGTATCTAGGCGTATTGGGGTCCCAAAGCATTCCAACTGCACACACCCCTCACCATTACGGAGCCCCCATCAGCTTGAACAGTCTCCTGCTGACATGCAGGGCCCATGAATTCATGAGGTTGTCTCCATATCCGTACACGTCCATCCGCTGGATACAATTTGAAACGAGACTCGTCCGACCAGGCAACATGTTCCCAGTCATCAAAAGTCCAATGTCGGTGTTGATGGGCCCAGGAGAGGTGTAAAGCTTTGTGCGGTGCAGTCATCAATGGTACACGATTTGGTCTTCGGCTCCGAAAGCCCATGATGTTTCGTTGAATGGTTCACACGCTGCCACTTGTTGATTGCCCAGAATTGAAATCAGCAGCAGTTTGTGGAAGGGTAGCACTTCTGTCACATTTAACGATTCTCTTCAGTTGTCGTTGGTCCCGTTCTTTCAGGATCTTTTTCCGGCCGCAGCAACGTCGGAGATTTGATGTTTTACCGGATTACTGATATTCACGGTACACTCGTGAAATGGTCGTACGGGAAAATCCCCACTTCATCGCTACCTCGGAGATGGTGTGTCTCATCGCTCGTGCGCCGACTATGACACTACGTTCAAACTTACTTTAATCTCGATAGCTGTAGCAGCAGTAACCGATCTAACAACTACGCCAGACACTTGTCTTATATAATGTTGCCGGCCGCAGAGCCATATTCTGCCTGTTTACATATCTCTGTATTTGAATACGCATGCCTATACCAGTTTCTTTATTCCCACCCTCCCCAGGTTAGCCGAGAGCGCTAAAGTGCAGTCTGCCTTCGGCGGTGCTACGGCACGGACGTCTGTTTACGTCCCTGCCGGAGAAGTTCGCTTTCGCTCAGTTGTTTACCTCGTCGGCGTACTCGTGCGTTTAGACGACTCGATATAGAATGGCACATGCATACCGAAAGTCGACTCTCAAGATTAGTTTTTCGAATGAATATGCGAGACCGAAAGCCTACGAAATAGAAAAGTTCCTACGAGACGAAGTTAAACTTGACTACAACGAACTTATCGGAATCCACCTCTCCATAGTGAGCAGTGTTGTTTACGTCAAGCTGATTAACGACGCAGTATGTGACAGAATCATCCGAGATACTAAACATGCACTCAAATTTTGTCACTCTGATGGACATGTTGGAGAAGTAACTATTGATCATGCAGGACTGGGCTTACGGAACATACGTATTTTCGAACTTCCCTTCGAGGTTCCGTCTGACTTGGTCGTTGACGCCTTACGCCCATATGGAAGAGTGCTTAGCCACGTAGAGGAAAAATGGTCCAACTTCACGACTTACCCCGTTCTCAATGGGGTGCGTCAAATCAGAATAGAACTGACACGACATGTACCCTCGTACTTGTTCATCGGCGGATGCAGAGCTATAGTCATCTACGATGGACAACCCAAAACATGCTCAGGCTGTGGGGAAGAGGGCCACGTCCGTTCCGAATGTATGCAGCGGAGGATAGTGCAAGTTCCAAACGGCGAACCCGTACCTCCGTCCACGTTGACGCCGCTGCCACTAACGTATGCGGACGCATTTCGAACGGATCCCATCCCGAAGAATGACCAGCTACAGAATCCTGACAGTTTACGGCAACCGACTGCGGCAGAGACCGCCTCCAGTGACGAAACGACGCACACTTCTGCCGCTCCGGCGCCGACGACGCACTTAACCGAGCGGAAAGGATCGGTAGGAGAAATGGAAATTGATCCTGCTGTTGTGCCGACAGCTGCTTTCGTCCCTGAGCACCGGGAGTCACTTCTGCACTCTGATACGGAGGCGCACACGCGCAAACAACGATCACCGAAGCGCCACAAGAAACGACGGCTCGCGCCGTCGGATACCTGCTTACTGCAGTCCACGCCAGACGTCGATACAGTGCATCCGGATGCGCAACGGGAGGATCTACCTCCCACACAGCAGTACGACGCGAATCATGCTACGCAGGGGTTGAATACAGACACACCGGACGGAAAGCCGACGGACGGAGTCCCTCCACCCACCGCAGCAACGCCACCGCCTTCGGTCAGCCCGGCCGGAGAGACACGACGGGAGCTGGACCTCCAGCACAGGACCTGGGCCGACGAATCCGATACTGACCCCCACACCGACGACGCACCCGCAATGGCGAGTGCTGCGTCCACCGGATGTTAACCGCGCAGAAGATGCAGACTGACGCACAGACAGCATGTCACCGGGCAGCAGCACACAAATTAACATAAGCGTTCATGTGCGCTTTACGCACTGAGGAACAGCGGCAGGCATATCGAACAGCCTCTATTAATATTAATACGATCAGAACGCCTGTCAAATTGCAATTATTACGAGACATGTTGCATGCGTCAGACGTCGACATCGTTCTGCTGCAGGAAGTATGTGTTGAGAGCTTCCCCGCCCTCTATGAGTACGATACGTACATTACACCTACTACCGACGGCGGCAGCGGAACAGCGATACTTCTACGTAGCGGCATAGTAGCCGAGGACGTGGTGTACCTGCCGTCAGCGCGAGGACTAGCGCTCACAGTGCTGGGAGTACGGGTCGTTAACATTTACGCACCGTCGGGGTCAGACAGACGGCGCGACCGTTCCCGATTTTACGCAGAGGAGATTGCAACACTATTCGTAGGTCGGTATGAACATGTCTTATTTGGAGGCGACTTCAACTGCGTGCTCGCACCAAAAGATCAACACCCCCGTTATACTTCATGCCCGGAGCTGCGGCAACTCATACTGGACATGAATCTCATTGATACATGGGAGCAGATACATGGCGACAGACGTGGATACACCTACGTCACGAGTCACTCTGCAAGTCGTCTCGATCGCATTTACGTAACACGTCGTCTCGAACCTGCGATCCTCGATGCGGAATTGTGGCCTGTCGCCTTTTCAGATCACATAGCATATATATGCACGGTCTCCCTGAGTCGTCAACAGGTGTGGAGGAGTCGCAGTGTTTGGAAACTGAATACAGCACACCTTAGGGAACCTGAGTGCAGACGCTTAGTCGAAGACACTTGGCATGTGTGTGAACGACGCCTCCCGACATATCCGACGACGTTGCAGTGGTGGCTGGAATGCGTTAACCCTGCATTGCGCCGAGCGTTAATTGCATACGAAAGAGAGCAGATGATGTGGAGGCGGTACACGACGGAATTTTATTTCACGATGCTCCGTGAACTATCTGTACAAGCACCTTCACAGGAGCGTCGTGCCGGTATAAAACGAGCACAGGCCCAAATAATTTCCATAACGCGCCGCCGACTGGAGGGTGTCGCAATCCGTGCAAGGGCCTTTGAACGAGTCCGTGGAGAATCCCCGTCGATGTATCACGTTATTAGAGAAAAACAACGTAGCCGCAGAACCTTAATACAGACGGTCGTACTGCCAGATGGTCGCCGCATGACAACGCAAAAAGACATTGCCAACGCTTTCGTGGAACACTACGGTCATCTATATGAAGAAGCGGAACACGATCAGGCAGCCTTTCATGAGGTCCTACGAACGCTCTCCGCGTGTCTCGACGAGTCGGCCAACCTGGAGTTAACAGGTGAAATCACAGTTGACGACGTAATGGAAGCGATTGATAAGGGAGCGTCGCACAAATCGCCGGGGCCCGACGGGTTTCCGTTAGAGTTCTATCGTACATTTAAAGATCTCATGATTCCACGATGGACTGCCATGTACGGCGAATTGATGTCTCCCAACGTGCCTCTTCCACCCTCCTTCGTGGAAGGAATGATCATCCCCATCCACAAACCATCTGGCGGCACAGGGATACAGGCCTACAGGCCACTGACCCTTCTTAATTGCGACTACAAGATCTACGCCAGGATACTTGCAGCACGCTTTAAACGCGTAATACGACAAGTGATTTCACTCGACCAAACCCAGCTAGGAGGAGCTAGCAATATACAAACGGCACTCAGCGACTACCGCGATGTTATCGCACTGGCATCAACATGTCGTCTCCGGGGTGTGTTGGTATCGATAGACTTCGATCGCGCATTTGACAGGCTGAGTCATGCTTATCTCACGGACGTGATGACGAAAATGAAGTTTCCGGAAAGTTTTGTCACCGTCGTCATGCGACTACTCCACGGAGCCGCATCCAAAGTGCTCATCAATGGACGCTTGGTGGGGCCCATCACCATCTCACGATCGGTCAGACAAGGGTGCCCGCTGTCAACGATATTGTATGCCATCGCTGTCGAGCCGCTGCTTTGCGGGCTCCGGAATCGACTCCAAGGAATGACGATAAGGCACAACAAGTTTGTATGCCGAACATACGCAGATGACCTAGTGTTTTTAGCACGGTCAGGCGACGA
This sequence comes from Schistocerca cancellata, assembly GCF_023864275.1. Taxonomy (NCBI): domain Eukaryota; kingdom Metazoa; phylum Arthropoda; class Insecta; order Orthoptera; family Acrididae; genus Schistocerca; species Schistocerca cancellata. Next base: position 66,377,209 of record NC_064629.1, read on the forward strand.
GGCAGGAGCGGCCTTGCATTGGATTAATTTGTATTGTATGGCTACGGGAAGTCGCCTGAACATGGCAAAGTCGGGAGCGATGAACATCGGGAGAGGACTCCCAACAGGAAGTGTAGCACCATTACAGCCGATCAACACGATGAAATGCCTAGGAATTATCTTCACTACCGACGTTCGACGCACGGTGGCACTGAGTTACAGAAATCTTCTGCAAACAATTCGTGCGAGTGTCCGAAGTCACAGGTTAAGGGCACTGGATATGATACAACGGGTCACCTTTGCCAACACTTATCTAGCCTCTCGCATCCCCCACCTGGCACAAGTTCTTCCTATGCCGGTGGTGTTGGCCCGCCGAATCCTGGCGGCACTCGGATATTTTGTGAGCACAGGTCTGCTTTTTAAGGTAGGGTACGAAACCCTCACCCTTCCTCGTAGTCGTGGAGGTCTTGGACTAGTCCACGTACGCGACCGAGCAGTGGCTATTTATGTAACCACAATGATAAAGATGTGGACACGACACCAGACAAGTCTGACGGGCAGCTTGATAGACGAACTCGCTCCACCTTCTCTTTCGGCTCCGGTAGCGGTGGCTCACATCTCACCATCGCTTGCCCATATGCGAACCTTCTTTGTGGAACACAGTTATGTACATATGGAACTACCGACTACCAGGACGGCAACGGCACGTGATATATATCACATCTTGACTCGACGACGGCCGAATAATGCCGTAGAGCGCCGCCAACCAACAGTTACGTGGTCAGTGGTATGGCGTACAGTGCACCACCCACACCTCGATACGGGAACGCGCGCATTGTGGTATCAGGTGGTCAATGGGAAATACGTGACTCGTTCCAGGTTGCATACAATTCATATGGCGGACGAGCCACTGTGTCCGCAGTGCAATGTTATAGACACTGAGGAGCATCGCCTGATATGCGGTCCTTCGGCGGACGTCTGGTGTTTGGTCAAAAAAATGATCGCCTTCCTCCTTCGGGTGGGGCCGCAAACAATAGAACCACGCACACTACTTCTCCCAGATAGGACATATTATCCCCGAACGAAGACAAACGCAGTGACTTGGATTCGAGGTTTGTCTGTGCGTTATCTTTTCCGAGACGGCAGTAAGAATGTGCTTGACTTTTGGGCCTTACTACAGGAACATCACTCACAGCTTATGAGACATCCGAGATATCGAACATATTACGCAAATTTTTTAGGGAGTGCCTTGCTTGATCCCCCACCCAGTTGGGGTGTCCCGGGTAGGAGAATGTAATTATTGTCTATAAGTATCAGAACAAGAAAGGACCAGGACAGTGGAGAGGATCCACAAACACACGTGAAGACGTACCCGACACCAACGCGAGGTGTGACGGGATTAGCGAGGTACGCGCCTAAAAGAGGAACGTAGACCGCTATTGTTTGTACTGCCAGAAGCAGGATATTTTATTTTTTTTTTCACTATTATGTTAAAAAATCCACTTATTTACGTTTCCCAGAAACATTTTCTTTTATAAAGTCATCGTCTTATATATTAAAAAAAATGCTAGAAGCAGTTTATGTTTGTTATTGTAAAAAAAAAAAAAAAAAAAAAGTGTTCTGCACTTTCGTACCGCTGGTCCCGGGTTCAATACCGCTCGGAATCAAATATTTTTTATTTTTTCTTTTCACTTTTATTTATCTTGTATGTAAATATTATTTATGTATTTGTATAGATGTATGACATTTAAGATATATGTAAAAAAAAATGTGGCGTCGAATGTAATAGGACCTGCACCAAGGCGGCCGGGCCTGCCCTGGAAGGGGGCCAATGACGCCAAAAAAAAAAAAAGTGGTCAGCGTGACAGACTGTTAATCCTAAGGGCCCGGGTTCGATTCCCGGCTGGGTGGGAGATTTTCTCCATCTAAAAAAAAAAATAATGGTAGAGCACTTGCCCGCGAAAGGCAACAATAAAGAAAAAAAAAAAAAAAAGCGCTGCTCCCTGCACTCTGTTAGGCGCGCCGGCCCCGGATCGAAACCGCGCGGCGGATTAACGACGAGGGCCGGTGTGCCAGCCAGCCTGGATATGGTTTTTAGGCGGTTTTCCACATCCCACTAGGTGAATACCGGGCTGGTCCCCATGTCCCGCCTCAGTTACATGACTCACAGAGATTTGAGAAACGTTCGCACTGTTTCATAATTTCCACTAGACACAGACAACTCAGGTACCTTGATACCGTCCTGGGGGCAGGAATGGCATCCAGCCACTCCTTCAAATGAACCTTGCCAAATACGATTGTAACCACGCCGACTCTGCCAACTGTGGGACAAAGGCGTAAGCAATAGCAAACCTATACCAGTTTCTTTGGCAGCAGCAGCACTCCGTCTTCAGGCAAAGAGTGACCTACCGGGACCATCCGACCGCCGTGTCATCCTCAGTGGAGGATGCGGATAGGAGGGGCGTGGGGTCAGCAGACTGCTCTCCCGGTCGTTTAATGATATTCTTGACCGAAGCCGCTACTATTCGGTCGAGTAGCTCCTCAATTGGCATCACGAGGCTTAGTGCACCCCGAAAAATGGCAACAGCGCATGGCGGCCTGGATGGTCACCCATCCAAGTGCCGACCACGCCCGACAGCGCTTAACTTCGGTGATCTCACGGGAACCGGTGAATCCACTGCAGCAAGGCCGTTGCCTACTTTCTTTGGCGCTTCAGTCTATTTATCTAATTCTGTATGGATCATTTGATAATCGCCTAACACGTAAACTAACTGCGAGAAAATGAATTAAAAGGCACTGCAGCAACGGATGAATCATTGTTTCTATCATTCACACAATGAACAGCAGCTACCAAATCCAGCACGATCAAAATATTATTCAACCGGCCTCTTAGCCTTTGGCTTTTGAACATACGACAAACTCGCGACTGTAAACAGTAAATGTGTACTTTTTACAAACATCACATGGATAACAGACAAATGTGCTACTGTTAGTAAAAAAAGGGATTATTTTAATGGTGTTTTCACTACATAATGGTCAAGCCGGAATCCAGAGCAGTGCATAGATTGGGAGTCTTTTATTCGTTTTCTGGCCATTGTTTATGTTCAGTCTTGTATTAGAGGAACATGATCGTTTGTGTGTACGATATTGTAAACATTGAGCCAAGCTTCCACAGAGCGTGGCAGCCGGCAGTCAGCAGTCAGGCTTCATTCGCTCCAACACAAGGTCCGTCCTTTCTTAGCCAACGGCAGAGTCTCGGACCTCCCGGCAAACGTACTGACAAGTGGAGGCCACGACGTTCGAATGATGGATTTACTTCAAACGACTTACACTTTTAGTCCGTTAGGACAACGTAATGTGCGACTATTAAGGTATACTACATAGGCTATTTCGGGAAAATCGCAAGAGCAGTTTTACGCGTCCATGAGGCGCCGACGCGTTGCGACCCTGAGCACGAGCTGGAGGCTGTCATGTGGTTAGCGTTCGCAATCGGTGGATCGCTAGGCCAGGTGCCGCTCATCTTTTATTATTTACAGTTTTTAACATTACTCATAATCTGTATGTGTGTGTGTATTAAACCGGGGACCTAGAAACGACGGAGAGGCTCCTTCCTGTCGTAGCTCTCAGTGGTTCACTACCCCACAACAGGCCGCAGCAATCCACCCACGTCACCGCCGCCCCACACCGAACCCAGGGATATTGTGCTCTTCGGCCCCCAGTGGACACCCCCCCCTCCCCCCTCCCTCACTGGGAACGTCTCACAAGGGAACATCCCCATCGCACCCCCCTCAGATTCAGTTATAAGTTGGCACAGGGGATAGGCCTTGAAAAACTGAACACAGATCGATCGAGAAAACAGGAAGAAGTTGTGTGGAACTATGAAAAAATAAGTAAAATATACAAACTGGGTCGTCCATGCATAAGATAGGTAATATTAAGGGCAATGTGAGGCGAAGAGCTCCGTGGTCCCGTGGTTAGCGTGAACAGCTGCGGAACGAGAGGTCCTTGGTTCAAATCTTCCCTCGACCGAAAATTTTAACTTTTTATTTTCAGTTTATGTGAAAAACTCTTATGTTTTCATCACTTTTTTTTGGAGTGATTATTACATCCACAAGAAAACCTAAATAGGGCAAAACCCGATTTTCACCCATTCGCCAAGTGTACTAGTTAGGTGGGTCGACAACATATTCCTGTCATGTGACGCACATGCTGTCACCAGTGTCGTATACAAAATATCAGACGTGTTTTCCTGTGGAGGAATCGGTTGACCTATGACCTTGCGATCAAATGTTTTCGGTTCCCATTGGAGAGGCACATCCTTTCGTCAACTAATCACACGGTTTTGCGGTGCGGTCGCAAAACACAGACACTAAACTTATTACAGTGAACAGAGACGTCAATGAACGAACGGACAGATCATAACTTTGCGAAAATAAAGAAAGCAAAATTTTCAGTGGAGGGCAGATTTGAACCAAGGACCTCTCGTTCCACAGCTGTTCACGCTAACCAGGTGACCACGGCGCTCCTGGCCTCACATTGCCCTTAATATTGCATATCTTACGCATGGACGACCCAGTTTGCATATTTTGCTTATTTTTTCATAGTTCCACACAACTTCTTCCTGTTTTCTCGATTGATCTGTGTTCAGTTTTTCAAGGCCTATCCATTGTGCCAACTTATAACTAAATCTGAGGGGGGTGCGATGGGTATGTTCCCTTGTCAGACCAGACGAGTGTAACCCCAAAGGTTTGCGTGGTAGAGTGTGTGGTGTATGGACAGTATGGTGTACGTGTACGTGGAGACAGTGTTTGTGCAGCAATCGCCGACATAGTGCAACTGAGACGGAATAAGGGGAATCAGCCCGCATTCGCCGAACCAGATGGAAAACCGCCTTAAAAACTATCCACAGGCTAGCCGGCACACCGGACCTCGACACTTATCCACCTTGCGTATTCGTGCCGGGGACCAGCACGCTTTGCACCTCTGGAAGCAGCGAGGTAGACCGCGCGGCTAGCCGGGCGGGCTATTACTTACATTACTTCATACATATCACATATGAAAGGGAATATGATGAAAAGACACATGTATCTGCATGAACTTTTATCGAATTTCCAACTTTATGCTTGCTTGTTAAAAATTATCATCACAATAAATATTCTAAGTATCGACAAGTAAACGAACAAATGCATAACATTTTCCTGAAAAGTATGCCTGTCGTGATTTCCGGGATTCCTTGTACCTGCAGTGGGGTAAGGTACCGAGAACTGCTTTGCACCGGAACGCTTCGAACTGCAGACAGAGGTTTCGAGGGCGAGGAGCGGTCTTAGAGGGCCGATGTCAAAAAAAATGGCTCAAATGGCTCTGAGCACTATGGGACTCAACATCTTAGGTCATAAGTCCCCTAGAACTTAGAACTACTTAAACCTAACTAACCTAAGGACATCACACACACCCATGCCCGAGTCAGGATTCGAACCTGCGACCGTAGCAGTCCCGCGGTTCCGGACTGCAGCGCCAGAACCGCTAGACCACCGCGGCCGGCGAGGGCCGATGTCAAACATCGATAAATATAGGTGTAAATAACACTCAAGATTACAGTGAGTTACAATATGCCAGAATATGAGGGTAATGTACGATTAATAGTCAGATGTGCTTTCGACGTTACAAGTTACATTACTGTGTTTTTCATACAGACACGGAAAACATAGATTGAAGCTGTACCTGCTACATTCATTCAACGAATGCAATTTTCTCGCATGCCAAAGGAATCTTCAGAGTTTCTAAGGAAAAATAAACCACGTTAACATTTTGAAAAATTTCCAACAGTTTCTACATCTACATAGATATTCCGCAAGCTCAGTACGGTGCATGGTGGAGGGTATCCTGTACCACTGTTGCCACTTCCCCCTCCTGTTCCGCTCGCAAATAAAGCGAGGGAATAACGACTGTCTGTATGCCTCCGTATGAGCCCTAATTTCTCCTATCTTATCTTCCTGGTCTTTAACGCAGAATGTGTGTTAGTGGCAGTATAATCGTTCAGCAAATCAGCGTCAAATGCCAGTTCTCTTAATTTTTTCAAAAGCGTTTCTCGAAAAGAAAGTCGCCTTCCCTCCGGAGATTCCCATTTGAGTCCCCGAAGCATCTCCGTAACACTTACGTGATGTTCGAACCTACCAATAACAAATCTATCAGCCCGCCTCTGAACTGATTCTATGTCTTCCTTCAATCTGACCTGGTACCGATCCCAAACACTCGAACAGTACTCAAGGATAGGTCGCACCAGCACCCTACATGCGGCCTCCTTTACAGGTGAACCACTCTTTCCTAAAATTCTCCCAATAAAGCGAAGTCAAGTCTTCACCTTCCAGACCACAGTTCTCACATACATGTTCCACCTCATATCGCTTTGCAACGTTACGTCCGGACATTAAACGACTTGACTGTGTCAAGCAGGACACTAGTAATACTGATCCGAACATTACAGGTTTGATGTTGCTACTCATCCGCATGAACTTACATTTTCCACATTTAGGGCCAGCTGCCATTCAACACATCAACTGTAAATTTTGTCTAACTCGTCTTGTACCTACAGTCACTCAACTTCGACACCTTACCGTACATCACGGCATCATCAGCAAACAGCCGCCGATTGCTGTCCACCCAATCCACCAAATCATTTGTGTACATAGAGAACAACAGCGGTACTATCACACTTCCATGTGACACTCCTGACGAAAACCTTGTCTCTGATGAACACTCGCCGTCGCGGGCAACATACTGGGTTCTACTATTTTAGAAGTATTGGATGAACGGAACGTTTTCGTAAATACACTCCTGGAAATTGAAATAAGAACACCGTGAATTCATTGTCCCAGGAAGGGGAAACTTTATTGACACATTCCTGGGGTCAGATACATCACATGATCACACTGACAGAACCACAGGCACATAGACACAGCCAACAGAGCATGCACAATGTCGGCACTAGTACAGTGTATATCCACCTTTCGCAGCAATGCAGGCTGCTATTCTCCCATGGAGACGATCGTAGAGATGCTGGATGTAGTCCTGTGGAACGGCTTGCCATGCCATTTCCACCTGGCGCCTCAGTTGGACCAGCGTTCGTGCTGGACGTGCAGACCGCGTGAGGCAACGCTTCATCCAGTCCCAAACATGCTCAATGGGGGACAGATCCGGAGATCTTGCTGGCCAGGGTAGTTGACTTACACCTTCTAGAGCACGTTGGGTGGCACGGGATACATGCGGACGTGCACTGTCCTGTTGGAACAGCAAGTTATCTTGCCGGTCTAGGAATGGTAGAACGATGGGTTCGATGACGGTTTGGATGTACCGTGCACTATTCAGTGCCCCCTCGACGATCACCAGTGGTGTACGGCCAGTGTAGGAGATCGCTCCCCACACCATGATGCCGGGTGTTGGCCCTGTGTGCCTCGGTCGTATGCAGTCCTGATTGTGGCGCTCACCTGCACGGCGCCAAACACGCATACGACCATCATTGGCACCAAGGCAGAAGCGACTCTCATCGCTGAAGACGACACGTCTCCATTCGTCCCTCCATTCACGCCTGTCGCGACACCACTGGATGCGGGCTGCACGATGTTGGGGCGTGAGCGGAAGACGGCCTAAAGGTGTGCGGGACCGTAGCCCAGCTTCATGGAGACGGTTGCGAATGGTCCTCGCCGATACCCCAGGAGCAACAATGTCCCTAATTTGCTGGGAAGTGGCGGTGCGGTCCCCTACGGCACTGTGTAGGATCCTACGGTCTTGGCGTGCATCCGTGCGTCGCTGCGGTCCGGTCCCAGGTCGACGGGCACGTGCACCTTCCGCCAACCACTGGCGACAACATCGATGTACTGTGGAGACCTCACGCCCCACGTGTTGAGCAATTCGGCGGTACGTCCACCTGGCCTCCCGCATGCCCACTATACGCCCTCGCTCAAAGTCCGTCAACTGCACATACGGTTCACGTCCACGCTGTCGCGGCATGCTACCGGTGTTAAAGACTGCGATGGAGCTCCGTATGCCACGGCAAACTGGCTGACACTGACGGCGGCGGTGCACAAATGCTGCGCAGCTAGCGCCATTCGACGGCCAACACCGCGGTTCCTGGTGTGTCCGCTGTGCCGTGCGTGTGATCATTGCTTGTACAGCCCTCTCGCAGTGTCCGGAGCAAGTATGGTGGGTCTGACACACCGGTGTCAATGTGTTCTTTTTTCCATTTCCAGGAGTGTATAAAAACTAAACTAAACTCCACCCGAACAGGCCACGAAGGCCCAACGGCCGCCGTCTCATCCTCAGCCCACAAGCGTCACCGGATGCGGATATGGAGGAGCATGTGGTCAGCATACCACTCTCCCGGCCATATATCAGTTTCTGAGACCGGAGCCGCTACTCCTCAATCAAGTAGTTCCTCAGTTTGCCTCACAAGGGCTGAGTGCACCCCGCTTGCCAACAGCGCTCAGCAGACCGGGTGGTCACCCATCCAAGTGCTAGCCCAGCCCGACAGCGCTTAACTTCGGTGATCTGACGGGAACCGGCGTTATCACTGCGGCAAGGCCGTTGGCATTTTCGTAAATATCGGTGCCGAAAATCGGCGATGAACGAATGAATGTATTTTAACAACATCTTCACGAAGAGCATTTTATCGTTCGTTGTCAAGTGTGAAGGCGCTCGATTAAGTTTTTTAACTTTCCTATAGAAACAGAGGTCGCATAACATTTGTAGTAATAATAAAAATTAGAAACCAGGTAAATAACGTTCGAAATTCAATACAAATTAATGCAAATACATATGTCCTTCCATTATATTATCTTTCAAATGTAGTATGTACTAAATACTATGACTAGTGTTGAAAAAAATAAGTAAAAAAAGACAGATGAGCGGGACTAGATATAGGCCTCCACCGACTACGGAGCTTTAACGCTAACCGTAGGACCGCCACCAGTTCGTTTTTAGTCGTAACGCACCGATTCATCAATGACGCTTAAGACTTCTCTTGCGATTTTCTTGAAGTCGCCTAGGTAGTACTCCTTACCACTTAAATATTATGGTGTCACAATGGACTATTAAAATTGTAGAAACTTTGAAGTAAATCCATGATTCGAACGTCTTAGCCTCCCCTTGTGAATGCGTACGGCTCTTGCTTCCCGACCTGTCAGCTGTTCCTCTGAGAGGCTCGATCTGTTTAGGACAACAGCCCGAAGCCTGCCAACGGTGACCAATGAAGCTTGTAGCTGTTTCTCTACAGAGGCCATTTCCTCTGTTCGAACATAACAAGCACACTCCATATCCATTTCCTACTGTGAGGAAGTACTACTTGAATGGTTGGTTGGTTGGTTGTTTGGGGGAAGAGACCAAACAGCGAGGTTGTCGGTCTCATAGGATTAGGGAAGAATGGGGAAGGAAGTCGGCCGTGTCCTTTCAAAGGAACCATCCCGGCATTTGCCTGGAGTGATTTAGGGAAATCACGGAAAACCTAAATCAGGATGGCCGGACACGGGATTGAACCGTCGTCCTTCCGAATGCGAGTCCAGTGTGCTAACTACTGGGAAGTAGTACTAACACAGGCAGTTACAGACTGAGAAACCTTGTGCAACCCAACTCGCTCTGCTCTTCCACGATACCCAGAAAGCAGTACATGCCGGCGCCTAGATTGATGCCGTGTTATTTGACTTCCAGAAGATGTTCCAAAGAGTTCCGAAATGTCACCTTTTGAGAGAAAAATGCATGTACAGAGTATCAGCTCAATTTTCTGATTAGATGGAGTTCCTAGCATAAAGAACACATCTCATTCTTACCAGGAAGGAATCTCAAGATCCAGGGGAGGGTTATAGGACCATTATTTTGGACGATATACAGTTCGTCCAACAATAGACTTCCTGATTTTATGAAAAAGAGTGGCAGAAGAATGAACAAACTGTAAGTTTATTACGAAAGCTGTAAGAATTTTATACAGAAGTTTCAAAGTACACTAGTGTGCAAAATTTAAGGATGGAAGTAACTTTCGCGTGATGTGTCGCTGCCTGGTTCAAAAGGTTCAGATGGCTCTGAGCACTATGGGACTTAACATTTGAGGTCATCAATCCCCTAGAACTTAAAACTAATTAAACCTAACTAACATAAGGACATCACACGCATCCATTCCCGAGGCAGGATTCGAACCTGCGACCGTAGCGGTCATTGCCTGGTAACATAGCTCAATGGAACTTAGACCAGAGATAGAAAGAACTGCAATGAGACGAACAGAAGTAACACTTTTATTCAACGACAATAACTACGCTCAAGTCATCGAGATTCATGACGGTCCCGTGGAAGTTACAAATGGCAGGACATGCTTCCTAAAGGTGTTTGTGATCACCACGTATGGCAATCCATGCTCTGCTACGTGCTCTCATGCTCGTCGCAAGGCTGCTAAAGAGTTCTCCTTGCAGTACATTCCATTCCTCCACCAGAACGGTTGACAACTGCTGGTTGGCCATCGGTGCAGGTCACATACCTCACACAGATCAAAGTAGATCATCTCAATGATTCCAATGATAGCCCTTCAGAGCATATGACGGCGATACAAGTCTTCGGATACCTACTGGACACCAAAATACTACACTGGCGTCCAAATGTAAAGCAACAGACCGAAATTTTGCAAGGTTGCGTTTATTTTGCAACAAAACAGTATAATCAGGTGATAGTAACGAAGAAACAATATCAAGAACACAGCACGTAAATTACTGCAACATGCATAACGGTAGACAAAAATGTTGTTCGTTTTTTCTAACTTAACGTATTTACACACACATTCCGACAATGGTTAATATGCTCAGTATGGGATGTGACCACCTCTGGCAGCAATACAGGCCTGAAAAACGACTGGGAATGTTGTGAATTATGCCATCAATATCATGTTGAGGCAATAAGCCCATTCTTCCTGCAGCGCTGCTCGCAATTCTTGGAGAATAGTTGGTGGATGCCGACGTGATGCAATCAGTGTCCCTAGTGCATCCCAGACGTGCTCTATGGGATTCAAATTGGGAGAGCGAGCAGGCCACACTTTGTGTGCAATATCTCTCGTTTCCAAGAAAATATCAAACACGCGTGCTCTATGAGGTCGAGCATTATCGTCCGCCAATACGATGTCTGGGCCCACAGCGCCTCGCAACAACAGCGGATGAGGTCCCAAGATCTCGTCACGATACCTGACAGCAGTTAAATCTTGCCGATTTAGCCGTACAGTTTCATGAAGAGGTGTTCGAGTGGTCAACATGATCCCTGGCCACACCATTAGGGATCATCCACGGTATCAGTCTCTTTCCACTATGGTTAGGTCCCGGAATCGTGTTCCACGTTACTTCCAAATGCGAATCCATCGGGAATCACTGTCCAGACCAAATCGGGACTCATCTGCAAAAAGAACATTGGTCCACTGTTCGACCGTCCAGGTGGAATGTCGATGGCTCCACTCTAGACGTTCCCTTCTGTGGAGACGCGTCATAGGTACACACACAGCAGGTTCAAAATGGTTCAAATGGCTCTGAGCACTATGGGACTAAACTTCTGAGGTCGTCAGTCCCCTAGAACTTAGAACTACTTAAACCTAACTAACCTAAGGACATCACACACATCCATGCCCGAGGCAGGATTCGAACCTGCGACCGTAGCGGTCCCGCGGTTCCAGACTATAGCGCCTAGAACCGCTCGGCCACATCGGCCGGCACACACACAGCAGGTCTCCGACAATAAAGGCCACTCTGCTGAAGCCTCGATCTCTATAAACTGTCGCCTCATGCGAGAAACAACAGAACGATTCACATTAAGCCACTGGGCCACATTAGTTTGCGACTGTTCAAATGGTTCAAATGGCTCTGAGCACTATGGGACTCAACATCTTAGGTCATAAGTCCCCTAGAACTTAGAACTACTTAAACGTAACTAACCTAAGGACATCACACACACCCATGCCCGAGGCTGGATTCGAACCTGCGACCGTAGCAGTCCCGCGGTTCCGGACTGCAGCGCCAGAACCGCTAGACCACCGCGGCCGGCAGTTTGCGACTGTCCTGCTTCAAATCTTCCCATGGCCCTCCATCGCAGAGAGTCTAGTAGGAGTCTTCTCTATGCCATACTGCACCGTCTGTGACTGTGTATACAATGACTGTCGATGTGGGACTACCCAGAAAACACTATCCGGTTTGATAGGTGCTCTCCTGTCGTTGTTGGCGTAGTTGTCCGTTGACCAGAATGCCATCTTCCGTGCAATACACGATCGTACAGACACCCATTGACAGTTCGTATGATTATATTGTGAATGAGACTCAGGACAGGGAAATAATGATTTGTTGCTTTAATTTTGGACACCGGTGTATATTGAGATGGACCCAAGAAGGAAAATGGCACTAGATGTGTTGTGTATAACTTTGTACACAACGGGACAGAGAGGTCGGCTACAGAGAGGAGCGGCAACTGTCGCTGTAGAAAAACTGGATAGGAACAGAAAAGATTGGTGAACAAGTTAACACAACTAACACAAGGTTTACTTAACCTGTATTTCTCCGAATGAACGAAGACCCCTTAGAAATAATGCAGCAAGAAACAGTCCAGCTATCACAATGTCAATTACGATGAGGCCCGCTGCATTAAGGACGTACCGTGATGTAGCGATGAGGCTCCAAGTGAAGCTGCCAGCCGTCCTGTACCGTGGCGGCAGAGGGCGCTTGAAGCCCTGAGCTGCACAGCGGGCGCGCACACTGGCTCCGTCAGATTCTGCGCGACCGCTATCGGCCTCTGACGGTAACCTGCTATTCCGTTACCAACTGTGACACCCATGAGTTTGTATTGACACGTGACACCACAGGACGTGCAGCCGTATACTAGACAACACAAGCTTGGGGATGTTATAAATTAGCTGTATAAATGTCTATTACGGCGGCAGAGCTAGAAGCCATTTTAGAAGCAATCAAGTACGCATAAAACTACATTTAGGACAAAATTATTATCTTGACTGACTCTCCAGCAGAAGTCATGATCTTGAAAAACCGTTTTGCACAGCGACACAGCAACCCAGGCGTTTGACATTATATAGCAAGTCAGTGGCTGAAAAATCGGCAAAAGGAAATCACATTAATCTGTGCGATTGTAGTCTTTCTCGGCGTATTCCACTGATAAATTCTTCTCGCGTTATCAGACGAGTGGTGGCGTCGTCTTGTCGCAACATTTCAATGGGTTTCGTACCCATCATCTTCGCCAGAAACTCATTGAAACGTTGCGACAAGACGACGCCACCACTCGGCTGATAACCCGAGAAGAATTCATCAGATTAATTTGGATGAAAGGTCATAGCGGCATCCGCTCTGCGGCCAACTGACTAAACAATGCGCAGCTTCAGGAATGCCATGTTATCCAAATGTACCACACACAGGTTACATACAACGATTTAAAAGGACGATGCGAAGCAGTTGGTACTAGGGATGGAGCAGAAGAACCAATGACGAAAGGAAACATTATGGAGCGATACACGCTGTGAGCTCACGAATATGAAGCACACGTTGTCAAGAGGATTTTATATAACCACTGCACACACCAAATTCAATCAAAGTCGCTTTAAAAAACATTTCCATCGCCTGGGACTGATCCACAACCCTCTTCATACTGGTGGAGAAAAGGGTAACATGTACCCTGTAATAGTAGGATGTACCGAAAAGGCAGACAGGATAGATGGGACACTAAATCAGCTGGATGCTATGGGTTACAAACGCCACTACTGCGTTACTACTCTTTTCGAAACAACAGACGTTAGGGTGTGTAAACTCATACACACTCATCAGCTAAAACATTATGACCTCCAATCTACTATCCATATGAACTCGTCCAGTCGATAGCAGCATCACCTATATTGGCGACAGTAGCATCGTTCGGCAGTCAGCGTCAGATGCTGGTTCTCTAAATTTTCTCAATAGTGTTTCTCGAAAAGAAAGTCGCCTTCCCTCCAGGGATTACCATTTGAGTTCCCGAAGCATCTCCGCAACACCTACGTAATGTTCGAACCTACCAATAACAAATCTAGCAGCCCGCCTCTGCATTGCTTCGATGACTTCCTTCAATCCGACATGGTACGTATCCAAAACACTCAAGCTGTACTCAAGAATAGGTCGTACCAACGTCCTATATGCGGTCTCCTTTACAGGTGAACCATTCTTTCCTAAAGTTCTCCCAATAAAGTGAAGTCGACCATTCGCCTTCCCTACCACAGTTCTCACATACTCTTCCAACTCATATCGTTTTGCAACGTTACGCCAAGATATTTAAACGACCAGACAGTGTCGAGTAGGTCACTAGTACCACTGTATCCGAACATTGCAAGTTTGATCTTTCTACTCATCCGCATTAACTTACATATTTACACTTTTAGGGCAGGCTACCATTCATCACACCAACTGAAAATTTTGTCTAAGTCGTCTTGTATCTTCCTACAGTCATCCAACTTCGAACCACCGGTCGTCAAGGCATCATCAGCAAACAACCGTAGATTGCTGCCCACCCTGTCCGCTAAATCATTACCTGGAGGACGGCTCCCTGTTACACAGTGCATCGGAAGACAAATTGGACACGTAAAGTGTAATTGTAACAATTTTTATGTTAAAAACAATACACCTTCGTTCCAACAATTTAAAATTAAATTTCTGTACGAAGTTGTGCTGAAAAGTAATGCCTCCGAATTTTTTTATGTGAATACCCTTAAAGTGTTTTAAACAAACCAGAGTTTATTAACATTCTGTATCTTTATTTTTCATGTCTACATGTTTATTTTTCAACATAGTCACACTGGCGACGAACACATTCTATGTAAAGCATGTTACTTGCAATACTGTTAAAAAAAAAGCAATCATGCGCACCAGATCGGCAACTACTGGACCTGATATCACAGTCTAAATGATGAAGCGTAATATTAACCCACTACTGCCCACTATAACGCGTATCTTCAACCGTTCCTTAAACACAGATGTTTTCCCTGAGACCTGGAAACAGGGACCAGTTATGTCACTACCTAGAAAGGACATTGCACAGCACCCTATAATTACTGACCTATTTACATTCTTCCTACACTGTCCAGTGCCTTAAAATATATAGTCCACGACCAGCTAACAACAAAATACCTACTAGACGAATACCAATCAGGTTTCCGTAAATATGACACCACATCTACCTTAATAAAAGTAACAGATTACCTGAAGATTGTCATGGTTGCACAAGAGGCGACTATCATGTGCTTCTTTAATGTGCTATACTCTTTTCATTGTTATGTCAGTGATGTGTCATCACCGTGGTATCGTCCAAAGATCGCGGAGCCACAGGAGAGTCGGCAGACGTTAACCATGTCTCGCGGCAGTCCGCAACGACGAATGAGAGACGCTGCTCTCTCTCAACACAACAGCATCCTAGCACAGATGTCAATATAGAACCGAACGTGGAAGTGCTCATCCCAGTTCATGACCTCAACTGATGCTGTTAGCACCATCAGTTAAGATTAAAGTGTTATTCAAGTCTCAGACGGAAATGTACTTTTGTAAATATTTAACATTGTACTTCGAGAGAAGAATTTGTTAATTAGTGCATGAAGTGATGCCTTAATAGTCAGTGACCGTTGAAAATTATCGAGCACTCCTGTGTGTATCAAGTTAGATAAATCTTTTTATTCATTCATGTTATAAAGTGAAATAACATTCCATATGTTGTAGTTCGACGAGCCTTCACCCAAGGCAATCAATGAATTCCACAGTTATAGCCAGATAATTGTAGTTTCGTTTGGTGATAACAATCAGTTCTGTCCTACTTCAAATACCACATGTACGCTGATAACCTCCAATTTTATCTGAGTGCAAAACAAATAAACCTGAAGGCAGGTATCGAGATCTCAGTACCGACCTGTGTGCACTATCAAAATGGGCACAGAATGTAGCGTTAAAGCTCAACCCATCCGAAACCCAAGCAGTACTGGTTGGTCATTGTAGGTTCATTAAATATCAACTTTTCTCGCTCAGCAAAAAGTCTAGGAGTAATAATAGATGAAAATATAAATTGGACTGAGTACATAACTGCAGTGTACATGAAGGCATCAGCATCTGTGCATGTCCTCCAAGAATTTAGAAAGCTCTTCCCTCTTGACCTGAAGAGGAAACTTGTACAAACACTTACACCTCCAATTATTGATGGCGGCGATGTTATCCTCCAAGGTCTTTCTCAGCATAGCTCACGGCGTCTGGATCTGGTTATGAATGATTGTGTTCGTTATATATGTGATGTTCTACTGTCTGATTATGTTTCACCGTCATATACACAGCTGCCCTGGCTGTGTGCAAACAAGTACAGAAATTTCCATACCTTCTTCCTTCTCTACTGTCTTATCAACGTACACCGTCCCTCATATCACTTCTAGACCTTAATGCTCTTGTCTGAACAACATGGAGAAACACCCGTTTCCATCAGAGCAGAATCCTTTCTGTCTCACTCCATCGATCGGCCACTTTCTCGATGGCCTCAGTAGCCGCAAACCGACTGTGGAATTATCTCCTGCATTATATTACAGAGCTGAATAACACCTCCAGCTTCAGAAGACAGTTAATGACATATCTAATGAAGCAACAATAATGACTTCCATTGTCCCTGCACGCACTCGTTTCTCCTGTGCATTCATCTTTCCAACCAGGTCTTGCACATTTCCCTGTTCTTTTACCTGGTGCAGTCTCCTTAAATTTCCTCTCCCCTGAATTCGTTATATCAGAAAGCCTCTGTTTTATACACCTGTAAATTATTTTTATATCTGCGATTATTATTATTATTATTATTATTATTATTAGTCGCAGCACCAGCAGCTAGAAGTACTGGCAGTATTAACTGAATTAGTTCATAGTCAGTTTTTACTCACATTGTCTCAGCAGACACTCAGATCATTTTAATACTATTCGTCACACTAAAATTATTTCTAAGGTAACTACTATGTAAAATAGGTGCTACATGTATGAAACACTTGTCCGATGTTAAACAGAGTCCGATGGCCTTAGTCATATCAGATTAAATAAGCAAATAAATTAAATAAATAGTTCTTTCAGCTACCTTCCGTACTATACTGTGCTGTGACATTTACGAGTGGAGTCTCTATTTTATTTTTGATTATCTTTAAGCAGAATGCCAGCAACATTGGTGACATACCTTCTATTTTTCATTTCAGTTTGTTCATTGATAAATTTATCTGGCTAACTTTCAAAACGGCTAAAAATTTTGATTTCTCCCGGAACACCCACTTTCTTTCATTTCTTTCTCTGGTGAAGGATTTAGAATCTGTCGAAAATGTTTTGGGATGTGTGTGTTGTGTGTATGATGCATAGCAAATGCACATGGATTATTTTCGTTCGATTTCCCGCGTGTTTTGAATGTGATCTGAAAATTACTACCGGTTTGGCCAATGTATATCATCACATTTAATTTTATATATTCCGGATTTATTTAATTGTTCTGTTATGCGAGTGGCACGACTTACAATATCTTTAATATTGTTTTATGGTGCGAAATGCATTGCTTAAACGTTATGGCAGTTTTGTCTCGAATCTAACTACAATATGAGAGAACTGCAAAATCAGTCTGTTTTTTAGTCATTTATGGTTCAAATGGCTCTGAGCACTATGCGACTGAACATCTGAGGTCATCAGTCCCCTAGAACTTAGAACTATTTAAACCTAAGTAACCTAAGGACATCACACACATCCATGCCCGAAGCAGGATTTGAACCTGCGACCGTAGCGGTCACGCGGTTCCAGACTGAAGCGCCTAGAACCGCTCGGCCACATCGGCCGGCAGTCATTTATATTTCTAAATTAACGTCATTGGTGGCTGAATCTTTCCAATTTTCAATTTTTGCTTGAACATTTCTTCAATCATTTTTGGATCAAAATCGTTCGCTTTGAATAAATTTCGAAGGAATGTTATTTCTTTGTTAATTTCGCCTTCATCCAGTTGAAAATTTATCGTTCCCCACAACATTACATGGAAGTATGTTTTTTGTGCATTTCTGGGTGGCATGATCTATTTCTGATTAATGTATGCCCGCATGTCGTGGTCGTGCGGTAGCGTTCTCGCTTCCCACGCCCTGGTTCCCGGGTTCGATTCCCGGCGGGGTCAGGGATTTTCTCTGCCTCGTGATGGCTGGGTGTTGTGTGCTGTCCTTAGGTTAGTTAGGTTTAAGTAGTTCTAAGTTCTAGGGGACTGATGACCTCAGATGTTAAGTCCCATAGTGCTCAGAGCCATTTGAACCATTTTTGATTAATGTATGTTGTTGTTGCTTACCGAGAAATTCGAGTTTTTGCACTGAATCCTTGTCCTTTATTACTATAACTAAAAAGTTAATAGTGGTATCTACTTCTACTGCAGTGGCGATTTTTATCGTGTCATGCATAATATTTAGGTGTGCACGCATATTAGCAATGATGTCCTCTGTACCGTTCAACAGAGGTACTGTCTCATCGGCATGGTGTTTATAGTAAATAACTTCTTCAGTTGCCTGTTGAAATTTTGCAAAAAATTATTTCAATGTGGGTAATAAATATGTCAACCAAGGTTCTTGCCATTTTAATTATCTTTCATTCCTTCTGGGAAAGGAGAGGGGCCTGACAGAACTCAGTTCATTTGAACCTATAGTGAACAGAAGAAATTGTAGCATATACTAAATAACCAGTTATTACTCAGGATGGTATGTTGCCTACTCGTTTAATAAAAACTGTCGATAACAGCGCTTCTATAGCTTCCTGCACTTGTTTCCTGAGACTGACTTGCATACCATGAAAATAGAGGACCTGCAACGGCGGTGGGCTATACACCGAACATCGTCCCCATCAAAACTTGACGCAGAAAATCTGATATACAGAAGATGTAGGCACTGAGATCCACTCGCACAGCTGTGCGCGGAATCTTTCCGTTTTGGCCACCGTCAAATTGTCTGGAAGAGCACAGCTTCACATCGCTAGACTAGAGCTAATCAAAAATTACTATTCTTTTATTTTTTGGCCTTCAGGAAAGCATTCTAATGCTTGCTCAGCCATAAAATTCTTGTGGTGCGTTAAGGAGATATAAAGTACGTTTGTGAACACAGAAGTTTTAAGAAGCACCTAAGGAGGGGTAAGGGAGTACAGCTGCTCTTTTCCCTCCAGAAGAACCTTCTTAAGGCGAACTCGCATCGTGCCCTACCAGAGAGACTCTCAGACAGATATATCAATCAGTTCAGTATCAGTTTAAAGAAAGACAGATCATGTAATGCATATTGACCAGTAGCTCATGTATCCAGAGCCATTTATTGTGAAATTTCAAAACTATTTCGTCATTCACAGCGAAACTCTCATGAGTTGGTCTCCAAAACCCTACTCATTCGCTCAGACACTGGGTACACTCTTGCATGGTTTACATGGGAACACTCATATTACAGCTGTATATAGAGCTATAGTAAAACTATGCTTGCAACGATCACGACACTAACGGACACTTGATAATGTGCAAAACAAAATTTTGGCGTTGCAAACCATTACGTTGTCCCCCATAAGCGACTACAACACAACGCAAAAATTATTCTTAATGTAGCAACAATTTAATAATCCAATATCTGAAACGTGTATGTAAGCGACATTGTTTTTCCAGATTATTACTTTCCTTATTGCATTAAATGCCGATTCTATATTTTAACAAAATCAGCAATGGCCTTGTACATTCCTCTGCCAATATCAAATGGTTTAACTATTAGCGAGAACCAAATTACAGGTAATTAAATTATTAGTAGCTGTACAGGTTACAATAATTCCCATTATGGCTTACGAAAATTTAGAGCAACAGCTTGTTTCAGGGAATCAGTCGAATGACTGGAACACAGCTTTTAGAACGAGGAAAAGCATATGGAAAATGAATTACATCTCGTCAACCACAAGGTCATCAGAGGCGGAGCACTAACAGAAGGATACCTAAGGAAATCGACCTATCCAATTTAAAGGAATCATCCCGGCATTTACCTTAGTCGATTTAGGAAAAGCAGGGGACACACACATCTGAATGGTCGGGCGAGCATCTGAACACTGCTCTTTCGGCCAATGTGTTACCTCTCGTCACCTCGCTCAAACACACGATAAAATTGTGTAGCGTCGTGTTTGTCACGTCGTCGTTGTTGCCGTGACTACGCCAGAAGGGTTTGTCTATTACTTTGAAGAGCATCCAGAAAGTAGCCTAAATTTGATACTCTTAATCTGCTTGTGCAGATTTAGCTCACCTATACTGACACGTAAAGCCATTCTCTCCACCTTAAAATGGGAAAGGAAATAACAATAGCGGGCCGCAGTGGCCGAGCGGGTCTAGGCGCTGCAGTCTGGAACCGCGCGACCGCTACGGTCGCAGGTTCGAATCCTGCCTCGGGCATGGATGTGTGTGATGTCCTTAGGTTAGTTAGGTTTAAGTAGTTCTAAGTTCTAGGGGACTGATGACCTCAGAAGTTAAGTCCCATAGTGCTCAGAGCCATTTGAACCAAATAACAATAAATTAAAAGTTCACTCTCTTCAGTAATAATATAATCAAAAAAATTGTTTCACACGCACAAAATCTTTCATAAAATACATTAATTTTTGCTTCCCGAATCAGAACTTGGCACATTTGAGAGCCTAAATCCCCTCAAATTTCCCTTCCTTTTTAATTACTGTTCAAAAATTAATAGGTCTAATAATTCAAAGTACTGGTTTTTTGTTCGATTAAAAGTGGTAAATTTCTACTCCACTGACCACGCAGATTTAGAATAGGACGGGCGGCGCACAAACCATTTTAGACCGAAACAAAAGAGGCATTTCAACTGCGGCAGTTCACGCGAAATTTCAGTTCTAGCAGTTCTCTGTACGCACGATCTTCAAGTTTCTTGATGTGACTCAAAGGTGTCCGTACATAGCCGTCCAATGGCTCGCATTCCCGGTTACAGATTAAAACACAATGCACTCTACTAAGTTTTTCTGTCTTTTAATTCTACGAACACATTACAAAATTCAAACCATATTTCATTTATGTTTTACATAGTAGTGCAACAGTTTGTCTGCCACGAATATACACAGATGGCGCACTCCGTTTGATGTAGACAGTGAAGTCCCTGTCTCCCACTAACTCGCCACTGTTACTGTGCACCAAAAGGATTTGCTTCCCCACAATTAGTGGTCATCTACAGACATGTTCTCGTAGAAGTCTGAGTTTGAAGACATTTTGGAAAGCTGTGCATTACAATTTGCTCTGGAAATCAAGCTAAAGTCTGTATGAAAAAGACATTCTGGAAGAAACTTCATTGTTTATTGTGATAAAATTTAGCTGGCGTCAACGTTGTTTATATATTGGAGTATATAAAAACTTATGTCCAAAGACATGGAACTTTTTTTCTGTATTAGCGTTCCAGTGAAATTAACTATCAAAAGAAAGGGAGATTAATGTTTAACATCTAATCGATAACGAGGTTATTTGAGCTGGAGCTCAAACTTCGATTACAGCCTGTCGTCGCAAGATTTTGAGGGAAATCCATCCTTTTAAGAGGAAAAATCGCGATATTCGCCTTAACTGACTTTAAAAAATGGAATACCTGAAACATATAGTACCAAATCCTGGATGGTCAGTGTCGTAACAACGGCACAACCTTCCCTAGTATATAACATGATGTGTAGGCTGAACGTAGTAGAAGTCTCAACTAGTTAGGGCATAACCACCTATGGCAAACTAACATACATCCACAAGCGACAACATCGGCAAGCCCCTGCATATCAGCAACGTTGACTGGATATGCCAGCTGCTATTAAAGCCGACCAACAGGCTATAGTAGGGAAACCGACAAGCTCGCACACTGACGCACAAGCAAACCGCCAACATCACCCTACAATGTGAATGTGATACATGACCTAACGGACACAAAACGATGATGAACCTAACTGTTACAGGTATGCCGGCCGGAGTGGTCGTGCGGTTCTAGGCGCTACAGTCTGAAACCGAGCGACCGCTACGGCCGCAGGTTCGAATCCTGCCTCGGGCATGGACGTGTGTGATGTCCTTAGGTTAGTTAGGTTTAAGTAGTTCTAAGTTCTAGGTGACTGATGACCTCAGAAGTTAAGTCGCATAGTGCTCAGAGCCATTTGAACCATTTTTGTTACAGGTATGCTAACGCTGACCGAGAAATCAACACTGGCTCCCAGCGGCAGCCCTCGCGTAACACCACCGACAACGACAAAGGTATCGACCTGCATGATACCCGCTACTAACAAAGCCTACTCTTGCACGACCTGTTTGCAGGCATTAAGAAAACCGCTACTGCTCTTAAAACCCGATCCAACCATCGCAGAGGTTTTTTTTCCTTGGCTCTTGCCTTGGCACTTTTTTCCCTCTGTCCTTCAAACCGCTATCCTTCGTTCAACTTTCGACCCAAATGAGCACGTATTAATGGTTAATCTTAACTGGACATACGCAAACATCGCAGTAACCACATCCTTCGAGACCTCACTTTAGTGAAAACCAACCATCACGCAGTGTTGGCAGTAGGTCTCTTGTGTTTGCCATCACGCCGGTGTGGGCGTAGAGGGGCTCCACCTCTTTAAAAAAATGAAGGTAGTATTGGGGACGAATGGGTTAGGATCTTCAAGTAAAGAATGAGACGAATGGGTTAGGATCTTCAAGTAAAGAATAAGACCACTGACCATGAGATAGTTATAGAATCGATGGTGGCTAAGTTACAAAGAGTTACGACACAATAGCTCGGTGAAAATATTTCACTCACTAATTGGTCATGACTTTGATGAAGCAACTAACCTACCACTCGCCTGAGATGATTTAGGGAAAAACCGAAATCAGGATGCTCAGAAGTCGACTAAATAGGATAAGGAAGGAATTGGACCATATCCAATTGAAAGGAATCATTCCAGAATTTCCCTGGTCTATTTGGAACCAGCGGGAAGACATGCATCTTATAACAAAGAAACTGTTCACATTAACAATAGTTTCCAAAAATAAACTACGTCAGTGGACGTGAAACTTGACGGAAGGACAAGAAGAGATGAAAATTCCGCATATTAATATTCTACAAGTAATGTGTGAAGAGCGAAAAGGGCGCCAGAAGTTAGTATTTGGTACCTTCAGTGGGTGAGGCGTTCGCCACGGTGCACGATCCGCGCTGCGGCGCAGAAGGCGCACGGGTTACTGTGACTGCACGTTCTTCAAACGACTCGGCACGGTATCGTCACACAGTCCGATTCCTGTCAATTACGAAGGCGAGCTGAAAACTAACCCCTCCTAATTTTTTATGCTCAAATGGTTCAAATGGCTCTGAGCACTATGGGACTTAACATCTGTGGTCATCAGTCCCCTAGAACTTAGAACTACTTAAACCTAACTAACCTAAGGACATCACACACATCCATGCCCGCGGCAGGATTCGAAACTGCGACCGTAGCGGTTACGCGGTTCCAGACTGAAGCGCCTAGAACCGCACGGCCACACTTCCAGACTGAAGCGCCTAGAACCGCACGGCCATACCGGCCGACATTTTTTATGTAAAAACTCTTAAAAGTTTGTAAATAAAACAAACTTTATTAACATTTTATGTCTTCATATTTCATGTCTACATACTCATTTCTCGACACAGCACTGTGACCACGAACACAGTTCTCCCAGCGAGAGACCAAGCGTTTCGATACCGTCACTAAGGAAAGTCTTTTTTTACGGAGCCACAACCTCACATCTGCTTGCACCACTTCATCTCTATCAAAGTAAAGTCACCGAAGGTGTTCTTTAAGTTTCGGAAACAAATAAAAATCGAATGAGACCAAGTCGGGACGGTGTGGAGGATGCCTGACGACAGTGAACCCGAGGCGTCAGATACTTATAGATGTCGTAGCGCTCATATATGGTCTGGCATTGTGCAGAAGGAGAGGGTGTTCCATGCGTGGACGAACTGAGTTCGGAATACGATAACTGCACACTGTTTCTCACAAACCAGCATAGTTACGTTACACACTGCCATGTTACACACTAAAATTCGTAGCCGTCTAGCGGCATGTGTTCCGACTTGTCAACGAAGTAGGAAAGTCTATCGAGTAATATGAATAACATGTACTACCTAAAGCGATATTTAGAACAGAATAAGAAATTCGGAGCCATTACTTTTCAGCACGCCCGCGTACATCTCGTAGATACACTCCTGGAAATGGAAAAAAGAACACATTGACACCGGTGTGTCAGACCCACCATACTTGCTCCGGACACTGCGAGAGGGCTGTACAAGCAATGATCACACGCACGGCACAGCGGACACACCAGGAACCGCGGTGTTGGCCGTCGAATGGCGCTAGCTGCGCAGCATTTGTGCACCGCCGCCGTCAGTGTCAGCCAGTTTGCCGTGGCATACGGAGCTCCATCGCAGTCTTTAACACTGGTAGCATGCCGCGACAGCGTGGACGTGAACCGTATGTGCAGTTGACGGACTTTGAGCGAGGGCGTATAGTGGGCATGCGGGAGGCCGGGTGGACGTATGCACGCCAAGACCATAGGATCCTACGCAGTGCCGTAGGGGACCGCACCGCCACTTCCCAGCAAATTAGGGACACTGTTGCTCCTGGGGTATCGGCGAGGACCATTCGCAACCGTCTCCATGAAGCTGGGCTACGGTCCCGCACACCGTTAGGCCGTCTTCCGCTCACGCCCCAACATCGTGCAGCCCGCCTCCAGTGGTGTCGCGACAGGCGTGAATGGAGGGACGAATGGAGACGTGTCGTCTTCAGCGATGAGAGTCGCTTCTGCCTTGGTGCCAATGATGGTCGTATGCGTGTTTGGCGCCGTGCAGGTGAGCGCCACAATCCGGACTGCATACGACCGAGGCACACAGGGCCAACATCCGGCATCATGGTGTGGGGAGCGATCTCCTACACTGGCCGTACACCACTGGTGATCGTCGAGGGGACACTGAATAGTGCACGGTACATCCAAACCGTCATCGAACCCATCGTTCTACCATTCCTAGACCGGCAAGGGAACTTGCTGTTCCAACAGGACAATGCACGTCCGCATGTATCCCGTGCCACCCAACGTGCTCTAGAAGGTGTAAGTCAACTACCCTGGCCAGCAAGATCTCCGGATCTGTCCCCCATTGAGCATGTTTGGGACTGGATGAAGCGTCGTCTCACGCGGTCTGCACGTCCAGCACGAACGCTGGTCCAACTGAGGCGCCAGGTGGAAATGGCATGGAAAGCCGTTCCACAGGACTACATCCAACATCTCTACGATCGTCTCCATGGGAGAATAGCAGCCTGCATTGCTGCGAAAGGTGGATATACACTGTACTAGTGCCGACATTGTGCATGCTCTGTTGCCTGTGTCTATGTGCCTGTGGTTCTGTCAGTGTGATCATGTGATGTATCTGACCCCAGGAATGTGTCAATAAAGTTTCCCCTTCCTGGGACAATGAATTCACGGTGTTCTTATTTCAATTTCCAGGAGTGTAATTAGCCACTGTACTCCGTTTCACCTATGCATTTGCAGTCATTCTTCATTTATCACTTAATTTAATTTTTCTGTGCTTTTCATGCGTCCACAGGTTCTTTAGTAGGCACTAGATGACAACGTACAGCAGCTCTACTCTCACCATCTACATCTCTTATAATCTCTTAGTCAGCTCTCCAGGAATTGAACAGGGCAATATGCCACGTCCAACAGTAAAGGTTATGTGTAGTGTAACGTATGAATGTAACCTGTTATCAACTGTAAACTTGTACTGTGTGCATCTAGTGCCTTCAGAATAATAATGGATACATGAAAAGATTATAAAAATTGAATTCTTAATCATAACAATGTAACTGTAAATAGTTACATAATCAAATGCTGTCAAGAAACACTACAGGTCTCCTAACAAAATATGTACAATTACATAATTTTCTTCGTATTATCTCTTTCGATGACAAATCTTATTTTACACATGTTTCAAAACTAAAAGCTCAAAAACTGCCTTCCTTCATGTCACTTCACTTTCTTTTAAGTTGACCTATTTTGAGAATTAATGAGGTGGGACACATGTGTCCCAAAAATCTAACTAGATCCATGTTTTCATTTGGAATTAGGATTTTCAAAGTTAAATTTTTTTTTGTAAATAAACATTATCAAGGCGGCAAATGCAGAAAAAGGCATAACAGACAGGAACTAAAACACATTTACTGTCATGACAATTAAAAACATGAAATATTGCTAACGAACTGTCCACATAAAAGTTGAAAGCGGCTCTGACATATCGCATAGCAACGTAGTTTACCTTCTATGAAGTTAGCTGGAGCATATAGTCTCACTTACTGCAAATGATGTTCAAACCGGTAGAATTACTTAGGGACCTAGTGTCGTTTCAAAACAATGTGTAGAATGTATACGGAAACATAATGACTTATTTCAGACATTCCTGGAATGAAGAATATTGTGATGTGATTTGATTTTCATGAAACAAATGCACTGCGCCAGCTATAAACATGTGCCACACCACTTCTTCACTCTCAGCTTTCTGTATACCCAGACCATGGACCGCAGGGTTCAAAAGTTTCTCACTAAATGGCAGCACTATTCAGATATGGAACGTAGTACCCCAGTGCTCAAAACTGTGTCCCATCAACCTTGAAAGGGGTACAGGCCACTGGCCATGTCCGGTATGAGCGAAACATGTCTGATTAGAAACAAAATAAACATTCAGTTGTAAAAGATAAAAGTTTTGTTATCTACATGATGAACATAGTTACTTACACCGTTCACTACGTAATTAACACAAGTACGAGATTTGTGAAGAATGCCTTAAATCTGTGGAAGTGGTACGTTTGAATCGTGCTTCTCTTCCTATTGCCGCGATGCAGCCGTACCATGAACTGACCTTTACAAGGGCAGTGAGGTCACTACTTCTCAAATACCTGAGTGCAGAAACGTGGCGATGCTAGTACGTCATCTCTGAGCTCACGAGCTTGACGTCATCTCAGAAATGTCCTCAGGTCTTCTCTCCGCCGCTATGTCCTGTTCCTGCTGCATTAGTTATCGTTCTTTGCTACCCCACTAATTGTACAGTTTCCAGATCCGCAATAGACAATGAAAACCAACACGATACACTATAATGTTTACTCGCCGTTCGTTTTGTTAGACTACTTGCACAGTATCTAGGAAGTATCTTACAAATACGTTCATGTCTATTTGTGGGACTCTATAACATTACATACAGCTCTTGATTGATACATATGTACGTGTACTGGAATTCAGTGATGGCTGGCCTGCAGTTTAAGGCAAAACATAAAACTGTAAGAATGTACCCAGCAAAGAGCAAGGGTGCCCAGCTCCTCCCCCCCCCTTCCCCCTCTAGAAAAAGCTTCACCAAACGAACTCGCACGTTGCCCTGCCAAACAGACGTATCAGTTCAGTATTACCTTGAAAAAAAAGGAAGAACATGTAATGGATATTGATTAGTAGCAAGTGTATCCAGAACCATCTGTCCTGAAATCTCGAAACGATTTCGTCGCTCACCTCGAAACTAAACGAATTGTCCCCCCACCCCCACCTTAAATGAGACACTGGTTACGCACTTATACTGTACTGCTTGTGGTCGCTGCAAAATCATTTTGGATCGAAATAACCAATGTGATGTGGTTGACATTCCTTCCGAAATTGGTGAATGCAACTTATGGTAACACTGGCGTGGTTCGTGGGGTCAATTTCGTGCCAAAACCAAGAAGTTAAACGAATGTGGCCTCTGTAACTAAGTTAGTATTTCGATTTTTCATTTCACTGTGAACTGCTTGTAACGATCTACAACACTCGAAATTGCGTAAGCGCTCGAAACGGCGCATTGGTTAAGGCACTACCATCGTATTAGTAAGTAGTGGATTTCGTGGGCTTCTGAGCATTCTGATTCAGGTTTTTTCCTTAAATTACTTCAGGCGAGCGACAAGTAAGTTCCTTCAGCAACGCCTCGACCAATTTCTGATCTCACCCTTTTCCACTAAGCTTCTGTATCGTAGCTCTTTGTAACTTGGTGACCATCATTTCTGTAACTATCTCATGATCAGTAATCTTATTCTTTACTTAAACACCCTATCCATTCGTTGCCAACTTATATTTCCAATATTTCCGCCATCGGTAAATTCGTGAGCTAACTGTTACAAGAAGTTTTCAGCGAAAACTTTTTGAACGGTTTCGTAGAATGTGTTCCTTCATTACCACATTTGAACTGCAATTCTCACAGTCCTTTGCAGGATGGTTAAAATTACTCCAGTTACTACTGGATGACTAGAAATACGCTCATAAATTATATTTTCTATGAAACTTTCAAATACTTCTGTAAATGAAGCTGAAAGTCGGTAATGTCCCACCATACTGTCTTTAGCCTACATATCATGTTGAATACCAGGGAATATTGCGCTGTGGTTAAGAGACTGTTCTCACAGATGGGGGGAGCATAATTCAAGTCCTTGTCTGACCACCTAGGATTAGGTGTTACATGGTTTAGACATTACATGGTTTTCTTAATTCGTTTAAGGCGAACACCGCGATTTTTCTTCTTTATAGGATATAGCCGGTTTAACGAATATGGCCGGTTTCTTCGAAATCCTGCGGCGACGCTTTTTAATCAGAGTTTGGGCTTCATTTGTTATGATCTGATCGTCGATCAGTCTCTTAGTCTCCCTTTCTTTTGATACTTTCTTCGAACTTTATTTGTAAGTAGCAATATAAATTGTGTTGTTTTAATGTAGACACATGGTAAGCAAATTTGCAATTTCGTTTCATTAGCCAAAAGCACAGTTTTAAAGTATACTTTAATATGACTTGTGTTTCGGGTAATTGAATTTTTAGAGGTGTGTTTTCTGAGTTTTTGGGGTGAATAGAAGCAGTACTCGTCAATGTTTCTTCAGAAGAAGACCAAAAATTTGATGGAAATGGACAACCATCTGACAGTGTTCTCTGCCTACGAGATTATGCTGTGATTAAAGTATATGGGAAAAGTAAGGAGTCATTTAGATTGTATGCATGTAAAATTTGTTATCTAGAAGGGCAAAGGTGCAGTATAATTTTTTTAAAAAAAGTCGATTAAACCAATTTAAAGATGAGGAGCCATTTTCAGTCGAGAAGACGTTGCTCGAAAGCACTTCGTTACTTGTAGATTCAAAGAAATAATTTTTGACGTCAGTGACTTATTGTATTAACAAACACACGAAGTTCATCACTTTAACGTTACAGCAAAAGTAGGTAGATACAAAAAAATTTTATTTGGGAAACAGAATAGAAAACCGCAGTCCATGCATTATTTTTAATTTTTGTATTGAATTAAGCTTTTTTTGAATCAGATATATTTCTTCGTTATAACACTAGATCCGAAACAGATTTTGACATGTCCCAATTCAGACCAAAGACCAACAAGTAGAAAAAATGAGAATAACACTGCTGTTTCTTTATATGAAATAGAGGAAGGGGAAGGCAAGGGAGAGGATGGGTGGGGAAACTCGTGGGTGTTTCTATTCACCCGTCACTGCGGGATGAATGGAAACACCAAGTTTTTATTTTTTTATGTACGAACTCGTGAACTAAGTCCCAAAATTAATTGTAGTTTTAATTATTTTAATAAACACAGCAACCAGCTGCTTTATGTATTTTTATTCGAACAGCGTCAGATGTTGAGTGATCACTCTGAAGGATACGGAGGTACTGCGTACTCGTATGAGAAAGCCTTATCAGCACCTGTCAAAGTTTGGGAGGGTCTCCATTTGGCCAGCTGGTCGAATCGTACAATATTCTGATTTGTCAGGCACTCGGATCTGATAGTGGTCCGACGCTTGACTGCATTGGAACGTGAAGGCTGGCATACTCGTCTTCGGCGTTTAATCGATCACGTCTGACCACCAAATAGGAGAATCGTCCTATTGTGCATCAAGGACGTCGTAACCCCTTCACAGCCACTCCTACCACCTGAGAACACGTAATGGACTCCGTGCAACATTCTGTGCCATCGGAGACATAGCAGCAACTGGACTTACTGACCCCATGTATAGGCTTTTGTTAAAACTACATTACAGACGGCTGCGGTTGGATTGGTGCCGTGACCGGAAGGCATGGACTGATGATCAATGGCGCTACACTGTGTTCAGCAGTATAATTTCAGGAGGACGCCAAGGAAGAGTGATAGGACAGTTACTGTTTGCAATATACATAAATAATTTAGTTAATAACGTCAGGAGCTCCGTAAAGCTGTTGGTAGGCGATGCGTTTGTCTATAAGAATGTAGCAACGCCAGAAGACCAGAAGATTGAAGCGAATTGTAGGAAGACCTGCAGAGAGGTCGCTGTTGGTGCAGTGGCTGGCAGTTGACAACAAACGTAAATAAATGTGAGATGCTGCGCATAAAAAGGCCAAGAAGCTCACTAATGTACGATCACACTGCTAACGACAAATCACTGGAAACAGCAGCTACAGTAAATTATCGAGCAGAAACCTTCCGGAGCGATCTAAGGTGGAATGAACGCACAAAACAAACCGTAAGGAAAGCATGCGCCAGGTTGAGATTGGTTGGAAGAATCTTAAGAAAATGTAATTCATCCAGGACAGAACTAACTTATAAAAAACTTCTTGAGTATTGCTCAATCGTCTGGGACCCTTGTCTGGTTGGGTTAATGGGGGGAGGGAGGGACGGAGATAGAGATGGAGGAAGAAGAAGATCCAACGACGAGCTGCGTCATTAGAGAGAATACTTTCCGGAAAGAGTCTGGCAAAATATTACTTCCTCCCACACACGAAATGACAACGAGAAAATGCGAGAAATTTGGGCTAATACGGAGGTACGCGGACAGTCATTCTTCTCACGCGCCATTCGCGAATTGGTCAAGGAGATGTATCAGAAGTACCATACGCCACACATCATAAGGTAGCTTGCGGAATATACAAGGTTCAAAACTCGACGGAAAAACTTTAGGAATAGATTCCTCCCATAACAAGCAGAAATAAGTGTAGTAAACAAGGGCTCTAATATATATATATATATATATATATATATATATATATATATATATATATATATATATATATATATATATATATATGGCTCTAATATATATATAACACTTGGTTCAAGAATCATGAAAGGAGGCTGTATACATGGAAGAAGCCTGGAGATACTGACAGGTTTCAGATAGATTATATAATGGTAAGACAGAGATTTAGGAACCAGGTATTAAATTGTAAGACATTTCCTGGGGCAGATGTAGATTCTGACCACAATCTATTGGTTATGAACTGCAGATTGAAACTGAAGAAACTGCAAAAAGGTGGGAATTTAAGGAGATGGGACCTGGATAAACTGAAAGACCCAGAGGTTGTAGAGAGTTTCAGGGAGAGCATTAGGGAACAATTGACAGGAATGGGGGAAAGAAATACAGTAGAAGAAGAATGGGTAGCTCTGAGGGATGAAGTGGTGAAGGCAGCAGACAATCAAGTAGGTAAAAAGATGCGGGCTAATAGAAATCCTTGGGTAACAGAAGAAATATTGAATTTAATTGATGAAAGGAGAAAATATAAAAATGCAGTAAATGAAGCAGGCAAAAAGGAATATAAACGTCTCAAAAATGAAATCGACAGGAAGTGCAAAATGGCTAAGCAGGGATGGCTAGAGGACAAATGTAAGGATGTAGAGGCTTGTCTCACTAGGGGTAAGATAGATACTGCATACAGGAAAATTAAAGAGACCTTTGCAGAGAAGAGAACCACTTGTATGAATATCAAGAGCTCCGATGGCAACCCAGTTCTAAGCAAAGAAGGGAAAGCAGAAAGGTGGAAGGAGTATATAGAGGGTTTATACAAGAGCGATGTACTTGAGGACAATATTATGGAAATGGAAGAGGATGTAGATGAAGATGAAATGGGAGATAAGATACTGTGTGAAGAGTTTGACAGAGCACTGAAAGACCTGAGTCAAAACAAGGCCCCGGGAGTAGACAACATTCCATTAGTACTACTGATGGCCTCAGGAGAGCCAGTCATGACAAAACTCTACCATCTGGTGAGCACGATGTATGAGACAGGCGAAATACCCTCAGACTTCAAGAAGAATATAATAATTCCAATCCCAAAGAAAGCAGGTGTTGACAGATGTGAAAGTTATCGAACTATCAGTTTAATAAGTCACAGCTGCAAAATACTAACGCGAATTCTTTACAGACGAATGGAAAAATTGGTAGAAGCTGACCTCGGGGGAGATCAGTTTGGATTCCGTAGAAATGTTGGAACACGTGAGGCAATACTGACCTTACGACTTATCTTGGAAGAAAGATTAAGAAAAGGCAAACCTACGTTTCTAGCATTTGTAGACTTAGAGAAAGCTTTTGACAATGTTGACTGGAATACTCTCTTTCAAATTCTGAAGGTAGCAGGGGTAAAATACAGGGAGCGAAAGGCTATTTACAATTTGTACAGAAACCAGATGGCAGTTATAAGAGTCGAGGGGCATGAAAGGGAAGCAGTGGTTGGGAAAGGAGTGAGACAGGGTTGTAGCCTCTCCCCGATGTTATTCAATCTGTATATTGAGCAAGCAGTAAAGGAAACAAAAGAAAAATTCGGAGTAGGTATTAAAATTCATGGAGAAGAAGTAAAAACTTTGAGGTTCGCCGCTGACATTGTAATTCTGTCAGAGACAGCAAAGGACTTGGAAGAGCAGTTGAACGGAATGGACAGTGTCTTGAAAGGAGGATATAAGATGAACATCAACAAAAGCAAAACGAGGATAATGGAATGTAGTCAAATTAAGTCGGGTGATGCTGAGGGAATTAGATTAGGAAATGAGACACTTAAAGTAGTAAAGGAGTTTTGCTATTTAGGGAGTAACATAACCGATGATGGTCGAAGTAGAGAGGATATAAAATGTAGACTGGCAATGGCAAGGAAAGCGTTTCTCAAGAAGAGAAATTTGTTAACATCGAATATAGATTTAGGTGTCAGGAAGTCGTTTCTGAAAGTATTTGTATGGAGTGTAGCCATGTATGGAAGTGAGACATGGACGATAACTAGTTTGGACAAGAAGAGAATAGAAGCTTTCGAAATGTGGTGCTACAGAAGAATGCTGAAGATAAGGTGGGTAGATCACGTAACTAATGAGGAGGTATTGAATAGGATTGAGGAGAAGAGAAGTTTGTGGCACAACTTGACTAGAAGAAGGGATCGGTTGGTAGGACATGTTCTGAGGCATCGAGGGATCACAAATTTAGCATTGGAGGGCAGCGTGGAGGGTAAAAATCGTAGAGGGAGACCAAGAGATCAATACACTAAGCAGATTCAGAAGGATGTAGGTTGCAGTAGGTACTGGGAGATGAAGAAGCTTGCACAGGATAGAGTAGCATGGAGAGTTGCATCAAACCAGTCTCAGGACTGAAGACCACAACAACAACATATATATATATATATTGAAGAGCTATGAGCGCCTCTTCATCTTCAATACTGTGAACTAAATCTCTTCTAATCCGAGTTATTTGTTTTTCATATTTTGGGAGCAGCTGGTCTGAACCAAAAGAAGAAAATGTCCAGTATACATGGGCTCTGGCATTCATAGCTTAAGAGCTATGGGCACGCGGTCAATAGAAGAGACGTGTTCCACAGTAGAGATATACAAATGCTCACAGCTCTTAAGATATCAATTTTAGAGCCCATGTTCAGTAGAATTTTTTTTTCTTCTTATATGAGTAATCCATTCGCGAAGTTCTGCCGTCGAGTTTTGAAACACCGTGTAAAAGTACTCGTAGATGTAAGTGTGCTTACTCAATTAGTCCACGATAGTTTTTTATATTTGGCTCTTCGAGTAGGTCTAAAGCACATTCAGTGACACGCAGTCACCGAGCCGCGTTCGATCTACGGACAAAACTGTGGATCGCCGGGGGCAAAGCTACGCATCTGGGCTGCATCTTATCCGAGAAGAGAGCAACATCCGTTACGGTAAAAGGGAAAGAAATTATGAATCTATCAGAACGTACTCGGTTTCTCCGAAACTGGGCATCTACTTAGGAGTGTTTGCTTGGCTCGTCGGTGGTGGCTGGGGCCAGCCACACAGAGGCGCGCCTGTGCGCGACGTGATTTGTGGCCGCCTAATGCGTCGCCGGCCCACAGCCGGGCCTCTGGACGTTCTACAGCACCCTGGCCACCGTTCTGTCTTTCATCTGTACTTTCTGATGTGCGGGATGGACCTCGAGTGTGTACTAACACCTTTTCCTCATTACGGAAGCATGTAGATGAGCTATGCCCGAAATTAAAAAAAAAAATATATACTGATGAAAAAAATCACTACACCGAGGAGCTGTGCGACATAAACGAAAGCTGACAGCCATGTTTCTGGATCTGAAAGATGACATGTATTCACATTTCGCCCCAGTCGCCTAAGGCTGGCCCTGCTAGTGCCTCAAATCCGATTTGCTTTAAATACATGCTGTAACGGTCGTGAGCGTTAGTTGCCTTTGAGACTGGACGTGATGAGTTAGTGTTAGCCAAGAATGCCTTCTAGACGACAGAGACGCCATTATCAGCACCTCAGAGTGTTCGAACGAGCTGGTACGTTAGGTCTACGAGAAGCTGGATGTTCATTTTGCGATACTGCAGAAAGACTTGGCAGCAATGTAGCTACTGAACATAATTGCTGGCAGCGTTCGCCACGAGACTATACGGTCGCAAGATGACTCGGCTCCAGACGGCCACTTGTCATTACTGAGAGGGGAGATCAATGTGTTCGGCGTATCGCTCTGACGCAGCGTACTGCATCTGATGCAGCAATTTGAACAGCAGTTGGCACCAGTGACGCAACGAACTGTTACAAATCGGTTACGTCAAGGACAGCTCCGAGCCAGATTTCCTGTAGCGTGCGTACCACTGACCGCAAACCACCGCCATTTGCGACTACATTGGTGTCAAGTGAGAGGAAGGCAAGGTGGAAGTTTGTTGTGTTTTCAGGTGAAAGCTGGTTCTGCCTCGGTGCCAGTGATTGTCGTGTGTTGGTCAGAAGAAGGGGTTGAGGTTCTGAAACCAACCTGTCTTCGCGCTAGACACCCCATCGTTATCCCACGCACCCTGACTGCAAATTTGTACGTGAATCTGGCAATTCGACATGTTGTGCTGGCATTCGTGAACAGCGTACCAGGGGGTGTTTTCCAACAGGATAACGCTCGCCCACATACCGCTGTTGTAACCCAGCATGCTCTGTGTCGACATGTTGCCTTGGACTGCTTAATCACTGTATGTCTCCAATTGAGCACATATGGGACATCACCGGACGACACCTCCAGGATCATCCACAAACAGCATTAACCGTACCTGTATCGACCAACCAACTGCAAAAGGCATCCAACTCCATTCCACAAACTGACATCCGGCACCTGTACAATAGAATGCATGCATGTTTTCATGCTTGCATTCAACATTCTTACTGCTTACATTAACCTGTAATCTTGAAATGTAAATCTCTTAAGTATGTCGCCTAGACAAATGTATTAGGGTCATTTCTACAGTAAGAACCGATTTGTAATAGAGTAAGTGAAACTTTATTAGTGAACGTAATTGTATCACAAACTACAATACGCACATTTTCTCACGTTTTAACGTAGTCTCCATAAACATTTAAACATTTGTCGAGTTGTATGTAGCTCCAGCTTTTTTATCCCAGCGTCAAAGAACTCTGCCGCGTGACCGTTAAATCAGTTAATAACAGTTGCTTTCAACGTGTCACTATTTTCCAAGCGCTTGCCACCAACAAGAAATTCCTTCAGTTTTGGAAACAGATGAATGTGTGATGGTGCTAAGTTGCGGCTGTATGGTGGATGATTCAGTAATTCCCAATGAAACTAGTCCAGCTGCGTCTTTGTTCTTGCCGCAACGTGAGGCGAGCGTTAAGAAAGAGAACGACGCCACTAGAGAGCAGTCCCCGCCGGCGATATTGAATACCACTCCTCAGTTTTAATAATGTTTCACAGCACCTCTCAGCATTTATTGTCATTCCTCTTGGCAAAACGTCTAACAGAAGAATGCCTTTCATGTCTCAAAAACCGTGGCTACGATCTTCCATGTTGAAGGTTCTTGTTTCAATTTTCGTGGTTTCGTCGTGGAGTTTTAATAATGCCACACATACTGGACTGACGTTTCTTTTCTGCTGTGTAGTGCGCAATCCACGTTTTATTGCCGATCACAATGTGAGTCAAGAACTCGTCACCATCCTTATGACAGCGATCGAAAACGGACAAAGAATGTGCCATTCGCTTTGTTTTGTGTTATACTGTCAAAAGTTTCGGCACCCGTCTCGCACACAATTTTTTGTAGTTAAGTTTGTCAGAAACAAAGTGAAAAATTACTGATCTTGAAACGTATGAAATTTCTGCTGCAGCTCCTAAATAATGAAGCGCCTGTTTTGTCGAACTGGCTCATCAACTTTTAGTGTCAAGTCTTCGTTCGTGATAGTAAGCCGACCAAATCGTTCTTCATCGTGAACGTTTGTCCTTCTTTAGTTAAACAGCCTACACCACTTAACACATTTTCATGATTCATTACACTTACACCATCAACTTTAACAAATTGCCGATAAATTTCGGCAGGACGAAGCTATTTTACATTTAAGAGCGGAATAACCGAGTGCGCTGCACAATCGGCGGGATTAATGATTGACATAGCGAAAAACGAAACAGTATAACCTTACAACCAACACCGGCAGAGACGTGAAACGTAGTGGCGGCGTAGTGTGACGACCGTGGACGGACGTCACGTGATGGGGTGCGCGGACACCATACACTGGCGGTTCTTACTTTAAAGATGACCCTCGGCTCTACACTAATTATTTTTTGGTGTTGCAGTTTTTTCCGTCAGTGTAGTTGTCCGCGCACTTGGAAACATGTACCTAGTAGAACAGTTCTTCACAGGACTGACCCTCCAGTCAATGTAAAGAAATTTCCAAATAAATAGGGATTACCGCATAATAGATGTACAACAAAGCAGAAGGCCATAAACAGATGTTGAATGAAATGCGTTTGACTGTCAGAATAACAATGCTTGAAGCCATCAACGACTGCTGCAGAAGAAAATTGTCGAAACATCTTTCAAAAAATGGTTCAGAGGGCTCTGAGCACTATGGGACTTAACATCTGAGGTCATCAGTCCCCCTAGAACTTAGAACTACTTAAATCTAACTAACCAAAGGACATCACACACACCCATGCAAAAAAAAATGGTTCAAATGGCTCTGAGCACTATGGGACTCAACATCTTAGGTCATAAGTCCCCTAGAACTTAGAACTACTTAAACCTAACTAACCTAAGGACATCACACACACCCATGCCCGAGGCAGGATTCGAACCTGTGACCGTAGCAGTCGCGCGGTTCCGGACTGAAGCGCCTAGAACCGCTCGACCACCACGGCCGGCAAACATCTTTCACAAAACCCAAAGAAATCCTGATCGTCTGTAACAAACGCGACTAGTGGCACCAAAAGTAGTTTCCAGTCGCTCACAGAAGAGACAGGAACTGAAATTGAGGATAGCAAAGCAAAAGCAGAAATGCTTAACTCTGTTATCAAATGAGCCCTTACAAAGTAAAATTCATGAGTACTGCCCAACTTTAATTTTCATACCACCGATATGATGAATGGAATAGATATTAGTGTCAGTAGCGTTGCAAATACCTGAAATCGTTAAAACTGAACAAAACTCTAGAACCAGATGGAGTCCCTATCAGATTCTATACTTAACAAACAGATTGCAAAAGGTTGTGCTGAATAATATACACATGTCGGAAACAGAAAATTTTAGTGAGTGGGGAAAAATCATAAAAGGAGTCCCACAGCGTTCAATTTTGGGTCCACTCCTATTCCGTATGCACTATTTGATCAAAAGTACCCGGACACCTGGCTGAAAATGACTTACAAGTTCGTAGCACCATAGGTGATGCTAAAATTCGGTATTGTGTTGGCCCACCCTTAGCCCTGATGACAGCTTCCACTCTCGCAAGCAGCCGTTCAATCAGGTGCTGGAAGGTTTCCTCTTCAACAGTGGGAAGCAAGAAGGTGCTTAAAGCATCAGTGTAGGCCTGTGCTGTGATAGTGCCACGCAAAACAACAAGCGGTGCAAGCCCCCTCCATGAAAAACACGACCACACCATAACCCAACCGCCTCCGAATTTTACTGTTGGCAATACACAAGCTGGCATATAACGTTCACCGGGCACTCGCCGTATCCAGACCCTGCCATCGGATCGCCACATTGTGTACCGTGATTCGTCACTCCACACAACGTTTTTCCACTGTTCAATCGTCCAATGTTTACGCTCCTTACACTAAGCGAGGCGACGTTTGGCATTTACCGGCGTGATGTGTGGCTTATGAGCAGCCGCTAGACCATGAAATTCAAGTTTTCTCACCTCCCGGGTAACTGTCATAGTACTTGCAGTGGATCCTGGTGCAGTTTGGAATTCATGTGTGAGGGTCTGCATAGATGTCTGCCTATTACTCATTACGACCCTCTTCAACTTCAAATGGTTCAAATGGCTCTGAGCACTATGGGACTTAACTACTGACGTCATCAGTCCCCTAGAACTTAGAACTACAAAAACCCAACTAACCTACGGACATCACACACATCCATGCCCGAGGCAGGATTCGAACCTGCGACCGTAGCGGTCACGCGGTTCCAAACTGACGCGCTTAGAACCGCTCGGCCACACCGGCCGGCTCCCTCTTCAACTGTCGGCGGTCTCTGTCAGTCAACAGACGAGGTCAGCCTGTATACTTCTGTGCTGCACGTGTCCCTTCTTTTATCCACTTCACTATCACATCGGAAACAGTGGACATAGGGATGTTTAGGAGTGTGGAAATATGGCGTACAGACGTATGACACAAGTGACACCCAATCACCCGACCACGTTCGGAGTCCGTCAGTTCCCTGGAGCGCCTCATTCTGCTCTCTCACGATGTGTAATGACTACTGAGGTCGCTGACATGAAGTACCTGGCAGTAAGTAGCAGCACACTGCACCTAATATGAAAAACTTATGTTTTTGGGGGTTTTCGGATACTTTTGATCACACAGTGTATAATGCTGACGTACTCATTATAGTCATACCGGGCGTTACAGCGAACACCTACAAATTTTCTCACAAATTAAAGGAAAGAAGTAGCAAACCACCTCCAGAAGAATCTCTTCAAGTGGCTGGTGAGGTAAATAATAGAGTACTTATATGGTTTAACGTATGTTACAATGTTGCCGCTTACTGCCACACTATTAAGAGATAATATAAAAAGGCTACACAATAAGTAAGTTTCATGAGCAGTTTGCCTTGTGAAACGGAAACTATAATAACCATTAGCCCATATGGATTCCACTCAATTGGACTCCCATTAATGAATATAATACATTAGTAATTTTCTTAATTTTCGTTTATTTTTAATGTTCAAATGACAACGAAGTTGATTGTTAGCGAAAATACTGATTTTTTTATCGCTGTCTAGAGATGAAAGTCATATGTTCATAGTTTCGAAGTGCATGTGTTTGATAACATGTGCCTAGTACTACTAAACTAACTACTGAAGATTTCCATCAGATACTATGAATCCATTAGCGTCCATATATGAAAACTGTGTAGCCATCGACTGGTCAGTTTAATACATCTGCTGCAGTTTTTCCCTGTGC
Source organism: Schistocerca cancellata (assembly GCF_023864275.1). Lineage (NCBI taxonomy): Eukaryota > Metazoa > Arthropoda > Insecta > Orthoptera > Acrididae > Schistocerca > Schistocerca cancellata. Next base: position 66,416,928 of record NC_064629.1, read on the forward strand.
CAAAATTTGTGTGTAACGCGGCTTGATCTCTTAACAGCTGCTTCTCGTATTTACAGCTGCGATATACAGTAGATTTGCACTTTGAACCAATTCTGTTTATTTGAAAGTGATATCTTTTTTAATGTTCTAGTTCACCTAAATCAGTTGCTCAATAGCAAACAAGCAGAAAACTCCGTACTACCCAGACACACTCAACACAAGAAAGTACAGAGATTAAGACCCGTTTTACAATCCCTTTCCTAAGAAACGTTTACCGCCAGATTGCCCTAAAATGAAAAGACATTAACGTCGACGGGAAGCGTGGGTTTGTTTCCTGTTTCAAACAAAATGATTTTAAAGCGGAAGTTTACTTGCCCATTCGACAGAGCGGTCACACGTTGGTCTATTGCTATATTTATTTTATCGATGTGTGCTAACAGTGACGGTAAACCTCGAAGAATAGCCAGTACTGCAGAAGCGACAGCTCTGCGCTGAGCCGCGCCGTCTGCTACCGTCGAGCACGCAGCGCTACGCAGTCGCTGCTAGAACATTGGTTATTCTTCGTGTTTCACTGTCCCATCGATAAAACAAATATCAGACTATACTAATTTGGGAGCGCTCTATCGAATGAACACCTAAAATTCCGATTTAAAAATAATTTTCTTTGTAATGGAAAACAAACCGAAGCTTTCTGTTGACACTGGGCGTCGCATGAAGATGTGACGAGCAGTATTTATCTGGGCTGACTCCAACGACACAAGGCCAAAACTAAATTGCAAATATCTACCAAAACACCAGAGAAAATGCGCCTGACGATTCTTCGGGGAGACACCCTGTATATTTAGTCACTGAGAAACATCTTGGGCAGAAATTTAATCGTAGTAGCAACACAAATTCGCTAAATCAATTCTAGTGTATACAACATTTATATGTTTGGATTTGTAGCTGCTTACAGACTGGACAAACGGGCAGTTCGCTTGATATCATGTCATTTATGTAACTGATTCGCCTAAATGGGCAATGAATCCACCTTCTTCAGTGTGGATGCACAAGTACATTTGACATCCTGTGGGAATCTGAGTAGCGAGCATGGCGTAAATGGACAGGGACTGCGGATAGGTCGTCCGTGAGGTGCGCCGAGGTAGTCCACACATTTGTGATAACAATGTGTCCCGGATGCCGAAGTGGTTAACACACTTGCCTCATAAGCAGCAGATCCTGGGTTCGAATCCAGGTCTCATACATATTTTCACTCGTCGCCGCTGATTCAGCGTAATCCCCGATGCTTTTGACATCAGTAAGCCCTTTCCTTCCTCCCCCCTCCGCCCCGTCAACCTTCAAATTACGTTTAGTGTATGGCAGCTTTGAGAAATAGAAAATACCACACATCTCCATCATTTTGATAAGATTTATCACTACTCTACATGTCCAAGCAAGAAAACAACTGGACATCCTTGAAACACTCCTGGTACATAAATACAGAAGAAAAGAAAATAACTGCAGTTTAAATGAGAAAATTTCTTCGCAGATTATAATTGTGTGCTGGCCCGGGACTCGAAACTGGGACCTTTGTTTTTCGCGGGAAAGTTCTGTACCGTATGAGAAATCCAAGCACAACTCACGACCCGACTTCTCCCAGGTTTACTTCCACCAGATGAGATACTGGCGGAAGGGCAGCTGGGAGGGCGAGTCGTGAGTCGCGCTTGGATAGCTCAATCGATAACAAAACATTACGTAATAAAAAGTGTTTTGCGTCTGTGCATGCCACCAAACCTTCGCAAGCGGATTTCGCAGCCACATGGGGGTTATATGGTGTGGTAACCTTCATCCCCTATTCGTGAAGAAGGTGTCGTTTTGGAATTGAAGGGGTTAATTATGAACATATGGGTGCCCAAAGAGGGCATTTGTTCACGACAATACAGTAAATGAAACGTGGTTTGTCCGTGCATGCCTCTATATCTCCGTCAAACACTGCTGCAGCCCCATCGGGGTTACATGGCACGCTAGCCGTCCATCCCCATCCATGAAGGAGGTTTGATTTGGCATTGCAGGGGTTTGTTCGAAGATGTAAGTGTTAAAAGAGGGCATCGCACCATTAGGCTTCTTATGGGAGAACGGTGAAGCAGCCTGGAATCGAGTGAAGAGGTGGCCGAGACTGACCATAATGTTCCTTTTAAAAATGTTCGAGAATGGTGTAGAACGTTGGAGAATCTTCCGAGGTAATCCGAAATTAATGAGAGATGCTTTACTTACACATTCTTGACATTTTCGGCAAACGCTTCCAGTTATTCTGCAATCAGCTCCAGCAGAGGAAATCGATGCATGTTTGAAGAAATCTTTTCTTTCATCTGGAGTGAGGAAAGTACAATTAAGAAAAAATGAGAGTTCAACTTTCCAACAATGAAGAAGCGAAACGTCTTGTCGAAAAACGCTTGCAAATTAGTGAAGGTATTCACCCAGTTCATTTTGTAACTGGCCAAATTAAACTTGCAAATGATATGCGTACCATTGCCAACACCCCAAATGAATTAACAGATAAAGTTTTTCCGACCATTGTTCAAAATTACCCTAGTTGCTAATTTGAAAGAGCAATTTTAGCACTAAGAAATAAAACCGTTGACAATATTAAAGATTCAAAACCAGACATGGTCGTGAACCGTTATGAACCAATATGAATGAAGCAAAAACAATATCAGGTAAAGATAAAGAAAAAACAGTATTTATTCCGAAGATTCCTCTCATATCTACCGAACTGCCATTTCAAAGTATCACAATAAATAAGGCACAAAGAGAAACGTTAAGATGTTGTGGTATTACTTTGAAAGAATCATGCTTTCCTCGCGGTCAGCTATATGTTGCTTGCTCTGGGGATGATTTCCGAAGAATTTATGTGTCTACTCACCAAGTAACAAGATGAAAAATGTAGTTCACAAGTAAGTATGCGATAAACTAAGTTAATTAAGTATGAAACGTAATGAAAACAAAGCAGTTTTCTGTCACTAAATTAAATGCAGCTGTATCGAGAATCTGGCGATTTAGTGTAGCTTTACAACTTCTGTATTTTAAGATTGATTACATATGCACCATCACCTGCAACCAATCACTGGTTTTTGTGTCAGGTGCTAATCTTACTTCCCATGTCCTGTGCAATAGTGATTGTGCGATGGTTGCTTTTGTGTTTCTGGAGATATGAGTGTTTGGAATGGTCGCTGTCACACTGTGGTGGTCGCCAGAACATCGTCCGCCTCCTTCGCATCAATGTGTATTTGAAGGGAAAAAGTGCGAGTTTTATCTGTGTTGTCGAACTTTTATGAATATTTTTGAATGTTACCGATTGTTTTCGAATGTTGTAAAATATTCTTGAGTGTTGTAGATGATTTTTAACTCTCTAATGTTTTGGAATGTTCTCGGTATACGATAAAGAAGTGACTGGCAGATTACTTTATTCCGAATCAGGGTAATGCTGCATACTTCAGTGGATTTAAGAGTACTGGGAAGTATTTTTTAATATTTGAGAGTATTTTTTAGCTTGGCATACTAACATTTTTACGATTTGTTGAATGTTCCTTTTTACTATGTTCTCAGATGTTCTCGAGTGATCTGGAATGTTCGCAGGAAAGAAATGAAAACTATGCAAGACAGGTCTTTTTCAGCTAGTCAAAGTCCAGCTGATTTGGGGTGTAATCCTCTGAAATGGGTAGTAGAAAGATAAAGAAATATGTATGCTTCAGTCTAAGATAATTTTTAAAATTTTCTTTTAGAAATCTAGAACGCTAATCGATATTTGGGCATTACAGTACGGAAGTCACAAAATCAAATGGAAAACATGTGACAGTTTCTTGTTTTCAACCCTACCTTCGTAATTTTCCTTGTGTGCAATTCTAATAACATCTTTGGAAGGTTGCTGTCAACAGCCGTTAAGTAATGTGCATTTTATATCTAATAATATCGTTTCTTGCAAAAATTATCCTAACGTAAGCTAGTCTTCAACAATAAAACCTTTTGCACCCGCTCGTTGTGTAAAAGCTGGTTCAGCGTGTCTCGTAGTGTGTCGAGTTTTTTTCGTCGCACTGCCACACTGTGTACGTATCGACTATCGTGCTGGCAGCAATGGAGGCGTTCATTAGGCGATGTCGTAAGATAACCGCCGCACTGCTTCGAAATGAATTAGCACCAGTCTGGCATCGCAAAAGGAGGAAAGAAAGCACACATAATTCTACTGCAAATCGGCGTATCTGTGGCCTTGAGTGTGGCATACCACAAGCAAATCGTCAGCTCACAGTTTCCACCCAATGACGAATTTCGTCATTCCGGTTTTAGCCTGATTTTTTAACATCTCATCCGTCTTCGTGTCACGAAGAATGAATTTAGTTCTTTAATTTGGCGAGCATTCCAGTAGCATACAATCGATCTTCTATTCGTAGAGCATTTATCGTGATAATTGACGAAGTATGACGTTAGGCAGTCACAACCGGCTGTTATAATGGCTGATAAATATTACAGAGATTCAGCCAAAACCTGCTAGCTTATCTCACCTCTTTCTCGCATGGAAATCTCTGATGAAATTAATATAATTCTAAAATAAAGAGCCGGCCGGTGTGGCCGTGCGGTTCCAAGCGCGTCAGTTTGGAACCGCGTGACCGCTACGGTCGCAGGTTCGAATCCTGCCTCGAGCATGGATGTGTGTGATGTCCTTAGGTTAGTTAGGTTTAAGTAGTTCTAAGTTCTAGGGGACTGATGACCTCAGTAGTTAAGTCCCATAGTGCTCAGAGCCATTTGAACTAAAATAAAGAATTGCCTCAGTGGCCAAGTACCTTTATATTCAGAATATGCTGAAGCGAGATATTCCTCTGCAAGAAGCGGATGTTGTTTGCCACGGACCTTCGTAATTTATTTGTTTGCTTCTATTACGTTACGTTTGTGAAAAATTGCGGTGTATGAGATTACCGATACCGATATGGCCGAGCGGTTCTAGGCGCTTCACTCTGGAACCGTGCGACCGCTACGGTCGCAGGTTCGAATCTTGCCTCGGGCATGGATCTGTGTGATGTCCTTAGGTTAGTTAGGTTTAAGTAGTTCTAAGTTCTAGGGGACTGATGACCTCAGATGTTAAGTCCCATAGTGCTCAGAGCCATCTGAACCACTTTTTTTTTTTTTTTTTTTTTTGAGATTATCAACCTTTGAAACGTCTATAATTCTGTACGTCTGGACCGGAAGAAGTTATTCTTCACATATAGAAACAGAAAAATAGGTGGATAAATCTCAAATAAGACGCATCACTTTATCAGATCCCTAAGAGAAAGAGCGAACCGTGATCGGTCTTTCGCAAGTGAGCAATATGAGGAAAACACGAGAAATCAAATCAGTGTTGCTAATTAGGTATGGGTAACAAAAACTGATGTAATACTTCCAACGTTTTTTTACTAATGAGAATTAAAAAGCAGAAACTGGGCATATTCATCGAGAAACAGTCGCATGTCGACATGACATTATCTGTTCGGATAAGAAGAAAGCTGTTACCAGTCAAATAATGTGAAACGCAAGGCTTGAGATAATATCTTACATTCTGGCACGTATGTAATTGTTACCGTTCACGAAAATTTTAAGAAAATATTTAATTTTGTTCCTTAAGTTTCATTATCTGTTAGGTATGTAATGAGTCTATGCTTCAGCTTGTGAATACTTCGTTATTATACGAGTACCGATAAATTAAACTCCAGAATTACTTTCCATTTAAGATTCTTATTAAGATTTGAAATACAAAACCAGATCATGGGTGCACCGACCTGTTTCACCTTTCAGCAGCGCAGTTGCGAATTACGCTGTAGCGGCATTGATGTTTCCAGCAATTACTAACTGAAATATGGCGCTACTCGTCGAGAATGCAGGCTAGTCCTACGGATTGTCCTGTTCCCACAGGCATTAAGAAGTTTTCAAGACTTATCTTTACATATTTACGAGCTGAATCAGTTTTCACGTTCAGTTAATGACTTTCACTTTCTGTTTGAAGACTCGAATCAAGCAACATTAGAATATTTCTGTAAAGGAATCATTCTCTGTACTGATATTTTTGTCTTTGAATTAAGTATTAAGTAAACACAATATCATAAAATTAGCTCATATATCAGAACGTGTAATCGTAGCACACTAAAAGCTCTTTATACATGCATAATGTCAATAAAACATCATCCTAATAACGCATGATAATTGTGACGTTAACGAGGTATGAAAAGATTTCTGTCGGAACAACCAATATTATCGTATGAATCTGCAAAAATATTCCATTAATGTATTATCGAATAAAGTAGGGTTTCTCAAAGACATCAAAACCTTTAATTGATTGCTGCAATGCTCCAACTCCATTGGAATTCTTTTTCTCTAGCATTCATCGAAAGCTAATGGCCGTATAAGGCGCAGATGTCGGCAAATGTTTGGGAGGCGACCCCTAGCACAAAAACAAGAAGTTCTTTCGCTTCATTTAACATACAATGGAGCAACTCGTTCAGATCGTGGCTTAGTCACATTGTTCTCGGTGGATGACATAGCTGCCTGCGAGCCAAGAATGCTTTCGGCTAAAAATTTTGGCTACACTAAGAATGTTAATTAGATGCTACTCGCGGTGACCACTCGATTCTGAATCACTGTTTACATGTGTTGTTGTCAACAAATAATGCGCAGCTCGATACGTGGTGAATCGCAACGGATGTCAAGGAATTTTCAGCAGACGAATTCAGTTTTGTGCTCAGTAACTAAAGCAGCTTTATATATATTATGACGCTGATAACCTCGTCGTTGAGCGCCCAGAAGCTCCAAACACACAAGAAAAGCTATATGAAATGGAATGAGCACATCTGGTTGGTGGTTGGGAACGACTTCGATTTATTGGGAGAATTGTGGGAAGTTTAGCTTTTTTATGAAGAAGGCGGCGTAGAGAACGCTCGTGCGACCCAATCTTGATAACTGCTCGTTTGTTTGGGTTCCCCAAAAGGTCGGATTAAAGGAAGACATCGAAGCAGTTCAGAGGTGTGATGCTACATTTGTTATCCGTAAGTTCGATCAGCACGCAAGTATTACGGAAATGTTTCGTGAACTAAAAAGGGAATTCCTGGAGGGTACACGACGCTGGTAACCGAGAGGCACTGTTGGGGAAATTTGGAGAACCGGCATTTGAGGCCGACTACACTTACTACTTCCACCGACGTACATTTCGCGCAAAAACAACGAAGATAAGATGCGAGAAATTAGGGGTCGTACGGAGGCTTTTAGGCAGTCGTTTTTCCCTTGCTCTGTTTGCGAGAGGAAGAGGAAAGCAAATGACTAGTAGTGGTACAAGGTACTCTCCGCGATGCACCGTGCGGTGACTCACATGGTTCAAATGGCTCTAAGCACTATGGGACTTAACATGTGACGTCATCCGTCACATAGAACTTAGAACTACTTAAACCTAACTAACCTAAGGACAGCACACACATCCATGCCCGAGGCAGGATTCGAACCTGAGACCGTAGCAGCAGCGCGGTTCCTGACTGAAGCGCCTAGAACCGCTCCGTGCGAGCAGGGAATTCTAAAGCAAAGGTCTCCTTTGCTGGCAGGTCAACAGGAAGCAAGCTGTGCACATGGATAAGTTTGAACCGTGTGGTGGTTCGCGGAGAATATATATATATATATATATATATATATATATATATATATATATATATATATATATACACTGGTTGATTATAGTTATAGTTAAACTTTCAAACCGCTGTAGAAATAACACCACTCGTGTTAATGACGTCAAATTGCAGCGGAATATTATCGGAGAAGGGGAAAAACATGTAACAAGAAGAAAAATAAAATGTTACAAAATGTAGCAATAGATGGCGCCGCAAGCATCATAATTTAATAGTGGTCGACTACAAATGACAAATGAATCATACACTGTGATCCTGTTGGTTACGTAAGTCCGGCCCCCATGGCAAGGTCATATCACATCGGATGGGAAAAATCTGCTTTTTAATTGGCCTGAGGTCAAAAACCGCACAAAAAGCATCAATCAAAATCAAATGGGATTATTAATTTCCGTATGACTGGCGCAAAACATGTTGAATATACTGTTCACCGTTTTCTGCAACAAGTTGAAATCGAGAAACAACATGTTCCACAAGTGGTCGTAGTGTTTCCGGAGTCACGTTTAGAATGTGTTGAGCAATGCGTGCTTTCAATGCTGCTAAGTTTGCAATCGGAACACATCTTTGAGACAGCCCCACAGCCAAAAGTCACACGGATTAAGATCAGGTGATAGGGATCGCCAGGCTGTAGGGAAATGGCGGCTCAAAATTCTAGCATTTCCGAAATGGCGCCTCAGCACCTGCTTAACTAGATTTGCACCTCTATGCAGAGGTGCGCCATCTTGCATAGAAATGATCCCATCCACACTCCACGCTTTGGAGAGCTGGAATGACGTGGTTGCGCAAAAGACACTCATAGCGCTTACCAGTGACTGTAGAGGTAATAGGACCGGAAACAATTGTCTCTTCGAAAAAATATGGCCGTATGATAAATGATGCCGTAAACCCACACCACACAGTGACCTTTTTAGGATGAAGTGGTACTGGTTGTTTTGTGTGTGGATTTTCCGTTGCCCATATTCGACAATTCTGTGTATTGACATATCCTGTCAGATGGAAATAGGTTTTGTCTGTCCACAAAATCCTTCACGGCCAATCATTGTCCACTTCCGTGCGAGCAAGGAATTCTAAAGCAAAGGTCTCCTTTGCTGGCAGGTCAACAGGAAGCAAGCTGTGCACATGGATAAGTTTGAACCGATAGCAATGAAGGATGTTTCGTAGGATTTTACACACCGTGCTCATGGCTATATTGAATGTTCGGGCAATTCTCCGTGCACAGCATGTTTGTACACCACCACTCGTCTCCTCCTGCAGTGCTGTGGCCACTGCTTCCGGTGACGTCGAATCATTTCGCTTCCTCCCTCTACCAGGTTGCACATCAAAAGAATCCGTCTTTTCGAATTTTCGAATCATTTTCTCGAGACCCACGGCAGTCATCGGACTAACGCCTTTTTTCAAACACTTCAGTGTCCGGAACTTATGCAGTGAGACGTGTGCACAGTCTTCATTTACAAGCAGAGCACGATCCTGCACTGAGACAGTCATGGCGAGCGTCGCAGACGCGAAAGGAGGAAAAGCCGTGTACCTGGCGTGTTTATGCCAACTTCAGTGGGTCGTGGACAAGGCAGGTGTTTTCATTTACGTATTATAACACATACAGCGCCATTGATAGATCAATGTTCACACTATTATTTTTGTTCTGCCTTACGTTTTTCCCTTTCTCCGATAATATTCAGTTGCAATTTGATGTCATTCTGACCAGTGGTGTTATTTCTATTTTGAAAGTTTAATTATAATCACCCTGTACATTCAGATTCTTTATATACCCAACACAAAATTTCGTAACCTTTGCTAAGAGAATGAACACACTTGTCGCCATCTTAATCTACGTCTGTCTTATTGGCTGTGGCTATAGCCTGCCGTTCGTGGTCTGCTTCTCTTGAAACGTAACGGTTAGAGATGAAATAACAACAGATATCACAATGTATTTCTTAGAGCTTGACAATTGTTTTATTTTATACTTTCCTTTTTGCTTTCTTTTACGGGCTTCAATGTCAGTGTATGTAGCTCCTTTGTCTGAGCCACTAAAGCCAGTTTCTTCGATCCACGTCCGGACACAGAGATTCCAGATTTCCGTGATTTCTCTAAATCACCTCAGGTAACTGCAAGGACGGTTTCTGAAAATGTCATTCACTATTCATTTTCCGGCTTTGTCCAATCCGAGCTCGAATCCTGTCTCGTCAGATCTCAACGTAAACACTATGTTAAACTCTTTCCCTTTTTCGTAAACGAATATTTGTGACGAAAAGCTGTGCTCAAATCCTGTTTCAGATACTTCTCGATCTTTTTTGTTTTATTTTAAAGTAGTTTCGAAATGTACTTAAAAAAACATTTATCCCCGGAAACCAATCACCATTATAAAGTTTATAGGATTTAATTCCACATTCCTGCGAAAAAAAATAAATGTTTATACCCGAAGTCCTAAGTTCTGCGACAGGGATTAGATCGCAGTAATAAGAAATTACACTGAGGCAACAAATGTCATGAGATACCTCATAATATCATGTCGGACCACCTTTTTGCCGGTGTAGTGCAACAACTCGACGTGGCATGCGCTCAACAAGTCATTGGAATTCCACTGCAGAAATACTGAGACATGCTGCCTCTATAGCCTCATAACTGAGAAAGTGTTGCTGGTGCAGGATTGTGTCCACGAACTGATCTCTCTATTATGTCCCATAAGCGTTTGATGGGATTCATGCAGCGCGACCTGGGTGGCCAAACCATTGGCTCGTATTGTCCTAAATGTTTTTGAAACTAATAGCGAAAAACTGTGGCCCAGTGACATCGTTGTTTGGGAACATTAAGACTGTGAATGGGAATGCTCTCCAAGTAGCCGAACGCAACAATTCCCAGTCACTGATCTGTTCAGTTGTACCAGAGGACCCAGTCCATTCGATGTAAACACAGCCCACACCATTGCGGAGCCACCACCAACTTGCACTGTGCCTTGCTAGCAACTTGCGCCCATGGCTTCGTGGGGTCTGCGCCACGCTCGAACCCCACCGTCAGATTTACCAACTGGAATCGGGACTCATTTGACCAGACTACGATTCCCCAGTCGTCTAGGATCCAACCGATATGGTCACGAGCCCGGGAGAGGCGCTGCAAGCGATATCGTACTGTCAGCAAAGGCACTCGCGTTAGTCGTCTGCTGCCGTAGCCCATTAACACCACATTTCGCCACAGTTTCGTAACAGATATGCTCATCGTACGTCTCACATTGATTTCCGTAGCTATTTCACGCAGTGCAGCTTGCCTATTGGCACTGACAACTCTAGGCAAATGCCGCTGCTTTCCACAACGATATTCGACATGGGATGTCGTATGTGTCTAGCTCCAACTAGCATTCTGCTTTCAAGATCGGGATGCCCGTTGTGCGACCATCATCATGTCGGAAACCTTCTCAAATAAATCACTGGAGTACAAATGACGACTCTACCAATGCACTGCCTTTCTATATTTAGTGTATGCGATACTACCGCCATCTGTATATGTGCACATCGCTATCCCATACATTTGACCATCTCAGTGTACAATTTCTTTGAATTAAATGCTTACAAGACGTAAAACATTATTTTTGCAGTAAGGTTCAAATGGCTCTAAGCACTATGGGACTTAACTTCTGAGGTCATCAGTCCCCTATAACTCAGAACTACTTAAACCTAACTAACCTAAGGACATCACATACATCCATGCCTGAGGCAGGATTCGAACCTGCGACAGTAGCGGTCGCGCGGTTCCAGAGTGTAGCGCCGAAAACCGCTCGGCCACCGCGGCCGGCTTTTGCAGTAAGAAAATGTAATAAATTGTGAATATTTTCAGATATAGCTGTAGCTTTCATAGAGTCTGTAATTTGCTTATGTGGAATCATATATAAGCTACATCTTGCCTGCACCTCTTTCCTACTTCTGGAAACTATACTGAGGCTCTGTTGCGTACTTTCCTGAGCCAATACTTTAGGGATCAAATGGTAGTGGGAAATGGTTTCTCTATATTCTTAGGGCCTGATATCTGGTTGAAAATCTCACACTGTTTTAGGTTTAATTCCCTGTCCGACACACAGAGAGTTATCAGTCTTAGCGCTCATTCGGAAAGAAAATGAAAATGATTCTGAGAGAATATTTTCGGTGACATAATTTGTTTGTTGTTTACACTAAAGGAAAAGCTGTCGCAGTTTGGTTAGAGTGCCACAGCGCTTTAGTAGGCAGTGTACTATTACAAGTGGTATGCAGTTCCCTTCATACGACTTTCGAACTGCTTCAGCCAGTTTTAAATGGACCTCCAGTTTAACATGTATTCCGAATCACGGTGTAAATCGGCATTTTCCACCATAAAAAACAACGCCAGGGGTCAAATAAGTGAAAAGTAGCAAATAAAATTCCTAAGACTGACGGGGATCGATACGTGATTTCCTATCAGGAATTGTAGTAATTGATGAGAAGGTATTTAGAGAAACAGAAGTGATACCTGGAGTTCTCGAAGAAACGGAGGGTGGAGGACATCGAAAAAGTCAAAGGACGGAAGCTCGTTTTTTACCATTACGGAAAAGGGGAGGGAATCACGGATACGATTCGCAAGTTGGAGTGGCAATCATTTAAACAAGGGCGTTTTTCGTTGCGGCGAGATATTTTCATGAAATTTGAGTCACCAATTTTCTCCTCCGGATGCAAAAATATCTTGTTGACTCCAACCTACACATGGAGAAATAATCATCCTAATAAAATAGAAATCATGGCTCCCACGGAAAGATTTAGGTGATAATTTTTGCAACATGCTGTTTGAGAGTGGAACGATCGAGAATTAGTCTGAAAGGTGTTCTATGAACGCTTTGCAGAACATTTAAGTATGAATTGCAGAATAGCCATGTGGACGTAGATGAAAGAAGGCCATCGGCGAACCCTGCGTAGGATCAAACGAATGTTCCTGCATATAGAATAAATCAGTAAAACGAGCCTCTACATCCAGTGGGTTTGAGTGTTATACAGTAACATTTTCGGTTGCCAACCACGACACTTGTCAGGAAACAATTCCCATTATCACGCGGAGTTTTCGTTTTGAGTGTGGTGTTCGTGATACGTGTGCTGCTGCATTATTCTGGTCACTTTATGGTTTCTCGTTGCTCTGACATGCAGAAACTCACAGATTTTATACATTACTTACACTGTTTACAGTATACGTTAAATGTCGTCATACAAATAGCAAACATCACGCTTAAAAATGTACACGAAAAATTCACTTGACAACTGGAATTATTTCCCGAAATGCCTCGTTGCTGGCGGCAGAAAATTTTGCATTACAGCAAAAAAAAACATCGTTTTTTACAGTCGCAGGCTTTCAAGAACCATTTCATAATGGATAAAATAAAACTCTACATTCACATCTGACGGCACGACAGGCAAGTCTGCCTAGATGATGAATTCAAAGTATGCGCTATGAAGGAGAGACAAAACAACAAAAAACCGAGGAATCATTCACGGGGCTGTGAGCATAGAAGGGGGAGAGCTGTTGATGGAGGACAGAGTCTGACTGGCCAGAGACGGTGTAGAATATCGCAGAAAGGCCTCATCGCGTACACATACTGTCGGCGCCTGTACACACCGTGTCCCAAGTCATGGCCACCCGTAAAGTTTTATACGTTTCAAAAGGTCGTAACAAGATTTTTAACAAGTCATTGTACGGAATCGAGTTTCTTGTGTGATTAACATTTTTCTCTACCGAGATACTGAACAACTAAATTTTTAAACTTAAATTTTACGTTTTTATGCCTTCCTTATTACTTAATGAATCTTTTTGCAAGTAGGGATATCGGTACAGCACAGATTCACACTCACTGCCAAGTACACATCACGTAGCGCCACTCGGACCTGTTCCCTAAGTATGCTACGTTGCGAGATGTCTTTACTAACTTGTGGAATTGCAAACTTTGTGTATATGTTCACGACTTTCGAATGCTTTAGATTGGCATCATCCATTTTGTTTAAGAAACATGTGAAATGGGGCTGCACTGCTCTATATTTATTAAACATTATTCAAAGGAAGGAAAGGTACCTGCTGCTTTCTGCAGGTTAATGGTATAACCGAATCAGGTCTGGGATTTTCGAAACAGGTCGCGCAACGGAAAACGCTAGCACAGAAGGAGCTAGGTAATAAGGAATTAGATAGAGACCAGCAGAAACCCAACAGTTCTAATGCAAACCAGGTAACTGAAATAAATTCATTTTTTCAAGACGTAACATAGATATAAAAAAGTTACAGGACCTGAATTTGGTAACGACTTGATAATTCTCATCGACTGAACTATCTGTAAAGCAAAATTTATTGCATCGTAGTCCTTATTAACAATAGATACTAAGAGTGACACCATTAGTTGTTGCTTCAGCACGACGTACGTTGTGAGCTTGGCACATTGTGGTTCTCTCGTGGACCTGATAAACACACAATATTTTGCATATGTGCCCGTAATCTGCGCAGATAGAGGATAATTTATACCACAGAGGTAACCTAAAAGGATGGACGAATGAACATTTGTTCATGGTCAGGCAAATTCAGAGGTAACCAGGTTCATACAAACTAACTACACAGAGCGACCTGCAATCAAACTACGGGAAAATCCAGAAGGATATGCATCACGTAACGGCTCAGAGGAAAGGCTCTGTCCTGCCTGATGGCTCGCGACATCGGAAATTCCAACGAATTCACGGAAAGGTTATACGCATATATTTTCATTAAGCGGGGAACACTTTTATGAAACACACTAAAGTAAAATTCACTCGATATTTGGCGAGCAAAAAACATGTGTTTGCAGTCTAAGTGGAGGTGGACAACTGGATTCGAGGCTATATTCCATAATAAACGAAGTCTCGCAAATATCAGTGAACACAGCAGTGCATACATAAAAGGGGGTATGAGTTTCTGTGATACACTAGAGTAGTGACAAAATAGCCTTCTTGCAGGAGAATCCTGCCAACTGGACGTAGATTCCCAATAATTACAGAGAATCTATCTTATTTGAGGCAAGAATTCACATAAAAGTAAATTAGTGAGGGAGTACATGTCATTAACTGACTGCACGGCAGCGGAATGAAACGGGTGAACAGCCTTCCAAGAATCCTGTCGAGCATCTAAGGCTACTACCACGTGTTAGCATACGAATCATTACAAACAAAAACACGAATTCTAACGAAACACGATTCTCGCTGGTTGGTCTCGAAACATGAACGCTCAGTTCTGCAAGTGCAGCGAAACAACGAAATAGAGAAATACAGGGTGTACCAAAAACAAAAGAATCCGATTTACAAAAATCGTAACTATTATGTTATTTGAGATATGTGCGTGAACAACGTACTGTTGGAAAGAGCAAACTGTCGAGTTTTACATGGTTCCCCCCTAGGTAGTAGCAGTGTGCGCCCCTTTAGTTCTAGTAAACATGGTGTCGGGGCACCAGAAAGCGTTTTGTGTTCTCCGTTTTGCGCAGTGCGGGTCAGCAATAACTGTTCAGCGTGACTTTCGTACTACGTATGGTGTATATCCTCCTAGAGCACAGGGCATTAGAGAGCATTAGATGATGGCATGAACAATTCCGAGAAAGATGTTTGTGTAGAGGCAAATCGCTGGGCCGTCCCCGAGTGTCTGACATAGACGTCGAACGCACCCGACATACTCGTAGTTTGACAAGGAGTCCGCAGAAACCGGTTGGCCATGCATCTCGACAGCTCAGCGTGCCCCCGATGTCGGTCTGGCGTGTGTTTCGCCGACGTTTACACATGAAACCATACAAAATTCAGCTACTGCAAGCCCTTCGTGAAAGTGACAAACAATAACGTGTGGAACTTCCTGGCAGATTAAAACTGTGTGCCGGACCGAGACTCGAACTCGGGACCTTTGCCTTCCGCGGGCAAGTGCTCTACCGACTGAGCTTCCCAAGCACGACTCACGCCCCGTCCTCACAGCTTTACTTCTGCCAGTACCTCGTCTCCTACCTTCCAAACTTCACAGAAGCTCTCCTGCGAACCTTGCAGAACTAGCACTCCTGAAGGAAAGGATATTGCGGAGACATGGCTTAGCCACAGCCTAGGGGATGTTTCCAGAATGAGATTTTCACTCTGCGCCGGCCGCGGTGGTCTCGCGGTTCTAGGCGCGCAGTCCGGAACCGCACGACTGCTACGGTCACAGGTTCGAATCCTGCCTCGGGCATGGATGTGTGTAATGTCCTTAGGTTAGTTAGGTTTAAGTAGTTCTAAGTTCTAGGGGACTGACGACCACAGCTGTTAAGTCCCATAGTGCTCAGAGCCATTTGCACCATTTTTTTTTTTTCACTCTGCAGCGGAGAGTGCGCTGATATGATACTTCCTGGCAGATTAAAACTGTGCACTTGCCCGCGAAAGGGAAAGGTCCCGAGTTCGAGTCTCGGTCCGGCACACAGTTTTAATCTGCCTGGAAGTTTCATATCAGGGCACACTCCGCTGCAGAGTGAAAATCTCATTCTGGAAAAAAACGTGTGGAGTTCTGTAATTTCGTTCTAGGGAAGATGGAGGACAACAATTTTCTTCCATGCTTAGTGTTTAGTGACGAGGCAACATTCCATTTAAGTGGAAAGGTGAACCGTCATTATGTGAGAATATTGGGTACGGAACAACCACATGAAGTTGTACAACATGAGAGAGACTCTCCAAAACTTAATATGTTTAGTGCAGTTTCATGGGAAAAGGTGTACGGACAATTTTTCTTTGCCGAGAACACTTACAGGAAGCACATATCTCGATATGCTTGAGAACTTTGTTTTCCCACAGTTGAAGACTGATTCGAACGACTTCATTTACCAACAGCATGGGGCACCGCCACACTGGCATCTGTCAGTGCGGGAATTTTTATATCAAAGGATTACTGGAAGGTGGATCGGTTGCACAAACCAAATGATTCAACCTTACGTTACTGGCCCCCGAGGTCACCGGAGCTGTGATTATCTCTTGTGGTGGTTTATAAAAGACTCCAAGATACACTCGCTGTAGTGTGGGGAAGATCTGAATACCGCAGTGACGTATGCCGTGCAACTCAAGGGGTGCATATTCACCTATGAAAAGATATTAAAAAAAACTTTGAGTTTCCCGTCCATCAAAACACAAAATGCATTGTATATCTTTATTAGCTTCAGAAATATGTACACACCAAATCGGATGATTATTTTTGATACACCCTGTATAATCCTGAAATGAAAGTAGTTACAACACACTACAAGACACACTTAATGTTTCAGTGGCTGATGCTTAAGACTACTGGAATGAGAGTTCTTACGTTAGAAGATATGCTGCAAGTATCCTAAGCGCTCGCATGGCGTGGGGATTATGTGGCGAGAGAAGTGGGTGGAGGAAGATAGGTATCTACAGCAGCAGTAAGAAAAACTTTCCTCTCTGAACTCCACACAGTGGTGACTATTCTGGTCTACCTGAAAGCTGACGACATATTCTTAGAGGATAATTGTCAGTGAAGCTACGGGAAGCAGACTAGTACAAGAGAGTACTGTGCTGCACTGTTTGAAAATTCAGGCAGGGCAAACGCACCATCAGGGTGGCTTTCCCACTCACACGGGTCTACATCTACGTCTACAGCTATATACACTCCTGGAAATGGAAAAAAGAACACATTGACACCGGTGTGTCAGACCCACCATACTTGCTCCGGACACTGCGAGAGGGCTGTACAAGCAATGATCACACGCACGGCACAGCGGACACACCAGGAACCGCGGTGTTGGCCGTCGAATGGCGCTAGCTGCGCAGCATTTGTGCACCGCCGCCATCAGTGTCAACCAGTTTGCCGTGGCATACGGAGCTCCATCGCAGTCTTTAACACTGGTAGCATGCCGCGACAGCGTGGACGTGAACCGTATGTGCAGTTGACGGACTTTGAGCGAGGGCGTATAGTGGGCATGCGGGAGGCCGGGTGGACGTACCGCCGAATTGCTCAACACGTGGGGCGTGAGGTCTCCACAGTACATCGATGTTGTCGCCAGTGGTCAGCTGAAGGTGCACGTGCCCGTCGACCTGGGACCGGACCGCAGCGACGCACGGATGCACGCCAAGACCGTAGGATCCTACGCAGTGCCGTAGGGGACCGCACCGCCACTTCCCAGCAAATTAGGGACACTGTTGCTCCTGGAGTATCGGCGAGGACCATTCGCAACCGTCTCCATGAAGCTGGGCTACGGTCCCGCACACCGTTAGGCCGTCTTCCGCTCACGCCCCAACATCGTGCAGCCCGCCTCCAGTGGTGGAGGGACGAATGGAGACGTGTCGTCTTCAGCGATGAGAGTCGCTTCTGCCTTGGTGCCAATGATGGTCGTATGCGTGTTTGGCGCCGTGCAGGTAAGCGCCACAATCAGGACTGCATACGACCGAGGCACACAGGGCCAACACCCGGCATCATGGTGTGGGGAGCGATATCCTACACTGGCCGTACACCACTGGTGATCGTCGAGGGGACACTGAATAGTGCACGGTACATCCAAACCGTCATCGAACCCATCGTTCTACCATTCCTAGACCGGCAAGGGAACTTGCTGTTCCAACAGGACAATGCACGTCCGCATGTATCCCGTGCCACCCAACGTGCTCTAGAAGGTGTAAGTCAACTACCCTGGCCAGCAAGATCTCCGGATCTGTCCCCCATTGAGCATGTTTGGGACTGGATGAAGCGTCGTCTCACGCGGTCTGCACGTCCAGCACGAACGCTGGTCCAACTGAGGCGCCAGGTGGAAATGGCATGGCAAGCCGTTCCACAGGACTACATCCAGCATCTCTACGATCGTCTCCATGGGAGAATAGCAGCCTGCATTGCTGCGAAAGGTGGATATACACTGTACTACTGCCGACATTGTGCATGCTCTGTTGCCTGTGTCTATGTGCCTGTGGTTCTGTCTGTGTGATCATGTGATGTATCTGACCCCAGGAATGTGTCAATAAAGTTTCCCCTTCCTGGGACAATGAATTCACGGTGTTCTTATTTCAATTTCCAGGAGTGTAGATGCTCCGCAATCCGCCATACGTTGCGTCATGGAGGCTACCCTGTACCACTACTACTCATTTCCTTTCCTGTTCCATTCGCAACTACAGCGAAGGAAAAACTCTATATGTCTCCGTTTGAGCCCTAATTTCTCGAAGCTTATCTTCGCGGTCCTTACGTGCGATGTTTGTTGGGGACAGTAGAATCGTTCGACAGTCAGCTTCAAATGCCGGTTCTCTAAATTTTCTCAATTGCGTTTCTCGAAAAGAACGTCGTCTTCCCTTCAGGGATTCCGATTTTAGTTCCCGAAATACCTTCGTAAAACTTACATGTTGTTCGAAACGACCGGTAACAAATCTAAGAGCCCGCCTCTGAATTGCTTCGATGTCTTCCTTCAGTCCGACCTGGTACGGATCCCAAACACTCGAACAGTATTCTAGGACATGTCGCACCAGCGTCCTATAAGCGGTCTCATTTACAGGTGAACCATCCATTCCTAAATCCTCCCAATAAACCGAAATCGAACATTCGCCTTCCCTGCCACAGTTTTCCCATGCTCGTTCCATTTCATTTCGCTTTGCAACGTTACGTCCAGATATTTAAACGCCTTGACTGTGTCAAGCAGAACAATAGTAATTAACATTACATGTTTGTTCTTCCTACTCATCCTCATTAACTTACATTTTTCCACATTTAGAAGTAGCTGCCACTCATCACACCAACTACAAATTTTGTCTAAGTCGTCTTGTATCTTCCTGCAATCACTCAACTTCGACACCTCACCGTACTCCACAACATCATCAGAAAACAATCGTAGATTGATGCCCACCCCGCGCGCCAAATCAGAGAACAACAGCGGACCTATCACACTTCTCTGGGGCACTCCAGACGTTACCCTTGTCTCTGATGAACACTCGTCGTCGAGAACAACATACTGGCCTGTTTTACCTAAGATGTCTTCGAGCCCCTCACATATCTAAGAACTTTTCCATACGCTCCTACCTTCATTAACAGGCTGCAGTGGGGCACCGTCTCAAAACGCCTTCTCGAAATCTAGAAATATGGGATCTGCCAGGTGCCCTTTATCCGTAGTTCGCAGCATACCATGTGAGAAAAGGGCAAGTTGAGTTTCAGTCGAGCAACGGTTTCAAAAACTATGATGATTCGTGGTCATAAGCTTCCCACTCTGACGAAAGTTTATTATGTTTTAACTGAGAACATGTTCAAGGAATCTGTAGCAAACAGAGTTAGAGATATTGGTTTGTAATCTTTAGGGTCCGTTGTTCTACCCTTTTTATATACTGGAGTCACCTGCGCTTTTTACCAGTCGCTTTTGACTTTGTGCTTGGAGGGAGATTCACGATAAACCCAACCTAGGTAAGGAGCCAATGCCGTAGAGTACTCTTTGTAAAACCGAGTTGGGATTCCACTCGGACCTAGCGATTTATTTGCTTTCAAATCTTTCAACTGTTTCTTTACGCCAGGAATGCTTATTATTATGTCGTCCATACGGGAGTCTGTTCGATAGTTAAATGACGGAACGTTTGTACGATTCCCCTGTGTGAACCATATCTTCAACGTGAAATTTAAAACTTCGGCTTTCATTTTGGTATCTTTGACTGTCAAACCAGACTGGTCAACAATGGACTGAATGGAAGTCTAAGAGGCCGGCCGGAGTGGCCGTGCGGTTCTAGGCGCTGCAGTCTGGAACCGAGCAGCCGCTACGGTCGCAGGTTCGAATCCTGCCTCGGGCATGGAAGTGTAATGTCCTTAGGTTAGTTAGGTTTAAGTAGTTCTAAGTTCTAGGGGACTGATGACCTCAGAAGTTAAGTCCCATAGTGCTCAGAGCCATTTTGTTGTATGCTTCGCTCATAGATCATCTGACAGACGCACGAATCTCTACTAACCTTTGCTTGTCGTCATTTATACATTCACTTTTGAAACGAGAGTGCAACAACCTCTACTTCCTCAGCATCTAGCGAATTTCATTATTAAACCATGGTGGGTCTTTTCCATCCTTTATCCACTTACTAGGGAGTAACTCTCCAAGTGAGATGCTAACAACGGCTTATGTGCGCTCTCTCTCTCTCTCTCTCTCTCTCTCTCTCTCTAGCAGGAACTCCCTCCTATCCTTCTTGAATGATTTATTAACTTTCGTAACCATAGTTGCTATAATGACATCATGATCGCTAATTCTCGTTTCTGGACTGAAATTTTCGATAAGGTACGACATATTTGTAGCTGATAGGTCTAGGATATTTCCATTGTGCATGGGCTGCCAATCTAGCTCGTCAAGACAATTTTCAGAAAACATGCTCAAGAGTATTTCGCATGACTTTCTGTATGTATACCCGCAATGAATCCACAGCCATCACAGTCTATACACGATATGTTTAAGTCGCCTCCAACTAGTAAAGCACGATCTGGGTATTTACAAACTACTGACCATAGACTTTCTTTGAATGACTCTAGAACTGTTAACGGTGAAATCGGGTGGCCGGTAAAAATCCAAAAATTAACTGAGTTTCACCTGCACCTGATATATGTGACCAGGTAACTTCACTGTCACACGCAGCTTTCAACAGAGATAATTTTTTTGTGAACTTCAATGAACATTCCCCCTCCTATGGCCCCTAATCTGTCTTTCCGACCTAAGTTCCGTGACTTTCTAAATATCTCTGAGCTATCTACTTCGAGTTTCGGCTAGCTCTCAGGCCCAAGAATAACTTGACCGTGAAAACTTGCCTGGAGGGTAGTAAGCTCCGGAACTTTATTTCGAAATCTTCGACAGTTTACTGATAAAATTTTGAGAGTCGAAGTGTCTTTACTCTGAACGCCATCTGACTTCCCTTGCTGCGTGTCGACTGACGGGTTTTCATCAAAGCATCCCTAACTACCGCCTAGTCAAGAAAACCCTCATGTGCGTTCACCAGTACTCTGCTACCCAAGTAGCTGCTTCCTTTGCGTTGTGCACCCCTGACCTATCAAGGGGAATCCTACAACTTCCCACACAATAATACAAGTCTAACAACCTGGAGCCAAGACCGTCACAGAATCGGCGAAGCCTTTCGTTTGGACCCTCCATTCGGCTCCAAACCGATGGACGCCGATCAACCCTGAGAACAATGCTGCAAATTGCGAGCTCTACTTGCATTCCGCGCAAGGCTAGCAGTCTTCACCACCTCCACCAGCCACCTGTTTGAACTGAGGATGGCCTCAAACCCATGCGACAGGCGTCGTTGGCGGGAGGCTAGAAGTTTCCAGCACGTCCTCCAGCCACCTGTATGAACTAAGGGTGACCTCGGAACCCATGCTACAGGCGTCGGTGGTGTCGACGTGAGCCACAACTTACAGAGAACTGCACCCTGCACGCTCGATAGCGTCAGGCAAGGCTAAGGTGGGATACCAAGTCTTTTACACAGAACATTTCTACTGAGAAGGCTCTCAGGGCTTTATAAACAGATGTTTCAAATGGCTCTAAGCACTATGGGACTTAGCATCTGAGGTCATCAGTCCCCTAGACTTAGAACTACTTAAACCTAACTAACTAGGGACATCACACACATCCATGCCCGAGGCAGGATCCGAACCTGCGACCGTAGCAGCAACGCGGTTTCGGACGGAAGCGCCTAGAACCACTCGACCACAGCAGCCGGCTTATAAACAGTATATCTCTGATGAAACGGAAATAAAGTCACGGAACAGTTAATACATTTTTCAGTGGAAAAATTACGCGTGTAAGACAAAATACTCGCCCCGCCACCCCACTCAGAAAACCATGCAATAACATGCCAGAAACAAAGGCTGTGCGTTTTGTATGTGACATACTGGTATTGTACAACCGTAGTGGACGAATGGCGATAGCACCACTAAGTGACAATCCGTGGCACTTCCCTGTCTCTTCCGTGAGCGGAAACATCGAATTTTTGCAGAAGAGTGGGTAATCTACGGTGCTACAGACATCACATTAAAATGTAAATTACAGTTCAACTTCCTATCGACGTTTAAGTCACTAGAGACAAAGTAATAAAACATCTGCAGAAAGGGATGGGGAGGAATCGACTATGGTCTTCTGAAACAAATCATCCCAGTATTCCCTTCAAGTGTTTCAAGGAAACTTCTCTCTTTGCTAACTTACGTCCTTCAGTAGCAGCTCGGCTGTTTTCGTGCTGTGGCAAATTTATTTTCTTTCAGCTTTGTAGCGAGATGTCCTTCGGGTCACGACAGCCATAAGTTAACCAAAGGGAAGGAAATCGTGTGCGTCTTCTCTGTGAATCGTGTAAGCATTGTCTTGTGTGTTCTCGAATTTTAATTATTTTTGTACCGTATTTGTGATTGGGATAAGTCCAGCATTTGCTTAAACGAGCTTGGGAAACAGCCTAGAGATCACACACTCTGGCTGGCCGATGAACCAAACCGAGGGTCATCAATCCGCCGCGCGATTTCGATCGGGGTATTTCCCGCCTCCGTGTTTCGGAAACTAGTCGTTGCGCTTTAAGCTATACGAATAATTCGTTTCAAACGAAATCAAACATTCGTACATCAAGGCAGTCCGATGGCGATATGAACCCCTGTCGCCTCGCGACGAGGCAGACGTCAAACTAGAAAACGTCGCTCACAAACACGAGCATTTGTATGCAGACGCTGAAGTTAACATGCCTCCAAACGTCTTCCGCGAAAGCGACAGTGCGTAACGTCCCCGTTACAGCACTTAGATTCAGACTGCGCCGCGCTCTTTTAAGGCAGTTTGAGATAACTATAGTTTTCTGGAAAAGAAGCCTTATTAGAATGAACATGAGCAAGAACGTGCGCTGTAACGGCGTAAGAAACACTGCAAGTCGTTTACCAGACCTCCCCTGATATCTCCGCTATGCGGCTCATAGCTATCAGTTTTTACAGCCGCAGCTGCAGTAGACTGCTGGAATGCACATTCAGCTCCGGGAGCAGTTTGGAGGACTAAAAAACAGTGATCCTGTTTAACGTATTTATGCAATTACATATCTTCTATGCCCCACACTCTGCCGCCTACAGGAGCACGTCAGTTTCCGCTGTAAAATGTCAATCGACCAGACAGTTCGTTTGAAGTGGTAACCGCGACGACCCATTCACTATACAAAAGAGCAATCTTCTGAAATACTCTAAACAACATGTTGAAAAAAAAAATGAAATCATTTGGTCGGGTACAACGGCTCTCACACAGTAAATCTACTGAAACACTTTATCAAACCCAGTTCTATAAGTATTAGTATTTCTACACTGAAGATCTATTCGGAAGTACTTACATAAAATGCTTAAAATAAGCTCATCGAACAATAAATTCGTCATCTACGCCACAATAACATTCGCCGGCCGTTGTGGCCGAGCGGTTCTAAGCGCTTCAGTCTGGAATCGCGCGACCGCTACGGTCGCAGGTTCGAATCCTGCCCCGGGCATGGATGTGCGTGATGTCCATAGGTTAGTTAGGTTTAAGTAGTTCTAAGTTCTAGGGGACTGATGACCTCAGATGTTAAGTCCCATAGTGCTCAGAGCCATTTGAACCACAGTAACATTCACACAAGCGTTGTTAACAGTTGCAACTCGCTCAGGAATAGATTAAAGACTGCTCTGGATCTAAGAAGAGGAGTAGATAATGTTCGTAACTTTTGGTTCATTGTTCCAGGCGCATCCAGAGATTTTAAGTTTGCTTCAAAACCGGTAGTTTGTCGGCAGTTTCAGATGTGCTATTGCCGCTGAGGATTCATCACGGCAAGTTGGTTGGTTGGTTGGTTGGTCTGGGGGAGGGGACCAAACAGCGAGGTCATCGTTCCCGTAGGATTAGGCCGTACGCTTTCAGAGGAATCATCCCCGTATTTGCCTGAAGCAAGTTAGGGGAATCACTGAAAACCTGAATCAGGACAGCCGGACGCGGGTTTGAACCGTCCTCCTCCCGAGTGCGAGTGCAGCGTGTTAACCACTGCGCCACCTCGCTCGGTCGCAGATTTATCCCGATGTAAAACTGAATTAATGTTTCAGATGACAAGGATGGTAGGTCCTCGTTACTATGCATAATGAAAAACAAAATTCGTCCGTTCAGCAGGTTTATGTAACTAAGGAAACTGTACGCCAACGAAAGGACCTATTCGTGTTTAATTAAAGTATTTATTATTTGATTTTTTTGTATTGATTTGGCCTTCTGAAGACCACATGAAATTACTTATGCTTTTTTATTTTCTCTTTTCCTTCTTTTAAATAGTTTTCCATTCCTTCCCTATATTTTTCTCGTCTTTCTTATGTATATACTGCGCCTTTCTTTTTCTTTGTTTTCACCTGGAAGCCCTTGAAACTTTTTACTTTTGCTCTGAACTTCTTTCTCCCATTTCTTTCTCTATTATTTCCATTTCTGTCAGGTCTGCTTTCACTTCTTTGATCCACGTCACTGATGTTTTTGGGTTTATTTCAAAAAAGTTAAAAATTCTTTTTGTTGTTCTCTTTTCGTCTAGCTGTTTTAGGTGTCCGAAGAACACAAATCTTCTCTTCCTCATTTTGGTCTGATTTTTTTATAAATTCATTATTTATTTATTTTTTTAAAAAATTCTTCATGACTTCTCAATTCCCATTTCCCATTCTCATATTTTGGTTCTAAATCTTTCCCGATTGTTTTTCTTCCCTTATTTTCTGTTTCATCTCATTGTTATGGACACAATTTGTCAAGAAGGCACTGTGCGAGCATGTGGTGGGTCCATAATGCTGGGTCTGGAATGGACAGGGTCCTGTGGTCCAGATGAACCGGTCGTTGACTGGAAATGGTTATATTCGGCTACTTGGAGACAATTTACAGCCATTCATGTACTTCATAACAGTGCGCCTAGTCACCAGGCCAAAACTGTTCACGAAGGGTTTGAAGAACATTCTTAACAGCTCGAGCAAATGTCTTGGCCACCAAGATCGCCCACATGAATCCTTTCGAAAATTTATGGGACATAATCGAGAGGTTAGTTCATGTGTAAATTCGTGCACCGGCAGCACTTTGGCAATTATGGACGGTTACAGAGGCAGCATGGCTCAGTATACCTGCAGTGTGTTTCCAAGGACTTGTAGAGTCCAAGCCAGGGAAAAGGAGGTCCGGCACAAAATTAGTACGTATCCCAAGACTTTTGTTACTTCAGTATATCCTTCCATGGATTGGTTACAGAAGTGTTACCCAACTGAAAATCGTTTCGAGTGTTCACTGGAAGAATGGTGCAGTTCCTTTTGAATGAGTCCCTATTATTACCCACAAATCGCTTGAGGAACTATTTTTAGGGTTATTGACGCGTAATAATTCAGAGACGCTTGAGCAACGGCCGGCGTGAAGTTCGCAGACTGGCATTACAGGTAGTTCTGACCACCCTTTTCTGGGATAAGGCTATTCTTTCTGAATCCATAGTTGCCCGAAAATGCGAATCCATAGGAGTAAACAAAATTAATAAATTAAATAGGAGAATGAAAGCTACAAAAGGAAACAACGTTTTGTGTTCCAATGCTAGTTCAAATGGCTCCAAGCACCATGGGACATCTGAGGGCATCAGTCCCGTAGACTGATAACTACTTAAACCTAACCTACATAAGGACATCACACTCATCCATGCCCGAGGCAGGATTTGAACCTGCGACCGCAGCAGCAGCGCGGTTCCGGACTGAAGCGCCTAGAACCGCTCGGCCACAACGGGCGGCTCCAATGCTAGTGAAAGTCGATATTATTAGTAAATGAAGATCACTATATTGGGTATGTTCTACAGTATTCATTTATTCAGGTTAACCGGTTTTCGGGTTACAAGGCCGTCATCATAATTTAACTGTGTATCGTCGTCAAAATAGTTACAATGTTTGTAAATCACATTAGAAAAGATGTTACTCATCTAGATTGATGCACAAACACACAGTAAATGTCACCTTTGACAGTTTGGTAGTAACGCATTTTAAAATGTGAAAAAGTTAAACAATAAGTAAACCAAGAAAAACACAACTCGAAAAACAGTGTGTATAAGTTTACATTAAATAAATAAACTAATAAAATAAAATAAAATTTGTACCTGACAAGGTACTTCAAGAGATTCTACATATGGAAAGTGATACAGAAACCAAGTAAAAAGACCGAATTAACATCTGTAACAACAGACCATATGTATTACATAAGCAATCACAATAAACAGATATAAACGAACATAGGAAAATGGAGGATCAAGAAGGAACCGACAGTGTGATAAGTGACAGAAAACAGAGGATTGTGGAAGGTTAGAAGAGGGGAAGTATTAAGCTGTGTTTGGTCATTTAAGATTAACTCATGACTGTGAGATAGATGTTTCTTGATTTCCATGGAGGTTGAGTTGCTGGCCTTTGTGACGGACATGTGGCCGTGGCTGATAGTAGTGACTCTCACTCAGTGCACGCTCACCAAATGTGGAGTCATAACTCACATTGCTACAAAATCAGATAAAAGCAATAGTATTGTACTTTTGAACAAGCGTGCTCATGTGGATAAACTTAATGAGTTCCTGAGTCCCGGTCTCTTCCGAGTACTTCCCAAAGACCATATTCAATTATTCAGAGTTGGTATTAAATGTAGAAGCAATTCGTGCAAAAGCATATTTTTTCCATTTTGAACCATGCTATTAACTAATACATTGATCAGTCTGAACATTATGAACACTGGTCTCCTATCTATATAAACCCGTCCAGGCGATAGCAGCGTCATCTGTGTAGAATGTGTGTAAAATGGGGGAGGCGCGCGATCTGAGTTTGAACGAGGGCAGACAGTGATGGCCCGGAGGCTCGACACGAGCATTTTAAAAATTGTACGACTTGTCGGGTGTTCGAGAAGTACTGTGGTGTCTCCAACACATGGCAAAACCGAGGTGAAACCAGGTCCAAAATGTTGTGGTTGGCAGGATAGCCAACACCGTGTTACTAGAGGAGGCCGAAAGGCACGCGTTTTAGCTCACGCAGGCTGGCGTGAGGTCTGGAACAGCACAAGGAAATTAGAATTTAGAAAAACGGGCGTAGCTGGTGGAATACTTAACTTTAATCCATTAATGATTAACGTCGCTCTTGACGGTACATGATTCACAATGTCAGTAGTAACTGAATATGGCGCCTTGCTAGGTCGTAGCAAATGACGTACCTGAAGGCTATGCTGAACTATCGTCTCGGCAAATGAGAGCGTATTTTGTCAGTGAACCATCGCTATCAAAGTCTGTTGTTCAACTGGGGCGAGTGCTAGGAAGTCTCTCTAGACCTGCCGCGTGGCGGCGCTCGGTCTGCAATCACTGATAGTGGTGACCCGCGGGTCCGACGTATACTAGCGGACCGCGGCCGATTTAAAGGCTACCACCTAGCAAGTGTGGTGTCTGGCGGTGACACCACACAAAAGTCGTGGGGTTGGGCGGCCACCCCTCATCACAGATATCGGGCGTCTAGGCTGGATAGACTGGTAAAACAGGACAGGTGACAAACTGTGGCGGGACTAACATCAGACTTTAATGTTGGGCAGAGCACAAGTGTGTCTGAACACACAGTCCACCGAACAATCCTAACGATGGGCCACCGCAGCCGACGACCCACGCATGTGCCAATGTTAACACCACGACATCGACAACTACAGCTGAAATGGGCACGTGAACCATCGGCACTGGACCTTGGCGGAGTGGTGCAGCGTTACACGGTCTGATGAATCCCGATACCTTCATCATCATGCCGATGATGGGGCGACAATCCGTCGTCCTCCCTTGGAACAGCTCCTTAACACTTGTCCTGCGGGACGGATACAAACTGGCGGCGGATCCATTATGCTCTGGGGAGCATTCACGAGGGCATCCGTGGGTCCAGTAGAGCTCGTGCAAGACACCACGACGGCCAAGGAGTATCGTACACCGGTTGCAAACCATGTACAACAGTTCATAACGGTCGTGTTTCCCGACGGCAGCGGCATTTTTCAACAAGATAATGCGTCCTGTCACAAGGCTGGGAGTGTATTTTAGTGGCTTGGGGGACACAGTGGCGTGTTCCAGTTGATGTGATGGCCCCCCAGTTTGCCAGATCTGAACGCGATCGAACGCATCTGGGATGTAACTGAACGTGGAGTCAGAGCTCATCGCCCCCCTCCCCGGAATTAGATGACGTGTGTGCAGATGTGGTGCCAACCCCCTCCAGCGACCTACCAAGGCCTCACTGTTTCCATGCCACGACGCCTCACCGCTGTTATGCGTGCCGAAGGTGGATATACCGGCTATTAGGTAGGTTGTCATAATATTCTGCCTGATCAGTGTATGAACACAGTACCTCCTATACTGTATGGACTTCCTAAACTAATTAAAAAGGTGTTCCCATCCAGTTGTATCCTCATTCACTGCTCCATCTTACAAACTAGCTAGTAATGTGGCCGCCTGAATTAAAAGCAAGATTAATTTCAAATCGAAGCATGGTGTCTCAAACTAAGTGGACCTTGTAAATAACATAAAAGATCTATCTATCCCACACAATGCTATGTTTGTATCCTTTCATGTCTGCAGTTTGTTTTCCAACATACCAGTAGGGGAACGTGTTGATAATCTGACAGAGTTGATGTTCATATCGAATGTCAAACCTATGGAATTGAATGATCTGAGACTGGCCACTCAGACATGCTTAGCACAAAACTGCTTCCAGTTCCAAAGGACACTATAAACTGGTAGATGGCTTAGCTATGGGGTTCCCTCTTAGTCAACATTTTGCTGAAATATTCGTGGGCCATTTTTTGAATAAAGAACCTTCGAGCGCAAATATTAAATACTGCTTTAGATATGCAGCTGATGCGCTGTGTATGTGGACAGGAACTACTAGACAACTCAACACATTTTTGCACAACTTAAACAGACCAAATAATATTCAGTTCAGAATGGAAATTAGCAACAAATACATAAACTTCTTAGATCGCACTACTCACATCAGTACACACACATTGTTTCAAAATTAATAGAAAGACTACAACCACAGACAAAGTCACACATTCTTGCTCGCAACACCCAGTAACACATAACGTGCAGCTTTCCTCTTAGTGGTACACCGTCTCATATCTGTTTCCATGTCCAAAGAAGACTTCAAAGCGGAGTTGCAAACAATAAAATTTATTGCCTCAACCAACAGCTACATTCCTGTCCTGATTAAACACACCTTGCATAGTAAACAAAAATTGAAAATTATACCGCACCTCCATGCTCCCTCTGCTGCCTTTGCCACTGTCTGCAGGAAGTGGTGTACAATGCTATACATAGGACAGGTCTCACAGAGTGTAGCAGAAACACTGCAATCCTGCAACTACAGGATTTCCTGCTATGTGAAGGACACCCAACCCAATGCATTTTCAGTAGCAAAGATAAGACCCAATTAGTAGCCAAGAGTAGGGTATACAGAATTACTTGTCCTGGTTGTGGTAAGTCAGGCTGAGACGTAGCAGCTGGGTTGTCTGAACATGGAAGCAGTTCGAGCTGGCTGAATTTGCTGAGCATCTACTGAGTGAGGGCCACACCTGTGTCACAGTGCCACGTCCGCCACTTAGCAGACAAAGGCCAAAAAACTTAGCCTGCTGGAAGCCACGGAAGTCAACAACGATCTGGCTGACAGTCCTGATTTAATATTAAATGACCAAACAGAGCTCATTACTTCTATTCTAAACTTCACATAATCCTCACAGTTTTCCAATGCTTCCTACACTTTAGGTTCCTTCCTATTCCTCCATTTTCCTATATTTACTCATTTCTTTTTGTTTTATTATGGTTGCAGATGTACTCGATATACGTATTGTGTTGTTACAGAGGTTATTTGTTTCTTTTACTTTGTTTCTGTACCACTTTCCACGTGTGATAGTTGTTGAAGTAGTCTTTTCAAGTAATAATTTTATTTTATTTCATTATGTTAGTTTATTTAATGCTAACTGTTATGTAAGCACTGCTTTCGGGGGGTGTTACTATTTTCCTGGTTTGTTCCATTTATATACGTTTATTGTTCGACTTCCTTACCCTTTAAGTTGCATTACCATCGCACTATCAAAGATGATTTTTAACTGGTGTTTATGCCTCAGTCTAATGAGTAACATCTTCTCCAGTGTTATTTACAAACATTGTAACCGTTTTGTAGACGATAGTCAGTTAGGCTGACGATGATCTCGTAAGCGGAAAACCGGTTAACTCGAATAAATTAACTCTGTAGAACATCCGCAGTGTAGTGCTTTTCATTTATTATTATGTTGTTCTACCGAGAAGTGACGGAAGAATCGGTTAACACGATCTACACTCCTGGAAATTGAAATAAGAACACCGTGAATTCATTGTCCCAGGAAGGAGAAACTTTATTGACACATTCCTGGGGTCAGATACATCACATGATCACACTGACAGAACCACAGGCACATAGACACAGGCAACAGAGCATGCACAATGTCGGCACTAGTACAGTGTATATCCACCTTTCGCAGCAATGCAGGCTGCTATTCTCCCATGGAGACGATCGTAGAGATGCTGGATGTAGTCCTGTGGAACGGCTTGCCATGCCATTTCCACCTGGCGCCTCAGTTGGACCAGCGTTCGTGCTGGACGTGCAGACCGCGTGAGACGACGCTTCATCCAGTCCCAAACATGCTCAATGGGGGACAGGTCCGGAGATCTTGCTGGCCAGGGTAGTTGACTTACACCTTCTAGAGCACGTTGGGTGGCCCGGGATACATGCGGACGTGCATTGTCCTGTTGGAACAGCAAGTTCCCTTGCCGGTCTAGGAATGGTAGAACGATGGGTTCGATGACGGTTTGGATGTACCGTGCACTATTCAGTGTCCCCTCGACGATCACCAGTGGTGTACGGCCAGTATAGGAGATCGCTCCCCACACCATGATGCCGGGTGTTGGCCCTGTGTGCCTCGGTCGTATGCAGTCCTGATTGTGGCGCTCACCTGCACGGCGCCAAACACGCATACGACCATCATTGACACCAAGGCAGAAGCGACTCTCATCGCTGAAGACGACACGTCTCCATTCGTCCCTCCATTCACGCCTGTCGCGACACCACTGGAGGCGGGCTGCACGATGTTGGGGCGTGAGCGGAAGACGGCCTAACGGTGTGCGGGACCGTAGCCCAGCTTCATGGAGACAGTTGCGAATGGTCCTCGCCGATACCCCAGGAGCAACAGTGTCCCTAATTTGCTGGGAAGTGGCGGTGCGGTCCCCTACGGTACTGCGTAGGATCCTACGGTCTTGGCGTGCATCCGTGCGTCGCTGCGGTCCGGTCCCAGGTCGACGGGCACGTGCACCTTCCGCCGACCACTGGCGACAACATCGATGTACTGTGGAGACCTCACGCCCCACGTGTTGAGCAATTCGGCGGTACGTCCACCCGGCCTCCCGCATGCCCACTATACGCCCTCGCTCAAAGTCCGTCAACTGCACATACGGTTCACGTCCACGCTGTCGCGGCATGCTACCAGCGTTAAAGACTGCGATGGAGATCCGTATGCCACGGCAAACTGGCTCACACTGACGGCGGCGGTGCACAAATGCTGCGCAGCTAGCGCCATTCGACGGCCAACACCGCGGTTCCTGGTGTGTCCGCTGTGCCGTGCGTGTGATCATTGCTTGTACAGCCCTCTCGCAGTGTCCGGAGCAAGTATGGTGGGTCTGACACACCGGTGTCAATGTGTTCTTTTTTCCATTTCCAGGAGTGTATATTGTTCTGGTAGTGAAGTGAACAGCATTTACTTTCCGCACAGGATCCTGAATGTTGCGATTCTAAAAAAAATGCGTTTAGTCTCAGTACAAATAATTTAAACTGTTCGACTTCACCTTATTATTTCTCTCAGTAAAGCGACAATCAGTTCTCTGTAGTTACAAGATGATGTTCCCACCTATTTTCTAAATATTTTACATTACATTCTCCATCTTTCACAACCAATTATGAACCCGCTACAAAAAGAAAATTTTGAATCTCGTCATCTTTAGTGAAACGATAGATGACAGATATATATTAAGAAAAGCATAAGTCTTAGAACACGAACGTGTGGCGCTAGTGTTTAACAGCACAACAACCAGATCTAAATCGATTCCATATTGACACCCCAGGACATCCTTCTACTATAGAACATCTACAGAATCTCATACTGTACTCGCATTCTGGAGGCCACTCATTTACATCGCCATCCAGCCATCGAAACAGAGTTTTCTCCTATACCGCTTGCATCAAATAACACGACAGTTCCTTGTAAAAGGACACGTCCCGTCTTCTCCCCAATTTGGCTCCAATCCTTGTTTGTATTCAGTTTCTAATGACTCTGATGTCAATGGGAGATTAAACCGTAACCGTTCTTTCTCCCTACAGAATCTCCCGCTTGTACGTGCTCTTGTATACACGGCTACCAGAAGTTTCGTGGACGCTTACGATGAACATAGTGCCACACCCCATTCAAATATAGGCACAAACGTATTTATTTTCAAGATGACTTCACGAAAATAACAATACATACGGAAAATAGACACGTATCAATGTACAGAACACCTGTCAAAGTTTGTATCTCACATTGCACGTGCCCAGTATAGGCAACGTTTTGATACATAAAATGTGAGTAGAACAAACTCTTGCCATATACAACCCGACACATCATTGTCAATTATCCTTCCTTGCAACTCTTCCAAATTAAACGGCAGTGGAAGCAGGACGCCCACAATCTTTGACGTAAACCGTTACGAAGAAATCACGTGGAGTTTAATCAGATGACGATGGGAGCCGCTGAGAAAGTGGATAGGCATGACGAGAAGCATGTCCAATCCAACACTGAGGCAGTTCGGCACTGAGGTATTCACGAACGCCTGAAAGTGTGGCGAAACACCGTCTTGTTGCAATACGAAATATCCGCTGTCTTTCTGTAAATGTGGTATAAGCCGTTGCTACAATCTATCCAGGTACACGAAATATGTCACAATTTCCTCCACAAAGACAATTACAAATAAAGTTTTGAAAGAGACATGGTACAAAAGACTTTAAGTTTGGGTGAATCAAAAATGTATTCTTCAAACTCGGTGGATGTTCTGTGCCCCACCCACGCACTTTATGACGACTCACCTTTCCAGACACATGTAACGTCACTGAAAGCGTCACTTAAAGCCAGCTTCTGTGAAAAACCGTCTTCGTCCAGTAGGCTAGGACTTGCCGTCCACTCAGGTGCGGCCGACACGCTGCTAGGAGCTACAGTCTAAGGCGCCATTTGCAACAAATTCATACAACTCTCATGGCTGTTTGACAGCTCCCATTCTACCTCACCATAGTTTTCTTCTGAGTGAATTTGAAATTCGAACGATTTTCTTTGTTTCTTATTGAAGCACAGTAGTTTACTCGTCTGCTGCCATCTTGTCGTTCCGTTTCTAGCATGTTATGGGCCGAAGTAAGCGAGCTTTTCCATCTTTGCAATTCTTTTTCTGTTCTATCAATTTCTACAAATACGCCGTTTTTGTGGATTCGTGACCAAAAATAGAAAGGGTGTGTCAACTTTCATGCATACTTAAAAATATAGCTAAATCAAGTTTACTTCTACTAACTGTTTCTTGTTTGTATCCGTCCCACGTCTCCCCGTATATTCATACAGCAAGTTTCGACAGAAAGACGAGCAGTAAGACAAGAAGGTTCAAAATGGCTCTGAGCACTATGGGACTTAACATCTGAGGTCATCAGTCCCCTAGAACTTAGAACTA
This sequence comes from Schistocerca cancellata, assembly GCF_023864275.1. Lineage (NCBI taxonomy): Eukaryota > Metazoa > Arthropoda > Insecta > Orthoptera > Acrididae > Schistocerca > Schistocerca cancellata. Next base: position 66,451,303 of record NC_064629.1, read on the forward strand.
CTTAAACCTAACTAACCTAAGCACATCACACACATGCATGCCCGAGGCAGGATTCGAGCCTGCGACTGTAGCAGTCACGCGGTTCCGGACTGAAGCGCCTAGAACCGCACGGCCACCGCGGCCGGCAGACAAGAAGGCAGACGCTGCCAAGGTCATGGTCAGAGAATTTCTTATCTGCGAGAAGAGACAGCCAAGATTTACAACATGATAGTGTACGTCGGTGGCATTGCAAGAATACTTCGAAAACTACATGAGGCGCTGCATCCCACTTGCCAACGGGGCATCGTTCAGGCAAACAGTGGAGGTATTCTCCTGAGTGGGACAAAATGGGGCACCTAACTACTCTGCCATCCTCTCTCACCTTTAGAGCGATACTAAAATCTTCTGCCCGATCGTCTGCGTCCCTGGGTTCGCCACTAGAACAACAACTCAAATTGCACTTTCAGCAAGACAATGCACCACATCTTGCCCAAACGAGTCCGAACAATTTGAGGAACATTATGCGAGATTGAAGGTTCTTGTGGGGCTGTCCAGATCACCACAGTTCAACCCTACTGAGCAAATCTGGGGCATGGTGCGAGTTGTACATGTCTTGCACCTAGCTCCGACCACTTTCCTTGAATTGTGTCCGGGGGTTACATAGTGTCTGCGGATGGCTCCCGAGCACTGCCGGTGTCATTAGGAATCCATGCCACGACACACGGTTCTCGTGAGCAGAGTGGAAGGAGTTGCTACACTCTACTAGGTCGGCATCTTAATTCAGTTTCTCACGTGTGTAGACTACCTGAGAAAAGAAAATCGAAGCACCCATAAGACGTGGTCAGAAGTCAATGTAAAATCATAAACGTACACAACATCGGCGGGTATGTGATTAGAGTTGCAGGTTATATAAGAGGTGTGAACAGCGTCAGATTTTGAGTTATCGCTGTGAAGGACACAAAGCTGTCCCATACTCCTCTGAGAAAGCGTTATCAGCACCTGACAGGTTCATAAAGGTATTCATTAGAGGCCTCAATTTGGCTGACTGGTCGAATCGTTTGGTAGCCAGTTTTGTGAAGCTTCAGATGTGACAGTGGCCCAGTATTGGACTGCATGGGAACGTGAGGGGAAACATGCGAAAAATACTAGTCGTTAGTGTTCTCGTCGACCACATCTGACCATTAAAAGGGAGGATCGCCGTACTGTGCACCAAATACATTGTAGCCACTTCACATCTGCACCTACCATCCGAGAACTAATAATGAACCCCATGCAACATTCTGTGTCATCCCGCCGGACTAGGGAATTACCATGCGATGTGCAAACTGACGTTAAAACCACAGTGCAGACGGCTGCGTTTGGGGTGGTGCCATGACTTGGAAGCATCGACTGCTGATAAATGGCTTCGTATCGTGTTCAGCGATGAATCAGAATTCTGTACTACTCCGTATGACCATTGTCGGAAAATATGGCAACAAACTGAGGAAAAGTCCCATTCTTCCTATCTGTTAAAGAAGCACATCAGTGTTACTTCTCTCATCATTGTGTGTGGAGCCGTCAGGTGTGACTTTATGGCACAGACATCATCCATCTTCTCGTGTGTGACTGTGCCGCAGTGTTATTTTTCAACAGGACGATGGTCGTCCGTACATGGCACATGTCTCAGTGAATTGTCTGTCTGATGTTGTGATACTCCCGTAGCAAACAAGATCCCCAGCTCTGTCTCTGATAGAAGATGTATGGGACTAACTTACACATCAACTGTCCCTGCGCCAGTACCCAGGAAATCAAGGAGCAGTAACAACAGTTGTGGGCTATCTTGCCATATGAGAGGATATAACGGGTTTATGACACCCTTCACCCTTCCCAACTGAATCAGTGCATGCACTCAGGCTAGAGGGGTGCAACGCTACCCTGATAAGTGGGCTCACACTGCGAAGTTCTTTGTAATTTTGATTCGACTTAACGTGACCTACTCTCTCAACCCACTAAGTTTCATTTCGTTTCATCGTCCACTTCTAGGTGCTTCGCCTTTTTTTTTTTTTTTTTTTTGTCAGACAGGTGTGAGGTGTCAGTTGAGCAGTTTAGCATATCCATGAGATGCTACGCCAACGGCCTTTGCCGCAGTGGTAACACCGGTTCCCATCAGATCACAGAGGTTAAGTGTTGTCGGGCTGGGCTAGCACTTGTATGGGTGACCATCCAGTATGCCGAGCGCTGTTGGCAAGCGGGGTGCACCCAGCCCTTGTGAGGCAAACTGAGGGGCTACTTGATTGAGAAGTGGCTGCTCCCGTCTCGTAAACTGACATCCGGCCGGGAGAGCGGCGTGCTGACCATGTGCCCTTCCATAGCCGCATCCAGTGACGCCAGAGCTGGGTTGAGGAGGACACGGCGGCCGGTCGGTACCGTTGGGCCTTCCAAGGCCTGTTCGGACGGAGTGAGATGCTACAGACTCTATCCTCACTGACCTACAGTGACGGATAACTCCCCGTAAGATCATGCAAATTAAAAGAAAACAAGAACACGCAATGGATAACGGCTCATTTAATTAAATTGCGATAGGTGGGCCAATTAAGCATGAAAATATAGGCACCACACCTCACAGATATATTGATAACGAGACCCATCAAAGTAAGAAAAGGTACTAAGGGTCACTATAACAATCTGATTTATTACTAATAGATATCAAAAATGCTTACTCACTGAATCAAGAATACAATCAATTATTAAGTGAACAGGGGGTTGCTAACATGTACAAAAGCTTTGGCACAGGTGTGTGATACATAGAAACTATATAAAACTGCGATTGCAAATAGGACCAATGATTGCAGAATTTGTTAACGAGTTAAAGCAAAGTCTCGGAAAAGCATTAGCAAACAGCAGCATTCTTGCCTAAGCACAGAGTCAGTGCAGCTAGCTGGCTGTGAGAATTAGATCAACAAAACAAAACCCCGATGCAAGATAACTGATTTCGCACTCGCCCTGTCTCGATGAACGGAAATTTAGTCAATGCTTAGCACTCTATCGACGCACAAGAGCACAAGATGGCTGTAGAAATGGCTGAGAATTCTAAGTTCAGTCCTGGCATCTGAGTTCTGCCCTAAGTTGGAGACATCTCGCTCTGCAGCTCTATGACCTTCCAAGAAGAAGTGTTCTCTCAGGAGTTCCTAGAGTAAGTGCCTTCTTACTCTCCTCTACAAAACTTATACGGTTATGGCAGCATCGGAATCTCGCCAGCAAACTGCATTAAACCTTATAAGGTACTACCAATGATACTTTATTAAACATGCTAACAAATTCCCTACTCTTATAGATTATGCCATGGTTAACCAGTGAAGTATATTCCTCTCTTGGAGTGGGGTAGAAGGCAGAAAATCTCCCCCACTACATAAAAGATTTCTAGTTATGGCCAATGAGTAGTCGTCCCTGTACGCATACACGGAAACTTTCCCCAGCTACCAAAATAATTTCTATGAGCCAATCAGAGATCAATTTATTAAATTTCGAACAAAAAATTCCAGCTGGATCCTTCAGACCTACTAACTGGTCGCATGCTAGCGGTGTTGTGCTTTCTCCTGTCCTTCAAATCTTTATCTTTGCTAAAAGGGATTCTTTTCGCGTGATGCACAAAAAATGGCTCTGAGCACTATGGGACTCAACATCTTAGGTCATAAGTCCCCTAGAACTTAGAACTACTTAAACCTAACTAACCTAAGAACATCACACACACCCATGCCCGAGGCAGGATTCGACCCTGCGACCGTAGCAGCCTCGCGGTTCCGGACTGCAGCGCCAGAACCGCACGGCCACCGCGGCCGGCCGTGATGCACAGTGAAGCTTTATGACAGGCTGGCCACCCTCAACGGTCGCTCTTGCTGCATGCGGTTGGCGGACTGCTCTTCGCTGCATTTATCTACACGACACTTCGGCTTCTAGGAGAAATAATTTTACAACCTGTACAGTCCCCTCTAGTGACCCTCGCCTTTTGCCAACCAGCTAAAAGCTGCAAGGCTGTTGTACATTACAAGACTCATTCACCATATCAAAAAGGAAAAGAGATAGAGCTAATTAGAACTGCAATCTTTGGCGTTTTTGTTATTATTGCTTGCAGTTTTCCTGCAGCGTTACTGATTTGATTAGATTTACGAGTTGGATACGCATTTTCGATTATTAAGCAGGTTGGAAAAAACTGCCATGCAGCACAGGGTATTTCAATAAGATATCTACATCTACATCTACATTTATACTCCGCAATCCAGCCAACGTCGTGTGGCGGAGGGCACTTTACGTGCCACTGTCATTACCTCCCTTTCCTGTTCCACTCGCGTATGGTTCGCGGGGAGAACGACTGCCGGAAAGCCTCCGTGCGCGCTCTAATCTCCCTAATTTTACATTCGTGATCTCCTCGGGAGATAAAAGTAGGGGGAAGCAATATATTCGGTACCTCATCCAGAAACGCACCCTCTCGCAACCTGGACAGCAAGCTAAACTGCGATGCAGAGCGCCTCTCTCAGATTCTGCCACTTGAGTTTGCTAAACATCTACGTAACGCTATCACGCTTACCAAATAAGCCTGTGACGAAACGCGCCCCTCTTCTTTGGATCTTCTCTATCTCCTCCGTCAAGCCGACCTGGTACGGATCCCACACTGATGAGCAATACTCAAGCATACGTCGAACGAGTGTTTTGTAAGCCACCTCCTTTGTTGATGGACTACATTTTCTAATAACTCTCCCAATGAACCTCAACCTGGCACCCGCATTACCAACAATTAATTTTATATGATCATTCCACTTCAAATCGTTCCGTACGCATAATCCCAGATATTTTACAGAAGTAATTGCTACCAGTGTTTGTTCCGCTATCATATAATCATACAATAAAGGATCCTTCTTTCTATGTATTCGCAATACATTACATTTGTCTATGTTAAGGGTCAGTTGCCACTCCCTGCACCAAGTGCCTATCCGCTGCAGATCTTCCTGCATTTCGCTGCAATTTTCTAATGTTGCAACTTCTCTGTATACTACATCATCATCCGCGAAAAGCCGCATGGAACTTCCGACACTATCTACTATGTCATTTATATACACTCCTCGAAATTGAAATAAGAACACCGTGAATTCATTGTCCCAGGAAGGGGAAACTTTATTGACACATTCCTGGGGTCAGATACATCACATGATCACACTGACAGAACCACAGGCACATAGACACAGGCAACAGAGCATGCACAATGTCGGCACTGGTACAGTGTATATCCACCTTTCGCAGCAATGCAGGCTGCTATTCTCCCATGGAGACGATCGTAGAGATGCTGGATGTAGTCCTCTGGAACGGCTTGCCATGCCATTTCCACCTGGCGCCTCAGTTGGACCAGCGTTCGTGCTGGACGTGCAAACCGCGTGAGACGACGCTTCATCCAGTCCCAAACATGCTCAATGGGAGACAGATCCGGAGATCTTGCTGGCCAGGGTAGTTGACTTACACCTTCTAGAGCACGTTGGGTGGCACGGGATACATGCGGACGTGCATTGTCCTGTTGGAACAGCAAGTTCCCTTGCCGGTCTAGGAATGGTAGAACGATGGGTTCGATGACGGTTTGGATGTACCGTGCAATATTCAGTGTCCCCTCGACGATCACCAGTGGTGTACGGCCAGTGTAGGAGATCGCTCCCCACACCATGATGCCGGGTGTTGGCCCTGTGTGCCTCGGTCGTATGCAGTCCTGATTGTGGCGCTCACCTGCACGGCGCCAAACACGCATACGACCATCATTGGCACCAAGGCAGAAGCGACTCTCATCGCTGAAGACGACACGTCTCCATTCGTCACTCCATTCACGCCTGTCGCGACACCACTGGAGGCGGTCTGCACGATGTTGGGGCGTGAGCGGAAGACGGCCTAACGGTGTGCGGGACCGTAGCCCAGCTTCATGGAGACGGTTGCGAATGGTCCTCGCCGATACCCCAGGAGCAACAGTGTCCCTAATTTGCTGGGAAGTGGCGGTGCGGTCCCCTACGGCACTGCGTAGGATCCTACGGTCTTGGCGTGCATCCGTGCGTCGCTGCGGTCCGGTCCCAGGTCGACGGGCACGTGCACCTTCCTCCGACCACTGGCGACAACATCGATGTACTGTGGAGACCTCACGCCCCACGTGTTGAGCAATTCGGCGGTACGTCCACCCGGCCTCCCGCATGCCCACTATACGCCCTCGCTCAAAGTCCGTCAACTGCACATACGGTTCACGTCCACGCTGTCGCGGCATGCTACCAGTGTTAAAGACTGCGATGGAGCTCCGTATGCCACGGCAAACTGGCTGACACTGACGGCGGCGGTGCACAAATGCTGCGCAGCTAGCGCCATTCGACGGCCAACACCGCGGTTCCTGGTGTGTCCGCTGTGCCGTGCGTGTGATCATTGCTTGTACAGCCCTCTCGCAGTGTCCGGAGCAAGTGTGGTGGGTCTGACACACCGGTGTCAATGTGTTCTTTTTTCCATTTCCAGGAGTGTACTAATAAAGATCTGCGAATGACTTCTCGAAGTTTTTACGAGATGAGTGACATGGGGCTGCAAGCTTTGATAGTTGGGTTGAAACAGTGATAAACAGCTACCGTTTATAAGCCTTAAATGCACTTCTTTCATCGATTTTAGCTCTTGGCTGTATACCATGTGGTATCTAAATGGTTCAAATGGCTCTGAGCCCTATGGGACGTAACATCTGTGGTCATCAGTCCCCTAGAACTTAGAACTAGTTAAACCTAACTAACCTAAGGACATCACACACATCCATGCCCGAGGCAGGATTCGAACCTGCGACCGTAGCGGTCACGCGGTTCCAGACTGAAGCGCCTTTAACCGCACGGCCACACCGGCCGGCATGTGGTATCTCACGAAAACAAACACCGCTGTATATAAAGAACGCGCCACGGAAACCGCCAAACGCGGTGTAATGTGTATCTGTTAACGAGCAACCTGTTCTGGTCGAGCGATCGTCTTCAGTGCTTGAATGAAACTGGTTGCAAGTGAATAAGCACACACTACTGAAGCATTTGCTGGTTTCCGTGCGGGGAAACTGTGAAGCACTGTTTATAGAAAATATTTTAATACTGTTGTATGTCGATCAAGCTAAAAATATGCTGTCAGGAACACACGCTGTTGCTAGAAAAATGAAAAGATGTGAATGGACAAACAGTGCAAAGCTGGAAGTTTTTCAAAGTCATGACTTTTCGGTAATGATATGTTATTGCTATGTTCCCACTTATATGGATTCCTGTAGCTTTCATATAGATGTTTTGTACCTGTTCTTGAATCTACCTGTTTTGCATTTAAGCACCAATGATGATTATGTTATAGTAGAAACCTAGATCTGCAGTAAATTACGGATTTTGCGGCTGACTGCCGTCCGTCCTTTAATTTGGATATTCAGCGGTCGCTGCGCCCACAGGCATCCAATGAATTCCAACTTAGTTAACATGTGCACTGTTTATGATATAAAGCATTAAAGTTTTCAGAGCGATCGAAAAACACATACCTGAAATCCAGGAATAAACACTTTCACTACTGATCTGCTTCCGTCAGTGGTGCAATGGTTAAGGTACTGGAGTCGGATTTGGATAGAGTGGGGACAATGCCAACCAGATTTACGTTTCAGTGGCTCCTCAAAATAGATAATATGTTTTCTTCAGAACTGACACAGATGATTTCCGACCCCATCCTTTTCCAGTCGGAGTGCGTATTTTAAAATCTGCATCTTCATCTATATTCGACAACCCACCTTGCGGTGTGTGGCTGAGGATGCCTTGTACGCCATTGTCACTTCGCTCCTTTCCTGTTCCAGTCGCGAATTAGAACGAATGTCGTTAAGCCTCTGTGTGAGCTCTAACCTCTTTAATTTTACGTTCTTTGTTTTTCTTCTGCAGGTTTACGTAGGAGGAAGCAATATATTCGTTGACTGTTCAAGGAATGTACACTCTCGGGACTTTAACAGTAAATCAGGTTGCCTCTCTTGCAACGTCTGCCGCTAGAGACGGCTGCGTATTTCCGTGACGCTTTCGCGCTTATTAAATGAACCTGTAACGGAACGTCATACTGTTCTTCGGATCATCTCTATTTCCTTTATCAATCTTATTTGGTACGAATCCCAGACGGACGAGTAACATTCAAGTATTGGTCGAACGAAGGTTTTGTAACCTGCATTCTTTGTGGATGGCCTACACTTCCTGAGAACGAATCTCAGTCTGGCACCTCACCAGCGATTAGTTTCATGTGGTCGATCCACTTTAAACTGCCCCGTACCCATACCCCTACATATTTTATGGATGTGACTCCTTACTTGCCGCGCGGGATTAGCCGAGCGGTCTAGGGCCGCTGCAGTCGTGGACTGTGCGGCTGGTCCCGGCGGAGGTTCGAGTCCTCCCTCGGTCATGGGTGGGTGTGTTTGTAATTAGGATAATTTAGGTTAAGTAGTGTGTAAGCTTAGGGACTGATGACCTTAGCAGTTAAGTCCCATAAGGTTTCACACACACATTTGAACTTTTTTTTTTTTTTTTTTTACTCTTAGCAGTGATTTTTCTGCGCTCGTGTATTCTTATACAGTAATAGGTTGTTCTGCCTATCTAAGGGGCAATACGTTACACGTGTTTATGATGAGTGTCAACTGCCAATCCCCGTACGAAACGTCGATCGTCTGCAGTCCTTCCTGCATTCTGCTACTACGTTCTGGCTTTACAACAAATCGGTATAAAAATCATCATCCGCGAAAAGCCCCATGACACTTCCGACGTTATCCACTAAGTCATTTATATACAGGATGATTCCGTAATGAAAATTTCAGGGTCGATGAAGAAAGGTGAATATATCGGTTTGACGTAAGGGACCCTGCTCCGGAAACGACAGAGTCAGAAGTTATAAGCGAAAACACTTCTGATACCTCTACCAGTGGAATATCTGTACCCGTCCTGTTGTTGATGAAATTGTAGGGTATGCAGCTTTCAGATGTGGTAGTATGGACCAAAAACAAGAAAAAAAATATAGTAAATGTGGGCTCTAAAACGCATACCTAAGAGCACGTGTTCATCTGCGATAGTATGCAACATATCTCTTCCACTGCAAGCTCTTTGGTTTCCACATTCTGGGAAAATATAGCATGGATCAAAACAAGAAAAAAACTGCCAGTAAGCATGGCCTGTAAAATTAATACTTCAAGAACTATGAACACTTGTTCAGTAGGAAAAATGTTTCACAGCAGCGAAGATGAAGATGTGCTCATAGTTCTTAAGGTATTCATTTTAGAGTATGTTTACTGGACTTATTTTTCTTGTTTTGATCTATACTACCGCCTCCCAAAATATGGAAACCAAAGAATATGCAGTAAAAGAGATGTGTTTCGCAGTATCGAAGATGAACAAGTGCTCATACCTCTCAAGGTATGCATTTTGGATCTCATATTTATCGGACATCTTTTCTTGTTTTGATCCATACTATATACTCCAAACATATTGAAACAGACAATGAATACACAATTTTATGTGCTCTTCAAAAATCTGTAATTACGATTTAGAAATTAATATTTGGTTGTATTTAAATAGTAAAGGACATTCCTTGTGTTTAACAGCCATAATAATAATAAAAAAAAAGCTGATGATGCTGCAACTGCAGTGAAACATGTCTGGGACAAAAAAAATTGTGTTTTGCTAAAGGCGGACCCCACCCAAAAACATACGTTATTGTTAAAGCAAAAACAGAGAAAAGAGCTTCAGCCTCAAGATGAACCCGAAGTGCTTGCAATAGAAGTGATGTGTGTGACAGTGTCGAAGATGAACAAATGGTCGTAGCTCTTAAGGTATGTGTACATTTTTTTCGTGCCTCTGAAAGCTGCCTGTCCTAGAGTCCTGGTAACGACAGTATCGGAACATGTACTCCACTGACAGAGGCATTGGACCGATTTTCGCTTTCAACTTTCGACTCGATCCTTTCCGGGCCAGGGTCCCTTACCTCAGACTGATACGTTTATCTCTGTCCATCATTCCTGAAATTTTGTACCATCACAGAATCACACTGTATGTTGTAAAAAGTAATAGATCTTTATGGCAGAAACACGCGTTCCTATCGGGCAAAATTCTTTGTGCCCCACTCCGGCGTTCAGTCACTTTCTCGAAGTCCTCAGTAGCAGGAACCGAGTCTGGAATAACCTCCAGCAGTATATTAGAGAACAGAATGATATCTCGAGCTTCAGAAGACAGTAAATGACATATCTACTAAAGCAACAATAATGATTACCATGATCTCTGTAACCACTCGTTACCCTTGTGCATCCTTCATTCCGGCCAGATCTTCCTCATTTCCCAGTATTCGTAGCTGGTGCAGTCTCCATAAATTTCCTTTCCCCAGAAGTCGCTCTGTCAGAAAACATCTATCTTGTAAACCTATAAATTATTTGTATATCTGCCACTATCATTATTGTTGTTATCGTCATCATTATTATTATTATTGTTGTTATTATCATCACTATTGGTGGCAGCAGCTGCAGTAGTACAAGTACTGCCAGTTTAATTATTTTGGTTCATAGTCAGGATTATTCACTCACATTGTCACTACAGACACTCAAATTATTATTTGTTATACTAAATTTTTTATTTCTTAGGTAACTATGATGTAAAAAGGGTACTGTATATGTGAAATGGTGACCCGATGTAAGAGGGAGCCTGATGGCTCTAATCAGATGAGTTTAAATCAATAAAAGTAAATATAACACTCCCTTGCCGTACGCCCGAAGCTACTTTTACATCTGAAGACTTGTCTACGTCGAGAATGACAGACTGTGTTCTGTTCGCTAGAGACTCTTCAGTGCAACTACACAGCTGGCCTTATATTCCATAAAGTCTTATTTCGCTCATTAGGCGACAGTGCGGAATTGTATCTAACGCCTCGTCTCAGCGGACGTGTAACTCTAACATTCCTTCCTTTATTCGGTGCTCCTGGGTAACGAGCTGTCTTGGCCATCTCATGCCCAGAGCGACGTCCAGCGAAGATAGATGAGGCAACGAGCTATCTGCGCTGTGCACGGCGCATTCCCGCAGAGATAGTAGTGTTGCTGCTCTGAGACGGACAGAAAATCCACTAGCGGCAGCAGCACTGCTTCCACTAATGTCACCCGCCAAATTCTGTACAGTCGTTGTACGAAACTATCAGCAGCAGAATTTTTTTTTAATTTTGGGCTCTCGTTTCTAGGAAATTTAGAAATCTCTCTCTCTCTCTCTCTCTCTCTCTCTCTCTCTCTCTCTCTCTCTCTCTCTCATGTACCCCTGAACCCACATTAAAATGATTCTGTTATCTGATTTACGCTAATGAACATTGGATTAGAAAAAAATTCCAGTTTCATGAGATACCACTAGTTTTCCTTAATAAATGGAATAAACAGATGGAAGTGAAACGTAAGCAGTTTTCTACCAGGCTTTTTACGGGCGGTTCGATGATAGCAACGTGCAGGATGCTGCATATACATTATAAAAGCATCCGTACACCAGTATTTACTGCGGAACTGACAGCTAGATGTAACGACAGATAGACTTGCCAGTATAAAGGGAGGCGGAGAATATTGTGCTGTTAGTAGAGATGCAGAAACGGCAGACTGGCTCCGTTAGCAGAGCTCAGTGACTTCGATCGTCATTGGGTGTCACCTGAGTAACAAGTCGGGGACATTTCAAGCCTTCTAAAGCTGCCCGACTGTGAAGGGGAAACACGAAGAAACAACCACAGCTAAACCAAAAACAGACAGGGACAGAGACCATCGAGCATGGAGAGGGTGATTATACGTAATCGCATGAAATCAGTGGAAGGAACCATCTACATTTACATGTACATCTACATCTACACAAGCCACCGTACGGTGCGTGGCGGAGGGTAGCCTCTACCACTTTTAGTCATTTCCTTTCCTGTTCCACTCGCAAACAGAGTGAGTTAAAAACGACCATCTATATGCCTCCGTGTGAGCCCTAATTTCTCGAATCTTATCTTCGTGGTTCCTACGCGGAGTGTACGTTGCCGACAGAAGAATCGTTCGACAGTCAGCTTCAAATGCCGGCTCTGTAAATTTTCTCAAATGTTCAAAAATGGCTCTGAGCACTATGGGACTCAACTGCTGTGGTCATCAGTCCCCTAGAACTTAGAACTACTTAAACCTAACTAACCTAAGGACATCATACACACCCATGCCCGAGGCAGGATTCGAACCTGCGACCGTAGCAGCAGCGCGGCTCCGGACCGAAGCGCCTAGAACCGCACGGCCACCGCAGCCGGCTTTCTCAAATTGTTTCTCGAAAAGAACGTCGTCTTCCCTCCAGGGATTCCAGTTTGACGTCCCGAATCTCCTCCGTAACGCTTACGTGTTGTTCGAAACTATCGGTAACAAATCTAGCAGCTCGTTTCTGCATTGCTTCGATGACTTCCTTCAATCCGACCTGGTACGGATCTCAAACACTCGAGTACTACTCAAGAATAGGTCGCACCAGCATCCTATATGCGGTCTCCTTTACAGGTGAACCACTCTTTCCTAAAATTCCCCCAAATAAAGCGAAGTCGACTATTCGTCTTCCGTTCCACAGTTCTCACATGCTCGTTCCACCCAACGTTACGCCCAGATATTTAAACGCCTTGACTGTGTCAAGCAGGACACTAGTAATATTGTAACCGAACACTACAGGTTTGTTCTTTCTACTCATCCGCATTAACTTACATTTTTCCACATTTAGAGTTAGCTGCCACTCATCACACCAACTACAAATTTTGTCTAAGTCGTCTTGTATCTTCCTACAGTCACTCAATTTCGACATTACTACTACACTACACTACACACGACACCGTACACTACAGCATCATCGGTAAACAACCGCAGATTGCTGCCCACCCTGTCAGTCAAATCATTTATGAGTATAGAGAGCAACAGTGGTCCTATGACACTTCCCCGGGGCACTCCTGACGATACTTCCGTCTCTTATGAACATTCGCCGTCGAGGACAACATGCTGTGTTCTATTACTTATGAAGTATTCGAGGCATTCTCATGTCTGTGAACTTATTCCATATGCTCGTACCTTCGTTAACAGCTTGCGATGGGGTACCGCGTCAAATCCTTTCCGGAATTCTAGAAATATGGCATCTGCCTGTTGTCCTTCATCCATAGTGCTCAGTATATCATGCGTGAAAAGGTCAAGCTGAGATCCACTCGAAGGATACCTTCTAAAACCGTGTTGATTCGTGATCATAAGTTTCTCAGCCTCAAGAAAGTTTATTATATTCGGATTGAGAATACGTTCAAGGATTCTGCAGCAAACCGTAGTCTGACATATTGGTCCGTAATTTTTCGGGTCTGTTCTTTTACCCTTTTTATATACTGGAGTCACCTGCTCTTTTTTCCAGTCGTTTGGGAGTTTGTGCTGGGAGAGAGATTCGCCACAAATGCAAGCTAGGTAAGGAGCCAGTGCGTTAGATTACTCTTTGTGGAACCGAACTGGAATTCCATCCAGACCTGGTGATTTATTTTTTTCAATCTTTCAGTTGTTTCTCTACGGCAGGGATGCTTATTACTAAGCCGCCGGTGGCCGAGTGGTTCTAGGCGCTTCAGTCTGGAACCGCGCGACCGCTACGGTCGCGGGTTCGAATCCTGCCTCGGGCATGGATGTGTGTGATGTCCTTAGGTAAGTTAGGTTTAAGTAGTTCTAAGTCTATGGGACTGATGACCTCAGAAGTTACGTCCCATAGTGCTCAGAGCCATCTGAACCATTTTACTAAGCCGCCCGTAAGGGAGTCTGTCCGATGGTCAAATGACGGTAGGTTTCTGCGATGTTCCTGTGTGAAAGATTTCTTGAACGTGAAATTTAAAACTTCGGCTTTCGTTTTGAATGACTTTCAATGTGCTACCAGTAGTCCAGGTAGGACAATGAGCGATCGCATGGAGTTAAAAAGAATAGGGCACGGCGTTCGAGTACCTCCTCACAAACTGCACGTTTCTGTAGGCAATCCTATGTGACGCTTGAATTGGTGTAAAGAGCAACACCCCAGAAAAATGAATGACTGCAAACGAGTGATCTGAAATGATGAATTACTCTATATCCTATGGCAGTCCGATGGAAGGGTTTGCGTTTTAGCGAATTCCTGGAGCTTGTTAGTTACCGTCATGTTTAGTGGCAACAATGAAGTACGGAAGAGGTGGTGTTACGATATGGGAGTTAGGGCTTGGTTCCCTTATTGTGATTAAGAAAACACTGAACGCAGGCGGCTATGAACACATGTTACGGCATTATGTACAGCGATCAGTATTTGAAAATTTCGGACACGGTGATTACTTGTATCAGCGTGGTTTGACCATATTGCCTGTCATAATGCAGCATCTGGGAGCCAATGATTTGTAGACAATAACATTCCTGAACTGGACAGGCCTGTCCAGAGTGCCGTCCTGAACCCAGTGGAAAATCATTGGGATGATTCAAAGTCTAACACTACGACATTCTCTGGTTTCGACTCATGAGGAGAAATGGGATGCTATTCCTCCACAGACATTCAGACATTCGGTGAAAGCGTCCCCAACAGAGATTAAGCTGTCGTAAACACAAAGGGTGAACTCACCCCATATTAATGTTTACTAATATGTGTCCGGACCCTTTTGATCAGATAGTGCATTTGACCAAGGTCATGCACATGGGCTTCTCCGTCTCCGAAGTTGTCTGACTATGCTCAAACGCATCCAAAGAGCGATAACGAGGAGAAGGCAGAAGAATGTTGCTAAGGCTCTGACTGTTGGAGCTTTCATAGACGTCACAGAGAACTAGTCTTAAATCTCTTTATTTGCATATACGCTCGGCAGATTACTGTAAAGTCTATGGCAGAGGGTACTTTTCATTTTACCAAATATTAATGGTTCTTCCAGTTCCATTCACGGATGAAACTAAGAAAGGAGGATTGTCTTTCTCTATCTGTGTGGGCTGTTGTTAGTCTAATTTCATCGTAACCGTCTCCACTATATCGATACGCAGGGGCTCAAGAATATTCGTAGTTTACACTCTGAAAAGCGGTTCTTCGAAGTTTCTAAACAGTTTTTCGTGAGATTTTCTGCATCTTACTGGCATTTAAGATTTTTCGGCGTGTCTGCTGCAGAACTGTCGCACTCAAACAGATCTGTTACCATTCGACCTCTCCTCAACACGTTGATTGCTGGAAGCATAGTGATGTACGTTTCACCACCAGTTCAGGCTAGTTACACACAAAGACTTACTAAACTAACTAAACCGATAAGTGGCTGTAGTGTAGCGTTCTCGTATTGAAGCTGCCACTGGCAGGGTAACACTTACAAGAGAAACTCCCCTCAGATTTAGTGGTACGACGGCTCAGTGGATAGCCCATCGGAAACTGAACACACACAAAGCACGAAAAAAGAAAGATGTACTCAACTGTGAAGAAAGAAGCAAAATAAAAACAGTGTATGGTCCACGCTCCCCCAAGACATGCAACATCGAGCAAATTTGAGTAGACACCGCGTGGTGATTATGTGATCACGGTGTTGAAGTGGGAAATGGGAGATACGTGTTCAAATCTCCTCGTGCCTCTTTTTTCACAAAATTGTGAACAGTCCGTCCGGTCATTTACGTGTCTGTTGGTTATATACAAATTTGTGTCTGTGTCGTAGTGTAACGTCGCTTTGGAACATATGTAAGGAAGGGGCTTCTAGACGTACGTATCTCCCATTCGTTCTACAAAGCACCATATTTTGTATCTCCTGTGTTTTGTTTTGGAAGTCTTGACTCTTGAATTCCTTTGTTGTAACATAACTCATACCCGTTTATTACTTGTTTTCATTTCTGTGAGAGGTCTGTGCGGCATCTCGCTTGCTCTCACTATTCACCATACACTGGTGTCCGAAACTAAAACAACAAACCACTATTTCCCCGTCCTTTGTCTAATCCACGATATAATCATGCAAACTGTCAACAGTTGTCCGTACGATCGTGTCCTGCACGGAAGATGGCTTTTGATCAACGGACAACCAAGCTAATGGTGACGTTAGGGCATCTATCAGACGAGATAGTGTTTGCCAGGTAGTCGCACATCCACAATCACTGTGTACACAGTCATACACGGTGCAGTATGGCACAGAGAAGACTCCTACCAGGCTCTCTGCGATGGAGGGCCATGGGAAGAATTGAAGCAGGACAGTTCGCAAACTAATGGGGCCCGATGGCTTAATGTGAAACGTTCTGTTTCTCGCACGAGGCGACAGTTTATGGAGATCGAAACTGTATCCCAAAGGCTAGGGCGAGGCCGACCACGTGTAACATCAGAAAGAGAGAACTGTTAGTTGCCTGTAAGTGCACAACGGTACCGCCTTAGTGCTGCGCGTCATCTGGAATCTGACCTCGCAGCATTCACTGGACGTGTTGTATCGAGGTAAACGGAGTACAGAAGGCTTCAGCAGAGTGGCCTTCATTGTCAGACACCTGCTGTATGTGTACCTCTGACGCGTCTCCACAGAAGAGAACATCTAGATTGGAGTCGTCAACGCGCCACCTGGACGGTCGAACAGTGGGCCAATTTTCTTTCCACAGATAGTCCCGATTAGGTCTGGACGACGATTCTCGACGGATTCGCTTCTGGGGGGGGGGGGGGGGGGAGGACGTGGACCGTGATATAGAAACCCAGCCATTGTGGACAGAGACTGGTATCGAGGATGATCCCTACTGACGTGGGCAGGGATTATGTTGACCAGTCGAGCACCTCTTCATGAAATTGTTCGGTTAAACCGGCAAGGTTCAACTGCTGTCAGGTGTAGTGACGATATCTTCGGACCTCATGTGCGGTTTTTACGAGGTGCTGTGGACCCAGACTTCGTATTGCCGGAGGATAATGTTCGACCTCATAGAGCACGGATGGTTGATGTTTTCCTGGAAACGGAAGATATCACATGCACGGCGTGGCCTGCTCGCTCTCTCGATTTGAATCCCAAAGAGCACGTCCAGGATGCACTAGGGACACGAGTTGCATCACGCCAGCATCCAGCAAACACTCTCCAAGACTTGCGAGCAGCGTTGCAGGAAGAATGGGCGTCATTGTCTCAACATGACATTGATGGCATCATTCACAGCATGCCTCGTCGTTTGTCAGGCCTGTACTGCTGCCAGAGGTGGTCACACCCCATACTGAGCGTTACGTTGAAAAAAAAAGAGCATTTTTGTCTACCGTTACGCATGTTGCAGTTGTTTACTCTATATTGTTTATACTGTACTATCACCTGATTATACTGTTTTGTGGCAAAATAAACGCCATCTTGCAAAATTACCGTTCGTTGCTTTATTTTTGGACACCAGTGTATTTACTTGCGATAGTAATAAATTATAATCATCTGACTCCCATTCCATAACCAAAGTATAGTATGACAGTTTCCATGACTACAGAAGCAGAACAGACACGCCAATGACCAGACGGAAAGTTCATAATTTTGTAAAAGGAAAAAAATGGCGCAAGTGAGAGATCTGAACATGCAGTTCCCGCTTTGCTGCCCACACAACCACGACACGGTGGTTCTGGCAACCCGCTCGATGTAGCACATCTTGACCTTGGATTGTTCACTCTTTTAATTTCGATTCTTCTTTCATAGTTCAGTGCGCTTTCTTCCTGTTAACATGCTTGATCTGTGTTCTGTTTTTGACGGGATATCGACTGGGCCTTTTTACCACTAAATCTGAGATGGTGGGATGGGGAGTATCTCTTGTTAGTAAATGATGTCGAATTTCTGATAAAACGTTGCATCCGCAATGACTTGACATATGCAAACAATGTTTAGAAGGACTCTATATATCTGTTGTTGGAAAGAAGTATGAACATGAAGTGGCCAGTTAAAGTTATATTGGAGATTATAATTAATCAATTCCAAGGTAGTCGAAGGAAAAATATGGTAAAATTATGGAAAGGAAGGTAGATAAAATTATGCAATACAAAATGAAATTAAATAGTGGAAAATAGCAGATGCAGAGTATATGCCAAGAAATATTAAACAGGAACCGAAAGTGATAAACTTAGTGAATAATAAAATAATCTCACTCTCTGCAGTTCTTAAGTTACATGGAACCATCTTGAATTGATAACGTGACGTATTTTCGATCCTACTTGTAAGAAACGATCGCTGAATTCTTGAATAGATATTATAACTTCCCATCTTTTCGTGGAGATCTAATACAAAATAACTAGAAAACGACATTCATTTAAGATAGCCTCGATTATTCAGTAAGTGATATCGTTTTTATTTTGTTCTTCGGCTTCCTTTCGTTGTCAGCCATACCCTTTAAATCAAAGGCCAGGCCCGCAAAAGGTGGCATTCAGTTGGGGAAGAGTTGCACCACTTCTCCTCTGCGGTATGCATCAGACTTGTATCTTTAATTTCTGCATTTCTTTACGTTAATAGACAGTACCAACCTTCGCACAAGGTCGTTATTTCGTCACATTTTAGCTGGATAATATTACAATTTTAATCGGATAAAACTTCGTCCGAGACAGGAACACTAACTGCGAAAAATCATTCTTCACTCACTCGGCACGTGAATGTATAAGTAATGGTGACTATAAACACATGAGATATTCTATGTTTCACGTTGTACGACAATGGGTTCTGGAATACATCCGAAAATTGGCATAATCTTAGCTCTTATTCACTGAGGTGACAAAATGATACGCATATACACAGATGACTGTAGTACCGCGTACACAAGGTATAAAGTGGATTATTGGCCCTGTCACTTGTACGTGAAATCGTTTCCGACGTGATTATGGCCACACGGCGGGAATTAACAGACTTTGAACGCAGAATGGTAGTTGGAGCTAGAGGCATGGGACATTCCATTTTGGAAATCGTTAGAGAATTCAATATTTTGAGATATACAGTGGCAAGAGTGTGCATTACCTCTCACCACCGACAGTGCAGTGTCCGACGCCCTTCACTTAACGACCGAGAGCAGCGGCGTTTGCGTAGAGTCGTCATTGCTAACAGATAAGCAACAATGAGTGAAATAACCGCAGAAATCAATGTGGGACGTACGACGAAAGCATCCGTTAGGACAGTGCGGTGAAATTCGTGGATAATGAGCTATGGCAGCAGACGATGGACTCTAGTGCCTTTGCTAACAGCAAGATATCGCCTTCAGCGCCTCTCCTGCGCTCGTGACCAAATCGGTTGGACCCTAGACGACTGGAAAACCGTGGCCTGGTCGGATGCGTCCCGATTTCATTTGGTAAGAGCTGATGGTAGGGTTCGAGTGTGGCGCAGATCCCACGAAGCCGTAGACCCAGGTTGTCAACAAGGCACTGTTGGTGGATCCATAATGGCGTGGGCTGTGTTTACGTGGAATGGACTGGGTCCTCTGGTCCAGCTGAACCGATCATTGACTGGAAATGGTTATGTTTGGTTGCTTGGAGACCATTTTCAGCCATTTATAGATTTTATGTACCCAAACATATCACCGAGCCACAGTTTTTCGCGATTGCTTTGAAGAACAATCTGCAGTATTAGAGCGGCCACCTAGATCGTCCGACATGAATCTCATCGAACATCTATGAACATAGTAGAGAAGTCAGTTCGTGCACAAAATCCTGCACCGAAATACTCTGGCAGTTATGGACGGCTGTAGAGGTAGCATGGTTCAGTATTTCTGCAGGGGACTTCCAGCGACTTGTCGAGACTATGCCACGTCGAGTTGCCGCACTACGCCGGGAAAAATGAGGTCCGATGCGATGTTAGGAGATATCCCATGTTATTTGTCACCTTAGTGTACTAGACGCCACCTTTCGCCAAAGTAATGAATCAACAACCAATATCATCACTCACAAGGGAACCTCCCCATCGCACCCCCCTCAGATTTAGTTATAAGTTGGCACAGTCGATAGGCCTTGAAAAACTGAACACAGATCAATCGAGAAAACGGGAAGAAGTTGTGTGGAACTATGAAAAAAATAAGCAAAATATACAATCTGAGTAGTCTATCCACAAGATAGGCAACATCAAGGGCGATGCTTCAGGAGCGCAGTGGTCCCGTGGTTAATGTGAGCAGCTGCGGAACGGTAGGTCGTAGGTTCAAGTCTTCCCTCGAGTAAAAATTTTACTTTATTTATTTTCACAAACTTATGATGTGTACGTTCGTTCATTGACATCTCTGTTCACTGTAATAAGTTTAGTGTCTGTATTTTGCGACCGCACCGCAAAACCGTGCGATTAGTAGACGAAAGGGCGTGCCCCTCCAATGGGAACCGAAAACATTTGATCGCAAGGTCATGGGTCAACCGATTCCTCCACAGGAAAACACGTCTGATATATTCTATACCACACTGGTGACAGCATGTGCGTCACATGACAGGAATATGTTGTCGACCCACCTAACTTGTACACTTGGCGAATGGGTAAAAAGATTCTTCTACCTTGCCCGATTTAGGTTTTCTTGTGGATGTGATAATCACTCCCAAAAAAGTGATGAAAACATAAGAGTTTGTCACATAAACTCCAACAAATGAATGCAACAGTTTCACAGTCGCACAGTTTTCCTTGTGCTCTGTAAAAACATATGTTTTTAACGTTTTCTAAATTTCTGTGTGTAGGCCGTCAAATCCTGCATATGTCCAAGCAAATCTGAACATGTCCTGGAATTTTGGAGAGCGCAGTTGGTTATATAAAAAATTAAACTTTTCACTCGAGGGAAGTCTTGAACCAAGGACCTCTCGTTCCGCAGCTGCTCACGCTAACCACGGGACCACGTCGCTCCGGAGGCTACAATATCCTTGATGTTGCCTATGTTGGCCACGGGCTACTCAGTTTGTATATTTTGGTTATTTTTTTCATAGTTCCACACAACTTCTTCCTGTTTTCTCGATTGATCTGTGTTAGTTTTTCGAGGCCTATCCACCGTGCCAACTTATAACTAAATGTGAGGGGGGTGCGATGGGGAGGTTCCCTTGTCAGAACTGGAATCTGGCACTGTTTTCCAAGGTGGCACTGAGTCGTGACGCCTGCACTGCTAGCAGACTGTGTCCACAAACACAGACCAGACGTCTCTGATAAATAACTGCTCGAGTAGCGCAAATTAAATATAATTATAACACATTTTACATTACCTAGCCTACGTACGATAATGTTATGCCAAGATAAAAGCACGAAGATCTACTTGCTTAATCGTATTAATCAAATGAGTTTCACAAAGAACCTGGCCATACAAACAACATATTTTCTTGTGAACATCAGGTCACTATTCAAGAATAATAAGGTGTTTGCTGTGTCTTTCGCTCTTATTCACAACCACAGAAGACTCATTCCGAAGATAAATCGTATCTCCTTGGGCTGACCCTAGATCTGCCAGCACCTGTGCGCTGCCTGTTTAGTAACTTCCATACAGGCCAATGCCGCTCGTGTTCACTGAGTAAACACTTCGCAGACGGAGACGACGCATCGAGTGCCAGCCCACATGCTTTCCACACTCGTAGTATGGACAGAGGCGACTCGTCGTTAAGGCAAGCAGGCGTTCTGAGGTAGCTACTTATAGCCCAGGCTTTATCAAGAGCTGCTCGTATCCTTACTGAGGATGTATTCCGTGTGAGAGTTATTTTCACTTACTGCTTTGACGTACGTATTAATGTATGTATTCCTGCCTCATAAGCAATGGGCAATACGTAAGTAAAACTTGTGTAACCCGAGTTTTCCCAGTGTGTCTTGCAGAGTGGTAATAACCGGTCCATACCATTCAAGGGCATACTTGATTCTTAGATCTTCCAATAGGAAACATAAATACGTACTCCACGAGAGTAACACGTAACTACTTTTCTAATTAATAATGGTGAATCGTTGACCCACACGCTGTGAGTGCCACGAAACCAGAGGCGTGACACTGTGCATCTTTAGTGTGACTGCCCTTTCATCTTCGCAAGATGCAGGGCCCCATCAACTAGTTGAACGCTCTACACGTGAAACATCTCGTTTAACAGGTCCGAATGTACAGCGAACTATAATACGTAACGTGCTGACCAAATACAGAGGGGTCCAAAAAAATGTATCCACTGTTTAAAAGTCCATAACTTGCAAACTAATTGACGTAGTTGTCACATTTTTGGTGAAAGTGTAGCTTAAAGTCCAACTTTAAGATATCACTGTAGGTGTTCGAAATCGTCACCATTAACATCCACACACAAACCATGCCGCCGAACTGCAGCACGAACTACTGACTGCAACGTGTACAGTTGGATATTTGCACATGAATGTACGATGGATTCTCGAAGTTCATCCAATATGGATGGCTTTTGTCGATAAACGACGTCCTTTAGTGTTCCCCACAGGTAAAAGTCCAGAGGAGTTAGGTCTGGGGAACGTGGTGGATACTCCACAGCACCTCTACGGCCTATCCATCTTTCTGGTAGATTTTCGTCGAGATACGCGGTAACACGATTTTGGTAGTGGGCTGGGGCACCATCTTGTTGAAAGCAAACTCTTCCGTCTCCATACAAGTCTCGGATGGCGGGTAAAATGGATGTCTGAAGCTTCTGAAGGTACATCTCAGCGGCAACTGTACCGTCAAAGAAGAATATCCCAATCAAGCCCCGGTAAGACAACCCCCACCACACATTTACCCCTGGCAAATTCACGGCTTGATTTTCGGCGGCCCAGTAGATGCAATTGTGGCGATATACTGTACCATTGAGTTTGAACTGTGCCTCATCAGACCACACAATCATCTCTGAAAATTGTTCATCGTTGCGCACCATGTTTGTAAACCACTCGCAGTGCTCCATTCTACGATCTGGGTCGTCCTCGTTCATTACAGTCGTGGGATGTAGCACTTCCACTTTGCTGTCTTCAAAATTCGCCGAACACTTGAGCGACTCACTCCAGTTTCACGGGCACACTGTCTCTCAGACCTCTGTGGTGAGCGAGTAAATTGTTGTAACACATGACGGGAGTTAGCTGGACTTGTTACTGTTACAGGTTGTCCATATCGTTGTTTGTGTACATCTTTAACACAGCCTTCGGCTTCAAATTTGTCTCGAATGCGACGAATCGATAAACATGTCAGTGGCTCTGTTTGATACTCACTTCGCCATTACCGTTGAACCTCATTAATGTTTTCGTACTTAAAATACCACTTCAAAACTGACTTCCTTTCATCGTATGTAAGCCTTGCGCCAGCCATATTTACTCGAGTAACTAGGTGCAACTAAGAAAAAAACACTGACTATCTGGAGACTGTCATCTGACAAAACAAGACAACGCAATACAACGCTTGTGTGACGATTGCCGGAACTACAAACTATTACACTACCAAAGATGAGACAACTCCGTCATTTAGTGTGCCAGTTATGGACTTTTAAACATAGTATACATTTTTTTGAACCCCTCTGTAGCTTATTCCCTGTTAAGGTAGACCGGGAGTGAAATTTGTGTCCAGTTAGGTGCGGACTAAATAGAAATGTTTATGGTTGTACAAAGCTGGATTTGATACTGCAGTCAGTGATGGTTCGTAAACACATATTAACAAATACCTCCCCAACCCAGGTTTATTGAAACGTTTTTGTTTCTACTAACGTATGCTTTGACCCGTGTGTGGTTGGGCTATTAATTCTGATACACGCTGTATATTCTCTTCAACAAATATCAACTCTCTCTAAAGAACTTTCTACTGACATATAACCTGCACGGATTAGGGAAATATAGATCTTGTAAAATACAAGCGGCTCCCTATTCCCGCGAAGTAACAAATGTCATCCATAAGGAATCTTAAATTGATTCCGTACTCCTAGATTTCCTGAAGATTCTAGAAACCGCTCCTTCGATGCGGCTTCTAATCACATTGTGTGCCTACGGAACATTGAGCCAGCTACAGTATATGATTGGACTCGTGATTTACACTACTGGCCAATAAAATTGCTACACCAAGAAGAATTGCAGATGATAAGCGGGTGTTCATTGGACAAATACATTATACTAGAACTGACATGTGATTACATTTTCACGCAATTTGGGTGCATAAATCCTGAGAAATCAGTACCCAGAAAAACCACCTCTGGCCGCAATAACGGCCTTGATACGACTGGGCATTGAGTCAAACAGAGCTTGGATGGCGTGTGTAGTTACAGTTGCCCATGCAGCTTCAACACGATACCACAGTTCATCAAGAGTAGTGACTGGCGTATTGTGACAAGCCAGTTGCTCGGCCACCATTGACCAGACGTTTTCAATTGGTGAGAGATCTGGAGGATGTGCTGGCCAGGGCAGCAGTCGAACATTTTCTGTATCCAGAAAGGCCCGTACAGGACCTGCAACATGCGGTCGTGGTTTATCCTGCTGAAATGTAGGGTTTCGCAGGGATCGAATGAAGGATAGAGCCACGGGTCGGAACACATCTGAAATGTAACGTCCAATGTTCAAAGTGCAGTCAATGCGAACAAGAGGTGACCGAGACGTGTAACCAATGGCGCCCCACACCACCACGCGGCACGGATGCGACCCTCATGATGCTGTAAACAGAACCTGGATTCATCCGAAAAAATGACGTTTTGCCATTCGTGCACCCAGGTTCGTCGTTGAGTACACCATCGCAGGCGCTCTTGTCTGTGATGCAGTGTCAAGGGTAACCGCAGCCATGGTCTCCGAGCTGATAGTCCATGCTGCTCCAAACGTCGTCGAACTGTTCGTGCAGATGGTTGTTGTCTTGAAAACGTCCCCATCTGTTGACTCAGGGATCGAGACGTTGCTGCACGATCCGTTGCAGCCATGCGGATAAGATGCCTGTCATCTCGACTGCTAGTGATACGAGACCGTTGGGATCCAGCACGGCGTTCCGTATTACCCTCCTGAACCCACCGATTCCATATTCTGCTAACAGTCATTGGATCTCGACCAATGCGAGCAGCAATGTCGCGATACGATAAACCGCAATCGCGATAGACCTTTATCAAAGTCGGAAACGTGATGGTACGCATTTCTCCTTCTTACATGAGGCATCACAACAACATTTCACCAGGCAACGCCGGTCAACTGCTGTTTGTGTATGAGAAATCGGTTGGAAACTTTCCTCCTGTCAGCACATTGTTGGTGTCGCCACCGGCGCCAACCTAGTGTGAAATCTCTGAAAAGCTAATCATTTGCATATCACAGCATCTTCTTCCTGTCGGTTAAATTTCGCGTCTGTAGCACATCATCTTCGTGGTGTAGCAATTTTAATGGCCAGTAGTGTACTTTCAGAGAGATGACAGTACCTAATCGTCGATAGAACCTAATCACTGACGAGATTTCACCAAGTGACGCCAAAGTTATATCTAGTATTCACCTAGAACGTTCGTTAGCACTTTTTGGTTACTTGATCTACATCAATGAATTAGTACGAGGTGACTTGTAAAAATAAGTTACACTGGAAGTAGTCAATAAGATCCGTTTCATAAATGACAAGTGCAACTTGTGAGTGGCTAATTTTCTCGTTTGCACGAGGGCGTGCTGAAAAGTAATGACTCCGAATTTTTAACGTAAAAACTCTTCAATGTTTTTAAATAAAAGAAGCGTTATTAACATTCTACGTCTTTATTCTTCTTGTCTACATATTTGTTTCTCAACATAATCACCCTGGCGACGAGCACATTTCTCCTAACGAGAAATACCGTCACGTGGAATGTCTCCTTTGTTGACGGAGCCACAACTTCACCACTGCTTGCTCCGCTTCTTCACTATGTAAGTGAAATCCTCGAAGGTGTTCTTGAAGCTTTGGAAACAGATGAAACTCTGATGGAGCCAACCTGAGACCGTATGGAGGATGATCGATGGCAGTGAGCCGAAGGCCTTGGATTGTTGCAGATGCCGCAGCATTCGTGTGTGTTCTGGCAATGTCGTGCAAAAGGAGAGGGTTCGACATGTGTGGGCGAACTCTTCCAATTCGGAACTCGATCACAGCACGCTGTTTTACAGGCTACGTCGTAGTTACATTACACTCCACCATTTTACACGCTTCAATAGGCTTTTTTCCTGTGTTAAAAATATGATTCGGGTTGTTGTTATTCAGATTGATTATAAGGTTTAAATAGCATTTACGGTCAATATTCTCACAAAATATCTCTTATTTTTGTGTAATTAAAGCTTAAAAATTAAATATCAAGATCTGGCCACATGATCGAAAACGCTCTGTTACTGGCTGATGCGCTGGTGACGTCACAGGCCAGGTGTAAGAAGAAGCGATACTTGTGTTACAGGAGCGGTAGCCAAAGTTACGGGGTTTTTACGTACTTTTACTGCAAACAGTTCAGCTATTTAGTGATGGAAAACGCAATTACAACTTGTAAGTAACAATACAAAGGAATTTTGTGAATGCTAATAGTGGAAGCCTTGCAGAAGTTGATTGTTTAAGCTCCACCCATTTAGAGCGGCGATATGTGCAACGACTGCCATTCTTTTCCCTGCTCCCTGCAACGTCATTAAACTCGCTCAAAACTAAGGAATTGTAGAATTTTTGCAAATGGATCCGTATATTATACCTAGACTGTCACTTATCAGTCATGAGTTATGGCCCAAAGCACAACAAATTATTCTTGATACAACTTAGTGCTGATTTCCTGTGTAGAACACATTCAGCAGAGACATTGCATCCGTCAGGGATTCCGTGGTGCAACGTATAGCGCATTCAACTGTCGTCAAAGAGGTCACATGGTCGAATCGTTGAAGGGTTTTATGTTTTTAAAAGTTTTACACGAAATACAAAAATAGCGTTAGCAGGAACTAATTGTAGCAGTTGCTTCGACTGTGGGATGTCTTAGTCTGAGAAACGGACAATAGAGGATAAATGCATTTACTTTACGAGCAAACAGTTAACTTTTTTGGAAAGCATTTCTAGTAGTGAAAATATAGCCGTACGTTCACAGTAGGACGAGGTTAAGCGGAAAGATATAAAGAGTGTACACAAACGTAAGGCGGTGATGTTTGTGAGTGTAAACTAACGTTAGCGCCCGAAACAGACCTCTTTCTTATGTAAGATGATGAAACTGCACAAATTTAAACAATAAGCTAGACAGTACGAAGATAAAAACATAGTTTCTAACAAAGTAATAGGTGTGTGGTCACATTAACCAGAAAATATTTTTTGAACGTGACGTGTTTGAACAGCGACTGCAAAAGTAAGCGCACTTAAACAAAAGGAAAACATAATAATATTCTGTTTCTGATTGGTGTGGTAAAGTCTTGTAATTGTGATTTGGTTTTCATATGACAGGACCGTCGAGTCGTTTTACAAATAAGTTAAAATGTTCTTTCGGGTTAGGTTGGAACCAGTGAGCTACGGAAATTGTCTTATAAAATTCGACCGTTTACAGCTGTGACAACTGAGCTACAGAACAATTGTGTTGCAGTTAGGTAAAACGACAATTTTCACTAGGAGACTAATTTCGTTGAGTGACGCTATCCTTTGTTGTAACAGAGGGTAAGCATACCTCGCACATAAGTTAATGTTACACTACTGGCCATTAAAATTGCTACACCACGAAGATGACGTGCTACAGACGCGAAATTTAACCGACAGGAAGAAGATGCTGTGATAGGCAAATCATTAGCGTTTCAGAGCATTCACACAAGGTTGGTACCGGTGGCGACACCTACAACGTGCTGACATGAGGGAACTTTCCAACCGCCGGCAGATGTGTTCTAGTGGTTCTAGGCGCGCAGTCCGGAACCGCGGGACTGCTACGGTCGCAGGTTCGAATCCTGCCTCGGGCATGGATGTGTGTGATGTCCTTAGGTTAGTTAGGTTTAAGTAGTTCTACGTTCTAGGGGACTGATGACCACAGAAGTAGAGTCCCATAGTGCTCAGTGCCATTTGAACCATTTGAACCTTTCCAACCGATTTCTCATACACAAACAGCAGTTGACCGGCGTTGCCTGGTGAAACATTGTTGTGATGCCTCGAGTAAGGAGGGGAAATGCGTACCATCACGTTTCCGACTTTGATATAGGTCGGATTGTAGCCTATCGCGATTGCGCTTTATCGTATCGCGAAATTGCTGCTCGCGTTGGTCGAGATCCAATGACTGTTAGCAGAATATGGAATCGGTGGTTCAGGAGGGTAATACGGAACGCCGTGCTGGATCCCAATGGCCTCGTATCACTAGCAGTAATGGCTGTAACGGATCCTGCAGCCACGTCTCGATCCCTGATTCAACAGATGGGGACGTTTTCAAGACAACAACCATCTGCACGAACAGTTCGACGACGTTTGGAGCAGCATGGACTATCAGCTCGGAGACCATGGCTGCGGTTACCCTTGACGCTGCATCACAGACAGAAGCGCCTGCGATGTTATACTCAACGACGAACCTGGATGCACGAATTGCAAAACGTCATTTTTTCGGATGAATCCAGGTTCTGTTTACAGCATCATGATGGTCGCATCCATGTTTGGCGACATCGCGGTGAACGCACATTGGAAGCGTGTATTCGTCATCGCCATACTGGCGTGTCACCCGGCGTGATGTGTTACGACCCGTGGCTCTACCCTTCATTTGATCCCTGCGAAACCTTACATTTCAGCAGCATAATGCACGACCGCATGTTGCAGGTCCTGTACGGGCCTTTCTGGATACAGAAAATGTTCGACTGCTGCCCT
Organism: Schistocerca cancellata; assembly: GCF_023864275.1. Taxonomy (NCBI): domain Eukaryota; kingdom Metazoa; phylum Arthropoda; class Insecta; order Orthoptera; family Acrididae; genus Schistocerca; species Schistocerca cancellata. The sequence continues at coordinate 66,479,933 of NC_064629.1, forward strand.
GGCCAGTATATCCTCCAGATCTCTCACCAATTGGAAACGCCTGGTCAATGGTGGCCGAGCAACTGGCTTGTCACAATACGCCAGTCACTACTCTTGATGAAGTGTGGTATCGTGTTGAAGCTGCATGGGCAGCTGTACCTGTACACGCCATCCAAGCTCTGTTTGACTCAATGTCCAGGCGTATCAAGGCCGTTATGGCCAGAGGTGGTTGTTCTGGGTACTGATTTCTCACGATCTATGCACCCAAATTGCGTGAAAATGTAATCACATGTCAGTTCTAGTGTTATATATTTGTCCAATGAATACCTGTTTATCATCTACATTTCTTCTTGGTGTAGCAATTTAACGGCCAGTAGTGTAACTTCACAGTGCAACACATTTTTAATTAAATTAGTGGACCTGTGTGTCGAAGTCGTGACACGGTACAGTGCAACCATATTTTACGCATCTTGTCGTTCTCTAGAACACTGCCGCCCAGGGTAGCTTCGCGGTTTCAGGCGCCTTGTCACGGTCCGTGCGTTTCCCCCCGTCGGAGGTTCGAGTCCTCCCTCGGGTATAGATGTGTGTCTTGTCCATGGCGTAAGTTAGTTTAAGATACATTAAGTAGTGTGTAGGCTTAGGGACCGATGACCTCAGCAGTTTGGCCCCATAAGACCTTACCACAAATTTCCAAATTTTCTAGAACATTCGAAAACTACTTCTCAGAAGTTTTTGTAGACGTATTTGTACAGTAAGGTACTACATACCATTCGTATCCCATTTTCCGGAACGTAAATTCCAAAACAAGACATCACTGAGAATTAGCATTACGACCATAGGAGCAGCGAGCTAGCCAGTGATGTCACAGGTATCGTGCTATAAATGATACCTTAACGAACAATCACTCATGTAAAGTTGGAAAATACAAAAGGTAAAATAAACACCGTCCGCTGTATATGGGATCAGAGGATAAAAATAGGAACCAGAGGAGGTACGTGTGTAATCATTCATGTCCTGTTGCATGCAGGATCCCATACATTCAAATCTAGCTAAATGTTCGCCAAGACCTAGGATTCACTGGAGAGCGTCAGGTGCGTACACCTAGGTGGACTAGGAGACGACGACCAACACATTCAAGGGCACAGAAATATGAAAGTCATAACCAGTATAAATTTCCCACAAGTTCTTTGTAAGCATCTTTGCTTACTCTGGAGTGTGTTAAAGGGGCTGTTTGTGATGTATTGCAGTAGTATTCGTATCTAGAACACACGTTTGGCTGATGACCAAAATTCAGTTTGTCTTCCATTAATTCAGAATCCGCGGAATAAATCAGAATTACACGTGTATATGGGTACTCAGTGAACTCAGGGTATTGAGATCTATCGTCTTAACATAGCAACGGGTTGATAATCTTGAACTAGCAACCATGTAGTTGATTGATGACCGAATTCTGTCTAACAGTCACAAGGGAAGCCACATTATAAATAGGGGAAAATCCAAAGGGTAAAATGCAGTGCGTGAACAGCAAGAACATGGAAACACATTGCAAGTAATATCACCTGTCCGCACTACTGCAAACACCACAAAATTGAAAGACAATATAAAACCCCACGGAACTGCGTAAAAACACGAGATTTTACCCCAAGAAAAATTTGTAATAAACAAGATTTTCTAAACCTTTACATAATCTCCACGAAGAGCTGCACAAAATTAACCGCGAATTAAAACCGAACAACTCTAATCGAATGCTTTGTCTATGATGCTAGAGCAGTGCTCACAGAAGCGCCTAAAAGTACCTGACTCCCTTGTTCGTAGGCGCGCTCACCATGCGCTGGAAAAGAATGGTTAACAACTAGCCATCTGCAACCATCGAGCTCTGTTGCTGACGATCGTCTCTGGTTTTAGCACAAGCTGTCTAAAGGTTAGGTTAGCACTACGAAAAGCTCTGAATACACTGAAGCAGATTTCAGATCCCAACTACACACACACACACACACACACACACACACACACACACACACACAGGGAAAAGGTGGAAAGGAAACGAGCTGTATAAGGGAAAAAATTAAATAAAAGCAGGGACACTCTCCTTCGGCAGAGGCTACCTGTTAATGAGACGTGCTTTAAATTTTTTTCAGTGTAACTAAATATTTACTTAAAAATTTTCATCCCTTATTGCACTCTCTCAGGGCTTGGATTTCCAGAAACACTGAAACAGGTATTTTTTTTTTTTTTATTTCTAACCAAGAAGTCAAATACGAATTGCCATAGATGTAGCCTTAAAATCTTGTAATATTTCTTTGGTAATGACTTATTTTCAAAAAAACTTTCACTCACTATTTTACCCACTTAGTAACTGAATTTCCAAAGATGCTGAAACACGTATTTTTTATTTGTGACTGAGGAACCAAAATGTCAGTTTTCGTAGTTCTAGCTTCAAAATTCCCTTAATAGCGACATACTTTCAAAAAGCATTTCATCCTCTATTTCATCCGCCCGCTTAGGAGTGGCATTTCGGACAATCCCTTCTTAAACAATGCCTGTAGTATAAGATCCACACCCTCTCCAAACTTTAAGTTTCTAGCCTTAGCGGTTTTGGCTGAGCGATGATGAGTCAGTGAAACAGTCTGACTCTGTTTCACCCTCTCAGGGGTTTAATTTCCAAAATCAGTAACACATATTTTTTCGTCCCTAACCCAGAATTCAAAGAATTACCTTTAAAAGTGCTTTCGCAATTAAATATATTCATAAACGTTTCACCCTCTTAGGGGTTGAATTTCCAAAAACAGTAACTTGCGTTACTGTTGCTTCTAACAGATAAGCCAAATACAAATTTCCGTACAGTTAGCTTCAAAAATACTTGCACAATGAAATATTTCCATAAAAACTTTCACGCCTCGTTTCACTCCCATCGGCGTTAAATTTCCAAAAACAGTGGAACACATATCTTTTATTTCTAACTGAAAAGCCAAATTTAAATTTTTATAGATTTAGCTTTAAAAATGCTTTACTAATAAAATATTTTCGTAAAAAATCTCATCCCCCTATTTCACCCTCTTAAGGGCTCAGTTTCCAAAAACACTGAAACATGTTTTTTTTTTAATTTGTTAGCGAGAAGTCAAATACCAATGTTCATAGATGTAGCTTTAAACATATTTCAGTAGTTATTTAGTAACGATATATTTTCAAAACAAGCTTTCGCCGACCATTTCACTCCCATAGGGTTAAATTCCCAAAAATGCTGAAACATGTAGTTCTTTATTTCTGACCGAGAAACCAAATACGAATTTTCGTAGGTATAGCTTAATAATTTTCTTACCAGAGATATTTTACAAAAAAAACCTTCATCCCCTATTTCACCCCCTAAGAGCCGGAATTTCGAAAAACTCCTTCTTAAACGACGCCTACAGTACAAGATCGAAAACTTCCTCAAATTTCAAGTTTACATCCTTAGTAGTTCGGGGTGGGCGATGATGAGTCAGTCAGGACATTGCCTTTTATGTTCAGAAATTATGTAGAACTGTATTCTGTAAAGGTTCCTGTTTTGATGTTAATGAATTAATTAATTTCCAGATCAGTAGATTTCGAGGACTAATCATAACCCGGCATTTCATAATCGCTTTCCTATACAGTCACTCTGCAACCGCCAGGGAATATTAATTGACTATGAGCTTTGAATATACCGGGTGTTAAAAGGCAGTTGGATCCTGTGCGAGTTAAACTAATAAAACCACCAAGAATATTGCAATGCTCGCGACGTTATTTTCCCTACCTGCTGTTTTCCCATCGAGGAGTGAGTAAATTCTTATTGTAGTTGTCAGTCCCGCGATAGCCGCGCGGGTTAGCCGTGCGGTGTGAGGCGTCTTGTGACGGTTCACGCGGCTTCCCCCGTCGGAGGTTCGAGTCCTCCCTCGAGCATGGGTGTGAGTGCGTTGTCCTTAGCTTAAGTTAGATTAAGTAGTGTGTAAGCCCAAAGACGGATGACATCAGCAGTTTGGTCCCATAGCCCTTACCACAAATTTGTAATTTCCAGTCCCGCGATAGAAGTAGATCTGGTATCAATTACTTCATTGGGCCGATTGCGTTGGGCAATACGTAAATCATTCGACTGTCATACAGGGCGGCGCACGTGAGCGAGACTTGACTACAGAGAGAAATGAATTCAGAGAGTACAGGGTTAGCTTTCAACACATTGTGTAAACGTCCTCGTGGCTGGAAAATCCCCCGTTCTTTCAGCCTGCCTAAAAGACGCAAATCTCATGTTGCAAGATCTTTCTTTCTTCCCTATCTGTATCATCTACGTCTGTAAGACCTCGGTCAAATTGTTTGCACCTTTTCACTAGGCAGGAGGTTACACTGCGTTTGGTTCGTATACAGCCAGAATTTCGCGGTGTATCTGGGTGCAATTTAGACGTTTTGGCTACAAGAATCGCACTGTCCCACGTACTTCAACTCTGCAGTGCGTTTCGAGTTGGCGCGCCATTTCGCTTGCACCGTGTGATGTGCCTGTCATCCTCACCGCAGCAGACCTTTCTCTGCAGGAAACATGGAAGATGCACTCTCTTCTGACGATGCGCTACTCTTGCCGCAGAATAGTCGCAGAGCGGGATAACACGTGTAACTTACTTTGTGAAGTCCCTGTGTGGACAATCTGAGCAACCCTATTAAGCTGTCTTCGATGATGCCATAATTTATTGTCTGCTGACGTCGATATAAGATCAGTGCTAATTTGAAAAAGAGTGAGACATGATATCTGAATGGTGCGAAAAGTTGCATTCTCCTCCTCCTCAAGAGTAGTAAGAGAATTTCGTTGTATTTCTGTTGGTCGACAGCTAACACAAATTTAATGCCGGCCGGAGTGGCCGAGCGGTTCTAGGCGCTACAGTCTGGAACCGCGCGACCGCTACGGTCGCAGGTTCGAATCCTGCCTCGGGCATGGATGTGTGTGATGTCCTTAGGTTAGTTAGGTTTCGGTAGTTCTAAGTTCTAGGGGACTGATGACCTCAGAAGTTAAGTCCCATAGTGCTCAGAGCCATTTGAACCTCTTTTTTTTTTTTTTTTTTTTTTTTTTGAAGAAATTTAATAGTGGCCAATTCAACTATTAACTATAATTGGAAGCGATTATATGGAATACGATGATAGAAGGAAAACAAAAGACTGGATAATTGTGGCATCGTATTGGGTCCTTATCAGATAGTATTGACAGAAAACATTGGAAATGGTCAAGGAATTACGGTGTATTTTGTGCTATAGCGAAACAGAAGAGTGTGTCACGGGTATGTTAATCGCAGTGGAGCGTCAATCATTATCGTAGTTATACAAGAAAGATGATAGCGTCCTTATGTAGATGTTGACACATAAACAATATACCGAATGTGAAACTTCCTAGCAGATCAAAAGTGTGTGCCAGACTGAGACTCGAACTCGGGAACTTTCGTGGGCAAGTGTTCTACCGACTTCGTACCCACGTGAGACTCGCGACCCGTTATCACAGCTTTACCTACACCAGTACCTTGTAATCTCCCCCCTCTTTCCTAATTCCATTTATTGTCCACATTAGTCTTATGAGGATTCGAGAGGCACGATGATTACAATAAACTTTCTAGTTTACTCAGCTTTTCATCTAGTTAGCTACAGTTCTTCTTGTCTAGGAGTCTGATTCTTGATGCTGAAAATGTCACAGTTTAGGTCCTCACGGTTCGACTGATCTAAGTAAGTTTAAAGATTGTTGTTGCAGAATTTTTTGTTTTACATTAATTTATTTTCTCACATTTTAATATATCGTAAAGTCTTGATTTTTCACATTAACCGAGCCGAAATAACATTGTTCGCACAAAATACAAAAATAGTCCGATCACATCAGAGGCATGCTTACGACTTTTTGGGAAATAACCATATTCCAAAGAATTTTCAATTTTTCTTAACAAACTAATTTCTGCTAGTTTCTGTTATATTATTACTTGCGATTATTATTTCATATATGAATCCAGAAATAAACATAGTAACCAGTAGAGCATTACGTAATTAATAATAGAAATTTTAAGTGTGCCAATAATTCGTAATTTCAAAAGCTTCGAAAAAAAATTTTTTTTAACTATGCATTCAGAACTAGTACTTATCGATTATAACATCGAGATTCAAACATTTTATAAAGTAATTCATTTCCATAACTTTTAGCTTGAAATATAATGTACTATGTATAAAATTAAATGAAAGTTTTCAGAAAAGCAGCTGAGATAGTATTGAACCGTCCAGAAAGCTAAAAAAAAAAAAAAAAAAAAATAATGCTGGTATCGGCAACTACTGTTGAGGAAAAGTAATGCTAGAGGAGGATGTCCTGTTACAACCTCGTCTCTTACCTTCTCCGTCCGGCACACGGTTTTGATCAGCCACGAAGTTTCATATCAGCGCGCACTCCGCTGCAGAGTGAAAGTTTTATTTGGAACATAACGAATGTCAGTTTTTTGTCATACACTTGCATTTATTTACGCCCAATGACATTTGGGTTATGTTAACATCATCCATAGACACCCTATATCAGAATCGTGCAGCACTTCGTATACTGGTGGCAATGCAGTGTCTTTAAAGACCTATGTGATGGTGTGCTGCTAACCAAGTCATGTGTGTAGAGCGATCACATCGTAACAGTTAAAATTCTTAGTATCCGAAAGACAGGCCATCGGTATAAAGCCTGTTATTCTTGGGTATAAGTACGTTTAAGAGATAATACCGCGAAGCCGAAGGCCTCCACGTAAAGAACGAAATTTTATTTCATTTCTCGGTCGTGAATTACAGTAGTCGTGTTGACTTTCGACATCCTGTATGATCCAAAAGTTCGATGCATACAGCTAATGAATAATCATGTAATGCTAAATAGGTGGATAGGAGTCCAACCAGGCAAAGGTCTCATTTTTTATATAATACTTCGACGACTAGATGGCTGTAAACAGCTACAGCTATGAGCATTGAACTCAAATCTGCTTGCTATCTCGTGACCGAACAGACGAAACATCTTCCTGGCTGAGTCTATAATGCAATCTGAACCTGGCCTAGCCGTTGGCGTATTGCTTAAAAACATGAAACTTGTAACTCAACTGGTCATTAAGACCTCCACTGTTGCCAATCACAAAGGGAAAGGAATTCATTAAATTCCTTATATTTCTCTGTAGTTAACGCCCTATATTTTAAAAAATATATTTTCAATTTAATATAACATAATATACATGACCTTTTCGCGAAATGCCATATCCTTGTAATATGATAAAGTTGTAACTGATTTTGATTTGATTTCTGCAGATCGTTAATACGGATAGCCGCACCCGCTGACGTGAATCGGATAACGTTGTAACACTGTAACGCAGCACCTTTGACACTCATGTACTTTGTAACCATCCTGTATTTGTTTCCATTTGTTGTAAGCGAATCAAAACACGTGGTGTGCATTGCTAATTTGTTTTGTGGCTCTACTAAACCGTATAATAATGAAATCCAACGTTTGTGTGTTTGTGTGTGTGTGTGTGTGTGTGTGTGTGTAACTACGAACAAAAATATGAATAGGGAGAAAAACTAGCAACAAATATGCCGGACGGACATTTCACGTAAGTTGAGCTCTAACACAAATGTGTAGAGCAGTCATCATTATTGCGCTTTTGTAACTGTGAATTACTGCTTAGATAGGGCAACACACCTGGAAACCATCATACCACGTGTCTGGACGAAAGCATGCAAGCTGTCTGATGACGAATTATATCGATTCGAAACCGGTAACGGTACTTTTTCAGTAAAGTATGCCAAAACCAATTTGTGGCCGGTTGCTTCTGTACACCATCAATAATTTGTATCACGTAACAGCCCCGGTCTCCAATCGTGGCCTTAAGTTGACAAAATTGCATATTGAATATGTTCGAGGGTCACTCGAAAAGAAATGCACACTATTTTTGTAAAAATACAGTTTTCATTCTGCATGTGTGAAAGTTTTTCAGAGTGCAGATGCTTGGTTCCCACTTGTTTTCAAACTTAGTTCAACCTGTTCCCGTGAGTGGCGCCGTCACAGCATGTCTTCAAGATGGCTGCTACGCTTGACGTTCGTCAGAAGCAACTTGCTGTCACATAATTCCTGTGCTGTGAAAACGAGACAGTGGGAAATATCCACAAGAGGTTGAAAAAGGTGTATGGAGATGCTGCTGTCGATCGCAGTACAGTTAGTCGGTGGGCAAGCAGGTAACGTGATGAAAGCTGGCACGGCAATATTGAGGATTGTCCTCGCAGCGGCAGGCCTCAACTGCACACACTCCAGACAATGTGCAGAGAGTTAACGAATTGGTGACTGCTGACAGACGCATCACAGTGAACGAATTGTCACGCTACGTTGGGACAGGGGAAGGAAGTGTTTGTAGAATACTGAAAGTGTTGGTGTTAAAAAAGGTTTGTGCTAGGTGAGTTCCCAGGATGTTGACAGTGGCTCACACAGAAACAAGAAAAACGGTATGCAGCGAACTTTTGGAACAGTACGAGAATGGTGTAGATGAATTTCTTGGAAGAATTGTGACAGGTGATGAAACATGGCTCCATCATTTTTCACCAGAGACGAAGAGGCAATCAATGGAGTGGCATGATGCAAATTCACCCAAGGAAAAAAAATTCGAAACCACATCTACTGCCGGAAAATTTATGGCTACGGTGTTTTTAGATTCTGAAGGACACTTGCTTGTCGACATCATGCCAAGTGGAACCACCATAAATTCTGATGCATATGTGACTACACTGAAGAAACTTCAAGCTCGACTGAGTCGTGTTCGATCACATCGGCAAAAGCAGGATGTTTTGCTGTTGCACGACAATGCACGGCCACATGTCAGTCAAAAAACCATGGAAGCGATCAAAAAACTCGGATGGACAACACTAACACCCCCTTACAGTCCTGGCCTGGCTAGATGTGACTATCATCTCTTTGGGAAACTGAAAGACTCTCTTCGTGGAACAAGGTTTGAAGATCATGACTCTCTTGTGCACGCTGCCAAACAGTGGCTCCAACAGGTTGGTCCAGAATTTTACCGTGAAGGTATACAGGCGCTGGTTCCAAGATGGAGTAAGGCAGTTGAGAGGTATGGAAATTATGTGGAGAAATGAAAATATTGTTCCTATTGGATGTATCTACACACTGTAAAACTTCGACACATGTAGAATAAAAGATGAATTTTAAAAAAAATAGTGTGCACGTCTTTAGGAGTGACCCTCGCATTAAATAATGTGATAAAGTTGTAACTGAATTTTGTTTGATTTCTGTGATAAAGTTGTAACTGAATTTGGTTTGATTTCTGCAGATCGTTATTACGGATAGCCGTAGCCGCTAACATGACTCGGATAACCAGTGGGTGACGGGCTCGGTTCCCGCCACGATCGTGATAGTCATGTTGATTATTTATACTGTTCATCTACTCGTGCTTTTTGTTGCCTGCTGGAGACGTTCATTCTTAACGTTAACTCCGGTCTCATTAAAATACGCCTTGTGTGGTCCAACGGAAATAAAATTCTGTACATCAGGAGATAGAAACAGGAAGCAGTCAAGAGTGTAAAGAAAGATATTTCCTGCATTTATGATCCAGTCAGTTCGTTTACAGTTTTTTTTTTTTTTCCTTTACGATCTTGTGAATATAAGGAAGAAAGCTAGTAAGGTTAACATGGTGGTACGGATTTTGTTCTGAGAAGGTTGCATGCAGCTGTGTACTCTAACAGATTTTTCGCCCGTGAATGAATTCTGCGCGCGTGAAACCACAAAACAATATATTCAGTACGAGTGTTCATAGCAGGGTATGAGTCTCCGGTTTGGAAGCTGCCATTAAAGCCCGCGTTTCCTGCGGTAGGAAGTGCGTAGGCACGGCGTGGCCGGCATACTGATCGCCTTGCACCGTGAGCACAATTGCTAGAGGTTTCCGTATAGCGGCGAGCTCCACCACCACTGCATCACAATCACAGAGGCGTGTTTGTCATCAGCGCAAATTAGACAATTTTTACTTTAATTCTAATCGGACGATTTTGCAGAGGAAAGTGCATTGCTTATCGAAATTATTTACAATCATAGCCGAGCCCACTCCAGTACACCTAATACCGATCTTGTTGTATTCAATTTTTCTTTCTTCGCACGCCAAAGGAATTACACACTTTCTAAATACTATGACGATATCTTTATGAAAGCTGCAAATGTCACCATCTTAAACACCTATAAATTTTAAACTGCTAAAAAAACTATAACCTCTTTCTAAAAGTTTATAAATAAACTCAGCCTCTACACAGATCCAATAGAATATTTTTGTCAGAATCCAGTACCAAAGATTTTACTTCTAGATAAGACATAAATTCTGCTGGCATAACGGCTTTACGTTATGTAGCAAATGCGCAGAAACATATCACGAAGCTTACATCAATAAGTGTTTCTAACGTCCAGACTTCTCTGTGCCTGAAACGTCCTCAGCGATGTTGATAGTTCTGCGTGTAAAAATCGGTCAATGTCTCGAATATTTCTAGAAAGGTGTTTAGTTTGATCGACCGCTCGTTTGTGTGGACAGAAATTCGAATACGTCCACCAGTATTAGAAGCCGGGAAGTGATAACTGATCACTAAGTAACGGGAAACGGAAGCTATGAAAGTAAGACGAAATTTCACATAATTACCAACAACATCAAGTATACAGGCGTAAGTTGCTTTGGCAAAAACTAGATGCACATAAAAACTAAAGACTCGTTTCAGACTTTAAGCTGGTTGTGTCTTTTAAAGTCTGGACAATAGGAAACAAACTGACAATTTAAAATAGTCCAAATTTCATGTAGGACCCTTACATGTCGTGACGTCGACTGAGCAGACATACAATCTCGTCTATTTCGGCATATGAGAACTGCCCTCAAGAAGTAATGTGTCTACTCGTATTTCGCAATTTTTCAGGATTTTGCAACAAAAATAAAGGGACATACTTTAACACAATATAACACTATGTACAGACGTTTTAACCACAGACTGTCGCACCTCGAGTAACTAGAAATTCCAACCTCGTTGTTCTGAAATATAAGGAAAAAACTTTTCTAGTGATCAGTTATACTGCACAATCGTTGAAAGAAAGGAAGGCACGTGCTTAGGTAGATGACCCATTGATACCGAGAGTGATACCAACCGTTCAGTTATTTTTTCTGTGTGACAGAGCCACCAAAGGGGCTGTGTTCACGATCTATTTTCAAGGAGAACCAGACAGTTTTGGAAAAAACGTTAAAATACATGTATGGACGAAATAATACGTTCCAAAATATAAATCAAAGTTAGGAGCGTTTCACCTATCGATTAGGAGCGTTTCACCTGTCGCGCCTCTATTGTAAAGAAAATTGACCTTCATTGTTAGAACTCTGAGAGTCCTTGAAAGATGTGCTGGAATAGGGTGAGAGAAAATATACTGTTTTCTACTTAGACAAAGGCATAGCACGAATCATGCGTCAGCGGGGGAGCAGGCGTGGGTGAAACAACTGCCGGAAGCAAGACAGCGGCAGTAGAGGACAGGCGCATCCTGCAGAAACAGCTGCCAGTCGCGTCCGCGCGATGAATGCCTGGAAACCAGTGTCACTTCAGTTCAGCGCCACCGGGTTCTTTCACCGTGTCCAGTGTACTCAACTGACAACACGAAGGGACCCGCAGACATAGTGATTTTCTTTACATCAGTGAAAAATTATTTTACACTGTAAGAAAAAGAAAGACACACCACGAAGGAATTATCCGAATGGGAAGGAAATCAGTAGATTCAAATGGTTCAAACGGCTCTGAGCACTATGGGACTCAACTGCTAAGGTCATTAGTCCCCTAGAACTTAGAACTAGTTAAACCTAACTAACCTAAGGACATCACAAACATCCACGCCCGAGGCAGGATTCGAACCTGCGACCGTAGCGGTCTCGCGGTTCCAGGCTGCAGCGCCTTTAACCGCACGGCCAATTCGGCCGGCCGGAATCAGTAGAAGCAATGTACATGTACTGAGAAACAAATGATTATAATTTCTGAAAAATTGGATGGTTTTATTGAAGGGAAAGAGTTTCACAAATTTGGCAAGTCAGCAACGCATTGGTAAAACTTTGGCTCTCATTCAAGCAGTAATTCGGCTTGACATAGACTGATAGAGTTGTTGGATGGCCTCTTGAGGAATGTCGAGCCAAATTCTGTCCAATTGGCCCGCCAGAGCGTCAAAACTCCGAGCTGGATGAAGTGCCCTGTCCATAATGCTCCAAACGTTCTCAGTTGGGGAGAGATCCGACGGCCTTGCTGACCAATGCAGAGTTTGCCAAGCACGAAGACAAGCAGTAGAATCTCTGGCCGTGTGCGGGCAGGTATTATCTCGCTGAAATGTTATCCCAGGATGGCTTCCTATGAAAGGCAATAAATATTGTCCACGTATCACTGCGCTGTAAGGGTGCCTCGAGTGAAAACCAAAGGGGTCCTGCTATGAAATAAAAGGTCAGCAGAGACCATCAGTCCTGAACGTCGGACCGTATGGAGCGCAACAGTCAGGCTGGTGTACCACCGCTGACTTTAGAGTCTCCAACCAGGACTTCGCTGCTTGTCAAACCCTATCTTGGCCAGTAAGATGGCCGGACTTCACCTGCAATTGAGAAAGTTTGAGCATTGTGGGCAGGGCCCTGCAACCAACTCTGGATTTTGACGGTCTAAAGCACCGACTGGACAGAATTTGGCACGGTATCCCGCAGGAGAACATCTAGCAACTCTATTAATCAATGCCAAGCCGAATAACTGCTTTCATAAAGGCCAGAGGTGGACAAACGCTTTAGTGACTTGCTCAATTTCCGCAGCTCTCTTGAATAAATCATCCAAGTTTTTTGAAATTGTAGCTATTTGTTTGTCTGTACATGTACATCGTACCTACTGACTTCCGTCTCATTCGGACAATTCCTCCTCGAAGAGTCGTTTTTTTCCCTTAGAATGCATATTTTCGTTTTTAATTGAAATACTCGTAAAATAGTGAATTATATACATCATCTGCGAAACAGCAGGTGAAACAGATTGTCTCAGAATGATATTTTCACTCTGCAGCGGAGTGTGCGCTGATATGAAACTGCACTCCGCTGCAGAGTGAAAATCTCATTCTGGAAACATCCCCTAGGCTGTGGCTAAACCATGTCTCCGCAATATCCTTTCTTTCAGGAGTGCTAATTCTGCAAGGTCCGCAGAAGAGCTTCTGTGAAGTCTGGAAGGTAGGAGACGAGGTACTGGCAGAATTGAAGCTGTGAGGACGGGTCGTGAGTCGTGCTTGGGTAGCTCAGTTGGTAGAGCACTTGCCCACAAAAGGCAAAGGTCCCGAGTTCGAGTCTCGGTCGGGCACACAGTTTTAATCTGTCAGGAAGTTTCAGATTTTCTCAGTACTTCGATGGAAATTACCATCACTGCTCCAGGTGCCACAGATGAATAAAACACAAAGCGCAGTCGATTCTCTCGATCCAACAACTAAAGCACGCAACGACGAGATCTTATTTTCCCTGAAACTTCTAATATCCTAACAACAGCTGATAGTTACGCATAATTTAAGTGCTATGGCTTGGTGCCTTAGTGGAGTCCGACGTCGAGAATCCAAAGGTTCAGAATTCCATCTGCGGAGGATTTTGGATCTTTTTTGTGCTGAATCTGATGTTTGCTCCTGGAATTGCTTTTTGTGCATAAGTAATGCAGTGCCCACGTTGAACTGGAGCTCCACACTGACTCGTGTAGTACGCTATGGTCACAGATGCCAGGTATGCAACGCCATGTCACTTCCACTACGACAAAGTTCTGCAGCGTTCAAACAAGCTTCCGGATTTATGATCGCATCGTTTTTTAGTCTGAAGAATAAGAGATGCAGAAGGAAAAGAGTAACTTCGTCTGACAAAAGTACAGTAAGATCGAATAACAGTAACGGACTTTTGTTCATAAAATTTACACTGATGAGTCGAAGCATTACGACCACCTGCTTAATAGCATGTTGGCTCACATTTGGAACGAAATAGTGCAACGATTATGGATAGAATGGATTCTATAAGTCCTTGATAGATTTCCGGAGATATGACATCAGGTATCTACGTAAAAGTCACAATTCCCATAAATTACGGGACGGTGGTTTGTGGGCATGAAGCTGGAGACCGATAACTTCTCACACGTGTTTCATCATTTTCTGATCAGACGAATTTGTTGGCCCAGCCATGACCGTGATTTCCTTATCGTGCTCCGCAAACTACTGTGGCACTATTCTGCCTTCGTGACTCGACAGTTATCCTGCTGGAAGATGCCATCGCTGTCGGGGAATACAGTAAGCATGTTCACGTTCTCCACGGCTGTCATGACTCCCGTAGGTCCCACGGTAGCCCACACGGATGTCCCCCACTGAATAACATTGTCCCCGCCGACCTGCGCCCGTGGTGCGGTGCACGTTCCTAGCAGCCGTTCGCCTGGATGACGGCATATCTGGATACGACAGTCGACTTAGTGTAACGAGAAAAGTGATTCTCTGACGAAGCGAAACGTTTCCACTGCTCCACAGTCCTATCTCGATGATCCTGTGCCCATCGCAGTCGTAACTGACGATGTCGTTTGGTCGAGATGCGAACACGTTGTGGGTCGTCTTCTGCGGAGCCCCATGTGTCCTGAGCGGTGTGGTCCGAAACAATTGTCTGCACGAGTACTGCGATCCGTTGTCAGATTTACCGCAGATCGCCGCCACTGAGAGCGAGCGACCGTCCTGCAAGTTCTGTGATGAGGCGTGGACGCCCAACACCGTGGCGCCAAGGGTCGGTTGCACCATTCTTCAACCACTTTCCATACATAGTCAACATCAAACCAGTTTCGTCGTTTCCGAAATGCTCGTTCCCATTCCAGGGGCATAATAACCTGTCCTTTCTCAAAGTCGCTAATGTCAGCGCATTTCCCCATATGCGACCTGTATCGTTGCTCGAACGATTCGTCTCTGTTCTGCTTACATACTTTCCTTGTGGCGTCAGGTTCCCGCAAAGCCACCAGTTGGCATCGAGTCTCACGGTGGGAAGCGGTCATAGTGTTTTGGTTCACTTACGGTTTCCGTGAGTCTCGTGGAACCAACATGGATTCTGTGTAAAAAGTGCCTTTCATGGTTGTAAGGTTCTCGAGTTAGAAAATACTGATAACTATATCTGAATGAAGTACGTCTTTTTCTCATACTAACAAGGGAACCTCCTCATCGCACCCCCCCTCAGATTTAGTTATAAGTTTGTATAGTGGATAGGCCTTGAAAAAACGGAACACAGATCAATCGAGAAAACAGGAAGAAGTTGTGTGGAACTATGAAAAAAATAAGCAAAATATACAAACTGAGTAGTCCACGCACAAGATAGGCAACATCAAGGACAGGGTGAGCTAAGGTGCGCCGTGGTCCCGTGGTTAGCGTAAGCGGCTGCGGAACGAGAGGTCCTTGGCTCAAATCCTCCCTCGAGTGAAAAGTTTACTTTTTTTATATTCGCAAAGTTATCTGTCCGTTCGTTCACTGACGTCTCTATTCACTGTAATAAGTTTAGTGTCTGTGTTTTGCGACCGCACCGCAAAACCGTGCGATTAGTAGACGAAAGGACGTGCCTCTCCAATGGGAACTGAAAACATTTGATCGCAAAGTCATAGGTCAACTGATTCCTCCACAGGAAAACACGTGTGATATATTCTATACGACACTGGTGACGCCATGTGCGTCACATGACAGGAATATGTTGTTGACCCACCTAACTTGTACACTTGGCGAATGGGTAAAAAGATTCTTCTACCTCGCCCGATCTAGGTTTTCTTCTGGATGTGATAATCACTCCCAAAAAAGTGATGAAAACATAACGGACGGACAGATAATAATTGTCTGAAAATAAAAAATTAAACTTTCCACTGGACGCAATACTTGAACCAGGGACCTCTCGTTCTGCAGTCGCTCACGCTAACAACGGGACCACGGTGCTCCTAAGCTCACACGCTCCTTGATGTTGCATATCTTGCGCATGGACTACTCAGTTTGTATATTTTGCTTATATTTTTTAATAGTTCCACACAACTTCTTCCTGTTTTCTCCATTGATTTGTGTTCAGTTTTTTAAGGCCTATCCACTCTGCAAACTTATAACTAAATCTGAGGGGGGTGCGATGGGGAGGTTCCCTTGTAAGTATAATTTCCGCTGAAAAATATTAAGATCTCGTGACTCACTCCTAAAATCGTAAAGAAAGTGCTGTAATAAAGATGAATTTCTTATCAGAAAGGACTTTACACGAGATGCACATTCTGATGGAAGTAAATAGTCTCGGATTTCGCGAACGGAGTTGAAGAGCGCCAGCTTACCGAATAAGGTTTACGCTAGGTGACTTCCATATTATTCAATTTTTGTATATACACTGATAGAAGAAAATCGCAATACCAACAAATAATTAATGTAGAGTAAAGAAAATTCTGTAGTATATTTGTCTATGTAACATGCTGTACTAAAGTTATTAATATTGCAAAATCACAGGTTAAGGTAAGCGCGACATAAGTCATTGCAAATGTGCGGTGTAACCGCCATAATATTGCATGCAAGCATGTAAACGTGCATGCACTGTCCTTCAGGTGTCGCACATCAGTCTGTGCGATGGAGTTCCATGCCTGTTGCATTTGGTCGGTCAATACAGGGACGGTTAATGCTGGTTGTAGATGATGGAGTTTTCGACCAATGGTATCCCACATGTGTTCGGTTGGAGACAGATATGGTGATCGCGCTGGCCAAGGCAACATGTCGACACTCTGCAGAGCATGTTGGGTTGCAACAGCGGTATGTGGGCGAGAGTTATCCTTTTGGGAAGCACCCCCTGGAAAACTGTTCATGAATGTCAGCACAACACGTCGAATCACTGGATTGACGTACAATTTTGCAGTCAGGGTTCGATGGGATAAGAACGAGAGTGCTCCTGCTGTCGTACGAAATGGCATCCTAGATCATAGCTCCATGTTTAGGTCCAGTGTGTCTATCTCTGGTTGCTTCCCGTCATCTGGCTTCCTTCTAAGCAACACACGACCATCAATGGCACCGAGACAGAACCAGCTTTCATCAGAAAACACAACGAACCTCCACCCTGATCTCCAATGAACTCTCGCTTGACACTACTGAAATCGCAAATGGCGGTGGTTCGGGGTAAGTGGAATGCACGCTACAAGGCGTCTGGCTCCATCCTGAGCTGAAAATAACCGATTTCTAACAGTTTGTTGTCACTGTAGTGCCAAATGCTGCTCAAATTGCTGCTGGAGATGCTGTACGATGGGCCAGAGGCATACGCCGAACGCGCTGGTCTTCCATTTCGGCAGTGCCACATGGCCATCCGGAGCGCGGTTATCTTGCCACCATACATTCTCGCGATCACCCCTGCCATCAATCATGTACAGTGGCTACATTCCTGCCAAGTCTTTCTACAGTATCGCAGAAAAAACATCCAGCTTCTCGTAACCCTATTACACGACCCCGTTGAAACTCAGTAAGGTGTTGATAATGGTGTCTTTGTCGCCTTAAAGCCATTCTTGACTAACATCAACTCACCACGTCCAGTCTCAAAGGTAACTAAGGCTCACGAGCTTTACAGTGTGTATTTAAAACATACATGACTTGCATCCTCATAGTGGCGTTACTATCGCCACTCTTATGCAACTCGTGCTAAATTTGAATAGACATCATTTTTCAGACGTAGAAACACGCATATCAATTTCCGTTTATGTCGCACGACTCCTATTTGCAATAAACAAAAACGGTACATCGTAAACCAGCCAGCGCTTGTTGACTGCATCCCGGCCCCGATTTTATCTTTATTGCCTGCATGAAGCGGAAAGTACTTTAAATTAGAAGCTGGTTCACCGAGAGTTGCAACGATGAATCTACAGACGGCAGCGAGATTCAAAGCGATGACAGCATTCCGCGCTTTGGGAATATCGTGTCCGGTGCTAAATGCGTGAGCTTCATGGTTAACGTTTCCCTTCGTTGTCACGGACTACTGTAAATGAATATTGATCGTAGTTCCCAACATGCTGATATTCCAAGTTAGTTTTTCCTACAGCTTTCTTAAGTAGTGTGGGCAGTAGTTGGTAACAATAACCATTCAAGTATCGTAAAGTAAGACCTAAAATCCTATTCCAGCTCAATAATTCGGTTTAGGTTCTTGATGTGGACTTTGCTTACTACGGAAGAGAAATCGTCGATTATGAAAAGCTTTCGTACAGGTTATAATATCAGATATTTCTTACTCCGATAAGCGACTTAACTGAATTATTTACGTTGGCAACCCGAAACTTTCAATTAGTCCAGAGTTGGTCTTTGTCAATGAAATGTTTTTGTTTTGTTTGTACGCGGTGCACATTAACGTATACGGAGTGTCAGCGAACTAGTTTTGTTTTTACGACGTCTAATGCTGTCGTGTTTCGTGGGTATCGTTCAAATGGATTAACTGGAATTCCTTCCTAACATAAAATTCTTCGTTTTGAGCGGTGTACCACCAAAGCAGACTCGCACAAGGTTGATGTAGGTTTGTAAAGAAGCCTTCAGCTTTAATAATTCAGAAATGATTGAGTTCAAATGTGTCGCCCTTCTCTTTAAGTTCATTCACGTGTAAGACTACCCAGAGCTGTAACTACAAACGAAAGAATCGAGGAAATGCGCGACATTGTAATGGATGATCGGAGATTACAGGAGTACGAAATATTAACGCTATTTTAAATAGTGGCTAAAATCAAAAAGTGTTTTAACCAACATAAGAAAATTCAAACAGCTCTGTGGACCGATTTCTTTCTGTGGATGACCCATTGGTTTCCCACTTCTTGCCAGAAACAGAGTAGCAATCAAAACGTTTGGTGAAAACCGGTGACTTTGTACCAACAACAGCGAAGTAGATTTTATCAGTCGAGAAGATTATGGGTATGCTTTACTAAGATGTGAAAGTATTTGTGTTATTGATTTCCTTTCACAGGGTAAAACAATAACTGATGAAACTACGTAGCTGTTAAGGACCAAATTAATAAAACAACGTAATAATAGGCTTTAATTTAAAAATATGTTTCATCTTGATAGCGCCAAATCAGTTTTGTGGACTAACATGATGGGAAAACTGAGGAATTTGCAGTACGTATTGTTGGAACATCCAACCCTGCTGACAAGTATTCGTCCCATCTGTCTTCGATCTATTTCCACATCTACAGATACTTCTTCCTGGAAAACAGTTCGAGTCAACTGAAAATATGGCTGTCGTAATGAGTGTTTTCAAAGCATGCAGAACTGTAGTATAGGTGTGGATTATACTTACCGGATAAACTTTACGCATATTGCATTAGCGTAAACGAAAACTATGCTGAAAAAATTGCACTTTTTCCTTTTAAGACAGTGTTTCAATACTCGGCCGTGAATTTTTATCGTGCTCTCCTGCATCGGTGCTGCTAAACAGCATGCAAAACGCCCATGGATTTTTGCATGAGCATCATGAGAGCTGACATTAATAATTTAAAGGTCAAAGATATACTATATGGCTGAAAGTCCGTGTTAGGAAATTGCCACTCATGTAACTAATAGCATGTGGGATCTCCATCAGTTAGAGTTACAGCGTTTGGTCTCCAGGAAATAGCTTCGATCAAATTCTGAAAGACTAAAAGCGGAAATTGTTTCCATTCTTACTGCAACTTGCTGAACAGCTTTGTTTAATTTTTGGGTGAATTGACCTGACCCGCAAACAACGCTCTGAATCATCTTAACGATATTCGATTGCGTTCAGGTTGGCCCTTTAAGCAGGCTAATTCAGAAGATACTTCCAATTTTTTTCTCTAAATGGTAAAGAAGGAAAGGACCGATGTCACACTATGCCACGGAATAGGAATAATGGTACTGCAATTTTTACGTAATACCCTGTTTTAGTTTTATCTCTATGAAAACGAAAGATCCGATCCCAGATTAGCAAAACCCGCGCAAGACTCCACAACACACCATCGAACTTCACTTCTGCCATAGTGAATTGAGGTAAACATCCGCAAGATGCACTTGCTAGCACCACATCAATCAGTTTCGTGTGACAAGGGCCTCCCGTCGGGTAGGCCGTTCGCCGGGTGCAAGTCTTGCAATTTGACGCCACTTCGGCGACTTGCACGTCGATGGGGATGAAATGATGATTAGGACAATACAACACCCAGTTTCTGAGCGGACAAAATCTCCGGCCCCGCCGGATAGCAGCACATCATGTACCACGGTTCATAGCCCCCCCTCCTCCCCCTCGCATAAAAAACCAGAAGGAAGTCTGTCGATTGAGTTTTATAGAACTCCTGTTAAATGTCTCTGAATGGAATTTTCAACTGGCCCATAAAATAACTTCGCTCCGTTGATGCATTCTAAAGGAAAATACGTTTATGATGATGATAGATATTGGCTTCAGTTATATAACCTCGGTAACATAGCCTGTTGTCACACAGCACGCGTGCAGTGCGGTTTCTGTAGACTTCCGGTGACATAACGAAATATTATATTTAACTAAAGTTCAGTCTTGATCACAACACTTATGTCTCAATAAGTTTCGGTTATATTTATATAACCATCTTCAGACCTGTGAATTAATTTCAGAAAATACTAGAGACCAATCGTAAAATAAAATGGAAAGTGTCTAATGACGACCAAATTTTAACCAAGATAAAATAAAATTTATTATACCCATGGCTTCCTTGGAGGACGGTGGGCGCAGCTCTCCTCAGCTGCTACGAAGTCAACTGATGGTTATGAGTGCTGAGCATGAGCTTAAATATACAGAGGCTCCGCCTACTTCCTCTCTCACTACTCCACAACTGCCAATCAGCGTTCATAATATGACGCTATCGTCAAAGTATAAAAGTACGAAATACACTAATAACATTCAATTGATTCATTTAAAATGTCTGATTAACAGATAGTATGTGTAAAACTTATTTATATTTTAGATAAAAACGGTAAACTACGATGTGTAATAGCTGTGCCCTCTATGGGCAACCTTAATACTATTACAGTATCAGTTAAATCAAAAATGTAAAAGTCCTTGGAGTTGTGGTATATATCGATTATACCGAGTCGCCTACATCACAATTGCCTCTTTGATGGATGTTGCAGAATCGTCTTACTTTAACTGTAGTTTTCATAGTGACATTCTTTGTAACAGTAGGGTAGCAGCCAAGAGTACGTTCCGCATTATGTATCTCTGAATAACTGATGAGACCGCTGATTAAATATTTAGAACTCATCGATCTAATAATTTTTGTAATAATCAATCTCAATTTAATAAAAATTTTATATGTTGTATAGCATATTTTTCATACATAGCTTTTGCCATGGGTATAACTAATCTTATATTTTAAAACAAAAGAGTAGGTGCATCTTAATTATAAAGTTTCCTCAAAAAGGTCGTAAAAACATTTTTCGTGAAAATATAATTGTTCATTGAGCAGCATTGATGATTTGGTTTTCAAATGAGCATATATCTCGATTTCTTCTAAGATATTCATAAGTAAGCCTTTATGTGCATAATGGAGAACTTTTAGATTCTGCTCTACTGTCCCCTCAGCATGGTTATTAAATGTTATGTGATGGCCGAATACAGATTTTGTTCGTGAGGTGCCCGACGTATGTTCTTTGTACCTTACTGCAAAATTTCGACCTGTTTGGCCGATATGTATTTTCTCACAGTCTCTACATTGGATCTTATACACTCCTGACCTGGTAAATTTTTCATTATATTTACTTATGGTATGTCTCAATTTTTGTTGTAAAGTATTGTCAGTTGTGAATGCTATTGTTATTCCAGAATTTTTGAATAAATTAGTAATTCTATCTGATATGTTTCCCATATATGTCATCTTCATATATTTTGGATTACGTATTAGTGAAGTGCTTTGTGACTGATGCGCTTTATTGAAAATGATATCTACCTGTTGTGTGTCGAAAGAGTTGGTTTTCGCAATTTGCTTTAAGATGTTCATTTCCTTTTTGATCTCATTAGCTTCCAGTGGTAATTTTAGTATTCGATGTATCATAGACTTAAAAAATGCTTTTTTATATTTGTCCGGATGACATGATGTGGCATTTGAGATTGATTATTATAAAAACTATTAGATTAGAGGAGTTCTAAATATTTAATCAGCGGTCTCGTCAGTTATTCAGACATACATAATGCGGAACGTACTCTTGGCTGCTACCCTACTACTGTTATAAAGAATGTCACTATGAAAACTACAGTTAAAGTAAGACGATTCTGCAACATCCATCATAGATGCAATTGTGATGTAGGCGACTCAGTATATTCGATATATACTACAACCCCAAGGAATTTTACATCTTTGATTTAACTGATACTGTATTAGTATTAAGGTTGCCCATATAGGGTACAGCTATTACACATCGTAGTTTACCGCTTTTATCTAAAATATAAATAAGTTTTACACATACTAACTATCTGTTATTCAGACACTTTAAATGAATCAATTTTATGTTATTAGCGTATTTCGTACTTTTATACTTTGACGATAGCGTCATATTATGGACGCTGATTGGCAGTTGTGGAGTAGTGTGAGAGGAAGTAGGCGGAGCCTTTGTATATTTAAGCTCATGCTCAGCACTGATAACCATCAGTTGACTTCGTAGCAGCTGAGGAGAGCTCCGCCTACCATCCTCCAAGGAAGCCATGGGTATAATAAGTTTTATTTTATCTTGTTAAAATTTGGTCGTCATTAGACACTTTCCATTTTATTTTACGATTGGTCTCTAGTATTTTCTAAAATTAAGTCACAGGCCTGAAGACGGATATATAAATATAACCAAAACCGGTCACCTATGTTATTGAGACATAAGTGTTGTGATCAAGACTTAACTTTAGTTACAATATAATACTCTATTGATCACTGTTTCCAAAAATGCTTACCAAAATTGTATAACGAAAGACGCTTAAATCCCCGAAATATATGATGGGTAGGTTTGTTAATATCGAATATGTATCTTGTATTCATTCATTAAAGGCTATCCCACATAGTAATACACCGTTGTACTTGATAACATGTAAATATTCGAATGTCATTCGTTTATACTTCACGGAATGTATGGATAGTGTTCGCACAATTACAGCAAGGATTACTGAGCGAGGTGGCGCAGTGGACTTCCATTAGGTAGGACAACGGTTCAAATCCGCATGCGGCCATCCAGATTTAGGATTTACGTGATTTCCCTAAATCGATCCTTTGAGGGCACGGACGATTTGCTTCTCCATCCTTCAACCAATCCGAGCTTATTCTCCCCCTATAATGACCTCGATGTAGACGGAACGACGAACTACAATTTTCCTTCCTTGTTCCTTCCTTTTATAATAAGGATTACGTTAATAAAAAGTTAAAAAGATTTAAAATAGCACTGTGCGCTTCAGATTACCACAGCTTGCTACGGTATTAAGTCGCACATACTCATTATCAAAAGACTTGTTTAGCTGAAACGAAAAACCTACACTACTCCAGAGGTTCTGTAAAAGGTGACTGCACTGTAACCACGATCAGTATATTTTTAATGAAAGTGTGTTACTTTTATCAGTGCAATTGCAAATATGTCCTACTTTTTTTATGGCCACAAAAATAAATTTTATGGTGCATAGGGTAAATCAAGGCGAAATAGGAAATAAAATGGAGGAAAGAATGGGTTCAACCTTTACACGTAGTGAATTCACAGTGTACGTGATGAAAAGCTGTTAATGTAACTCGAAACGTGAACATCGTGATCAGATTGGTCAGACGTATGTGGTACTAGTGATATATTTATTTGCAAATTGATGAATATTGTCCGGTATCCCCGATGGCAACCACTAGTAACTCCGGCTTGCTGCATGTCTTTCTGTAGCGGGACCGCCTGCCGTGTATGCTATTTGCATAACTCTATTGTCGTCCCGGTCATCGACCTGTGCAGACTAAGGCGACTGGATAACTACGACAGTTGAATATATATTCAACTGTCGTAGTTATCCAGTATATTCAAAAACTAATGCTCAAGCCCCAAGGAATATCCATTTAAGAAGCTCGAAAACGATCATTTTAAAATATTTGTCTCAAAATTATACAAAGGCAG
Source organism: Schistocerca cancellata (assembly GCF_023864275.1). Classification (NCBI taxonomy): domain Eukaryota; kingdom Metazoa; phylum Arthropoda; class Insecta; order Orthoptera; family Acrididae; genus Schistocerca; species Schistocerca cancellata. The sequence continues at coordinate 66,504,048 of NC_064629.1, forward strand.
TAGTTATCCTACGATATATTTGAAACTGGAAAATACAGATAATCTGCCTTCCTGAATGGGACATACATTCGGCGTCTTATGTATTAATATTTATTCATCTAGGAATCATCTCACATGATATAAAAATTGTCATCATAATACAATGAAAATAAATAACTCTTATACATATACAGGGTGAAAAGTATTTAAGGGCCTCCGGAACGCCCTATACTTGCAATGTTAAAATAACGCTTATAAATTACATCTTTCCTCACAAAGTATTTGAGGTAGGAAGTTGAACTTTTTACAGATTATTTATTGGAATATGGGCTACAACTTAACACAGGGATTTTACAAAATTTTAGTTCAGTTATTAAAGATGATTTTTTTTCAATTGTAATGAAACTTCACAACATTTTTTTGCAATTTTTTATTTATATATTCAAAAATACAGTTTTTTGGAAAAAGGCTGTGTTAAATTATGCAGAAGGTACTGTGTAACATTTACTGAAAGTTTGAAACAAATATGTTTGGAAGATCCTTAGAAAACATGTAATTAGTATGAGAAAATAAAAGTTTTGGGAATCGAGCGACAAAGATTGGATTAACTTTTTAGTGCATTCCAGGTCCATAGGATGGATTATCTTCATCCTCTGCAAACTCCTCCTCCAGCTTCCTCTTGTTCCTCCTCCTGTTTACTCTTGCTTGTATTTCTAGACTCTTTACAGCCCTGTCTGCAGCCCGAAGGCGTTCCTTGTCTAAAGCAAGCATCGCTCGTACCATGTTAGAATGTTATTATTTACAGTAATAACACATACCTTTGGCTTTCCAACATTTCTCCTTTTCTTAAAAGCCTTCAGAGGATTTCTAATAACTTTACTTTTACTCATTATTATACTTCAACAAAACAGAGACTCAAGAAACAGAATTGATTACGAATATTTTCGAGATAACGACAGAGTAAATAAACATGAAACAATCGACAATCACACCAGCGATATATATTGAACCATCACAGGTTAGCCACAACACATACTTTATCTCACATCACTAAAATGTACCTGATGAACACGGACGTTAATAATAACACCATTTGACAGCAGTTTAACAACGCCACAGTGGGTCACGCCCATGTAGAACACATTTCAAAAAAAATTTAAAAATAGTTGTAGTCTTCGGAATTGAATAAATTATATATCTATTAAAAGGTAATAGTCTGCAGATTCAGAAAACGCAAAAAAGTTAAAATTGAACTTTTCATGATTTTGAGCCTTTCCGGAGCCCCTTAAACCGACAAACTCTGGGAGGTTCTAGAGGACATCAAAACAAATATTTTTCCCTAATGTCATTTTTTCCTATGAGGTGTATTTAAACGGGTAGAGGAAGATTTCTCTGGTGGCAAATTAATTAAACCAACAAATACTTTTCCATTTTTTTATGACCAAGAGACAACACATTAACACAACCTAATTTCAGTTACAGTAGATTTTTAAAAATGCCTCCATTCACAAGTAAACAAAGGTTACACCGTCGGATCATGTTCTGTCTGACACGGGCAAAACCCCAGGAGTATCCTGAATTGTTCCTGCTGCTGCTACTGTCCGGGAAACCAGATCCTCTTCTGATGCAACAGGAGTTGCGTAAACAAGGTTGCGCATGTCTCCCCACACAAAAAAGTCCAGAGGGGACATATCTGGCGATCGAGGAGGCCATGGTACAGGACCACCTCTGCCAATCCACATTTCTGGGTACCGTCAGTCCAGGAATCGACGCACACGACGACTGAAATGTGCCGGAGCCCCGTCATGTTGGAACCACATGCGCTGTCTTTTATGGAGCGGGACGTCTTCCAGGAATTCTGGCAATGCTCTGGCGAGAAAATTTTAGTAGTGCCTGCCACTTAATGGACTATGTAGCAGATACGGCCCAATTAAACAGTCCCTAACAACACCGACCCACACATTAACGAAGAACCGCACTTTATGAGCTCTAGTAACTCTGGCACGTGGGTTACCCTCACTCCAAACATGCGAATTGTGCATGTTGAAGACTATCACGCCCGAACGTTCCTTCATCGGTAAACAACACAGAGGATGGAAATGTAGGATGCATTTCACACTGTTCCAGGTACGTCTGCGAAAACTGTGCTCTGGGTGGATAATCAACTGGTTCCAGGTTGTGGACACGCTGTAAGTGAAATGGACGTAACAACTGGTCTCGAAGGACTGTTCTTACATTCGTCTGATTCGTTCCCATGTTACGTGCAATTGCACGAGTGCTGATCGAAGGATCCCGCTCCACATGCTGCAAGACAGCTTCCTCAAATTGCAGCGTTCTTACCGTGGGACGGCGTTCCTGTCCAGGTAATCTGCTAAATGACCCGGTCTCACGAAGACGTTGGTACACAGCAGCAAAGGTCGTATGATGCGGGATACAGCGATTAGGATATTGTTGTCGATAAACCCGCTGTGCAGCTCGTCCGTTGTGGTGCGCTACGTAGTACGCACCAACCATATCAGTGTACTCACTCCAGGTGTATCGCTCTATTAGTAAACAGAGACAACGCACTACTACACTGGTGGACAGCAGTTGCCTAAAACTGAAGAGCGTAATGCGGCCTCCACCGGTTTAAATAATCCTCATAGGAAAAAATGACATTAGGGAATAATGTTTGTTTTGATGCACCCTACAACCTCCCAGAGTTGGTCGGTTTAAATACTTTTCACCCTGTACACACAGAACATATAAGTATGATTTTACGAGGATAGGACAGGGAGTCGGCCATGGGTTCACTAAAGAAACCAACGCGGCGTTATCCTGAAATAATTTAAGAAAACCCCAGAAAAACTAATTCAGAATATCCGGGCAGGCAAATTCCATCTTCGCGAATATGAGGTCAGTATCCTAACTGCATTCCCTGATTCAGTTGGTCCCTGTTATACACAATTTACACTAAATGACTTACAATATAAAACATAGTTTTGCATTGTGCCACTGCACACACTATGGATACCCGCTGGTGACACCGGGACCACGAACATGTTGCTATTCCCCTTGCACTCCCTTCAGTCTACTCGGAAAATTGACTCCAGCCCCACGAATACGCTATTATACCCCATGAACGACTCCATGTCCTCCCTTCAGTCTGTCTCAAAAATTGAGTTAGCATCGCCCCCATGGGTGAGTGAGACGTTGAGCTAAGAAGAATGAGAAGCCGTACTGTCATATGCTATAGATCCTGATATATTTTCTTGTAAAAACATTACACTGAGATCATGTATTGTAATGTGAAACAGGGTGTTGTTAATGTCCTCTTTTGTTGTTACTGAGACTTCTAAGTAGTTTTTAATTTCGTAGTATGTATTACTTATGAAGTATGAATTAGCTGCCTCCTTAAATACGCTGACGGAAAAAAATATCTACGCTAAGGAGGAGTTGTGCGACATAAACGGAAGTCGGTAGGCGTGTTTCTGCATCCGAAAGATGGCACCACAGCGACACACCGAACTGTTACAAATCGGTTACTTCGAGGACAGCTCTGAGCGAGACGCCATGTAGCGTGCATTTCACTGACACCGCACCACCGCCATTCGCAACGTCAGCGATATCAAGCGAGAGCTCGTTGGAGGGCAGGGTGGAGGTCTGTTATGTTGTCTCATGAAAGCTGGTGCTGTCTCCGTCCCAGTGATGGCCGTGTGGTGGTTAGAAGGTGGCCCGAGCACATTTGGGAGTCATCGGACGACAACTGCGGCGTCATCTACAAACAGCGTTATCCTTCCCTGTATTGACCGACTTAGTACAAGAGGCATGGAAACCCATCCCATAAACCGACGTCCGGCACCTGTAGAACACAGTGCATGAACGATGACATGCTTGCATTCAACATCCTGGCGGTTACACCGGTTAGTAGAGTACCAGTCTTTCACATTTGCAATGGCGTACCTCGCGCTTACGTTAACCTGTGATCTCGCAATTTTAATTACTTAAATATGTTACCTACACAAAAGTATTCCCGGAATTTAATTACTCTGCATTAATTATCTTTGGTTCTGCGATCTTTCCGTCGATGTACACGTATCTTAGTAATGTTCAACACAAGTCTAGACTGACTGTTGTTTCATGATTATGTATACAGCTTTTGGTAAAATACTTACTAATTTTTCCTGATATGTACAAGTAATTTGTTGCAAAATTCGGCGAGAATACGATTCATGTTGGTTCGGTTGTTTTCAGTGTTTACAGGTATCCATATAGAGCATCTTGTAGCTACAGGTAAAATATGTCGTCGCACTTCTTATATATTCTTTTTTATTTCATACGGATCGTGAATTGGAATAATTTCATTACATACTACATCTTCACGAGGAGACTTCATCTTATAATAATTCTTCCCGGCAAGTACACAAAGTAGTCTGCTTCACAGACAATATGGTGGTTTGCGAAGTACAGATGTAGATGTAGACAGATACACGCATTTGTCCAACATAATAAAGTCAATGTACATTTTCCCTTCCATTGTAACCGGTACTGTAAGGAAAACTTTCAGTCGAGGTACTTATTGCCATTTCCGAACAGAAGCGAATATGTCGGGGCATCTGACTAGCCTACAGCGTCAGTCCGACAGCGAAACGTTCGGGGAGTGACATACGGCGCGTTGTTGACAATTTATGACCTGTTCTCTCATTCGATGGCATTCCAGACCATAAAACTTTGTTTTCTACAGTGATCTCAAATCAGACTGGTAGACTGAGTTCCATACGATTCTCAGGAGTACATCGTCGCTAAAACTGTCCGCAGATTGCACGACACCTTCGAACACACGCGGCACTAATTATAAGTACTACACAAATTCTGAGCATATGAAATTTACACAGACTCTTATTTAATACGATATTGTTGGGTCTTTGTCGTCCCGAAGTACGACGCAATATTCTTTCGGACATGCATGCGGCGACTACAGTTATTATGAAACGCATGAAATGTATTCGCAATTGCGAATATGGACACTTCAGCGGTATAATGGAATGACAACAATGAAAATTTGTGCCGGATCGGGACTCGAACCCGGAATTTCCGATTAGTGCGAGCGGTTGCATAACCAATAATTCAATAGTAAAAGGTCATTAGAGTGTACAAGTATTACTTTCTTAACCTACTCCTTGTCCTTTGGAGTTCCCATTCACAATACACATTTTACAGGGTAACATCTTAATCAATATTAGATGCTTCCCTAATGTTATTTGACAAAAAAATTAGTTTTCTTCAGCGTCTGGCATTCGTGGCAGTAAATATTGTCATGTAACATATTTTGGATGATATCCGGGCTGTACTTTGCGTATAGATGTTGCGTTCTTTATGTGACTGACGGATCACACCTCAAACTTACACTACTGGCCATTAAAATTGCTACACCATGAAGAAATGCAGATGATAAACGGGTATTCATTGAACAAATATAATATACTACAACTGACATGTGATTAAATTTTCACGCAATTTGGGTGCATGGATCCTGAGAAATCAGTACCACCTCTGGCCGTAATAACGACCTTGATACGCCTGGGCATTGAGTCAAACAGAGCTTGGATGGCGTGTACAGGTACAGCTGCCCATGCAGCTTCAACACGATACCACACTTCATCAAGAGTAGTGACTGGCATATTGTGACGAGCCAGTTGCCCGGCCACCATTGACCAGGCGTTTTCAGTTAGTGAGAAATCTGGAGAATGTGCTGGCCAGGGTACCAGTCGAACATTTTCTGTATCCAGAAAGGCCCGTACAGGACCTGCAACATGAAATAGTGCATTATCCTGCTGAAATGTAGGGTTTCGCAGGGATCGAATTAAGGGTAGAGCCACGGGTCATAACACATCTGAAATGAAATGTCCACTGTTCAAAGTGCCGTCGATGCGAACAAGAGGTGACCGAGACGTGTTACCAATGGCACCATATACCATCACGCCGGGTGATACGCCAGTATGGCGATGACGAATACACGCTTCCAATCTGCGTTCACCACGATGTCGCCAAACACGGATGCGACCGTCATGATGCTGTAAACAGAACCTGGATTCATCCAAAAAAAATGACGTTTTGCCATTCGTGCACCCAGGTTCGTCGTTGAGTACACCATCGCAGGCGCTCCTGCCTGTGATGCAGCTCAAGGATAAAGCCATGGTCTCCGAGCTGATAGTCCATGCTGCTGCAAACGTCGTCGAACTGTTCGTACAGATGGTTGTTGTCTTGCAAAACGTCCCAATCTGTTGACTCATGGATCAAGACGTGGCTGCACGATCCGTCACAGCCATGCGAATCAGATGCCTGTCATCTCGACTGCTAGTGATACGAGGCCGTTCGGATCCAGCACGGCGTTCCGTATTACCCTCCTGAACCCACCGATTCCATATTCTGCTAACAGTCATTGGATCTCGACCAACGCGAGCAGCATTGTTGCGATACGATAAACCGCAATCGCGATAGGCTACAATCCGACCTTTATAAAAGTCGGAAACGTGATGGTACGCATTTCCCCTCCTTACACGAGTCATCACAATAACGGTTCACCAGGCAACGCCGGTCAACTGCTGTTTGTGTACGAGAAATCGGTTGGAAACTTTCCTCATGTCAGCACGTTGTAGGTGTCGCCACCGGCACCAACCTTGTGTGAATGCTCTAAATAGCTAATCATTTGCATATCACAGCATCTTCTTCCTGTCGGTTAAATTTCGCGTCTGTAGCACGTTGTCTTCGTGGTGTAGCAATTTTAATGGCCAGTAGTGTATTTTGGCAGCAGCGGCTGTTGTTCTTGCAAGTCCAAGTAGTTAGACAAACAGCTCTGTATAAAAGGTAATAAAAGAAAGAGTAAAAAATTATTTCCTGTTTTTTAATGTTACTGTAGGCGCAGAGTAGAGGAGCACAGAAATGTTCGTAAATAATTCGTCCAGAATTACCGTCCCAACTTCGCTTCTCTCTCTCTCTCTCTCTCTCTCTCTCTCTCTCTCTACGTATCTCTCTCTCCTCGTTGCTGTCGATACGGTCATTGACACTCATCACATTATTTAAGAGCGAACTGTCACCGACAAAATAGAAATTTCAAAAATTCATTAGGAGGAGGAGATTGGTGTTTAACGTCCTGTCGACAAAGAGGTCATTAGAGACAGAGCACAAGCTCCGTTTAGGGAAGGATGTGGAAGGAAATCGGCCGTGCCCTTTCAAAGGAACCATCCTGGCATTCGCCTGAACCGATTTCGGACAATCACTGAAAAACTAGATCAGGATGACCAGACGTTGGTTTGTACCGTCGCCCTTCCGAATGCGAATCCAGTGTGCTAACTATTGCGCCACCTCGTTAGGTTTCATCAGGATAACAACAGTCACTTTTAACAGTTAACAGTCATCTTCACTAGAGTATCTGCGGCTGATCAGATAAGAATCCTATCTTGGGTTCCTACTGTTCGATCGACATGAAATAAGAGCATCACCTTATATAACACAAGCCGATATATAAACCTAAGGAAAGACTGATACCCTGTTTTCCATATATCAGTACCATTCCAGAAATCAGATCTGCCACGTACCGAATTGGAACGAGATTCACTACCGACGATGCGATTAACGTGAGTCAGGTCGTCTCAAAAGGGCGGAGGCAACGCACGCCGTATGTAGCGCCGCTGATGGCACAAGGAATAGAATTTTGATGGTGACACGAGGAGAGGAGAAAAGGGGTCAACACCGTTGTCAACAAGAATTCTCAGATATTTTGTGTCTAGTATCAATCACTTACCTAACGAAAGCCTGAAATATGAATTAGTTCATGTTTCTTGGAATTCTTAGTCTATCTTCTCAATTTACATGCATCCTAGCCAATATAATGTAAGTCAGCCAATAAACACAAATAGTATTAAATAGTAAAAATACTTGCTAATGTTCTGCAAAATCATATTTGTTTGGTCACCAACCGGCTTTCGGCTTCTCAGGCCATCTTCAGGTGACAACTGAAGATCGAAAACACAGATAAATATTATGTCCGACTTTCACAGATTTTATTTGTACAGAAGATACGAAAATAATAAAGTGTTTACGAACGAAAATATTACAATAATTACATTAACTAATAGAGGAAGGAGGTAAACACAGTTTTTATGTGGAGATAAATTTAACAAATGATGAGAAAAATGAGGAATTTACAGTTTGAATCTAGTATTTGTAACGAAAACTTAATGTAGCAAAGAGATAAATGAGAATTGAGGCTGATCATTTAATATTAGGCTGGCATTCGGTATCATGTGTTTGTTCATTTTCAGTATTTTCGGTGAGGTCATCTTTGTGCTTATCTTGACAGACTGTAAAACTTCACACTAAAGCAAGGAAGTGTGATATCACCACTACTGTTTGTAGCGGTGATGGATGAAATAGTCTAAGAGACGATAGAAGCCCCTAGAGGAAGGAGGATGAAGTGTTACTATTTGCTGATTATATTGTGGTGTGGGGAACAGGCAGTAATAAGGTACAAAAACAAATAGACATTATATATGGAATGAAATTTAGTGTGGAGAAAAGCTAGACCATGGTGGTAAACAGAGGGGGGTAGAGAGGGCAAGGGACAAATTCATATTAAGGGACGGAATGTTGAAATAGTGGACAACTTTAAATATTTGGGAAGTGTATTGATGGGGAATGCTCGTTTGGAGACAGAAATTAGCAAAAGAATACAACAGAGTTGTACATTCTACCAGTGTGTGAGGGGCTTGGTGTGGGGAATGGAAGTGCCAGTGAGGTGCTAGCTGGTGCTATACAAGACTTACTTCACTCCCATACTAATTTACGGCTCAGAGACTTGGACTGTGACTGGAAGAGAGGAGAGTAGGATACAATCCAGTGAAATGGAGTTTCTGGGAAGTATGCTAAGGAAGATGAGGAGGGACACAGGGGAAAATGAAGATGTTAGGAAGGAAATTGGAGTGGAGGAGTTGACTGAGAAAATTGAAAAGAATAGATTAAAATGGTTTGGGCATGTGAAGAGGATGGGAGAGGGAAGAATACCGAGAAGAATGATGGAGTTCACTATCGAGGGCAAGAAGCCAATAGGAAGACCGAGAACAACATGAACTGATACAATAGAGATGACTTTAAGGAGGAGAAACCTGCTATGGAACCAAATTGTGGAAGAAGAATGGTGGGAAGACCGAGTAAAGTGGCGAAGTACCATTGATACCCCAACCCGACCAGATGTTGGATAGAGGGGAAACGAAGATGATGATGATGAATGGTTTTCTTTGAAACGATGACCAGCTTCTCTCATTCTTACGAAGCCTAATTGCCACAGCTTTGCCTGACTGACCAATACACACTTTGTCACACTGCCTGCAAGTGATTTTATATACAGCACTCTGTGCCAAGTGTTGCAGCTTGTCTTTCCTATTGAATAAAAATCTTGATATAGTATTGGTATTAATAAATGCTGGCCTGTAATTGCGAGACTAGATTTCTTGCAAGATTGTCTGAAATGTTGCCAGTGTATGGAATTCTGTACCAGTGTATGAAACTATTGAGTGATTGCTGTAGGCCAGCGTACCGATGTGGTGTAATTCAATTCATTTTATTTTTTCGAGGAATGTTTTCAGTCAGGGCAGATGTATAGCAGTTGTTGGAAGCGATTTGTTTGATGGTTTGCAGTTCTGCTTGAAAGGCTGGTTTGGATAAAGGAACAGGTATAAGGTGATGCATCATTGAATGGAAAGTTACATGTTGGCTCTGTAGGTGCAGGAAGCGTGCAGTGTTTACTGTATCAGTAGTTATGTTTTTTCTGTAAATGATAAATATCTGTTTTCTTGTGCTACTATTAAGAGCCAAAAAATATGAAGAGCCTTCCAGCTCTATTATTAGCTGAATCTTCTTATGTTGCGAGTTTAAATGCTGTATTAGTGTATTAAGTGTCTAATGGTACCGGCACTCAAACATAGATCATCATCGACATATCTGAACTAGTACTTAATTTTACTTTTCAGTGGCTCTTTCTATAAGAAAATTTGTTCGAAATTGTCCACGACAACTTCAGATAGTACAGGATTAAGAGGTGAACCCACAGTTAGTCCATCAGATCTGTTAATATGTTTATGGATTCATCAGTAGGTACCTTTGTAAATAAGCAAGTGACGTCAAACCAAGTTTAAACCCTAGTTTAGTATCAAAAATTATACGGCTCTTGTTGACAAAATTAAAGATACACAAATCCCACCCAGTTCTAATTTACTATCGTTTGATGTTAATAGCTTATTTACAAATGTTTCTACAGATGAGTCCATAAACATACTAACCGACCTTTTGCATAAATCCAAAAAACCCTGTAGAACTGAATGACGTAATCGATGGTACTCAAATGTGGGTAAAACAGAATTACCTCCAGTTTCAAATCAGGTATTGTAGTCAGTCTGATGGCCTAGCTATGTGTTCATCTCCTAGTCCTGTACTATCTGAAATTTTCATAGACAATTTCGAACAAATTTCGTATAGAAAGAGCCACTCAGTAGTAAAATTAAGTACTAGTTCAGTTATGTCGATGATGTTCTGTGTTTGTGTACCGGCACTAATAGACAGACACACTACTACAGCATTTAAATTCACTACATAAGAAAATTCAGTTTAAAATGGAGCTGGGAGGTTCTTCTATAAATTTCTTGGCTCTTAGTACAGATAGTAGTACAAGAAAACACGTACAGAATAGCTACTGATATAGTAATCCCTGCACGCTCCCTGCGACTATAGAGCCACAGACATGCAGCTTTCCATTCAATGGTGCGTCGCCTTATACCTGTTCCTTTATCCAAATCAGCCTTTCAAGCAGAACTGCAAACCAGCAAACAAATCGCTTCCAGCAATGACTATACATCTGCCTTGATTGATAATATTCTACGAAAAAAGAAAATTAGTTACATTACACCACTTCTATAAGCTGGCCAACAGCAATCACTCATTAATTTCAAATCCTGGTACAGAATTCCATATACTGGAAATTTTTCAAGCAATCTTGCAAAAAAGCTAGTCTCGCAATTACAGGCCAGCATTTTATAATACCAATAATATATCAATATTTTTATTCAATAGGAAGGACAAGCTGCAACACCTGGCACAGAGTGGTGCACATGAAATCACTTGCAAGCAGTGCGAAAAAATGTATATTGGTCAGTCAGCCAGAGCTGTGGCAATTAGGCTTCATAAGAATGAGAGAAGCTGGTCATCGTTTAGAAGAAAACCATTCATATGATGTGGAATTGAAGTTGGAAAGTCTGTCAAGATAAACAGAAGGATGACCTCAGTGAAAATACTGGAAATGAACAAACATGATATCGAGTGCCAGTCTAATATTAAATGATCAGACTCAATTCCCACTTTTCTCTTTGTTATATTAAGTGTTTGTTACAAATACTGGACTAAAACTGTAATTTCATTATTTTTCTGATCATTTGTATCTCCACATAAAAATTTTGTTTACCCCCCTACCTCTTTTAGCTAATATGATTATTGTAATATTTTCCTTTGTAAACACTATCATTTTTATATCTTCTGTATAAATAAAATCTGTCTAAGTCGCACATCAAGTTTATCTGCGTTTGCGATATTCGATTGTCTCCTGAAGATGGCCTGAGAAGCCCAAGGCGGGTTTGTAACCAAATGAATATACACTCCTGGAAATGGAAAAAAGAACACATTGACACCGGTGTGTCAGACCCACCATACTTGCTCCGGACACTGCGAGAGGGCTGTACAAGCAATGATCACACGCACGGCACAGCGGACACCAGGAACCGCGGTGTTGGCCGTCGAATGGCGCTAGCTGCGCAGCATTTGTGCACCGCCGCCGTCAGTGTCAGCCAGTTTGCCGTGGCATACGGAGCTCCATCGCAGTCTTTAACACTGGTAGCATGCCGCGACAGCGTGGACGTGAACCGTATGTGCAGTTGACGGACTGAGCGAGGGCGTATAGTGGGCATGCGGGAGGCCGGGTGGACGTACCGCCGAATTGCTCAACACGTGGGGCGTGAGGTCTCCACAGTACATCGATGTTGTCGCCAGTGGTCGGCGGAAGGTGCACGTGCCCGTCGACCTGGGACCGGACCGCAGCGACGCACGGATGCACGCCAAGACCGTAGGATCCTACGCAGTGCCGTAGGGGACCGCACCGCCACTTCCCAGCAAATTAGGGACACTGTTGCGTCGGGTATCGGCGAGGACCATTCGCAACCGTCTCCATGAAGCTGGGCTACGGTCCCGCACACCGTTAGGCCGTCTTCCGCTCACGCCCCAACATCGTGCAGCCCGCCTCCAGTGGTGTCGCGACAGGCGTGAATGGAGGGACGAATGGAGACGTGTCGTCTTCAGCGATGAGAGTCGCTTCTGCCTTGGTGCCAATGATGGTCGTATGCGTGTTTGGCGCCGTGCAGGTGAGCGCCACAATCAGGACTGCATACGACCGAGGCACACAGGACCAACACCCGGCATCATGATGTGGGGAGCGATCTCCTACACTGGCCGTACACCACTGGTGATCGTCGAGGGGACACTGAATAGTGCACGGTACATCCAAACCGTCATCGAACCCATCGTTCTACCATTCCTAGACCGGCAAGGGAACTTGCTGTTCCAACAGGACAATGCACGTCCGCATGTATCCCGTGCCACCCAACTTGCTCTAGAAGGTGTAAGTCAACTACCCTGGCCAGCAAGATCTCCGGATCTGTCCCCCATTGAGCATGTTTGGGACTGGATGAAGCGTCGTCTCACGCGGTCTGCACGTCCAGCACGAACGCTGGTCCAACTGAGGCGCCAGGTGGAAATGGCATGGCAAGCCGTTCCACAGGACTACATCCAGCATCTCTACGATCGTCTCCATGGGAGAATAGCAGCCTGCATTGCTGCGAAAGGTGGATATACACTGTACTAGTGCCGACATTGTGCATGCTCTGTTGCCTGTGTCTCTGTGCCTGTGGTTCTGTCAGTGTGATCATGTGATGTATCTGACCCCAGGAATGTGTCAAAGTTTCCCCTTCCTGGGACAATGAATTCACGGTGTTCTTATTTCAATTTCCAGGAGTGTAGTTTTGCGGAACATTAGCAAATGTTTTTCCTTGTTAATATTGTCATTATGTTCTGCCAAACACAGACTGAAAGTTCATTTAAATGTAAATTGGGTAAACGTGTTAAGAGGACAAGATTGATGCGATACTCAGAAGGATAAATCCCTTATTATCATGTTTACTAGTGCACATCAGGAATCAACACTAGTTAATTGGATAAATTCATTGCATAAATTGTCCATAGGATCTATAGCATACTGAAAGCATGATGGAAATGACTTTGTCCACATTTCATGTTGCCCTGTAAGCCGAGATAGGTGATATAACGCATAGAGGTAGAGTTCATTCTTCACTCTCTCCCTTTCTTATGACAACCACTGCAAATGAAGATATCGTGCTACTATACTTAGTTGAGAAGTGTGAAGTAGTCTTATTTGAGCAAAACGAAAACACTTTTGCCAAGCCATAGTTCCAACTGTAATACTGCCACTCACCGGCGAAAACTGGCGTGTACAACATTGAGTGTACAGACAATCAGCATCCACATCACGACCACGATATCTGCAACACAGTCAAGAGGTTAGTAAGCGTCATCCTTTAGCGATAAGAAACGCTTTCCTAATTATAACACATAAATATAATAATTTTTTACGCCGAGTTTCACACCAGCTAAGAATTTGTTGAAGGTAAGTCATTATTTCAAAATGTCTGTAAGCATTTTACCAGAACCAAAACATTTATTGGCATTCACTGCACGACTTTTTTTAAATCTTACGTCATTGTCAAGTGAAACTTGCATATACATGTGCGTCAACGTGATTCCTGCTCTTACCACTTTTTCAGTTTGGCACAAATTTCCGACAGGGTACACGTTAGTAAACGAACATTAGTGGACACGTGCGTCGACTGGCAATTTCTGCAGTGACAATCTAGAATTTTGTCAAGTGCGTGCACCCTGAATGAGTTGACATATGATTTACATAAAAGACAAGTTAACACGTACAAGCGTGATGGTCAACTCTTACCTTGACCTGCTGAGATTCATTTGTCATCTCCTTCATAATGTATACAGCTGACAAAGTTTTAGACAAAAATTCCCACTCTGCATGATCTAACGTGTCCGTTTATGCAAACGGATGCCAAATGAAAATGTATTCAGTGTATAAACGCCGCTGACGTACATGTATATGCAAGTATCACTTAACAAAGGCTTAATAGCCGAAACACGCCTGTGGTGAACGTCAGTAAAAAAAAAAAAAATTAAATGTAACAGTTTTCAGAACCGACGGAATCATATTTTTAACCTTCAACAAACATTTATATAATCTTGTGCTATGCATTTTCCAATTAAATTTAAGATATTGTATCAACGTTTTTAATAACACCTCATTTTCGAAGAGGAATAGCAGCGAATGAGGAAAGAAAGACAGTGAAGCAGTAGAGAGCCCATTCTCTGAATGGGCACGGGCCACAGCCGCAAGGGCTGAAGTCAAGGAGGGTTTCCTTAGAACATTAACGGCACTTAGAACCACTGCTGAAAATGCTAGGTTGCAATTACGGAGGGCTACAACCTACCTACCGCCTGGCTGGAAAAGTGTTTCTGAAACTTTACCTCCTGGCTATGATGAGAAATGTACGTCTTAGAAGTCCCTGAATAAACTAAGATATGGAGTTGGCAGATCAAAGGTTAATTTGGCAAGATGGTCCTACACTTATCAAGCTGACATTTACTGTGACTGTGGAGAAGACGAGACTGTTCATCACATGCTTAACTACCGACTGTGTCCTGCCTCCTGGACAAAAGATGAAGTTCGTCAAGGAACAGGAAATGCATTAAAAGTGGCCACGTCTTGGAAAAGTAATATAGTCATAACTGTATGTAATATTTAAGTTTCTGATACGAAAATAAATAACTAAATAACAGTGAGAGCGAAAAAAGGAACTGCGACTCCATGACAAAAATTGTTTATGGTGGACAAGTTTTACGATCGCCAGAACTCAGTTTTAGTTCGTACTATGGTGTTAGTAAGTCCCACGTCTTTACTAATTCATCAAAAATAGTTTTTAATAATGCATCTTGTTATGGTCAACAGTATCTAGGTACACTTTCGTAGAATCGCTTACCAAGTATGTAAGGCGAATCAAGTTCAATTTTTATTATTAACACAAAAGACAGAATACGTAGATTCTCGGAAACTGGAATTTTTCCTGGCATATAAAGTGTTAACCGCCGATATTTCGGCAGGAGCACACCCTGTCACTTTGAAGGCACAAATGCAAATTTAATTTAATTAATGTTATTTCTCTTCCCAATTCTTTTAACGAACGCACCCTCCATGTTTGTCACGTGGTTCTTGCCTCATACTGTGTTGAAGAGAAAAGTGTTAAAAAATTCGTGGTACAGAACTTAATGAGTGGGGGAGGGTGGGGGTATGTATAGAAAGCATGTGTAATAATTGCAAAAAACTCAAATGACTAATTTGAGACAACCGCTGCACTGATGGGAGACTGCTCCGGTCAGCTCTATCAGTGGTATATTAGGTGGTGACACTACGTGTTAACTGAACACGTATAATAAATACACAGAAGAGCCTAAGAAATTGGTACACCTGCCTAATATCGTGGGAAAGGCCCCCGCGAGCACGCAGAAGTGCCGCAACACGACGTAGCACGGACTCGACTAATGTCTGAAGTAGTGCTGGAGGGAATTGGCACCATGAACCGTGCAGAGCTGTCCATAAATCCGTAAGAGTACGAGGGAGTGGAGATCTCTTGCGAACAGCACGTTGCAAGACATCCCAAATAGGCTCAATAATGTGCATGTCTGGGGAGTTTGGTGGCCATCGGAAGTGTTTAAACTCAGAACAGCGTTGCTGGAGCCACTCTGTAACAATTCTGGACGTGTGGGGTGTCGCATTGTCCTGCTGTAATTGCCCAAGTCAGTCGGAATGCACAATGGACATGAATGGATGCAGGTGATCAGACATGATGCTTACGTACGTGTCACATGTCAGAGTCGTATCTAGACGTATCAGGGGTCCCATATCACTCCAACTACACACGCCCCACATCATTACACAGCCTCCACCAGCTTGAACAATCCCCTGCTGACATGCGCAGTCCATGGATTCACGAGGTTGTCCCCATACCCGTACACGTCCATCCGCTCTATACAATTTGAAACGAGACTCGACCAACCAGGCAACATGTTTCCAGTCATCAACAGTCCAATGTCGATGTTGACGGGCCCAGGCGAGGCGTAAGTCTTTGTGCCGTGCAGTCATCAAGGGCAGACGAGATGGCCTTCGGCTCCGAAAGCCCATATCAATGATGTTTCGTTGAATGGTTCGCACGCTGACACTTGTTGATGGCCCAGCATTGAAATCTGTAGCAATTTGGGGATGGCTTGCACTTCTGTCACGTTCAACGACTCTTGATCGTCGTTGGTCCCATTCTTACAGGATCTTTTTCCGGTCGCAGCAATGCCGAAGATTTGATGTTTTACCAGATTCCTGATATTCACGGTACACTCGTGAAATGGTCGTACGGAAAAAACCCCACTTCATCGCTACCTCGGAGACGCTGTGTTCCATCACTCGTGCGCCGTCTATAACACCACGTTCAAACACACTTAAATCTTGATAACCTGCCATTGTAGCAACAGTAACTGATCTAAGAACTGCGCCAGACACTTCTTGTGTTATATAGGCGTAGCCGAACGTAGCGACGTATTTTGCCTGTTTAAATATCTCTGTATTTGAATACGCATGCGTATACCAGCTTGTTTGGCGCTTCAGTGTATACGCTCTACAGAATTTTATAGTGTGCAGCCTGCACTGTGTAATAACATTTGTACAGCTGTAAGGGCGTGCGGAAAAGTAATCCCTCCGAATTTTTTGTGAAAACTCAAAGATTTTTAAATAACACGAACTTCATAAACATTCTATATCTTTATTCTTAAAGTCTACACATTTACCCTGGCGACGAATAAATTTCTCCCAATGAGAGACCAGTTTGTTGATACTGTCACTGTGGAATGTTCGAGTTTACTGACGAAGCCACAATCTCACCTCTGCTTCAACTGGTTGATCACTGTCAAAGTTAAGTCTTCGAAGCTGTTCAAAAGTTCTGGAAACACATGATCATCGGATGGGGCCAAGTCGGGACTGTATGGATGATGATCGATGTCACTGAACGCAAGGCGACGAATTATTGCGGAGGCCGCAACGCTTCTGTGTGGTCTTGCATTGTCATGCTGCAGGAGAGGGTGCTCTGTGTGTGAACCAACTCTTCGAATTCGATACTCGATTACTGGGTGCTGTTCCTCACACACCGACGTAGTTACGTTACGCGCCGCCATGTTACATACTAGAATTCGGAGCCCTCTAGCGGCGGAACGTTGCAACTTGCGTCAGCGAAGCGGGAACGTCGACCGAGTAATTTGCATAACATGTAATACCTCAATCGATATTGAAGACAGAATAAAAAATTCGGAGGCATTACTTTTCAGCGCGTCCTCGTACAACATGCAATCTTACATTTATGTTCAGGAATGCATTTTTCACGGTGTTTCGATATTTTTTATACACCACCTGTACATTACAAAAAAGTCAATACCCATGTATCAGTTTACGTTGAGGAGTGCTCCACAGTGCAAGTCAAGACTGATCTAGATAAACCAGGCTGCTTTCCGAACTTGCTAGCTCGGATACCATAAAAAAAACATTATAAGAAATTATATTTTTGCTCGTGATTAATACGAGCATTTCAATTACTGTTGAAATGACAAGATTCATACAAATGTGTACGACTTTTATAAAATGGTTCAAATGGCTCTGAGCACTATGGGACTTAACATCTGAGGTCATCAGTCCCCTAGACTTAGAACTACTTAAATCTAATTAACCTAAGGACATCACACACATCCATGCCCGAGGTAGGTTTCGAACCTGCGATCGTAGCAGCAGCGCGGTTCCGGACTGAAGCGCCTAGAACCGCTCGGCCACAACGGCCGCCTGTACGACATTAAAATGAGAACTTTTAGCCACTGGTAAGTGCTGTTAAAAAGCACAAAACCATATCATTAAAATAAAATTCCACATCTTGTATTGTCAAAAATGTAAATGGCAAAGCGGAAAGAGACTTGAATACATTTATTTGAGGAACACTCGGCTTTATTATCCTACGTAGACAACAACGTACGGCCAACTACACAACACAGTTCCACAGCATGGAAAACGTGGATGCCGTTGTGGGTTGTATTTAAGTTACAGAACCCTTGCACTAATGTTCTAAAGCGTAAGTGTATTAGAGTTCCGGAAAAAATATTGTTTTTATGACAGTTTCTTAGATCGTAAGAAGGATTAAACACTAACTTCGCGTTGAAAATAAAGTCAAGACGGTAAGACCATAAGAAATATTTAAAAAGGTAACTGATAAAACACCTCTTCGTTTGGAAACTTAAAAATCGTTATATACATATAATGCACGTAAATTACATGCTAACTGCTGTCTAAGCTAACAGAGATCGCTATGGCCCCAGTCACTGTTAAAAACCATAGAAGAGAATTATGCGCAGAAGAAAAACAAAAATGGAAAGGTTTAAGAAGTTGAATTAGTAACGTGAGTGTACTTTACCAAATTCAATATTAGACGATCTACAGTGAGTGGGATATGCGACATTCACATCCACAATTCTTCCCTCTAAGATACCGTCGTTTCGTCAACAGTCCAGAAAACAGTGGTAGGTATTACTCTTCAAGCAATAAGACTAGAGATCACGATGATGTTACAAATTCCGTAGTTTGAAACTGAGCATCCCTCAAAATTGGAAAGAGGATTCCGAAGAAGAACAAGAGTGGTAGTTAATAAATACCGCGTGGGTGAAATCAGAAAGCTGCATAGTTGTCAGACTCTACAAGCGATCCACTTACATCCCAAAATGCTAAAGTGAGGTAGCTGCAGATATGTGATCTCTCGTACTGACTGGCAAGAAAGACTACTACAGGCGGCGTACAGTTTCTCAAATTACACTGCGTGTTCCTGTGTTACTCTATATGGCACACTATCATTTATTATTCGTAACACAAAGGACACAACATTACATTGCTCAAATAATTTCAACATCAGAGACACAGCATTACAATGCTAAAAAATTGTCATTTACTAATGTCAGCTACACATATAACATGATCCCCGTACCGTCCCTAAACATTGTTTACTGAGCGTGAGTGAGGTATATGATATCACTTAATCGGTTGCTACGTAAGCAGACGACATGTAACCTGAACCACGCTCCGGCATTTGTTTTATTTTTCATCTACAAATTACTGATCTTTTCTTCGTGCACCAAAGTACAATAACGCCCGCAGTATATTTCTAAACTGTTTTTAAAAATGTCACAGGACGAGTGAAACTTAATTACAAGACATTTGACATATAATAATGTCCAAAATACGTAATTGCAAAACAAAACATTTTCATTATTACAGCCATGTCATTTCGAATAAAACTTCGGCAGCTGTCTCCGCCGTCGTCTTCGGAAGAGAAACTACTTGCTGACGAGATTGGCTCTGTATTCTGCACCTCAGGCATGCTCTTTAGGATACTATCAGAAGACATAGCTTAGCAATCTGTGCGACGGAGGACGGTGGTTTAAATACGCGTTCGGTCTTTCAGATGTAGTTTCTTGTGGTTTCGCTAAAATGTTTATGGCAAATGACGGAATGGTGTGATGAATGGCATCTTGCTGTAAATGTGGAAAAATATCATTTAATGTACAAAAGTAAGAAGAAAAATCTCGCAATGTTCGAATAGTGTGTTTGTGTTATGCTCCTTGGTAGAGTCACTTCCATTAAATATCGGGCCTAACGTTGTAAAGTGACATGAAATGGAATGATAATATGAGGTCGGTTGTAGGGAAGGTGATTGGTCGACTTTGGTTTATTGGAATAATTCTAGGGAAGTGTAGCTCATTTATAAACTACACAACGAGTCGAACATTTATGCGGCCCTTTACTGAGTGCTGTTCGAGTGTTTGGGATACCCGTCAGGTCGCATTAAAGGAAGACATCGAAATAATTCACACGGTGCTGCTACATTTGTTACCGGCAGGTTCGATCAACACACGAGTATCATGGAAACGTTACGTGACGTCAAATGGGGCTTCCTGGATGGAAGATGACGTTGCTTTCGCCTAACACTATTGAGAAAGTTTCAGGTAGATTGCAGAACGATCCTACAGCCACCAACCTACATTTCGCATAATAACAACGAAGACAAGGAAAATCAGGGCTCGTACGGGAGCATATACGTAGTCGCTTTTCCCTCGTCCACTTCCGAATGGAACCAACAATGGAATGATTAGCAGAAGCACAAGCTATAGTCTGCCAAGCACCGTGTATTGGCTTGCGGTATATGTATGTAGATCTAGGTGCTTCATCAGAAAGGACACAACCGATTTCTTTCCCTTTCCTTCCACAATATGAGCATGCGTTCCATCTCTAATTCAATTCTTCTTAATTTCGTTCATCATATTAGATGTTTCAGGAAAGCCCGCAATTGTGTCATTCACGGTTTAAATAATGAAAACTGCATCAGTTACTTATTTTTTTATGCTTAGTACAAAGTGTGGCGAGAATTTATTCTCATTTTCAAATGCATTTTTGCATCTGTTTGCATGAATATATTTGATGATTGCATATCTGATTTTCTGCCTCTCTTGAGGCATTTGCCTCAATCGATTTAGGGAAATCACGGAAAACCAAAATCAGGATGGCCGGACGCGGGTTTGAAACGCCGTCCTCCCGAAGGCGAATCAAGTGCGCTAACTATTGTGGCTGTGCGCCGCTGTGATGTATTGTGGTTCCTAGCTGGATGAGGAGAGGATGGCCAGTTTCCTCTCACCACAACACAAAATGCACACGTGGTCAAAATACACTTCATTACAGGAACCAATTAAGTGCTTAACTTCAATGATGTCCTATCTGAAAGTTCTCTGGTTCACAGCAATCACATTGTACTAATTCTTGAATCTTATCCGTGCCCGTATCACAATTGTATACAATGACTAACAATCCCTCACAGCTATCCAAGGTGCGAGGCGACGACCATCGCTGTGGAAGACTAGAGCATAATGTGACCTGTTGAGGTGCAATACGAACAGAGTCCCGATGCGACGTATTGAGGTACAGAGACAGATTGAGAGAATGAGACAGCTCGGTCGGCGACGCCGCCCAGAGGGGGCTGTCGGAGCGTAGCCTGGGAACGCGTCTGGGTCTTCTCTTGTCATAGGCGGGCTTACTTCAGCGCCTATTGCAGAATGTTTCCTAGTGCCGACCGGTACGCTGGCGAAACCGTGCGCCAGCACACTAACCTCTGTTCCACCTCGCTCGGTCCGCTATTTTCGCGCAAGACCAGGAAGTCTACACCAAGTGGACCACTGTAGAGTTTGATATGCGACTGGAGTACATTATATCTTACTTCTGTGCGGTAACAGTTCAAATGGTTCAAATGGCTCTGAGCACTATGGGCCTTAACATCTGAGGTCATCAGTCCCCTAGATCTTAAACCTCTTAAGTCTAACTAGCCTAAGGAGGTCACACACATCCATACCGGCGGCAGGATTCGAACCTGCGACCGTAGAGGTCGCGCGGTTCCAGACTGAAGCGCCTAGAACCGCTCGGCCGCAGCGACCTGTGCGGTAACAGTATTCTTCCGACAATCAACAAAGATATGAAGCCACGAACGCCCATCCTACATGATGCCTCCTCGCTACAGTAACGATGTTCCTGTCAGTACTTTCATTCGTGACTAACGTGCGTTCAGAATCGTTTAAGAAACTGAAGCAGGAATCATCTGCAAGTAGGTTATTTCCCCTTTCAGTCATGGTTCACCCCGATGTTGGTGACGCTACAATACCGTGGCCCGTTCTCCATTGCCGTGAACAGGATTCATACTCCCGGCCGTCTGGCGCACGGATCAGCTGCTCTGAGACTCCGATACACGGCTGGGCACTGGCCTACGACGAAAATATCCCGTGTCTCGGAACAGGCACAAGAATGCCCCAACAATACACGTATTACGGGTCTAGTGTACTACTACTTTCTTTTTCTTTGAACTATGTATCTTATACGGATCGCACAATTCTGGTTTCTGCGGAGATCTTGATGATTCTCTTCTGTTTCCCTCTTCTTCTGATTATTCTCCACTTTTTAGAAACTGGGACAATGCTGTGCTTTAATTTGGAATGTTGTAGCATATTACGAACACGTTTTACCGCTATAGTTGCGTATTTTCACGTGACCTACGCGATATGGAGCATTTAACACTGGCTATCAACCAATTGAGAACATACCGATATGTCGTTACGTCTACCTTCCCATAAATCAGTACAACACACCTAATACTAGCTCCTTAAACAACCTCGACATTTTCATTTTATTTTTTAGCGATGCCGACGTTTACACCGACGTTTTCTGTGGTAGCTGGAGTATAGATACGTATCTACAAGCCTTGGGCAATTCTATTAGAGTTAGAAATGTAATTCTCCTATCTTTATGAGACAACTAAAAAGAAAGTTCCTCATTTACAGGCAATTTCACAGTTTAGCACTTCTATGTAAATTTAAAATTTTGTTATGGATTGATGTACTTATAGACGTCTGTCTGCGATGACGATTCTGTTTTCCGGCACAATTCTTCAACTACTAACTAAATCATCTTCGTCAGGATCTTCGAGCAATGGCGTTAATGTGTTTCTCGTCTGGATCCCATGCCTAAATATACCTTACGTCAATCACGCGTGATTGTAGAGAGCAGGAAAATGTATCCAAGCCGTTAGCAGTATTTGGATAAAAGTCTAATCTATATGATGAAGACGACGAAGGGAAGATGTCTATTTATGCCTATATATAACAGAACTAGTACAAAACGTTTCAACCTCACTGTCGTCTGTAAGGGTAGCCCCGCTGCGTAAACTAAAGGCCACTAGCAACAATACAAGCACTCTTCTGAAGCTGATTTCTTATTGAAATGAAGACAATAACCAACCAATATTATTTGCTGTGTTTTAAATTCGTAGATCCGTCTTCAGTTTCAAAACTCGAATGCTCTTCGTTACACAGCAGCGCAGGTTGCTAAAGTGAGTATTATGTTATACATCGAGTGTACTTAAAAATTATCCCGATAAAAACTACTTACCGTTTCTTTTTGTTTCACTGTATGCAGTGTGAAACATTGAAACCGACCTAAGTGGCACAGTGTAGTATACAGTGTATTCAACCAACTGCAGCGTGGGGGATGAGGTGGGTGGTGGAGGGGGTCGAATTCCCTTGTAGCCATCTTGATGTGGTGTTGACACTGTACCTCACAAGCGGATTCACTTCATTATCAAGAAATAGGGGAGAGAGTGTCACTGACGTGATACAGGGTATGGGATGGACATCATTAAAACTAAGGCGTTTTTCGTTGCAGCGGAATCTTCTCACGAAATTTCAATCACCAATTTTCTGCTCCGAATCCGAAACTATTTTGTTGATGCCGACCTACATAGGGAGAAGCGATCATCATAATGAAATAAGGGAAATCGGAGCTCGCACGGAAGATATAGGTGTTCGTTTTCTTCCGCGCGCTGTTAGAGGTTGGAATAATACAGTTATTGTTAAAGTGGTTCGATGAACCCTCTGGCAGACACTTCGGTGTGATTTTCGGAGTATCCGTGTAGATGTAGATGTAGAAACTAGACGCAGATTTCCGAGATCATTTTTTGAATAATTCAGGGCATTTTCTTGTACAATCCGAGTTTATTCTCCGTCTTCTCAATTTCACTTACATAGGGTAATGTAGATCAAAGTAATATTATGATACAATGGGTTAGTTACATGTTAAAATTTTGACTTGTGCTGATGCAAAAAGTGCTAGGAAAGTGTTTTATAAAACATGATATTTCAAACGGATTCATCCTATTTTACAAGACTATATTTTCTACATGAATGAAGGTAGAAACTTGGGGTAAATTCTAACTAACGTTTCGAAACTAAAAGGCTACCTTGTAAGTTGCCGGTTCATGTGGTTGCCGGAATGTATCTACTTGATATATTTACACTACTCGCTCGTTCATTTCCCCGTTATTATGGTGGAGATCTAGTTTTTCGCATAACTGTGAGAACAAGCTGAAAATTTCATTTCTCAGCAGGGCAGAGCACCACCGCGCTGGCACGAGCATGTAAGAGAAATGAACGGCCTCAACACTGGATTGACCGTGAACAGCATACGTATAGCTCCTTAAGTAAAACAAACGTTATTAATACCTTACATCTTTATTCTTCGTGTCTGCATATTTATTTCTCAACATAGTCAGCTTGGAGACGAACACATTTCTCTCAACGAGATACCAGTTTGTTGATACCGTCACTGTAGAATGTTTGCCTTCGTTGACGGAGCCACAACCTCATCGGATTGCGCCAAGTCAGGACTGCAAGGTGGATGATAGACGATAGTGAACACAAGACGGCGAATTGTCGCAGATGTCGCAGCCCTCGTGTGTGGTCCGGCATTGTCATGCTGAAAAACAGGGTGCTCCACGTATGGGACAACTCTTATAATCCGAAACTCAATTACAGCATGCTGTTTCTCTCGCACCTACATATTCACGTTACACACCGCCAAGTTACTCGCTACAATTCGGAGCCCTCTAGAGGCGTAGGGCTGAAAATATGTAGAACAAATATGTAGAACGTTAATAACGTTTGTTTTATTTAAAAAACCTTAAGAGATCTCACTTTTAAAATTCGGAGGCATTCAAAAATGGCTCTAAGCACTATGGGACTTAACATCTGAGGTCATCAGTCCCCTAGACTTAGAACTACTTAAACCTAACTAACCTAAGGACATCACACACATCCACGCCCGAGGCAGGATTCGAACCTGCGACCGTGGCAGCAGCGTGGTTCCGGACCGAAACGCCTAGAACCGCTCGGCCACAGCGGCCGGCTCGGAGGCATTACTTTTCAGCACGTCCTCGCAAGACAATAATCAGTCACTGTTATTTGCTGTAAATACAGTAGCTCCAGACATGCTCGCAAAAGTATGAGACGATTTCGACTGCCATCTTTGTGTTTTCCGTGTGCCAGGTAGAGGGAACACTGAACATTTGTGGAAAGTAAAAGAAAACCTGCTAATTGAAGCATATGCGTAAATAAATAAATGAACGTAATTGTAAAGAAGAAAGATATTCCCTTGTACACTCTGATGGTTTTTTAGAAAATAAGACCTTTATAGAACTACGTGAGAGGTAACATTTTCCCTTAGTTCCTGTCTTATTTCAGGTGAAATCGGATGAATATTTTTGAAACAAAGCGCACAACTGGTATGTGCGTGTTACTATACAAGTGAAACGAGTGAATTCTGCATGTACACGTTGCTTTTGCAACTGCGCTATGTTCCACATGAAAATGCCTAAATTGTCGAAATTGCAGTAGTACAGCTTAGACATTTCGTTGTTCATAGTAGAATGTCTGTAAGTATCTATAAAGTTCATTCCAGTCCAATACTAACGTGAAAGGCAGAAAGCACATGTACAACAATTGCTCGCAGAACCACACGAAGACGATTTGGTCAGCACTCGAGAAATTGTGCTGAAAATCAGAACCGTCAACTCAGATGGACGTCCACAACATCTTCCGTTCTTAAAAATTATCTGTTTTATATAATGCATAGCTTCCACGGATAAGTTTCTGATCAGCGTTAGAACTGGGGTAAGTATGAATATTATTAGACATCTGCCCGAGCATTTACGTGAGCATATGACTGAAATAAAGTTCATAGTTAGTACTTATAAAGTCACTGAGTTTCCCAGCCAATAATCTGTCATATATGAAGAAATGGGTTTTGTTCGGTACATAAGTACCACATCTTACATTGCAGTAGGGTTGTCATGCAGTAGATAAACTATTCAACGTTCCGTCGTCGTTGAGACAGGGTACAAACTCGGATCGTGAAACAATAGGCAACGAACCCAGCCATAGATTATTCAGAAGACTGATCCCCGCACTGGACTGAATGAAGATGGCTCGTAGGGAATTTGACATTCCTCCTTCCTCCTCCCCCCCCCCCCTCCCTTATTTCCCGTCCCCCATGTTGCAGTCAGCTAAATTCATTGTGTGAAACACGGTGCTCGGTTTTCATGTTTCGTACTGTATACGGTGCAAGGAAAAAATGAAAAGTAGTGCTTTGACGACAATTTTTGAAGTACACTCGATGTACAACACTATGCTAACGTTGACAACTTTGGCTACTATTTAGTGAAGAACTTCCCAGTTTTGAAACTGAAAACGGATCCGTGTTGCTAAAATGCAAAAAAAAAAAATTGTGATGACTGGCTATTGTCTCAGTTTCAGTAAGAAATTACCTTCTAAAACTACAATAGCGAATTTCATCATAAATAATTTCAACAGCCGAAGGCGACGGTGATATCTTACAACAAAGTAAATAATTATGAGAAACTGATGTCCCGATCTGACTAAAAAACAAGTTTCTGGAATAGACAATATTACCTAACAATTTCTGTGATCCTTGGGAGATCCAGCCGTGACAAAACTATTCCATCGGGTGTACGAGATATAAGACACAGGCGAAATACTTTCAGACTTCAGAAAGAATAGAATAATTCCAGTTCCAAAGAAGGCATATGCTTACAGCTGTGAACACTACCGAATCATCAGCTTAATAACAAAATACTAACAGGAATTATTCGTGGAAGAATGGAGAAACTTGTGGAAGATCAGCTTGGTTTCTGGAAAAATGCGGGAACACACGAGACTGCCCTTACAACATACCCTAGAAGATAGGCTGAAGAAAGGCAAACCTCTGTTTATAGCATTAACCTTTGGACAATGTTGCCTAGAATACACTCTTGCCGCGCGACGTGGGGCAGTGGTTAGCGCACTGGACTCGCATTCGGGAGGACGACGATTCAAATCTGCGTCCGACCATTCTGATCTAAGTTTTCTCTCAACCTCTCCGGGCAAATGCCGCGATAATTCCTTTGAAAGGACACGGCTGATTTCCTTCCCCATCCTTTAATCATTTCGAGCTTGTGCTTCATCTCTTATGACATGGAAGTCGACGGGACGTTAAAGCCCAGTCTTCCTTCCTTTTTGGAATACACTCTTCGAAATTCCGAAGGTAGCGGGAATGAAATACAGGATACGAAAGGTTATTTACAACTTATACAGAGACTAGGAGAAGGGAGCGAGACAGGGTTGTAGCCTATCCCAGATATTATTCAGTCTGGACATTGAGCAAGCAGAAAATGCAACAAGAGAGAATTTTCAAAAGGGGATTAAAGTTCACAGAAAAGAAATAGAAACTTTATGGTTTGTCGGTACCATTGTAATTCTCTCCGTGGATCTAGAAACACGTATGAACGGACATATTGTGTTGAAAAGTGATTATAAGATGAATCTCAATAAAAGCAAAACTAGGATAATGGAGTGTTATCGAATTAACTCGAGCGATGCGAGGAGTTAGATTACGGTGTCAGACACTAAAAACAGCAGGTTAGTTCTGTTATTTGTGCAACAAAAAAGATTATGGTGGTCGAAACAGAGAGGATATAAAATATAGACTAGCAACAGTAAGAAGAGCATTTCCGAGAACGAGGAATCTGTTAACATCTAATATAAATTTAACTGTTAGGAAGTCTTTTCAAAAGGTACTTGCTTGGGATGCAGTCTTATACGGAAGTGAAACGTGGACGATAAGCAGTTCACAGAAGAAGAAAACAGAAGCTTTTGAAATGTGGTGCTATAGAAGAATACAGAAAATTAGATTGATACATCGAATAACTAAAGAGGAGCTACCGAATCTAATTTGGAAAAAAGAAATTTATGGCACAATTTGACTAAAAGAGGGAATAGGTTGATAGGACATATCCTGAGGGACAGCAATTCCTGAATATAGTAAGCAGGTTTTGCGATAGTTATGCAGAGACGAATAGGCTCGGACGAGCGTGGAAAGCTGCAGTCTTCAGAACGAAGACCACAACAACGAAAGAAATTACCTGTATTTCACACGGCCATAACAGTTGCAATGGCTCAGTGAGTACGCTTGCTCGCGTAGATCAGTTCCGGCAACACTTGTGCAGCAGTGAGCCCGCGGTGGCCGCGCGGTCCGTCGTGGTGCGAGGCGTGCGCGGCGCAGACTGCTGGCACCGCCGTCCGGTCACTCACATGGAGCGCGCCGCGCCGCGCCGCAGAATGACAAGCGGCCGCCGCCTTCCGGTGCTGTCCACGGCTTCCTCGCCACTCGCCGCCATCTCTCCGCCTTCCTTTCCCCCTTTCCCTCTTCTATCCATTTCCACGAAGTTCGTGCGATAAACCGGTGAACGTAAGGTCGAGTTCGATGTCCGACCTTAATCTACACTCCTGGAAATTGAAATAAGAACACCGTGAATTCATTGTCCCAGGAAGGGGAAACTTTATTGACACATTCCTGGGGTCAGATACATCACATGATCACACTGACAGAACCACAGGCACATAGACACAGGCAACAGAGCATGCACAATGTCGGCACTAGTACAGTGTATATCCACCTTTCGCAGCAATGCAGGCTGCTATTCTCCCATGGAGACGATCGTAGAGATGCTGGATGTAGTCCTGTGGAACGGCTTGCCATGCCATTTCCACCTGGCGCCTCAGTTGGACCAGCGTTCGTGCTGGACGTGCAGACCGCGTGAGACGACGCTTCATCCAGTCCCAAACATGCTCAATGGGGGACAGATCCGGAGATCTTGCTGGCCAGGGTAGTTGACTTACACCTTCTAGAGCACGTTGGGTGGCACGGGATACATGCGGACGTGCATTGTCCTGTTGGAACAGCAAGTTCCCTTGCCGGTCTAGGAATGGTAGAACGATGGGTTCGATGACGGTTTGGATGTACCGTGCACTATTCAGTGTCCCCTCGACGATCACCAGTGGTGTACGGCCAGTATAGGAGATCGCTCCCCACACCATGATGCCGGGTGTTGGCCCTGTGTGCCTCGGTCGTATGCAGTCCTGATTGTGGCGCTCACCTGCACGGCGCCAAACACGCATACGACCATCATTGGCACCAAGGCAGAAGCGACTCTCATCGCTGAAGACGACACGTCTCCATTCGTCCCTCCATTCACGCCTGTCGCGACACCACTGGAGGCGGGCTGCACGATGTTGGGGCGTGAGCGGAAGACGGCCTAACGGTGTGCGGGACCGTAGCCCAGCTTCATGGATACGGTTGCGAATGGTCCTCGCCGATACCCCAGGAGCAACAGTGTCCCTAATTTGCTGGGAAGTGGCGGTGCGGTCCCCTACGGCACTGCGTAGGATCCTACGGTCTTGGCGTGCATCCGTGCGTCGCTGCGGTCCGGTCCCAGGTCGATGGGCACGTGCACCTTCCGCCGACCACTGGCGACAACATCGATGTACTGTGGAGACCTCACGCCCCGCGTGTTGAGCAATTCGGCGGTACGTCCACCCGGCCTCCCGCGTGCCCACTATACGCCCTCGCTCAAAGTCCGTCAACTGCACATACGGTTCACGTCCACGCTGTCGCGTGTGTTAAAGACTGCGATGGAGCTCCGTATGCCACGGCAAACTGGCTGACACTGACGGCGGCGGTGCACAAATGCTGCGCAGCTAGCGCCATTCGACGGCCAACACCGCGGTTCCTGGTGTGTCCGCTGTGCCGTGCGTGTGATCATTGCTTGTACAGCCCTCTCGCAGTGTCCGGAGCAAGTATGGTGGGTCTGACACACCGGTGTCAATGTGTTCTTTTTTCCATTTCCAGGAGTGTATATCCACATTATTTTGTAAGGTGTGCCCAAATGAAAATGAGACTGCAGCTATCTGTAAAAAAAATTAATAACAGTTTTACAATTACGGTTCGTGTGCAATAGTACAGCTATACATACGAGTGGCATTCCATAAATAATGTAGCACATAGTTTGTCTCGGCCAGTTTCGGTTGAAGAAAGGACCGAATTTGCTGTGGTACGTCGTGGAATACTCGTATTCTAGCTTCAGCCCCTATAGTTTCGTGGAATTCCAGTAAGTGGCGGCGCAATACGTAGTCTACAAAAAATGGTTCAAATGGTTCTGTGCACTATGGGACTTAACATCTTAGGTCATCAGTCCCCTAGAACTTAGAACTACTTAAACCTAAGGACATCACACACATCCATGCCCGAGGCAGGATTCGAACCTGCGACCGTAGCAGTCGCACGGTTCCTGACTGAGCGCCTAGAACCGCGAGACCACCGCGGCCGGCCGTAGTCTACAAAACGGTGTCTGTAACGGAGGTGGGTTCCAGTCAGCAACCCAAGAGTTTCTACAATGAAGCCATTCACTGCCTTTGGTGTAACAGCGCCAATGGCCATTACGAGTGGCATTCAATAAGTAATGCAATACATTTCTTTTCTGAAAGTAGGTTGGTTTTATTCAGGATTCCATTAGACCATATTATTTCCCATTCTTCTGGCTACAAAACCTTATTTTCCAACATACTTCCGTTCTAACGTCTCCTTATTGGAAGGGCCTATATGTCCGCATGGTACCACTCCACTCCTCGACGTCGGAGAAACGTCTTGTTGCATCAATAAACTCCACATCATCCACGTACTGCTTCCCGATGAATGCATCCTTCGTTGGGCCAAATAGATGGAAGTCGGAAGGTGCGAGATCCGGGCTGTTCCTTTGAGTGACTCAACTCGATCACCTCGAATGACTTTTTTCTTTATTGTTATTTCATCCCCCACACCTCATATGGACGGGGATAGGCTGTCAGTGGTACAATACTCCGCTCTTCACCCAAGAGCATTCGTAAAGATATAACAAAGATGACAGAAAAATGAAGACTGTTTATGTTTTAAATTAAAAAGATCGAGGACGGATAGATAAAAGGACGAAAATTACATACAATTGAAAAAACAATTGCGGTGAGGTGATATTCTTCTGTGAAAAAAGCACTGGAACACTGCACTTTCACTTAAAATCTGAAGGGTGAGAAGTATAGTGGGAGGAGAGAACATGTTCGAGAGAGGTTGAGGGTTGTGGGTAAGGAGATAGGGGTATGTTAGGTAGGAAAACTGTGGAGATGATAGATAGGAGGTTAAGCGGATAGTGGAAATACAGATGGTGGGATAGATGGGGAAGATTTAAGTTGGTAGGAGAAGGATCTCATTGTCTGGGAGGCGGATCTCATTGTCTGGGAGAGGGAGTTGGTTGAAGTTGCTTTGACATAGGATATAGAGTGCGTGTAGATGTAGGGATAGAGGGATGTGTTTGTGTAGGTGCGGTAGCATATCAAGTTTCGTGATCGGAGGCGAGGCAATGGGGTTATTGGAATCTAGTTTGCGATGAGAGTGTCCATACGTTCCAACATTGCAGAAGTCACAGCTGAGTGCGTTCAGCCGGCACGCGGGAGATCGGACAAGTTTGCGCGACTTTGTTGCAATGATGACAGAAACCTCGCCTAGTTTTCCACGCCGTCCTTCAAGGGCTACAGTCACACTGGGAGATATTGGGGCTGTAAGAAGGATGTTCAAGGACCTCCCATCGAGATTTTTGCAGGAACTCGAGAGTTTTCTTGACCACAGGTGACCAAGCGTTGTCCTGGAGAAGCAATACCCTATTCGAGAGCTGGCCCATGCCTTATTCTTGATGGCCTGTTTGAGCGTCACAAACGAGATGCAATACTGCTCGGCGTTAACAGTTGCACCCCGTAGTAGCCAGTCGATGAGTAGAGGTCCTTCTTCTTCGAAACAAAAACAGAGAATCACTTTTCCGGACCCCGAGGCAGAGTGGGCTTGTTTTTTGGACGATGAGGGCCGGGATGCCGTCACTCTAGCCTCATCCGTTAAGAGGCATCGTCGAAGTGGAGACACCACGTTTAATCGTCTGCCATAAACTGGGCAATGAAATGCGCTCCTTGCTCTTTTCATTGCCCAGTTTATGGCAGCAGTTGGCTCAACCAAATACCAATTCTCACCGTCTTCTAGTTCTCTGAAAGATGCTTGCCATAACGAAGCTTCTCGTAGATTTTGTGATACACAGTTCCTTTGCTTATCGACAGACCAGCAGCAGTGTCACGTGTGGTGATCCGACGATTCGTCCGTATGAGCCTCTCCACAGCCGAAATCGTGGCACTAGTGAAAACGTGAGCCTGCACAAGGCGTGCTATGCCCACGATGTTTACACGTCCCTCCTCATAGCGTTGACACCACCGAAATATTGTGCACCGTGTTAGACATTGCTCTCCGTACACCTCTTCCTTCATGCGATAAATTTGTGAATTTTACTCCTCTTCTGGGCGATGAAAATTGATAACGACTCTTTGTGGTGATCGGGAGGAATACATCATGCAACTAGCTGCGGAATAAATTCTTCATGAAAGAGTAAATTGTTGCGAAGCCGGTAACCCCGCTTGTGCAACTGGAAATAGTACCACGCTTCTCTGCAAAACCCATTCACCTACTGAGATTACATACGACGCCGCTGCAGCGAAGATGTCATTTTCCAGTTAGCCATTTCTTATACACGAGTACTTTTCAATTCACACCGAAGTGTTTGGCACAGGGTTCACAGAACCACTTTCAGACCATTTCTCCACCTTTCCACTCTGTAACAGTACACGGGAAAAATGAACACCTAAATCTTCTGTACGAGTTCTCATTCCTCTATATTTATTACGATGGTCGTTAACCCCATAAAGGCTCGCTGAGAGTCAACAAAATATTTTAGCATTCGAAGGAGAAATTTGGTGATTTATTGAGTGTGACTGCGCAGAAACAAACACCTTTGTTTTAAGGATTGACACCCCAAGTCATGTATCATATCCGTGAATCTTTCGTCCCTATTTCGCCATAATACAGCACAAGCTGCCCTTCTTTGTGCTTTTTCGACTTCTTCCGTCAATGCCACCTGGTGAGAATCCCATACTGCGCAGCGACACTCTAGAGAAAATGGACAATCACTTTAGTGCATTTGTTGCATGTTCTAATTGTTCTGACAATAAAGTTCACCTTCCGCACAACTTTTCCTGTGTGATGGTTCCTGCTTAAGTTATTTATAAATGCAATTCCTAGTTACTTAGTTAAACCTGCAACCTATAAATTCGCCGTATTTATCGTGTAACAGAAATTGAATGGAATTTTTTTAGTGTTTCTGCTGAGGACCTGACACTTTTAATTTTTTAGAACCAAGTGCCACTTGACACACCATGGAGATAACGGATCTAAATCCTTTTCCAATCCGTTCTGATCTTCTGATGACTTTAACAGACGGTAAATGACAGCATCATCTGCAAACAATCTGAGAGCTGCTCAGATAATCTGCTAGATCGTGGATAAGGCGGAGGATCTGTAACACTTCCCTAGGGGAGCCCACATATCACTTTGTTTCACTACATATCTTCCTGTCAGTCATTACGAACTGTGAACTTTCGACAGGAAATAACGAATCCAGTCGCACAACTGAGACTGCAACTCGATTAGAAACCGCTTGTGAGGAATAGTGTCAAAAACCTTCTGAAAAGCTAAAAATATAATATCAACTTGAGATTTCCAGTCGGTAGCACTCTACCTCCTGTGAATAAAGATCCTGTTGTGTAACACGAGAACGATATTTCCTGAACCGATACTGGTTGTGTGTCAATAGATCAAAACCATTATTGACGGAGCACAGGCATACTCGGACCAGGACAAGGGATGAAATCGGTATTGACCTTGTCGTAAATACCATTTTAGTACTCACCTGATTTTTGGGGAAACTGTAAGAGGACAATCTCTCCTCCCTTTCTTGTTATCAGTCTTATGATTTGTTTGATGCGGTCTGCCACAACATCATCTCCTGTGGCAACCTCTTCATGTCAGTGTAGCAAAAATGGCTCTGAGCACTATGCGACTTAACTTCTGAGGTCATCAGTCGCCTAGAACTTAGAACTAATTAAACCTAAGTAACCTAAGGACATCACACACATCCATGCCCGAGGCAGGATTCGAACCTGCGACCGTAGCGGTCGCTCGGCTCCAGACTGTATCACCTAGAACCGCACGGCCACTCCGGCCGGCGTCAGTGTAGCCCTTACACCCATTGTCCTCTACTATTAGTTGCGTATATTCCAGCTTCTGTCTCCCCTTACTGCTCATCTTACGGCTCAAAGTGGCATGGAAATCATTCCCTAATGTCTTAACAAACGTCATATCATCTTTTTCCTTCTTCAGTCACTGTTTTCCACAAATTACTTTCATTTCCGATTCTGCGGAGGTCCTCTTCATATCTCACTTCATTTTCAGCATCCTTCTGCAACACCACATCTCAAACGCTTCGACTCTCTTCGCTTCCGGTTTCCCCACAGTGCTCCAACTGTTCCCCAGACAAGCGTTCTCACAAATTTTGTTCCTCAAGTTAAGGCTTATGTCTGACACTAGCAGAAGAAGAAGCGCAGTCCCAATGGCCAGACATAAAGGACGCAGGTTGGAGACAAATCATTATCTCAGGCTTGGATGACGAAGGATATCGGTCCTGACGTTGTTGGAGAAAGCATACCGGTACCCATCTTAAGCGTCCTACGGAAACCATGGAAAACGCACAGATAAGATGCTAAGAAAATGTTGTTTGCTTACGAAAGAAATTATTTACAAAACAAATACACAGCAATTTCTGAAACTCAGAATGATCACTCAGATACTCTCAGAGCGATAAATGGCTTTCTTTCGGGTGTTCATTCCAGTTGTTGATTTTTTTTTTCCTTGCACAACCGATTTCTTGAGGAGCTGCAAGCTGTGATACGTGTACTCGCCGCCTGGGCTCCAACCAGTCTTGCTGGAGTCCAGGCAGGGAGCGTGCATAATATCACAGCTTGCGGCACCTGAAGAACACGACTTGGTCACTCGTTGCAATATCGTGAAAAAATCTGGATTCAACAATACAACTGAACATCTGAAAGCATTCCGTCTATTACTGCGAAACTGCTTAAGTTTGCGGAATCCAGTCAGGTCACATTAAGAGGATGGGGACAAACCACCATCAGAACAAATGCCATTACACGAAAGGATAACGAAAACACTATAAAATCTTAGCTGACAAATCATCTACGAAAGATGCCTAATATCAGTCGAAAACCTACTAAGAAAATCCCAAGAACCGAGTTTCAGGGCGAACTTACGATTATTGTTCTTGTCTCTGGGTATCGTTTACGCAGA
Source organism: Schistocerca cancellata (assembly GCF_023864275.1). Taxonomy (NCBI): domain Eukaryota; kingdom Metazoa; phylum Arthropoda; class Insecta; order Orthoptera; family Acrididae; genus Schistocerca; species Schistocerca cancellata. The sequence goes on from NC_064629.1 coordinate 66,539,338, forward strand.
GACAGGGAAGATAAAAGAAGGACAATAACAGATACATATACAGCCAAAGAAACTGGTACACCTGCATAACATCGTGTAGGTCCCCCGCGAACACGCAGAAGTGCCGCAACACGACTTGGCATGAACTCGATTAATTTCTGAAGTAGTGCTGGAGGGCACTGACATCATGAATCCTGCAGGGCTGGCCATTAATCCGTAAGAGTACGAGGGAGTGGAGATCTCTTCTGAACAGTACGTTGCCAGTCATCCCAGGTATGCTCAATAAAGTTAATGTGTGGGGAGTTTGGTGGACATCGGAAGTGTTTAAACTCAGAACAGCGTTGCTGGAGCCACCCTGTAACAATACTGGACGTGTGGGGTGTCGCATTGTCCTGCTGGGATTGCCCAAGTCCGTCGGAATGCACAATGGACATGAATGGATGCAGGTGATCAGGCAGGTTGCTTAGGTACGTGACATCTGTCAGAGTCGTATCTAGACGTATCAGGGGACCCATATCACTCCAAGTGCTGCACACGCCCCATACCATTTCACAGCCCCCACCAGCTTGAACAGTCCCCTGCTGACATGCAGCGTCTGTAGATTCATGAGATTGTCTCCATACCTGTACACGTCCATCCGATCGATACAATTCGAAACGAGACTCGTCAGACTACGTAACATGTTTCCAGTCATCAGCAGTCCAATGTCGGTGTCAACGGGCCCAGGTGAGGCGTAAAGCTTTGAGTCGTGCATTCATCAAGGGTACTCGAGTTGGCCTTCGGCTCCGAAAGCCCATACCGATGATGTTTCGTTGAATGGTTCGCACGCTGACACTTGTTGGTGGCCCGGCACTAAAATCCGCAGCAACTTGCGGAAGGGTTGTACTACTGTCACGTTGAACGGTTCTCTTCAGTCGTCATTGGTCCCGTTCTTGCAGGATATTTTTCCGGCCGCAGTGATGTCTGAGATTTGATGTTTTACCGGATTCCTGATACTGAAGGTACACTCGTGAAATTGTCGTACGGGAAGATCCCCACTACATCGCTATCTCGGAGATGATGCTGTGTCCTGTCGCTCGTGCGGTGACTGTAACACAGTTCAAACTCACTTAAATCTTGATAACCTGCCATTGTAGCAGTAGCAACCGATCTAACAACTGCGCCAGACAATTGTGTTATATAGACGTTGCCGACCGCAACACCGTATTCTGCCTGTTTACATATCTCTGTATTTGAATATGCATGTCTACACCAGTTTCTTTGCTGCTTCAGTCTAATTAGGCATTGTACCCACGTTCCATGCATGAAAGAAGTAGGGAGATAAATAAACTGAAAAATAAACTCAAATGTTTTGTCTAGATAGAAATAAAATCTATTAGAGAAACAGTCGGCGAACCGTTGAATGATGCTGGAAGCCAGGAATATCAAATGACACCACGTGATCTACGCAATCCGCTAGACAAATATCTCTAGTACTCTTGAAAATTCCAAGTTAAACATTGAACTACAAATTCTCAATCGGCACCTCGTATGCTGTACATGATTTTGAACTCATTTAGAGACATGTCAAATGTTTCTCTAATATATTTTATTACTTAAACAAATCGTTTCTCAAAAAATTTGGCCGTTTTTAAATTTTTTTTTGATTTCATTATTTTTATTGAAAGTTACATATCACAACATTGTAAATCTTTATGCGCAGAATAGCTAAACGTTGAAGAGATGAGCAGTTTGACACTTCATTTAGATAGCTAGCAGCAGCTCTTCGTGAAATACAGGATGACCCAAAGGTCCGTTAACATTTGCCAGTTCTTCACACAGTCAACGGCGAGGTTATCAGCACCCTTAAACATATCAAAAGAAACGAATGTGGATAAAATTGCTAAAATCGTTGCACACAATGAGGATGAAGCCTAAAAAGGGACACCCATTCACGGCCTCCCACATCACTCGCGTTGACCCACACAATCACTCTATTCCACACGCCTTAAGACAACAGAAAAAAAGTGAAAGTGGCTATACCAGGGACTAAAACATAAGTAAAACGTCAGAGGAGCTAAAACAACGGCACAGGGAAATGTGACCAGAAGGCCACTTAAGAAAACGTGGATGAGCCGGTCACCCCATTAACACATTAAGACCATCTCTCTAAAACCTTAGGAAATGAAATGTGTATTCTTATAGGACAAGTATCCAAGGAGTTCCACCCAATAATATCCAAACAGCAGACTCTGTACACAATTTATTAAACTGCCAATACTAAACTCTTTTAAATAACAACAAATTCATATAACTTACAAAACTTAACAAATGTTAAAGAGTGAGCTTTAAAAACAATAACGGCGGCTTGCCACCATAAAATCAAGAACCTTTTACAATAGTGCTTTTATAGTTTACCCAAAAGACAAAATCCAATAATAAGTTAACTTGGCATTACAATTTAAAATGATTTATATAAAAAACTTTGAGAAAGATAATGGCGCTTGGCACCATAGAATGGAAGAAGCTCAACACATAATAACAAAGTAATAATTTGATACAACCAAAGGGCGAGGGCAACGCCCAACGCAATCACAGACGAGCGAGCTCTCAACACTTCGGAGCCTTCCTACTAGAAACGGTCCCCAAAATAAACCGCTGATAGCTCTCCGACATGCCTCCCGCAACTGCCCATCACTTACGCACCTTAGTTATCTTCTGTAACACACGACAGATAATATCAACACAAGATAAAATTCAAAAATGCAGTATAACATCCCGACAGCACATGATAACCACGGCGCCGTTAACTCGGGCGCTCTTAATAAGTGCCGGAAGCCAACACACAAATCTCAAACAATTCTCGCTTCTTAAAACGAAACAATAAAAGCCAAGCGCACATGAATAGTCAAACCACAGTCTTAGAAGTGCCTTAACGACACCAAACGCGACTATTCCACCAAGTTAATAATAACACAGTAAAAAAAATACAGAACATACCACTAAATGCTGTTACACAACCAAATTGACGAGATTGTGATGTTCAGGTCCCAGAAGACCACATATACCAAGCAGCAGTAATTCACTAAGTACACTCCTGGAAATTGAAATAAGAACACCGTGAATTCATTGTCCCAGGAAGGGGAAACTTTATTGACACATTCCTGGGTTCAGATACATCACATGATCACACTGACAGAACCACAGGCACATAGACACAGGCAACAGAGCATGCACAATGTCGGCACTAGTACAGTGTATATCCACCTTTCGCAGCAATGCAGGCTGCTATTCTCCCATGGAGACGATCGTAGAGATGCTGGATGTAGTCCTGTGGAACGGCTTGCCATGCCATTTCCACCTGGCGCCTCAGTTGGACCAGCGTTCGTGCTGGACGTGCAGACCGCGTGAGACGACGCTTTATCCAGTCCCAAACATGCTCAATGGGGGACAGATCCGGAGATCTTGCTGGCCAGGGTAGTTGACTTACACCTTCTAGAGCACGTTGGGTGGCACGGGATACGTGCGGACGTGCATTGTCCTGTTGGAACAGCAAGTTCCCTTGCCGGTCTAGGAATGGTAGAACGATGGGTTCGATGACGGTTTGGATGTACCGTGCACTATTCAGTGTCCCCTCGACGATCACCAGTGGTGTACGGCCAGTGTAGGAGATCACTCCCCACACCATGATGCCGGGTGTTGGCCCTGTGTGCCTCGGTCGTATGCAGTCCTGATTGTGGCGCTCACCTGCACGGCGCCAAACACGCATACGACCATCATTGGCACCAAGGCAGAAGCGACTCTCATCGCTGAAGACGACACGTCTCCATTCGTCCCTCCATTCACGCCTGTCGCGACACCACTGGAGGCGGGCTGCACGATGTTGGGGCGTGAGCGGAAGACGGCCTAACGGTGTGCGGGACCGTAGCCCAGCTTCATGGAGACGGTTGCGAATGGTCCTCGCCGATACCCCAGGAGCAACAGTGTCCCTAATTTGCTGGGAAGTGGCGTTGCGGTCCCCTACGGTACTGCGTAGGATACTACGGTCTTGGCGTGCATCCGTGCGTCGCTGCGGACCGGTCCCAGGTCGACGGGCACGTGCACCTTCCGCCGACCACTGGCGACAACATCGATGTACTGTGGAGACCTCACGCCCCACGTGTTGAGCAATTCGGCGGTACGTCCACCCGGCCTCCCGCATGCCCACTATACGCCCTCGCTCACAGTCCGTCAACTGCACATACGGTTCACGTCCACGCTGTCGCGGCATGCTACCAGTGTTAAAGACTGCGATGGAGCTCCGTATGCCACGGCAAACTGGCTGACACTGACGGCGGCGGTGCACAAATGCTGCGCAGCTAGCGCCATTCGACGGCCAACACCGCGGTTCCTGGTGTGTCCGCTGTGCCGTGCGTGTGATCATTGCTTGTACAGCCCTCTCGCAGTGTCCGGGGCAAGCATGGTGGGTCTGACACACCGGTGTCAATGTGTTCTTTTTTCCATTTCCAGGAGTGTATATACTGTACAAAACCGCCCTTCTTAGGCACACTTTACCTAACACTTCGAATGCCAAATGTACCGTACATGAACGCAACTCCGGGCAGGACTCAGTTGAGCAAATAAATTAGTACCAACAAATATCGTAACGAGCCACACACACAGCAAAAAGTTCCAACAACACCGTCCCACATCAGAAAAGTTCAGAAACGGCTGCTGGAGCTTCCAGGGGAAAATCTGGAAGAGCCAACCGAGCCCACACCCTAACCTGGCAGACGACTCCAAAATTCAGCACTTAGTTGTCTCCGAGCCAGAGTGTCATAGGATCCCACCGGACCTCCACATCAGACAGGCAGGAAGAACAAGTACGCCGACTCCAATTAATCACCACCGCATGGCCAGCACAGCGGCGATTCGCCTCCACCCCAGACCGCTCTGCTCATATTGCGAGGCACAACAACCTTAGCGCTAGTCACTAGCAGGTCAGGCACAGCGAACTTCACGTTCCGTGCAATACCCGGAAAACAACTACCCTCTCGCTTTCCGCCGGCCACCACAAACACACGCCAGCGACGTCATAGCAAATCGCCACCGGAGCGCCACCCGCACCAGGACAGCGAACTATAATCGATTACAGTGCGCGCTCTGAACAAGATCACAGGATAGCGGCTCGCGCCATATCAGGAAACATGTTGAAAAATTCACAAAACTTTAAAACGCTAAATGTATTCGTTTGAAAGTAACTTAAAATAGAGGGCACATCTGTCGGCAAATCTGCCGCTGCCCTCTAGTCTGAAAATAAAACACAGTCTAATAAAATTTGGCGCATAGTGATCTGTATGCCACAAGCACCACACAATGTAAGGTCCTCTCGCTGGAACAAGAAACCAAGCGTAAGGGCCTGTGGCCTATGTGAAGACGAGGTAGGAGGATCTCGTCCCGTTTACGTGTCTGGAAGGAAATATGGCACTACTGCGTGTCACTTCCAGCCACTCATCCACCCATCGACAAATGACTCTGCTCCTCAAAAAAATGGTCCGAATGGCTCTGAGCACTATGGGACTTAACAGCTGAGGTCATCAGTCCCTAGAACTTAGAACTAGTTACACCTAACTAACCTAAGGACATCACACACATCCATTACCAAGGCAGGATTCGAACCTGCGACTGTAGCGGTCGCGCGGTTCCAGACGGAAGCGCCTAGAACCGCTCGGCCACTCAGGCCGGCTCTGTTCCTCAACAACAAGGCGGTAGCATGCAGAGGGATGGTACACCGAATTAACTCAGGATCGTGACACGCCTCATTGGCTGTTACATCCATCCTTTCGTTCTCCACAATACCCATGTGCCCTGGCACCCAGGTGAAAGACACCTCTTTCTCCAGCCTTTGTAATTCGAGGAGGACGTTCCGAATATTCTGAACGGTTTCATCTGTTGGGCACAAGCGTTGTAGAGAGTGAAGGGCACACAGAGAATTCCAACAGACAAGAAATTTAGCACTTAAACCGGACCAGTGTTCGTCAAGAGCGGATCGCCGAATATTGACAGGAGAACAACAACAACAAGAGGGAAATGGAGAACGGCTACGGCAGAATATCAAAGTCCGAATGAGTAATTCAAGAGCGAAAGTCTATCATGGAGGGAAATCTGTGACCAAAACAACTGCGTGTAAAGAGAGCGCAATGAATACAGAACTGATGGCAGAGCCTTTTTTTTTTTTTTTTTTTTTCAAAGAGTGATATCGCCTTTGGCGATTTTTTCTTTTTTTTTCTGGAGTGGCAAGGTGTGAGAAATAGTTTAACTTTATTGTGTATTTACTTTCAAAGGGACTTGGGCTCTCTGTGGGTCCTTGAGTGCTTTGAAGGTGTTGGTTAGGTGATGGCAGAGCCACTGCGCTGCTAGCTTTATAATGCGACCGTGAGTGCTAATTGGCCAGCAAGGTGGGCGTGTCACTGCAAGGACGGAACTGCAGAGGCGATACTAGCGCTCGCAGATTCGTCTAGAGGCCATCATCGAGTTCTATGCCCTCAGACGGTCTTTCAAACTCCTCGGGCTCATTTGTACTCGTGGAAAGGTTTCCAACGTGATTATGGCTGCACGACGGGAATTAAAAGACTTTGAACGCGGAATCGTAGTTGGAGCTAGACGCATGGGACATTCCATTTCGGGAAACCTTAAGGAATTCGTTATTCTGTGATCCACAGTGTTAAGAGTGTGCCGAGAATACTAAATTTCAGGCATTACCTCTCACCACAGACAAAGCAGTGGCCGATGGCCTTCACTTAACAACCGAAAGCAGTGGCATTTTCGTAGAGTTGTCTGTGCTAACAGGCAAGCAACACTGAGTGAAATAACCACAGAAATCAATGTGGGACGTACGACGAACGTATCCGTTAGGACAGTGAGGTGAAATTTGGCGTAAATGGGCTACGGCAGCAGACGACCGACGCGAGTGCCTTTGCTAACAGCACGACATCGCCTGTAGCGCCTCTCCTGCGCTGGGGACCATATCTCTTGGGCCCAAGACGACTGTAAAACTGTGGTCTGGTCAGATGAATCCCGATTTCAGTTGGTAAGAGCTGATGGAAGGGTTCGAGTGTGGCGCAGACACCACAAAGCTAAGGGTTCGAGTTGTCAACAAGGCACTGTGCAAGCTGGTTTTGGCTCCATAATGGTGTGGGCTCTGTTTGCACGAAATGGACTGGGTTCTTTGGTCCAACTGAACCGTTCATTAACTGAAAATGGTTATGTTGGGCTACTTGGAGTGCGTTTACAACCATTCATGGGTTTCATGTTCCAAAACAACCGTGTAATTTTTTTGGATGACAATACGCTATGTCACCAGGCCACAATTGTTCTGGACAATTCGAGCGAATTATTTGTCCACGCACATCGCCCGACATGAATCCCATCGAACATTTATGGGGCATAATCGAGAGGTCAGTTCGTCCACAAAATTCTGCACCGGCAACAGCTTTGCAGTTATGGACGGCTATAGAGGTAGCACGGTTGAATATTTCTGCAGGGGACTTCCAGCCACTTGCTAAGTCCATGCCAGATCGAGCTGCTGCACTACACAGGGCAAAATCAGATCCGACACGGTATTAGCAGGCATCCCATGACTTTTGCCACTTCAGTGCATGCACCCTTATTGCTCCCACTCGCACCCAGGAGCGTGCACAAAAATGTGATAAGGCCGCGTCTTCGTGGCTAATGTGGGGGAATCCGTCCAAAGAGGCCTGAATAGAATTTGGGAGAAGAGGAATTTGTGGCTCAACTTTACAAGAAGGAGGTATCGGTTGGCAGGACACGTTCTGAGGCATCGAGGGATCACCAGTTTTGCATTCGAGGGAAGCGTGCAGGGTAAAAATCATAGACGGAGACCAAGAGATGGATACACTAAGCAGATTCAGAAGCATGTAGGTTGCAGTAGTTACTCGGAGATGAAGAGGCTTGCACGGGATAGAGTAGAGTGGAGAGCTGCATCGAACCAGTCTTTGGACTGAAAGCCACAGAAACAACAAAAAATAAAAGCAAACATTCCTTCACAACTGACAGAAATTTGTTGGATCCACAGTAACTGGGACATCTGCAATTCTGTCTAACTGGATCATTTACGTAGCGCTCAAGGAGGGCCCGTGCATCCGGTACTTCACAGCAATAGGCACTGGCTCCATCGACCGCCACGCCTGTGACGCCACAGAGGATGGCTCCAGATCAATCCCCGCAACAGGAAGACTGCACTACACAAAGGAAGCGGCTACTCGGGTAGCAAAGTACTTGCGGCGTGCACATGGGGGTTTTTTAGGCTAGGCAGTAGTGCGAGGTGTCCTGATGAACACTCACCAGTCGACGTGCAGGCAGGGAAGTCAGAACGCGCTCAGTGTAAAGATACTTCAGCTATCAAGATATTAGCAGTAAATTTTCAGAGTGTTCGGAATAAAGTTCCTGAATTGACTGCCCTCCAGGAAGCGTGTGGCGCGCAAGTTATTCTTGGGGCTGAGACCTGGCTGAACCCTGAGATAGGAAGTTCTGAAATATTTAGTGAGGGTTGGAACGTGTATCGGGAAGACAGATTAGACACCGTAGGAGGTGGTGTCTTCATTGCAGTTGACAAAAATATTGTATCTACTGAGGTCGAAGTAGAGTGTGATTGTGAAGTTATCTGGACACGTTTAACAGGGCTAGGAGAAATAAAGTTAATTGTTGGGTGTTATTACCGGCCACCAGGTTCCACCGTGACAGTTCTAGAATCATTCAAAGGGAGTCTACACTCTGTATCGCAGAAGTACCCGGAACATTCTAGATTGGTCGGAGGCGACTTCAACCTACCTAGTATAGACTGGGATGTCTATGGATTCATTACAGGTGGTACGGACAAGCCGTCGTGTGAATTACTTTTGAGCACATTATCCGAAAACTGACTTGAGCAGCTAAATCGACAACCAACGCGTAATGGAAATATTTTAGATCTGGTAGCCACGAACAGACCAGACCTCATCGACGGTGTCACTGTTGAGACAGGGATTAGTGATCATGATGTTATCATTACGGCTATGGTTACGGAAGTTAAAAAGTCGGTCAAGAAGGCTAGGAGAGTATTCTTACTAGAAAGAGCACATAAGCAGTTGTTAGCATCCCACTTAGTAAATGAATCGACTTCATTTACTTCCGGTACGATGGACGTGGAAGAATTATGGGAAAATTTTAAACACATTGTAAATCACGCACTGGACAAGTATGTGCCGAAAAAGTGGGTTACGGACGGAAAAGACCCACCGTGGTTTAACAGCGCAATTCGGAGAATGCTCAGGAAGCAAAGACAGTTGCACTCGCGGTACAAGAAAGATCGGGAGAATGAGGACAGGCAAAAGTTAGTAGAGATTCGTGCTGTTGTAAAAAGAGCGATGCACGAAGCATACAACCACTACCACCGTCATACCTTACCAAAAGATCTTGCTGAAAACCCAAGGCAATTCTGGTCTTTCGGTTTTACAGAGAGTACTCTACTATATTGGCTCCTTACTTAGTTTGCATTTATCGCGAATCTCTTGCCCAACGTAAAGTCCCGAGCGACTGGAAAAAAGCGCAGGTGACGCCTGTATATAAGAAGGCTAGAAGGACGGATCCTCAAAATTACAGACCAATACCCTTAACATGGGTTTGTTGCAGGATTCTCGAACGTATTCTCAGTTCGAATATAATGAATTTCGTTGAGACAGAGAAGTTGCTGTCCATGCATCAGCACGGCTTTAGAAAGCATCGCTCCTGCGAAACGCAACTCGCCCTTTTTTTCACATGATATCTTGCGAACTATGGATGAAGGGTATCAGACGGATGCCATATTCCTTGACTTCCGGAAAGCATTTGACTGGGTGCACCACTGCAGACTCCTAACTAAAGTACGAGCACATGGGATTAGTTCCCAAATATGTGAGTGGCTCGAAGACTTCTTAAGTAATAGAACCCAGTACGTTGTCCTCGATGGTGAGTGTTCATCGGAGGTGAGGGTATCATCTGAAGTGCCCCAGGGAAGTGTGGTAGGTCATCTGTTGTTTTCTATCTACATAAATGACCTTTTGGATACGGTGGATAGCAATGTGCGGCTGTTTGCTGATGATGCTGTGGTGTACGGCAAGGTGTCGTCGTTGAGTGACTGTCGGAGGATACAAGATGACTTGGACAGGATTTGTGATTGGTGTAAAGAATGGCAGCTAACTCTAAATATAGATAAATGTAAATTAATTCAGATGAATAGGAAAAAGAATTCTGTAATGTTTGAATACTCCATTAGTAGTGTAGCGCTTGACACAGTCACGTCGATTAAATATTTGGGCGTAACATTGCAGAGCGATACAAAGTGGGACAAGCACGTAATGGCAGTTGTGGGGAAGGCGGATAGTCGTCTTAAGTTCATTGGTAGAATTTTGGGAAGATGTAGTTCATCTGTAAAGGAGACCGCTTATAAAACGCTAATACGACCTATTCTTGAATACTGCTCGAGCGTTTGGGATCCCTATCAGGTCGGATTGAGGGAGGACATAGAAGCAATTCAGAGGCGGGCTGCTAGATTTGTTACTGGTAGGTTTGATCAATACGCGAGTGTTACGGAAATGCTTCAGGAACTCGGGTGGGAGTCTCTAGAGGAAAGTAGGCGTTCTTTTCGTGAATCACTATTGAGGAAATTTAGAGAACCAGCATTTGAGGCTGACTGCGGTACAATTTTACTGCCGCCAACTTATATTTCGCGGAAAGACCACAAAGATAAGATAAGAGAGATTAGGGCTCGTACAGAGGCATATAGACAGTCATTTTTCCGTCTTTCTGTTTGGGAGTGGAACAGGAAGAGAAGATGCTAGTTGTGGTACGAGGTACCCTCCGCCACGCACCGTATGGTGGATTGCGGAGTATGTATGTAGATGTAGATGTAGACTGCTTGTAATAGGACGTTTCCCAGCCCGAAAACTACAATATCAATCAGTTACCACAGAATTCAGTGGCCATAACTGCCTCTTCCTCTGTTAACAAAAAAAATGGCTCAGAGCACTATGGGACTTAACATCTGAGGTCACCAATCCCCTAGAACTTAGAACTACTTAAACCTAAATAACCTAAGGACATCACACACATCCATGCCCGAGGCAGGATTCGAACCTGCGACCGTAGCGGTCGCGCGGTTCCAGACTGTAGCGCCTAGAACCGCTCGGTCACACCGGCCGGCTCTCTGTTAACAGTTTAACGAATGTACTAAGCGTTTCGCGTGAACCACTCGCTAAATAGAAGTAATCCGGGTATTTCAGTATAAACGAAACTTAACCAGAATACATAATTATTAATCATTGTTACATGAATCTCTGTAACTGGCGAAATGATGCTGATTCAACCACTCAGTCAGTCTCTAAATTCACAAGTCTCAGCATCAGGGGCGCCGACTTATAAAAAAATTGAGGGTCTTGCCCCCGTAAATTTTCTAAATCTTAGATGAAAAGTAGTGCGTTTTAAAGTTTTTTAAAGCATTTAAGAGTCATATGATCATCATTAGAACCCCGAAAAGTGGACTCTCCGGGAAACTCGACAAGCGTGACACATTTTTTGGCTTTGATAAAAGAAACAAAACATAAACACGCACGGTATTTTCGTAAAAAGCTTATTTCAGTAATAATGATGCTTATAGACTATCACAGAGCAGTGAATATATAGCTCTGAAAAGACTGAAATTATATTTCAATAAATCCTAAACCATCATTAAAAGAAAAAAACATAAAAGAATAAAACATCTCGGTGGGCATGAAGAACAGCCAAGTTCTCCAATCGCTGTAGGTTCGAATCCTGCCTCGGGCATGGATGTGTGTGGTGTCCTTAGGTTAGTTAGGTTTACGTAGTTCTAAGTTCTAGGGGACTGATGACCATAGATGTTAAGTCCCATAGTGCTCAGAGCCATTTGAACCATCTTCAATCGCTTATGTCCCGTTGTTGATCGGAGGTATGACTTCATACGTCTAAGGGCGCTAAATGACCATTCTGCTGTTGCTGACGTGATTGGAACTACTTGGAGAAGCTTAATACACGTCACTACTTCACATAACATTTCTCCAACTGCAGACTCTTGTGTAATGTACTTTTTTACATCACGCATGTTTTTTTAAGACCAGTTGTTTTTTATTAGCGATATTGGCTAACTTATTCAAGTGTAAGCGCAGTCTCTCAATGTCTAAGTCAGTTTTGAAAAACTCAGTTGATTTTTCCAAATTTGTTTCACCTCTGTTTACTAAAAGCAAGCACTCTTGTTCAAGTGCAATGACCTGTGTGAGTCCAGTTGAAGTAAACCGCTCAGTAATGCAAGATTGCACCGTTTCACAAACTTCAATGTAAATGGCTTTGTAGTATTCCTTTAGGGTTTTGAAAGTGTGCGGTAAGCTGGATTCATTGTTTTCATACTTCTTTGCTATACTTCAATTCCGAGGAAGTGAAGGCTCATCAACTTGTGAAGGTTTTTCTTTTAAACACAATTCCCAAATGTGTTCTTTTTTCCATTTCCAGGAGTGTATGTACGTGAATGCAATCACCTTACGTATTTTTTTACTAAAATATGCGCAGTTGTCATTGGCAATTGCTGTACATGTAGAAATTATTTTTTGTAATTTACACTCCTGGAAATGGAAAAAAGAACACATTGACACCGGTGTGTCAGACCCACCATACTTGCTCCGGACACTGCGAGAGGGCTGTACAAGCAATGATCACACGCACGGCACAGCGGACACACCAGGAACCGCGGTGTTGGCCTTCGAATGGCGCTAGCTGCGCAGCATTTGTGCACCGCCGCCGTCAGTGTCAGCCAGTTTGCCGTGGCATACGGAGCTCCATCGCAGTCTTTAACACTGGTAGCATGCCGCGACAGCGTGGACGTGAACCGTATGTGCAGTTGACGGACTTTGAGCGAGGGCGTATAGTGGCCATGCGGGAGGCCGGGTGGACGTACCGCCGAATTGCTCAACACGTGGGGCGTGAGGTCTCCACAGTACATCGATGTTGTCGCCAGTGGTCGGCGGAAGGTGCACGTGCCCGTCGACCTGGGACCGGACCGCAGCGTCGCACGGATGCACGCCAAGACCGTAGGATCCTACGCAGTGCCGTAGGGGACCGCACCGCCACTTCCCAGCAAATTAGGGACACTGTTGCTCCTGGGGTATCGGCGAGGACCATTCGCAACCGTCTCCATGAAGCTGGGCTACGGTCCTGCACACCGTTAGGCCGTCTTCCGCTCACGCCCCAACATCGTGCAGCCCGCCTCCAGTGGTGTCGCGACAGGCGTGAATGGAGGGACGAATGGAGACGTGTCGTCTTCAGCGATGAGAGTCGCTTCTGCCTTGGTGCCAATGATGGTCGTATGCGTGTTTGGCGCCTTGCAGGTGAGCGCCACAATCAGGACTGCATACGACCGAGGCACACAGGGCCAACACCCGGCATCATGGTGTGGGGAGTGATCTCCTACACTGGCCGTACACCACTGGTGATCGTCGAGGGGACACTGAATAGTGCACGGTACATCCAAACCGTCATCGAACCCATCGTTCTACCATTCCTAGACCGGCAAGGGAACTTGCTGTTCCAACAGGACAATGCACGTCCGCATGTATCCCGTGCCACCCAACGTGCTCTAGAAGGTGTAAGTCAACTACCCTGGCCAGCAAGATCTCCGGATCTGTCCCCCATTGAGCATGTTTGGGACTGGATGAAGCGTCGTCTCACGCGGTCTGCACGTCCAGCACGAACGCTGGTCCAACTGAGGCGCCAGGTGGAAATGGCATGGCAAGCCGTTCCACAGGACTACATCCAGCATCTCTACGATCGTCTCCATGTGAGAATAGCAGCCTGCATTGCTGCGAAAAGTGGATATACACTGTACTAGTGCCGACATTGTGCATGCTCTGTTGCCTGTGTCTATGTGCCTGTGGTTCTGTCAGTGTGATCATGTGATGTATCTGACCCCAGGAATGTGTCAATAAAGTTTCCCCTTCCTGGGACAATGAATTCACGGTGTTCTTATTTTAATTTCCAGGAGTGTATAATGGAATATACGTAATGCTACTTCTAATGTGTGTTATATCTGTTAGCAGAACAAGAAAAGGTGTTCTTATTAAAGAGTACTAGTGAAATTTCTACGACTTTTTTCTTTTAGTTAGGTCGGTTCATTTAAAAGAAGGTCAGAATGTTTCGTTACATATGTGAAAATTTCTATTTTTTCCAAAACATTTTGTAAGCTGCCTTTTTCGCTAATATATAGAACTGATAGGCACTGTGTCATGTCACTGGCTGTGTTACTTTGTTCTTTTAAGTGTGTACTAAATGAAGATAGACTTGTACTAGCCAGGTTCAGATGTTCTTTAAATTTTGTTTTGAAATTACGTCCATTTTGTCTTACGTAAATTTTCTGACAGTTACCGCATTTTAATTCATAAACGTGCAAATTTCTAGTATTGTTATAAGTTACGATGATTTTGTGATTGCAGTGTGTTGTGTGCTCTTGAGCCTATTTTTAGGTTGGTTTCCTGAAGCGCGAGTTTGATTTTATCTAAAAATTTTCTCAAATATTATATTATAGCTGACTGTGAATTTTTCTATAATTTGTTCCCATTATTGTAATGTTATCTTTCATTTTCTTTCCTTTAGTGTGCAGTTTTGTGGTATAAATTTTGTCGAATATGGTGGCGTTGTAACCATTATTTTTTTCTAATGTTCTTATTATTTTTAATTCAAATATTATGTTTTATTTAGTTTGTATTCAGTAGAACTTGATTTTGTGTATTGGTCCATTTCTTGTGATTTCTAGATCTATAAAATTTATTTTATTATCCTGTTTGTGATAGATTGTAAACATGATACTCTAATGGAAAAAAATAGCAACACCAAAAAATAATTAATGTAGAGTAATGAAATTTCAGGAATACATTTGGCTGGATACGTATTATAGTGGCTGAAGTTGCAAGATTACAGGTTAATGTAAGCGCGAGATAAACCGTTGCAAATGTGAAACACTGGTACATCAATTACTGGAGTAACCGCCAGAATGTTGGATGCGAGTATGCAAACGTGAGTGCATTGTGTAGTAGAGGTGCCGGATGTCAGGTTTTGGGATGGAGTCTCGTGCCGCTTGCATTTGGTCAGTCAATTCATTGACAGTTAATGCTGTCTATGGATGACGCTGGAGTTTTCGTCAGGTGATGTCCCATACATGCTCGATTGGAGACAGATATGGTAATCGAGCAGGCCAAGGCAACATGTCGATGTTTTGTACAGCATGTTAGGTTACAACAGAGGTATGTGGGCGAGCGTTATCCTATTGGAAAACACTCCCTGGAATGCCGTTCATGAATGGCAGCACCAACAGGTCGAATCACCTGATTCACGTACAACTTTGCCGTCAAGGCGCGTGGGATAACCACGAGAGTGCTCTTGCTGTCATCCTCTTGATATCATACGAAACCGCACCCCAGACTTCAGGTGTAGTTCCAATGTGTCTATCACGTAGACAGATTGGTAGCAGGCCCTCAACTTGCCTCCTTTTAACCAACAAATGGACATAACTGGCACCGAGGCAAAATCAGCTTTCACTAGAAAACACAACAGATCTCCACCCTGCCCTCCAACGAGCTCTCGCTTGACACCGCCGAGGTCGCACATGGTGGTGGCTTGGGGTCAATGGAATGAACGCTACAGGGCGTCTGACTTGGATCTGTCCTTGATGATGCCGATTTGTAACAGTTTGTTGTGTCACTGTGGTGCCGACTGCTGCAGATGCAGTACGATAGGCCAGAGCCACACGCCGAACACGATGGTATTCCTTCCCAGTAGTGCGACCTGGCCGTCCGGAGCCAGTCTTCTTCCGACCGTACATTCTCGTGACCATCTCTGCTAGCAATCATATCTTTCTGCAGTATCGCAGATGGAACATGCAGCTCCTCCTAGACCTGTTACACGACCGCATTCAAACTCGGTGAGATGTTGATAATGGCGTCTTGGTCGCTTTAAAGGCATTCTTGACTAACATCAACTCACCTCGCCAGTCTCATTGGTAACTAACGCTCATGACCGTTACAGCGTGTATCTAAAGCGAACATGATTTGCATCCTCAAATTGGCGCTACTAGCGCCACTCTTATGCGACTAGTGCAAAGTCTGAATAGACATCATCTTTCAAACGTACAAACACAACTACCAACTTTCGTTAATGCGCACAAATCCTTCTTGGTGTTGCGATTTTGTTCCATCAGTTTATTTGTGTGTAGGCTTTTCCATTGTGAGTGGAAAATATCTATTTCATTTTCGGTTTCTTCAAATAAAACTAATGTATCGTCTAAATATCTACAATAATATCGAATTTTATTATTCCATTTTGAATTTTTTTTAATTTGTTCCTGATATGATGTAGTAAAGTATTAGCTAGGGTACCAGCAAGGCAATTTCCCATTGCTAAACCACGTTCTCGTATATTTAGTTGCATGTTGAACTTAACATAATTATGAGAGAGTGTTGATTTTAGTAAAGTAATAAATTCATCAATTTGAATGCACAATGTTTGATAATTTCAGTGTAGGTGTTTGTTACATTTAAGGAAATAAATTTTGCATTTTCTGTGTGTGAACATTTATAATTCCTTATATCAGGTCATTAGTTCTTTACTGTGTAGTGAGTATCACGTATGTAGTTTTGAGTCAGAATATAATTTAATTTTTGTTATTTTTTATGTACAGTACTGATTATAGTGATGCTGTTAGCTGAAATCTAGATCTGCAATAAAATGGAGATGATACTATGACTGATGCTGACCTTCCTTCTGTCCTGGATTTAATTTATTGCTGACTTATTATGCTGGACTGCTCAAATAATTAAATGTTTATATGCAAGGAGTGTTTGCTTTATGGATTTTGAGTTGGGATCGTAATTTGGGTGCAGATTCTTTCATCATGGTGCTGTATACTTTTCCTCTTTTATTGCGTAAAAATCATTTTTATACAGGATTTTTAACTAGGGTTTAGAATCGATTGGTTGAGTCTTTTTGTATTGTAGTAAATTTTTTTTCCTGAAAAGTTTGGGATATCATCACTACCGTATACCCTTTGTCTGCCTTGGGTACTGCAGCATTGTTTGTTTCTATTTTTTACAAAATGTACGAATATTTTCCTGTTTTTTGCAGAATTTATTATATTTCCCATTATTTCTATTCAACTTTTAATCAGTCTGACATTTCCATGTATCAGTGTAGGACATAAACGTTAAAGCTGAAAGTTATATGCACCATTTTTCGAACTACTGAAACGAGCATTACACCTTAAATGGTCATTAAATTCTCATGGACGTTCAGGTAATCATATTCACTTCGAAAACATAGAGATCTGGACGGATAAATTCACTTGGAACAGCATCTACTGAAAGTAATGTAATGTATGACTGGCTATGCAAGTAGTAGGATTCTTTTGTTAACATAAACAAAAACACAGCCAAAAAGCTGATATACGTTCTTGAACAAGGAAATCTATTTACATTGTAAAGCTGGGATAACAGAAATTTAAAGCGAGACACTTTTTCTACGTATATTCGAATGCGAGTATTTATTGTTTGCAACTATCTTTCAACACAGCTTTCAACTAGTTAGCTACGTGTTACATTGATCATAATTACGATCACTGTTGTGATTTAGGAAGTGTCATCTGAACAAATGTAGAACACGTTTTAAAAAACATAAGAATTCAGAATGAGATATTCACTCTGCAGCGGAGTGTGCGCTGATATCAAACTTCCTGGCAGATTAAAACTGTGTGCCGGACCGAGACTCGAACTCGGGCAAGTGGTCTACCAACTGAGCTACCCAAGCACGACTCACGCTCTATCCTCACAGCTTTAATTCCGCCAGTACCTCGTCTCCTACCTTCCAAACTTTACAGAAGCTCTCCTGCGAACCTTGCAGAACTAGCACTCCTGAAAGAAAGGATATTGCGGAGACATGGCTTAGCCACAGACTGGGGGATGTTTCCAGAGTGACATTTGCACTCTGCAGCGGAGTGAGCGCTGATATGAAACTTCCTGGCAAGTGCTCTACCAACTGAGCTACCCAAGCACGACTCACGCCCCGTCCTCACAGCTTTATTTCCGCCACTACGTCGTCTCCTACCGTCCAAACTTTACAGAAGCTCTCCTGCGAAACAGTTTTAATCTGCCAGGAAGTAACATAAGAATTATTTACATGCTGACTATTTATAGATTTTTTCGTATAAATGACTATTTTTTTCATGTATGGCACAGAAGGAGCTGTTAAGGAGAAATATCTGCAATCTACATTTGCAAAGACTTCAAATGAGTTTTATAGCTGCATATTTCACACACTTGTGTTCCAAAGTTCGATCCATCAAAGGATAATTCTAATCATTTTTGCTTCTAGTGTTTTATTAGTGAATATCTCTGTTACTCTAAAACTCAGATGGATTGTTGATAACATATTTCTTAAGCAAAGGACTGTACTGTGACGCTATGATTAATATCTGTCACACATTTTATTTCATCTACATCTATATCTACGTACTCTGCAAGCCATGGTAGAGTGTACCACGTACCACTACTAGTTATCTCTTTCCTGTTCCACTCGCAGATAGAGAGGGGAAAACGACTGTCTAAAAGCCTCCGAACGAGCCCTAATTTCTAGCATCTTACCTTTGTGGTGCATATGCGAAAACTACGTTGGCGACAGTAGAATAGTTCTGGAGTCGGCCCCAAATTTTGGTTTCTCTTTCTCTAAATTTGCACAATAGTGCCTTGCGAATTGGGCTTCTCCTTCCCTACAGGGCTTCCCATTTGAGTTCACAAAGCATCTCAGTAATACTTGCACGCTGATCGAACCTACAGGTAACAAATCTAGCAGCCCGCCTCTGAATTGCTTCGATGTCTTCCTTTAATCCGACCTGGTGGGAATTCCAAACAGTCGAACAGTCTTCAACAATCGGTCACACTAACGTTCCAATGCCGTCTCCTTTATGGATGAACTTCATTAACCCAAAATTCCCCCAAATAAAACGAAGTCGAGCATTCGCCTTCTTTACTACCAACCTGACGTGCTCAGTCCATTTCTTACGGCTTTGCAGCGTTACAACTAGATATTTAATCGATGCGTATGTGCCAAGCAGCATTCTCCTAACACTCCATTGGAACGTTACAGGATTTTTTTTGCTGCTCATCCTCATTAACTCAATTTTCCATTTTCCTTTTTTGTATTTAGAGCGAGCTGCTATTTATTAGACCAAATCCAAAATCTTTCTAAGTCATCTTGTGTCCTCCTACAGTCACTCAACGATGACACCTTCCCTTACACCACAACATCATCAGCAAAGAGCTGTAAATTGCAGATCACCCTGTCCATCAGATCATTTATGTATCTAGAGAATAAGATCGTTCCTGGGGTACTCCTGACGATGCCCTTGTCTTTGATGAACACTTCGAGAAACCCAAATATCTGAGAACCTAAACCGTATGCTCGGACTTTCGTCGGTAGTCTGCTGTGGGGCACCGTGTAAAACGCTTTCCGGAAATCTAGAAATGCGGAATCTGCCTGTGGTCCTTCGTCCATGGTTTGTAGGATACCATGTAAAAAACGGCAAACAGTGTTTCGGATGAGCGATGCTTCCTAAATCCGCACAGATTTGTGGACAGAAGCTTTTCTGTCTGAAGAAAATTTATTATATTCGAACTCAGAATGTATTCAAGGATTCCGCAGCAAAACGATGTTAAGGATATTGGTCTGTAATTATGCGAGTCTATATACAAGAGTCATCTGCATTTTTTTCCAGCCGGTAGGCGAGAGATTCATGATAAATGCAAGCTAAGTAAGGAGCGAATGCCGCAGAGTTCTCTTCGTAAAGCTAAGTTACCAAAGACTTTTATAGCTGCATGTTTCACGCCTTTCTGTTCGAAAGTCAAATTCATTAAAGGGTAATGCAGATTACTTTTCCTTCCAGTGTTGGTTTTGTGAATACTTATGCTACTCTCAATTTGATGGACTGTTGATAGTAAATTTCTTAAGTGAAGAAATGTTCGGTGACACTAAGTAATATTTCCCGTTGCCTAAAGAGATGTCTGCAAGAAGTACTTCTGTGAACTCAACACACAATTCTTATTACTTTCTTCTTATGGACTGAATACATTTTGCCTAATTGAGGGTTTATCGTAGCATATTTTTCCGTAAAACATCAGTCAATGAAAATAAACAAAATAAGTTAATTTACTGACTTCTATACCCCAAAAGTTTCCCCGTAAATATGTAAATATCTGCCTCAGTAGAGGGGTCCTTTTGACATCCCAGCTATGATCGGCTTATTATCCCGTTACTTGGCAAGCAGCTGACAAACCTCAAGTAAATTAAATTGTCATTTTACAGAATGGGGTAAGTAGTGACACCAGATAGTAGTTACTGACATCTGAGGAGTACGTTTCTTATATAGTGGCATATTTTATCTGTCTGGGAAAATACCATGAATTAATTATGTATTACATAAGTGACTAAGAACATTACATATTATAGGACCACAACAATTTACTGCTTTATCTGTAGCGATCTTACGCAGGCTCCAGAAGCAAAACAAAGTTCCCAGGTGAGCTTTAACAATATCAACATTATTTCAATCAACATAAAAATCTTACTTTACATAAAACCCACTATGTTACTAACTGTCTGAATATGAATATAAAGATCTTAAGTATATGGCAGACTGACAATTCTAGAAGTTAGATGTCAGTATTGGGGCAAGGCGAGTTCTGCCCCACTTTCCATTGTTGCCAGATGTATCCAAGATGGCAGCAATGATGTCATCCAAGATGGCGGCGTGTAGACTTGGCAACAGCGCATGACGTCATCCAAGATGGCGGTTGTGATGTCATCCAAGATGGCGGCTTTTGGCGGGAAAGTGCCACGCCCCTCTCCCCTCCCTCCCCCAGAAAATAGTGGGAAGTTCAAATTCCAACAGGATAATGCATCACACCTCTACTAACCTAAGAAAATAGTGAAAAGATAGGTCACTTGGGCTACCTCCACAAATCTAGGTCACCCGACAGTCACCTCTTCCTATGACCTGGCGCCAAGTTTGAATTTTGGTGGTAATGATAGGTCAATTGGGGTATCTCTACTAACCTAAGAAAATGGTGGGAAGGAAAGGTCACCTCCACTAACCTAAGTCACCTGACCACCACTTCCTCCTATGGATTGGTGGGCATAGGACTCAACCAGTGCTGAACATAAGTCTTTATTTAAACAATTTCATGCAGTACATCTATCCGGTGTGATCGCCATGAGGTCCGGACTCCAACTGACTTAGTACACAGCGCCACCACCAGATGACGCTGTAATCCAAGATGGCGGCCACGAAGTTAGGTGATGACGCAAGTACCGTTACCCAAGATGGCGGCAAGCAGTTTGTTCACCACAAGGTCAAGTACATATTGGCACCACCAGAAAGCGCTCCCATGACGTCAGCTGATGACACAGGTACTGTTATCCAAGATGGCGGCAAACAGTGTGTTTGCCATGTTGTTTTGTACACAGCACCGACACCAGATGACGCTGTCCTCTGTGATGCCACCCAAGATATTGGCAAGCATTGTGTTCACCACGCTGTCTAGGACACAGTCAGAGCACGCTCCCATTACGTAATCCAAGATCGTCGCTCGCAGTACGTGAAACATGCGTCACCCCTTGCCCCAGCTGTGGTCAATGCTGACAGAGAGATGCTGCAATGCTTTCTCTCTGATGCATTTCTAACACGGCATGCGCCACGTGCATAGCCCTCCCACGTACGAATGCTGACGTCATGGCCTCTAGCCCACACGCTCATACTGACGTCACAGATCGTCTTCGAGAAATATGCTAACGATTGTAAAGCAACACATGTGGCAC
Organism: Schistocerca cancellata; assembly: GCF_023864275.1. NCBI lineage: Eukaryota > Metazoa > Arthropoda > Insecta > Orthoptera > Acrididae > Schistocerca > Schistocerca cancellata. Next base: position 66,561,229 of record NC_064629.1, read on the forward strand.
ATCGCGCATCTAATGTATGAATTACCTAAGTACTTAATACACTCCTGGAAATTGAAATAAGAACACCGTGAATTCATTGTCCCTCCCGCAACTGCCCATCACTTACGCACCTTAGTTATCTTCTGTAACACACGACAGATAATATCAACACAAGATAAAATTCAAAAATGCAGTATAACATCCCGACAGCACATGATAACCACGGCGCCGTTAACTCGGGCGCTCTTAATAAGTGCCGGAAGCCAACACACAAATCTCAAACAATTCTCGCTTCTTAAAACGAAACAATAAAAGCCAAGCGCACATGAATAGTCAAACCACAGTCTTAGAAGTGCCTTAACGACACCAAACGCGACTATTCCACCAAGTTAATAATAACACAGTAAAAAAAAATACAGAACATACCACTAAATGCTGTTACACAACCAAATTGACGAGATCGTGATGTTCAGGTCCCAGAAGACCACATATACCAAGCAGCAGTAATTCACTAAGTACACTCCTGGAAATTGAAATAAGAACACCGTGAATTCATTGTCCCAGGAAGGGGAAACTTTATTGACACATTCCTGGGGTCAGATACGTCACATGATCACACTGACAGAACCACAGGCACATAGACACAGGCAACAGAGCATGCACAATGTCGGCACTAGTACAGTGTATATCCACCTTTCGCAGCAATGCAGGCTGCTATTCTCCCATGGAGACGATCGTAGAGATGCTGGATGTAGTCCTGTAGAACGGCTTGCCATGCCATTTCCACCTGGCGCCTCAGTTGGACCAGCGTTCGTGCTGGACGTGCAGACCGCGTGAGACGACGCTTCATCCAGTCCCAAACATGCTCAATGGGGGACAGATCCGGAGATCTTGCTGGCCAGGGTAGTTGACTTACACCTTCTAGAGCACGTTGGGTGGCACGGGATACATGCGGACGTGCATTGTCCTGTTGGAACAGCAAGTTCCCTTGCCCGTCTAGGAATGGTAGAACGATGGGTTCGATGACGGTTTGGATGTACCGTCACTATTCAGTGTCCCCTCGACGATCACCAGTGGTGTACGGCCACTGTAGGAGATCGCTCCCCACACCATGATGCCGGGTGTTGGCCCTGTGTGCCTCGGGCGTATGCAGTCCTGATTGTGGCGATCACCTGCAAGGCGCCAAACACGCATACGACCATCATTGGCACCAAGGCAGAAGCGACTCTCATCGCTGAAGACGACACGTCTCCATTCGTCCCTCCATTCACGCCTGTCGCGACACCACTGGAGGCGGGCTGCACGATGTTGGGGCGTGAGCGGAAGACGGCCTAACGGTGTGCGGGACCGTAGCCCAGCTTCATGGAGACGGTTGCGAATGGTCCTCGCCGATACCCCAGGAGCATCAGTGTCCCTAATTTGCTGGGAAGTGGCGGTGCGGTCCGCTACGGCACTGCGTAGGATCCTACGGTCTTGGCGTGCATCTGTGCGACGCTGCGGTCCGGCCCCAGGTCGACGGGCACGTGCACCTTCCGCCGACCACTGGCGACAACATCGATGTACTGTGGAGACCTCACGCCCCACGTGTTGAGCAATTCGGCGGTACGTCCACCCGGCCTCCCGCATGCCCACTATACGCCCTCGCTCAAAGTCCGTCAACTGCACATACGGTTCACGTCCACGCTGTCGCGGCATGCTACCAGTGTTAAAGACTGCGATGGAGCTCCGTATGCCACGGCAAACTGGCTGACACTGACGGCGGCGGTGCACAAATGCTGCGCAGCTAGCGCCATTCGACGGCCAACACCGCGGTTCCTGGTGTATCCGCTGTGCCGTGCGTGTGATCATTGCTTGTAGAGCCCTCTCGCAGTGTCCGGAGCAAGTATGGTGGGTCTGACACACCGGCGTCAATGTGTTCTTTTTTCCATTTCCAGGAGTGTACCAATCCAATTTTAATGATATTCAATAACTGAATGTATCACTTGGAGATTCAATGATCAAATGAGAAGTTCGAGGTTTTCCCACAAGGAGCGCTGTCATCATTCATTCTTTCATGACTTAGCACCCCCTACCCCTAGAATGCTGCACTCGTATTAGCTATTACATCAGTGACGTGATTCGACGTCATAGAAGCTATATAAGCCAAACCACAACAGAACTCGCTCTGAATCTGCTTTTGTACTTCGTCCAGAGGTCAATAGTTGTACTTTCGTCCTCATAATGAAGCGTACAGGCAGCACCAGCATTGACAGCAGCAGCCGCAAGTGCCACCAAGGAGATGAAGATCAATTACCTGGTAAGTACTTTTTCGGTGTTCAAATATCTGTTTGAGCCGCAGTCCACAGACTGCTTCACCCTTTAACAGATTCTGTGTCTGTATACAATGTTTGTTTGTGCTATATCTGTTTTGGACAGCGGTCTACGCAGACTGTTGCGTCCTTTAACAGATTGTGTGCCTGTGTTCTGTGTTATATCTGTTTTGGACCACAGTTTACACAGACTGCTGCATCCTTTAACGGATTGTGTGTGATATATCTGTTTTCGATCCCAGTCTACAGACTGCTGCCCCTTTAACAGATTCTATGTCTGTGTTATGTGTTATATCTGTTTTGGCTACAGTCCTCAGACTGCTGCACCCTTTAACAGATTGTTTGTATGTATGTGTGTATGTGCGTGCTACAGAGATTCTTTTTGTCCATACTGGATATTATACTCAGTCTTTTCGTCTTTTCGTCTAACATGTTGGCTGAGCTAGCCCATCAGCTAGAGGTCGAGAGGGTTGTAGCACAGTGCAAATGTAAGTACATTTGTAAAACGTAGTTCTTAGATAAAATGATTTCGTGTAATATATATTGGTTTTCCAAGTGCCTAGACTGAGTTGTCTGAGACATATTCTTTTCTTTTCTTTCTAGACGATTCTATGCATAGGGAGGGATTGCAGAGGGTGTTGTGCAAGGTGGGGGTGAAATCCCTGATTGGGTTCACGAGATGGCGGCCGCTGCAGATGAAGAAGGAGAAACCAAGGGGCGTGAGTGTATGGCCCTTTTAGATGAGGCGGCGGATATACCTGAGTGGGTGGGAGACCTCACTGAATGTGCTGATGAGTTGCTCAAACCATGGAGCCAGAGTGGAGAAGGTGAATATTTTTGAACTTTATCATTACAAAAAATAATTACCATTATTTAGTCTTATTATTTATTGTTCTAAATCTATATCATTAAACTTATTTTTTCTTATTTATGTTACAGGCATATCACACGAAGTTTATCGTGTACCTAGAGCGGTGGTTGCGGGGGCGGGAATCGGCCGCACACCACAGAGACACGCTGCGCCGTGTATAGTGCCGATCACAGCTGCGCGAGAGGCGGCAGCAACACCCGCCCCCGCACCGCAGCAAGTCCTCTGGCGCCCACGGGCAACTCAGCCGGCAGAAGAAGCCAAGCAGGGGCATCTGTCACCCATCTCAACGGTTTGTAGTGGGGACATTAGGCCCCAGGGGCCATCGCCGCAGCCTGGCTGTTCCCACTGAGCGTCACCGCCTCTACCTCCTCAGACAGCTCGCCCCCGCCATCAACAAAAGGTGTGTGTACATAGGGGCACACCCCTCCCTACAGCTGACGCACCCTCACCAGCCCCGTAATCGATGGGCTGGACTCCTAGTTGTAGTAGTGGTAATAGTAATATTGATTATCCTATGGCTAGTGGTAGTGCTCTCCCGTGTTCCATTGATAGTGAAGGACATCAGAATAACGGTATAATGACCCCTCTAGAATACTGAGCAGTTGCTAGGGCTTTTGAGGGACGCATCTCACTCACAAGGATTGAGAATCCGGGAGGGAGGTGCCGCGACTCTGCATGCCTTCCTGTCTCGGAGACTGAGCTCCTCACTGGACGATCTGATATTTAACACAGTGCAGTACTGTGCTGCGAGTTGAATGACCTGCCGAAACATCCAGGTGATGCACAGGCTACAACTTTGCACTATATAGGGCGTGACAATGGCGTTATTTCTCGGAGCACATCCATTACTGAGTGGTATCATGAATCCACCTTGAGCGCTATTATGGCCCGATTTTCCGAGATGGAAGTATGTGGGTCCGCTAAAGTGCTCAGCCATATACCACACCTTGACAATCATATACATGTCTATGATCCGGTAAATGGAGGGTCCAGTTATATCAAGCCCTCTAAAGATATAGTTAATAAGCATGCATGCATTAATGTTGAAAATACAAAAGATCAGGCTTGTTTTGCATGGTCAATCATGGCTTGCGAAAAAATGTATGGTTGAAGGGATCATCCTGAGCATCCCAGTACATACAATGTAGGTGATAATATTCATTCATGTTATAACTTTGATGGTATAGAGTTCCCCGTCAACATCCAGGATATACCTCAATTTAAGGCACAGAATGCCGGAATATCGGTTCACGTTTATGGCCTGGAGAAGAATAACGACAAGCCAGATGAGCAAGACAAGCACACAGTCATCGGTCCCCTCCATTTCTCAAAATTTGCAAGTGAGCGACAGCTGCATGTAAACACGCTGCTCTTCTCTGAAGGTGATAATCATCGCTATATTTGGATCAAAGACGTGTTTCCTCTCAACTATCAAAAAATAACAATAAAAAACATATTTGTTTGAGGTGTCTGAATTATTTTTCATCAGAAGAGTTATTAGCGATACATCTATTAGATTGTAATTCCAAGGACCCGGTATATGTTATTATGCCCACAGAGAAAAATAACTTCATTAAATTTCGAAATGCTCACCAGCAGCAGCGATGTCCTTTTGTAGTGTACGCCGACTTTGAATGCCTGCTGGCTCCTATTACTCGTTGTGAAGGGAACCCCTTAGCCTCACATACAACCTTCCCACAAAAACACGTACCTTATGTGGCAGCATTCCAAGTTGTACGTGGATATGATTCTAAACTTAACCGCTACAAGTCTTATGTTGCGGATGATCCTCGCATTTGGCTCCTCACTGAGGTTGAAAAACTTTCATGGGAAGTTGATAAGCTCTACAGCACCAACATTCCCATGACCCAATCAAAGGAAGATGATGAATTGTATGAAAAGGCTGTTAATTGTCATATTTGTGGGCAACCGTTAGATAGAAAAGTGGAAACTCCCTGTAGAGATCATTGCCATCTTATGGGAAAGTTCCGTGGTACAGCTCGTAACGCATGCAATTTGAAGTAAAAGTTACCACGGCACATACCTGTCTTTTTTTATAATTTGAGTGGGTATGATGCTCATTTTCTCGTTGAGCCCCTGGCTAATTTCGGTATGAAGAATGATCAGGTCAGTGTCCTCCCTGAAAGTGTTGAGAAGTATATTTCTTTCGCAAAATGAATGACTCCAAAAATTACGCTCCGCTTCCTTGACTCTTTACGCTTTATGCAGACATCACTCCAGCAACTCGTTGAAACTTTACCTCAGAATGATATGCATTCACTCGATCTACATTTTCTGATGAGGGAAAGTTCCAACTTGCGACTAGGAAAGGTGTTTTCCCGTATGAGTATGTCGATAGTATGGCAAAACTTAATTAAACCATTCTTCCCGACATATCTGCATTTACCAGTATTCTCACAGGCGATGCCGTGATTACAGCAGATTATGAGCATGTCATGAATGTCTGGCGGGAATTCAATATACCTTTTTTTTTTTTTTTTTTTTTTTTTTTTTTTTTTTTTTTTTGAGCGTGGGATCCGTGGAGGACTTTGTCAATGCGTTCACAGGCATGCCAAGGCAAATAACCCGCAGATGGGTGTCGTGGGTGTCGGGTTTAACGCATCCCTTGATTCGAGTTACATTATGTACTTATATGTGAACAACTAATATGGGCACGCCATGATGCAGCCACTGCGTTGGTGGCTTTCGATGGGTGCCCGAAAACGAATAGAAGAGATTAGGTGGAAAAATAATGGATCTTACAGCTGATTCTGATGAAAGGTATGTGCTTGAGGCAGACATCACATATCCTAATAATTTGCATGGGGAGACAAGCGACTTGCCGTTATGTCCAAAGCAACAAATTCCGCAAGGAAGCACCATACCTAAACTGTTGGCTACTGTTGGAGATAAGCAGAGGTATATTATTCATTATCGTAACCTCCAGCAGTGCCTCAGCTTAAGGATGAAGCTTGTTAGAATCTTAGAATCACCCGGGCTATCTGCTTTAGCAATCCCTCTGGTTGAACGACTGTATTGAACTAAATAGCGAAAAGAGGGTGGTCGCGAGTAATAATTTTGAAAAAGATTTTTATACATTAAAGAGCAATTCCATTTTCGGGAAAACTATGTAGAATATAAGAAATGGACGCGATATTTTTATTAGAACCGCATGGGAAGGGCGTTATGACTTGAGGAAGTGTATCACCAGGCCAAATTTTAAGCGTGCGACAATCTTCAGTGAAAAGTTTGTTGCTGTGGAGATGTTGAAGATTGCAGTAGACTTTATGAAGCCTATTTATTTGGGGATGTGCATAGTGGATATCTCCAAATTCTACATGTACTGCTTCCACTACTAACTTGCCAAACCTCATTTCGTAGAACCAAAGTTGCTTTATATGGATACAGACAGTTTTATTGACTGAATCAAAAACTGTGATCCAAATGAATTAATTAGATGCCACGGTAAAGAATTCGACACGTCTTTTTATGAGGTCGATAATGCTTACTGTATTGTTCCTAAGAACAAGAAGGTTATCGGTCTCATGAAAGATGAGGCGAATGTTTTACCAATTCTAGAGTTTGTGGGATTGAGGTCCAAAATGTATGGCCATTACATAGCAAATCGCCGGCATCAATCCAGCTGTTTTGTGTAGTAGTAAAACCAAGCAATTTAACTAGTGCTTTATTTCCCCGACGTCTTATGACTCTCTCCACGAGAAAAACATCCGGTTCTGAGCTTTTCTGCAACTCCTCGGTGTAGAAGCAGCCTGCAATTTCTTCACCTTTACTATCCTTCAATATATAAGTTCTAGGATTCGTTCGTTGCACCTTTCAAACTGTAAATATTTTAGTTGACCAATTCGGTAGGTATGATTTCTCAAATGCCGTCTTGTGTTTTGAGATTTGCACCAAATCCCCTGCATTAAATTTCTGTTTGCGGGGATCCAACATCTTAATGCGATAGTACACCGCATCCATGAGTCCATTATCACGAACATCGATTGGTCTCATTTTTATTGTGCTGTCTGGTTCGATTATAGTGATCAATTATTTCTGGGAGGATATCTGTCCAATTCTATGAGCCGCGAAGGTTAAAACTCATCCACATTCGACCTTTTATTGTTCTATTCAGGCGCTCCACGATACGTGCCTTCAGGTGAGTGAATGTCAAGTAGTGATGTATTCCGTACCGCTGCATCACTGTCTTGAAATACCTATTGTAGAACTCCCCACCGTGATCGGTTGTCTGGGCACCGATTCGTTCCTGTCTGTAGCAAACACTCAAAAACATCCGCGACATTTCTACCCGTTTTTGTTTTAACAGATAATGCCCAGGCAAATTTGGGGTATGCATCAATAACCATTAAAATATATTTGCATCCCTTATTCTCATGTGAATATTTCCTCATATCTACAAGATCAGCTTGCCACAGGTCATCCAAACCCTTAATCATAACATACCTGCGACAGTATGTTTTGCGAGCTGGTTTATGCAGTTCTCGAACTACTGTCTCAATAATTATTCGATGATACCTCTCTCTCTAAGCTCCGAGATTATTAAAACAACCTCATTCGAATGAGCTGTATTACCAGCAGCAGCTGATGCCATGAGCAGCCGCAGTCGATCTATTAGTTCGTTGGGGTCGTCATAATATACATACTGAGGGATTCGATTGTTCACTGCTTTATGCTCAATGTCAATACCATCACCGCTGCTGCTGTTGTTGTTTCCACCTTCAAGTATTGGTTTTATAATGGTTTTATATTTCTTGTTGCTCAGGCTTTTCGTGATCTTGTACAAACCAGTCAGGTGCAGTATTTCACGGTACGTTTCCCCATCATTAACTGAATAATTAATAGGTTTTTAGTAGGTCTTAGGAAAATAAGATTCATTAGGCCAGGTGTTCTCTCAAACCACCTATCACCAATCTGTATTGTGTCATCAGTTACAGTTATAGGTTGCGTACCCAACATGTACAGTCTTCCCCTGCTAATGCCGAATGTTCTATCTATCTGACCATGGGCGTGACACACAATGAATTAGGCAGCGGAAACACCATCGTTATCGCGTGTTTTTGTTTTTGCTGAGAGCTGTCGGAGAGATTCAGTAACCAGCTTAAAGGTCTCTCTTAGTGTTTGCTGTCGATCCCTATGCCCTAACCTCAGCAGCCGCAATTTCTCACGAACTGCTTTTACACACCTGAATCACTTTCTGCTTCGTCGACATCTTGGTGTATACTAATCAGACATCCCTGCAGCGTGAGGCTTTATATATGCGGACATTTTCTTCCTCCTCTTACTATGATCCTGATCGCCCTCCTCAACAGCAAGGAAGTCTACATCTATTTTCCACTATATAGCCTTGACCTTTTCAGTTAAGTCGGTTACTTTCTTACTGACTTGATTAACTAGGTCATTTAACGCATTCACCATTCTCAGAAGAGTGTGGTAATACGTCTCTAGTTCCCTGCGCATACCTGCAACTTTATGCGCAATAGTCTGAATTTTCGCATCCATGTACAGGCGAATGTTCTGTATGTGTACACCCATCCTCTCAGGTTGAGAGGTAGACATACGTGCGAATTTGTCCATAGTATAGGGTAAACTGATATACTAACCTCTCTTACCGTGCGATATATGCAAAAACTCATGAAAGTTTCGCCTGTACCTACCATCACTCAGTTTTATAATTTTATCAATAACAAGAAACCCAAACTGTGAATGGTTCCAGCAATCTGCACATATCTTTACAAAGCATTGAACGACATGTCCATTTCGACATGTGCCTGGTAAATGTGTTTTGAATTCAGGTTGTCTTGTTTGAAAGCTATAATGAGATTAGGGAACCAACTGTTTGGTGGTTCTGGAATATGTTTGACTTAAGTAAAATACATCAGCAATCATATGACGACCGAAACAGAAATGTTTCCGAATTTGGTCTTGGTTTTCCACAGCAACATCGTCAAATATGAAGGCGGTGTTTGGCTTTGCTTTTTCAGGTGGAGGGATATCACTGCTTTCACTGAATGTCGTATATGTAACACCATCTACACCATGCAATATCTCCTGCAATATCTGATACTTGGGTTGAATGAGTGTTTTTGAGAATACACAAACATGTTCAAATCGGACCCCAGTTACATGTGTTAGCAGGGTCATGAGGACATTAGTCTTCCCACAACTGGATGGACCTACAATAATTGCTTGTATATTATCAGGAAGGAGAATTCTGTTCTTCTTGTTCTTCTTCTTCAGGTCTTCATTTGCACCTTCACAGGACCAGTCACCGACAACAAAGTCCTTGTGGCGAGGGTGCTTCACCCAGCCTGCCATGATACCTATTGTGTTAGGTACTGGCGTGCAATAGGCTTCTATATGATAAACAATATGCATGTAGCCACTATAGTGCAGTCACCTTACCAATTGAGCTACAACGGCTACACAGTAGAATGAATTCCAAGTGGTGTATTTCAAGGGAATAGTGTCACATACATTAACGTACATAAACGTGCACTAACGGGCCCTAACGTGTTCTAACGTGCAGTAACGTATGTGACATTTTCTCTAGAGAAATAAAAACACAAACACAAGTTTAAGACTGTAAATATATTTATTTATTCACCATCTACAATTATGATCAACATCGAAAAAAATCACTTGATTCTTTTTTAATCGGTGCAGCAGCTGTACAGTATTTGGAAAATTGCTGATTCTTGTATCCCTCAAATTCAGCACGTATATCTCGTAATGCTATCAGTGCATTGCAATAATCTGGTTTTCCATCAGTAAATTTGAGTTCAACATTTTCAACACCTATTTGAGGATAGCACAAGACTTCTGCACTACTTAGGTACTTAGGTACTAAAACAACCATCTATATCTTCTATGTGAATGCTGCATTTATGTGAATGCTGCATGTGCGAAGCCAGTTAATGATGTCACTGTATACAGTTTGAACATATGGGCTCCATCTATTTAGTCTCTCCATCGTACTAGTTACCATCATTTCTAGATTGAACAAGTTATCAAGAGTCGACTGCTGCATGAAAAGACTCTGATCCTCACCACTTTTAAATCTTAGTGTAACATTGTCATACATAGATAGAATACTCACAGTTAGACTGCCACAGTACATGTCCTGGTAGGAGTGGGATGGAGCGTATTTGGTAGTCATATGCTTCTTGATATATATTTTTACGTGACAGAGTTCATCCCACTCGAAGTCTGAAAACAGCACTTTAATATTTTCAGCACATTTTCGACCACTAATACACTTGGTAGGCTACTGTCTTGTGAAAATTCAAGTCCTACATGAAGACGTTTTGAACCACTAACTGTTAACACATAGCATGAGGCGAATAGTAAAGGTTGCGGTGCACTGGGGGTCAGTGTCTTCTCATCCACAACATCCAAACCAGCACAGTTAGCCACATGTTCTTGCACTGATGGTTGTACGTCTCTTGTGTGATGATCAATGGATGGCGTATATGAAGGAGTCCAGTACTGTGAGGCCCCATCAAGCGCAGTCTCTGGCACTGAAACTACCTTGCTAGCCTGCTCCAGCACGCTAAGAAGCTGCACTACAGGATCCTGCATGGAAGAGTTCGAGGCCACCATGTGGGCGGACCCGGCAGGTTGGAGCCTGCTGATGCTGACTTCATGGGTGCAAGTCCTGACATGCTGGAACCCACTGCTGATGTCATGGGTGCAGCTACCGGACAAAGAAGAATATTCATAATCATCATATGCTGCTGCTACAAAAATAATAATAATAATAATATTGCGAAATAGAGAATTACTTTTCTGCTGCTTCCTCCTCCTATTCTGCTGCTGCTGCTGGGTTGACTGACACTTCATCTCGACTGACTGACCAGAACAGAGATCAAGCAGCTGCTGAGTCCTCCTTATATGCCATCCACTTATGTCATCATGATGCCATGTTCCTATTGGCTGAATCGCATGATCATGTGACCTATCGAAGTGCCCTCTAGCAGCGAGCTCGTGAACTAGCTCAGTTCTTTGGTCTGTTGGATCGGAGACAGTCGTCTCTTGTGGGCTGGGAGCTTATATGTCGGCTTTAGAAAAGGCAGACAGTTCCAATAGTAGCAGATGTATCCATGAGTTGAGTAATGCATCTTTGTAGCATCTCGATGCAATGCATTTATTTGCAGGACCGTATCCTTCCTCTTCATATGTTCGAGCATTAATGCTCGCTCCCATTCTACATGTAGGAGGCTATGGGGGCAGTCCTCGGCTGTATGCTTACAAATAACATAGCTGTTATACTCGTCCCAGTCAAACACCAATAACTCATCGACAGAACACATTCGGCACGACCATGATGATGGGGGTGAGCAGTTGCTCTTCAATTATACAGGTATATATCGTGTATACAAATATGCTTACACGGAAGTGAATTGACATCAACTGCGCATCTCTTCCGTTTTTGGAGAGTGAATGGCTCATGATGAATATCTCAGCAGTTTGTGCATGTGCATGAGCATGTGCTGGTTTCGAAATGCTTCCTGGCTCCATCCCTCTGCATTACCACAATCTGCTGAACTGAATTCTTGTGCTTATTCCTCCTACACTCCTCCATTATCATACTCTTCCATACCTCATGTAGTGAACTGTGGCTACAGTCCTCCTTCAAATGTGTACATGTAATGCAGCTATTGAAAGCTGCTCTATCCTTCACATTCGTTTCAATGATCAAACACATGACGATGGTTTCACAACGACAGCTCAGCAAAGACTGACTGTGCACCACCAGTTCTGGTCATCTGAATGGAGAAAAAAAGGGCCGACATCTTGGGTAACGGTACTCACATCATCAGCTGATGTCACGGTTGTGCTCTCTGGTGGTGCCAATATGTACTAGACCTTGCAGTGAACACACTGTTTGCCGCCATCTTGGATAAAGGTACTTGTGTCATCACCTGATGTCATGGCAGCCATCTTGGACAGCAGCGCCCTCTGGTGGTGGTACTGTGTACTAAGTCAGTTGGAGACCAGACCTCACAGTGAACTCACCAGATGGCTGTACTGCATGAAAATGTTTAAATAAAGACTTATGTCCAGCACTGGTCGAGTCCTATGCCCACCAGTCTATCGGAGGAGATGGTGGTCGGGTGACTTAGGTTAGTGGAGGTGAGCTTTCTTTCCCACCATTTTCTTCGGTTAGTAAAGATACATCAATTGACCTATCTTTACTACAAAAATTCAAACTTGGCGCCAATTCATAGGAAGAGGTGGCGGTTGGGTGACATAGGTTAGTGGAGGTAGCACAAGTGACCTATCTTCCCGCGACTTTCTTAGGTTAGTAGAGGTGTGATGCATTATCCTGTTGGAATTTGAACTTCCCAGCATTTTTTCTGGGGTAGGGGAGCAGCATGGCACTTCCCCACCAAAAGCCGCCACCTTGGATGGCTTCACAGCTGCCATTTTGGATGACGTCATCACCGCCATCTTGGATACATCTGGCAACAATGGAAAGTGGGGCAGAATCTGCTTTGCCCCAATACTGATGTGTGGTACAGCCCATCACTGTTGAGTGAGATTATAACGAAGTCTAAGCCCAGCCTGATCACAAGGGGAGGGCTGTCTGTTAACCCCAGCACTAAGTTCAGTACGCTAGCGGATACACATTTCTTGCACCTGAGTCCACTGAGGCCATGTGGTAGGGCAGAGGCTGGTTGCTGACTGGTGGCTCCTTGTTATCGTGATGAAGGCCTGATTCCTGGTTCAAGCAGCAGCTGGAACAGGATTGGCCATGATGTGATGCATACAAAGTAGCAAAAGGGCGGATGGATATGACATTTATGTCCTACTTTCCAGCACGTGTCACAGCAGAAGCAAGTAGTCCCGGGTTTGCCGCAACTAATATTGGTGACCGAGGCGCTGTCGGTAGGCATAAAGTTCGCCGCTTGCTGTGGTGTTGGCTGTCAGAGATGCTCAAGAAAAGAATCTGGTGGTGTTGTCCGCTGGAGACGTTGGTGAATGGTTCTGGAAGATGCATCAGCTGCAGGCTGGAACTACGGCAACCTGCTGAACTTGCATGTTGTGTTGGTGGGCTATGTGCCCTGATAGAACATTTTTGGAGAAATTAACCACTCCAAATGAAGCTTTACTTTTTAGAGTCGTGAAGATCTTCCTTATTTTGGATGGGAATGAGAGATTAGTTTTTATTTCGCTAACTGTTCTCTGTATCGCTTCTTTGGTACCCTGTTCTGCCTTCTCTTCTAAACTATTTGCACCAATTTTCTCTCCTATTTTAAAAAGTGATCACTAGAAATATTTGATATATATTAACTGTCTTTCACAATGCTCCCATTCTCTTCAACAGAAATAGCTACTTTCCCTGTCTCTCTTTTAAAAATATTATTTATTGATTTGACTTTGTCTGATCTGTCAATTTCAGAAAAGATGTGCAGCTCCTTTTCTTCAGTGTGGCAGTGCTGTTTATAATATGAAAGTATTTATGGATCATTGCGTCTTCCTGCTATTCTGTACATGTCCCTTTTCGTTGTAAAGATACTCTGATACTTGTAAGGTGTCAAAGATTCTTTAAAAAGTTCCCTATATTGCATTTAATTACATTTTTGGAGAAACTGTTTTCAAAAATGTGCACAAAATTATTAAGAAACTTGTTGAATTTAGAGCTAGAATTAGGCTCGTGGTAAATGTCACCCAAACCAACGTTTTTTAAGCTGGCTTATGATCCGCTGAACAGTTTACTAAAAGTTAGGTATGTGTTTCTTTAACTTATGCTTATTATATAAACACTGGGTGAAGAAAAATTTGCACAGTCGGACTTCGAAGCGCTATTGCTCACAAAATAGCAACACAAAAATGTCTTTCACAAAATTTCATTGTGCACATATTTCGCGCAGTAAATGGACGTTGAAGATTGGCAACCTGGCAACACTGTAATCATGCATATAGTAACAAATTCTGCAAAATAGAGCACCAGTGCTGTGCAGTTGGTGCAAGGATAGCATTTTGGATTAGCATGCAGGAGGTTGAGGGTTCGATTGAAGGTCGAGGCTTATTTGTTTTTATTTGCTAAAAGTAATGTGCTTGGTACGGTATCTGGAATCTTAATAATCATACAGCGATTACAGTGGGTTTTCTACATAACATTTGTAACTACAAACTACAAACACAAAAATAGAAATTTTTTTTTCTTTATTGTATTTCAGTGTCCCATCTGGGGCGGGCTGGCAGCAGCAATGACAATAACACTATGTACAAGTCCAGCACACAATTAACATCGCAGATCTTGATGCACAGGAGAACAGCACCAAATTCAACACTGACATAGTACACTGATGATGATGAGCTAACAGAGATGATCTGCCAGGGGCATACAGACAAGGGAGGAGGGAAGAAGGGAGGGAGGGGAGGGAGGGGAGGGAGGGGAGGGAGGGGAGGAGAGGGGGAGAAGGGAAGAAGGGAGGGAGGGAAGGAGATGGGGAGAGACGGGTGGAGGGCGCGGCGAAGAGGGCCGGAAAGGGAAGGAAGTGGGAGGGAAGCAGTCGAGGAGGGGGTGCAGGGAGTCAAGGAGGGAAGGAGAAAAATCCACCCTGGGAGAAGGAGGGGAGAGGAAAAAGGGAGCCCTGGGGAAGGGGGGAACTAGGCCAGGTAACAGTTGGAAGGAAGGGTAGATGTCACGGCGAAGTTCAACATCCGGGAGGGGGAGGTGATGGAAATTGCCTTGATGAAGGAGATGGAGGGTGTGGAGATGGAGAGAGAGAGGGATACAGCGATAGAGGCGTGGCAACAGGCGGGGGGTGGAGAGGAAGGAGGAAATGACAGGGTGGGGGGAATCAAGACTGTGGACAGTGTAAATGATGTGGAGATGTTGGAGGAAAAGGAGGCAATGCTGGCATAACAGAGGATAGGGCGGATGAGGGATTTGTAGATGTGGAGGATGGTGGAAAGATGCAATCCCCATGTCCAGCCAGACAGGAGGTTGAGGAGGCAGAGGCAGGAATGGGCTTTCTGCTGGATGGTCAGGAGGTGAAGGGTCCAGTTGAGGTGACAGTCGAGCATGAGGCCAAGGTACCTCAGGGTGGGGTTGAGCTGTATGGGGCGACCATAAATGATGAGGTAGAAATCATGGAGATGGAAGGAGTGGGTGGTGTGGCCTATGATGATTGCCTGGGTTTTGGAGGGGTTGAGACTAAGGAATCACTGGTTACACCAAGTGGCGAACTGGTCAAGGTGGGTTTGGAGGGTGCGTTGGGACCATGGAAGGGTAGGATAGAGATCCAGGAAGGCGGTGTCATCAGCAAATTGAAGAAGGTGGACAGGTGGGGGTGGCTTGGGCATTTCGGCAGTGTACAGGAGATAGAGCAGAAGGAAGAGGATGGAGCCCTGTAGGACTCCAGCAGTGGGATAAAATATATGGGAGTTGGTGTTGTGGAGTGTGACACAGCTTGAGAGGAAGGAAGTGACCAGAAGGACAAAATTCATAGGCAGGACGTAGGATTGAAGTTTAAAGAGGAGACCAGGATGCCATATGTGGTCATAGGCATTTTGGAGGTCGAGGGAAACAAAAATGGCGGAGCGCGGGAGTTAAGCTGGAGGGAGAGAAGGCGGATGAGGTTAAGGAGCTGGTCTTTGGTGGAGAAGGAGAGTCGGAACTCAAACTGGTTAAGGGGGAGGAGGTGGTGGTGATTAAGGTGCTGAGGATACGATGGGAGAGGATGGATTTGAAGGCCTTATTGAAGACTGAGGTTAGGCAGATGGAATGATAGGAAGAGGCGATGGATGGTGGTTTGTTGGGTTTGAGGAATAACAGGATGCAGGATGCCTTCCACAGGTCGGGGTAGGAGCCGGTAGAGAGGATGATGTTATAGAGATTGGCAAGGACAGTCAGGAAGGAAAAGGGGCTTTCTCTATACAATCGTTTCCATTGGCCAGCTTTTAAAGAAACATTTTGCATGGCATGGACGCGAATTGTTTCACACCACTGAATCTAGTAGATTCCAAACGCATTTTGTGTGTACCTTCCTCCAAAGGTTCCCTCGATTTATACCAACTATCATTCTTGTACGTTCAGGTCCATTATACACACATCAAAAAAAGTTTTTCATCAACCCGGTTCCCAGAACTCCTGAAGACAGAGGTTGACTGTGGCTGTTGTATCACAGACACAGTCCCTTTGACTGTTCAGAGATGTCACTAAACCCGCCCAAAGATGTAAACAACCATGCATGAGCAGCGTCTATTAGACAGAGGCGGTCCGACAGCCGATCAGTTCCAGTTATTCCACTAGGAAGGAGGTACATGGCTCATGTTGTCTGTAGTTCAACCATGCCTAGACGGTCAATACCGCGGTTCGGTCGCGTCCGCATTGTTACTTTGTGCCAGGAAGGGATCTCAACAAGGGAAGTGTCCAGGTGTCTCAGAGTGAACCAAAGCGATGTTGTTCGAACATGGAGGAGATACAGAGACACAGGAACTGTCGATAACATGCCTCGCTCAGGGCACCCAAGGGCTACTACTGCACTGGATGACCGCTGACTGAGGATTATGGCTCGGGGCAAACCCTGACAGCGACGCCACCATGTTGAATAATGCTTTTTGTGCAGCCTCAGGACGTCGTGTTATGACTCAAACTGTGTGCAGTAGAATGCGTGATGCGCAGCTTCACTCCCGGCGTCCATAGCGAGGTCCATCTTTGCAACCACGACACCATGCAGCACGGTACAGATGGGCCCAACAACATTCCTAATGAATTGCTCAGGACTGGCATCACGTTTTCTTCACCGATGAACGTCGTACATTCCTTCAACTATACAACTGTCGGAGACGTCTTTGGAGGCAAACCGGTCAGGCTGAACGCCTTAGATACACTGTCCAGCGAGTTCAGCAAGGTGTACGATATGTGAATGCCATCCTCCGGCCGATAGTGCAACCATATCGGCAGCATAATGGCAAGGCATTCGTCTTCATGGACGACAATTCGCGCCCTCATCGTGCACATCTTGTGACTGACTTCCTTCAGGGTAACGACATCGCTCGATTAGAGTGGCCAGCATGTTCACCAGATATGAACCCTATCGAAAATTCCTGAGATAGGTTGAAAAGGGCTGTTTATGGACGGTCGTCCACCAACCGTTCTGAGGGATCTACGCCTAATCGCCGTTGAGGAGTGGGACGATCTGGACCAACAGTGCCTTGATGAACTTTTGGATAGTATGCCACAACGAATACATGCATGCATCAATGCAAGAGGACGTGCTACTGGGTATTAGAGATACCGATGTATACAGCAATCTGGACAACCACCTCTGAAGGTCTCGCTGTATGGTGGTGCAACATGCAATGTGTGGTTTTCATGAGCAATAAAAAGGGCGAAAATGATGTTTATGTTGATCTCTATTCCAATTTTCTGTTTAGGTTCCAGAACTCTCGTAACCGAGGTGATGCAAAACTTTTTTTGATGTGTGTATATCGTTAGGGCCTTTCGTCGCCAGCAGGGCTAACAATCTGCTTTGGATATAATTTCGATGGGACCATTGGGACAGGGTACACAGAAAACAGGTTTGGGATCTATTAGATGCAGTGGCGCGATACAATTCGCATCCACAACGTGCAGGAGGCTTCTTTAAAAGCTGACCAATGAAAACAATGTACTTCCATTTCTGTGTTTATAGCACGTAATTCCAAATGTTTTATAGAAGGCCCACTGTAATCTCTGTAAGAGGATTAAGACGCCAGACATCGTACCACACAGACTACTTTTAGCAAATACACTCCTGGAAATGGAAAAAAGAACACATTGACACCGGTGTGTCAGACCCACCATACTTGCTCCGGACACTGCGAGAGGGCTGTACAAGCAATGATCACACGCACGGCACAGCGGACACACCAGGAACCGCGGTGTTGGCCGTCGAATGGCGCTAGCTGCGCAGCATTTGTGCACCGCCGCCGTCAGTGTCAGCCAGTTTGCCGTGGCATACGGAGCTCCATCGCAGTCTTTAACACTGGTAGCATGCCGCGACAGCGTGGACGTGAACCGTATGTGCAGCTGACGGACTTTGAGCGAGGGCGTATAGTGGGCATGCGGGAGGCCGGGTGGACGTACCGCCGAATTGCTCAACACGTGGGGCGTGAGGTCTCCACAGTACATCGATGTTGTCGCCAGTGGTCGGCGGAAGGTGCACGTGCCCGTCGACCTGGGACCGGACCGCAGCGACGCACGGATGCACGCCAAGACCGTAGGATCCTACGCAGTGCCGTAGGGGACCGCACCGCCACTTCCCAGCAAATTAGGGACACTGTTGCTCCTGGGGTATCGGCGAGGACCATTCGCAACCGTCTCCATGAAGCTGGGCTACGGTCCTGCACACCGTTAGGCCGTCTTCCGCTCACGCCCCAACATCGTGCAGCCCGCCTCCAGTGGTGTCGCGACAGGAGTCAATGGAGGGACGAATGGAGACGTGTCGTCTTCAGCGATGAGAGTCGCTTCTGCCTTGGTGCCAATGGTGGTCATATGCGTGTTTGGCGCCGTGCAGGTGAGCGCCACAATCAGGACTGCATACGACCGAGGCACACAGGGCCAACACCCGGCATCATGGTGTGGGGAGCGATCTCCTACACTGGCCGTACACCACTGGTGATCGTCGAGGGGTCACTGAATAGTGCACGGTACATCCAAACCGTCATCGAACCAATCGTTCTACCATTCCTAGACCGGCAAGGGAACTTGCTGTTCCAACAGCACAATGCACGTCCGCATGTATCCCGTGCCACCCAACGTGCTCTAGAAGGTGTAAGTCAACTACCCTGGCCAGCAAGATCTCCGGATCTGTCCCCCATTGAGCATGTTTGGGACTGGATGAAGCGTCGTCTCACGCGGTCTGCACGTCCAGCACGAACGCTGGTCCAACTGAGGCGCCAGGTGGAAATGGCATGGCAAGCCGTTCCACAGGACTACATCCAGCATCTCTACGATCGTCTCCATGGGAGAATAGCAGCTTGCATTGCTGCGAAAGGTGGATATACACTGTACTAGTACCGACATTGTGCATGCTCTGTTGCCTGTGTCTATGTGCCTGTGGTTCTGTCAGTGTGATCATGTGATGTATCTGACCCCAGGAATGTGTCAATAAAGTTTCCCCTTCCTGGGACAATGAATTCACGGTGTTCTTATTTCAATTTCCAGGAGTGTAAAAACAAATAAGTCTCGACCCACAATCGAACCCTCCACCTCCTGCATCCTAACTCAAAACGCTATCCACCGCAACAACCGGTCAACACTGCTCTGTCTGCTGATAGAAATACGAGGGTCACTCCAAAAGAAATGCACACTATTTTTGTAAAAATACAGTTTTCATTCTGCATGTGTGAAAGTTGTATAGTGTGTAGATACATCCTTCCCACTTGTTTTCAAACTTAGTTCAACCTGTTCCCGTGAGTGGCGCCGTCACAGCATGTATTCAAGGTGGCTGCTACACTTGACGTTCGTCAGAAGCAACGTGCTGCCATAGAATTCCTGTGCTGTGAAAACGAGACAGTGGGAAACATCCACAAGAGGTTGAAAAAGGTGTATGGAGTTGCTGCTGTCGAACGCAGTACAGTTATTCGGTGGGCAAGCAGGTTACGTGATGAAAGCGGGCACGGCAATATTGAGGATTGTCCTCGCAGCGGCAGACCTCGTACTACATACACTCCAGACAGTGTACAGCGAGTTAACGAATTGGTGACTGCTGACAGACGCATCACAGTGAACGAATTGTTACGCTACGTCGGGATAGGAGAAGGAAGTGTTTGCAGAATACTGAAAGTGTTGGCGTTAAAAAGGGTTTGTGCCAGGTGGGTTCCCAGGATTTTGACAGTGGCTCACAAAGAAACAAGAAAAACGGTACGCAGCGAACTTTTGGAACAGTGCGAGATTGATGGAGATGAATTTCTTGGAAGAATTGTGTCAGGTGATGAAACATGGCTCCATCATTTTTCACCAGAGATGAAGAGGCAATCAATGAAGTGGCATCATGCAAATTCACCCAAGA
The DNA here is from genome assembly GCF_023864275.1 of Schistocerca cancellata. NCBI lineage: Eukaryota > Metazoa > Arthropoda > Insecta > Orthoptera > Acrididae > Schistocerca > Schistocerca cancellata. The sequence continues at coordinate 66,581,418 of NC_064629.1, forward strand.
AAAACAATTCAAAACCACACCTTCTACTGGAAAAGTTATGGCTACGGTGTTTTTCGATTCCGAAGGACTCTTCCTTGTGGACATCATGCCAAGTGGAACCACCATAAATTCTGATGCATATGTGACGACACTGAAGAAGCTTCAAGCTCGACTGAATCGTGTTCGACCACATTGGCAAAAGCAGGACGACAATGCACGGCCACATGTCAGTCAAAAAACCATGGAAGCATTCACAAAACTCGAATGGACCACACTGTAACACCAGCCTTACGGTCCTGACCTGGCACCATGTGACTATCATCTCTTTGGGAAACTGAAAGACTCTCTTCGTGGAACAAGGTTTGAAGATGATGAGTCCCTTGAGCACGCTGCCAAACAGTGGCTCCAACAGGTTGGTCCAGAATTTTACTGCGCGGGTATACAGGTGCTGGTTCCAAGATGGCGTAAGGCTGTTGAGAGGGATGGAAATTATGTGGTGAAATGAAAATATTGTTCGTAAAGGATGTATCTACACACTGTAAAACTTTCAACCTTGTAGAATAAAAGATGGATTTTTAAAAAAATAGTGTGCATTTCTTTTGGAGCGGCCCTCGTAGTTACTGTACATGTGATTACAGTGTTGCTAGATTGCCAACTTTACCTTCCATGTACTGCCAGAAACATGCGCAGGACGAAATTTTGTGACAGACATTTTTGCATTACCAGTACGAGAGGAATCGCGCTGTGAAGTGAGAATGCTCCAATTTTCTTTACCCTGTATATTAGTAATAGGTGCACTATTATCTCGAGCAAGGTGAGCAGTCAAATTTATGACTGATAGTAAGAAGATAAAATAAATAAAAGTGGCTAACAGCACCTCTAGATCCCTGTTGTCAGATTCCTTCGAGAAATTCGTATTAAAATCGCCACAGGTTAATAACCTCTTCTTTTTTTCTGACAGATAACATAATAAACCATCACAATTTTCCATGAAAATTTTCCTAATCGCCCAGTGGGGACCTGTACACTGCAAAAATTACAAGTATCACGTTTCCTAGTATTAACTCATAATCACATTATCGATTTGAAACTGCAAAATATCGACAGAAAACCAGGAACACAATGCAGAAAATATAAAATGCTTTTCCGTCAAAAGCAGAACCATTTCACCCTATTGCACAAGACTATATCGAGTACAAGAATGAAGACAGAATATTGAGGTTAATCTTGAATTACGCTTAGAGCTGTTTTTGTTTTCTAAAGAACCATCCGATTTTACAAGAGTGAATCGTTCGCACTCATGCACATATAGCCTTGGGGTATTTTTTACAGTTACGATTAGAATCAAAATACTGATGTACCTTCCACAAATGCTCAATGTGCACTCCACCGGACGGACGACGAACATCCAGACGATAGTCAAATTAACTCGTATTTTTGCTGTCATTTCAGAAGTTCTACATTCACTGCCGTTCCTGTACGGCATCCCAGCTCACGCAAGTTATTGGAGGGGAAGGCACATAGACGGAGTCTTTCACAAACGTCGACAAAAAATATCACATGATGTTAGATCAGGCGACCTTGAAGGCTAATGGTGCAAGGCGAGATCCGTAGATCTCATATGCTGTAAGAAGTTCAGTGCCGTATTCTCGCTGAAAATCAGGCAGCAGAACTGAAACTAAATGACACCTGCTGAAATGAAGAACGCAAAACTCCATTTGTTGCTGTGTTACTGCCATCTCGATTCAACACACATCGGGTACTGAGTGACGCATCTGAATCAGGCAGATATCTACCGCCAACTTACAACTGGCACCAATGTCAACTTTTAGTTTCGATGCGTGAGATCTAATTCACTCCAAGTTGCTACCTGCATTCTTGTAGAAGATTTACTCTTGTGAAGTTGAATGAATCTTTCTGAAGCAACCCACGTAAACAGTAATGAAAAATCTTATCAGCCTTGTATTTGTGTGATAGGTTCCGCCACTTATTCGACAACCAGGTAAGTCATTGCAAAACAAAGCATCCGTAACGTAAACATCCAATAAGGAATTTTTTAATTTATCACTACGAATCAGTTTTGTTATGTGAGCAGCTGCAACATAAATAAATCACAGTAAATATTCTAATGATACCAAAAAGAAAGCAGCGCTGGCAAAAATAAGCCTTTTACAGATAAAAACAGGTAATGGCTGTTATTCGCCTAATGTTACAACAAGAAGGAATTTTACTGGGCGAGATGGCGAAGTGGGATGGACACAAGAGTCGTAATCGGTAGGAGCGGAGTTCGTTTTCCTTTCCTGCAATCCTAATTTATGTCTCCGATGGCTTCTCCGAATCTTGCTTAAGACAAAAAGGATACTGTTGTACACTCTACGAAGCCTCTCAACGCATGTTTCTGACACTGAACACTGCGACGGAAGTGCTGTTTTATACCACAGATGAACGCTTGTTGCCAGATTTTTTGGTGTAATTATATGCTCTCAATTAGCTCTCTAGTTCATCCCTTAGAAGTTAGGTGTGGTTTAAGTCGCGGTTCCAGCAAACGCTAAGGACGTCACACACACCCATGCCCGAGGGAGGACTCGAACCGTGACAAGACGTCCCAGACCGCAAGGCTACCCCGCGCGGCCTGTGTAAAATAGTTTCATATAATACAGGGTTTATTTTACCCACGACCCAAACTAATGTTGCGAACCTGGAACAAGATACTGACCTCTGTATCTGAGCTGTATTTTTGTGTGTTAACAAGTATCTCTGACAAAAGGTTCATGCCGTACGCTTTGGAAGGAAATAAATTTAGGTGAAGCTTGACTATCTCCCGGTCTGTATAATGTTAATACATGTAATGAGAATGGGGCTCCGTGCCGAATTCGACACCCGCAGATATTTCGGTAGGTGCACACCCCGCCATTTTGAAGGCACAAATGCAACGAGATAGCACTATCCAAGAAAATTTAAGCCCTGAACAGGCGGGACTATACCGACCAACAATCATTATACGCCATATGCAGCGTAAGCAACTAGCCCCACCGCTGTAACGTCAGAAGTTATCGATAGTGGATATTAATTACCATCGTTGAACAGGTAGTATTAACTCTGTACCTCTGTTGTTTGGCGGTGGAGAGGACAGGTTCCCAAGCAGAATTTAAGTAAAAACTGTGTTTTACTTACAAGATCACTTGCTACTTTAATTTCAACTCATTCCTTAACAGTACTCTCCTAATAGCTAGAAGTATACGCCAGAATCTCGGTATTGTTACATGCCATAGAATGAAGGGAAAAAAAATGCAAAGTTCTGCAGCCGCAGATTTGTTCGTGTGTTTTACTCGTGTGTGACACTCATGCTCTGCATACCGACTGTCTGCAGTGCTGATAGTCAGAAAAGTTTATGAGAAGCCACAGCTGCATGTGGTACGCGAATCAAGATCATCCTTTACAGATGCTAAAAGAACCATAATCTTAGATGGTTATCGAAAAAACAATTCACAACGTGTTTCGGCATAATACCATCAATCCTGTTGGGAATGCTACCTTGGTAAGACTAAAAGGCCATAGACATACGTGCCACTCACCCGTAACACGCGTCTGATCTGTCTTCCACTGTAGCCATTCTGGTGAAGGTGACTTCGAGATGTGCTAACTCAGTTGATAAATTTTGTAGGTCTGAGATGACGCGGGCCCTATGAGCCAAGTTACTAAGTAGTCCACGCTGAGCCGCATGGTGACAACTACCTGCCTCAAGATACATATGAATAAACGGCACCACGGCGTGAAGTGTGTTTTTCGGCCGTCATCTAACTTTAGGGCCCTTGTAGGGTCTATAAAAGATGACCTCGGTTTACGAAAGGCGGGTATCTACCGTATACCACGCAGCTGTGGCACGTCGTAAACTGGTCACACCGTGGAGAGCCGGAGTATTGAGCACTCGCTTAAAACAGTCTGGAAAATCTACTCTATGCCGTGGTGATACAGCAACCAGTGTGGGGAACGAGGAGAAAAACAGTATTGATTTTGGTGAATAAATAAGCAGTTATTTCAACCTTGCAACCAAGACAGTTTTTTTTTCTCCGCACTCTACTTAGTACGGGTAATCCTATGGAATATAACAATAAAGAGATTCTGGTGTGCACTTTCAGCTATTGGGATAGTGTTATTAAGAAATTAGTTGAGATTAAATTAGCAAATGGCCTTAGAAACAGACACTGAGGTTTTTGCTAAAATTTTGCTGGAAATTCTGATCTCTGCCTCGTCAAACAACAGAACGACAGAGTTAATGCTACTTCTTCACCCGTTGGTAATCAATATTAACCATTAATAACTCCTGACGGTGGTCGTCTTTGTATGGTGGCACTAGTTGTGTGTGTGTGTGTGTGTGTTGTCTTTCTGCATACCCCGTATTATGGCACTTGGTTGGCGAATCCCTTGCCTAGCGAGGGTCTAAATTTCCTTGCACAGTGCTCTCTCGTTGCATCTCAGCCTCGAAAATAACGAGGTATTCACCTGCCGAAATAGTGGTGGTTGTCTAAGACGTCATCGGGCTGCATTCTCGTAAGTTATTTGAAGAGTTAGTTTAGGGTTTATCGCCCAGTCAACCAAGAGGTCATTATAGAATTTGCCAGGCTGTATTAGTTATTTTCAACTCGACATCCATCTGGCTCCTAGTCGCTACAGTCTCGTAATGAGGAAAGTGAAACACCATACCACACTGAAGAGAGGACGTGAACGGTGACGGATCACTTATCGTGTATTGGCGACTGAAAATGGAAATGGATAGAATGAATATTATTGTCAGCATGAAAATTGTAATATCAGTAGTATTAAGAAATGTGTTCACTAGTATTTAAGATGACACAGAACACTGTTGCATTGGATGTAGGGATCGTGCCCGCATCTCGTGGTCGTGCGGTAGCGTTCTCGCTTCCCATGCCCGGGTTCCCGGGTTCGATTACCGGCGGGGTCAGGGATTTTCTCTGCCTCGTGATGGCTGGGTGTTGTGTGCTGTCCTTAGGTTAGTTAGGTTTAAGTAGTTCTAAGTTCGAGGGGACTGATGACCATAGATGTTAAGTCCCATAGTGCTCAGAGCCATTTGAACCATTTGTAGGGGTCGTGGTTAAGCAACACGAGAAGAGATGCCACGTGGCGTGATTATGAGTCAGGTTGTAAAAGTTATTTTATAGAGTGCAAGAGCGGGAAATGTAAAATAATAGTTATAAAGGTCAACCTGGGATAACTGTGAAGTTTATTAGAATGTGGAGCCTAAGAGCTAAATCAGTAGAGTCACAGCGTCTGACCTTCAATCCGCCTAGTACTTCGGAAAAAAAACTTGTAAAATATAGTACATAGCGTCCATGTATGTTGAGTTCTGTTGCAGACCGACCTAAGGTAAAGACCTAGGGGAAGAGACTTCTGAAGAAGGGAGACAATGTAACGCCGCCACTATTTTTTGTGCGTTTCCACAGAAACTAGTAGTTTAGCCGCAGCAGGGTCTAACGTAACCCTTTGTCCAGCCTACAACTGAAATGTTATTAGTTAACTTCGTAATAAAAGCACATTCACAATTCTGTCGGTGCGTAGCAGACATACACAGAGGTGACAAATATCATGGGATAGTGATATGCACATATACAGACGGTGGTAGTAGAACTTACGCAAAATATAAAAGGACAGTGCATTTTCGGAGCTGTCATTTGTACTCAGGTGATTCATGTGAAGAGGTTTCCGAGGTGGTTATGGCCTCACGACGGGAATTAATAGACTTTGAACACGAACTGCTAGTTGTAGCTAAACGCATCGGATATTCCACTTCGGAAGTCGTTAGGGAATTCAATATTCCAAGATCCACAGTGTCAAGAGTGTGCCGAGATCAACGAAGTTCATGTATTAACTCTCACCACGGACAACGCAGTGGTCGACGGCCTTCATTTAACGACCGAGAGCAGCCGTATTTGCATATACACTCCTGGAAATGGAAAAAAAACACATTGACACCGGTGTGTCAGACCCACCATACTTGCTCCGGACACTGCGAGAGGGCTGTACAAGCAATGATCACACGCACGGCACAGCGGACACACCAGGAACCGCGGTGTTGGCCGTCGAATGGCGCTAGCTGCGCAGCATTTGTGCACCGCCGCCGTCAGTGTCAGCCAGTTTGCCGTGGCATACGGAGCTCCATCGCAGTCTTTAACACTGGTAGCATGCCGCGACAGCGTGGACGTGAACCGTATGTGCAGTTGACGGACTTTGAGCGAGGGCGTATAGTGGGCATGCGGGAGGCCGGGTGGACGTACCGCCGAATTGCTCAACACGTGGGGCGTGAGGTCTCCACAGTACATCGATGTTGTCGCCAGTGGTCGGCGGAAGGTGCACGTGCCCGTCGACCTGGGACCGGACCGCAGCGACGCACGGATGCACGCCAAGACCGTAGGATCCTACGCAGTGCCGTAGGGGACCGCACCGCCACTTCCCAGCAAATTAGGGACACTGTTGCTCCTGGGGTATCGGCGAGGACCATTCGCAACCGTCTCCATGAAGCTGGGCTACGGTCCTGCACACCGTTAGGCCGTCTTCCGCTCACGCCCCAACATCGTGCAGCCCGCCTCCAGTGGTGTCGCGACAGGAGTCAATGGAGGGACGAATGGAGACGTGTCGTCTTCAGCGATGAGAGTCGCTTCTGCCTTGGTGCCAATGATGGTCGTATGCGTGTTTGGCGCCGTGCAGGTGAGCGCCACAATCAGGACTGCATACGACCGAGGCACACAGGGCCAACACCCGGCATCATGGTGTGGGGAGCGATCTCCTACACTGGCCGTACACCACTGGTGATCGTCGAGGGGACACTGAATAGTGCACGGTACATCCAAACCGTCATCGAACCCATCGTTCTACCATTCCTAGACCGGCAAGGGAACTTGCTGTTCCAACAGCACAATGCACGTCCGCATGTATCCCGTGCCACCCAACGTGCTCTAGAAGGTGTAAGTCAACTACCCTGGCCAGCAAGATCTCCGGATCTGTCCCCCATTGAGCATGTTTGGGACTGGATGAAGCGTCGTCTCACGCGGTCTGCACGTCCAGCACGAACGCTGGTCCAACTGAGGCGCCAGGTGGAAATGGCATGGCAAGCCGTTCCACAGGACTACATCCAGCATCTCTACGATCGTCTCCATGGGAGAATAGCAGCCTGCATTGCTGCGAAAGGTGGATATACACTGTACTAGTGCCGACATTGTGCATGCTCTGTTGCCTGTGTCTATGTGCCTGTGGTTCTGTCAGTGTGATCATGTGATGTATCTGACCCCAGGAATGAGTCAATAAAGTTTCCCCTTCCTGGGACAATGAATTCACGGTGTTCTTATTTCAATTTCCAGGAGTGTAGTTGTCACTGCATATTGAGTCTAAAGAATACAGCCAGGCGACTAGCGAGAGTTTTTGTGTTCTCGTAAAGATAAGTCATTTTACATTATAAAACATGTAGTTTCGTACTGATTACGTGGTAAATAGGTGTATTAGTGTGACTTTTAACTGTACCATTAAAGGTTTCATTTTTCTTTACGTAATATAGCAGAAAACGCGAAAAGATCGTACATTCGTATTTTCTGTTTACGTTTTGCCGCAGCAAATCTATAAAATTTCGTTTAGTTGTTCTTTGCTCTCTCCAGTAATTTAACTTAGCGTACCTCTTCATTATTTAACTAGCATTTCCGGAAGTAGCGTAAAGTTTAAGCTGTTGTTTCCGAAACTTTGCGCGGTTGTTTTTGTTTACACGCAGTTGCGTATAGGCCAAATTTGTGGAACTATATTTTCGTGTTTATCTGTAATTTAACTGACTTATTCTTAATAAAATATTACGTTTATCATGAGTGAAAAGTGCTTGACTTGCCGTAGGATTGTTGGGTCGGGGGTTTGGTGTGATGGGTGCTGTACTTCTTTCCATGTGGGTGACTGTAGTGGCGTGGGAATAGGGGAAGTAAATGAGACTCATCAGTGGTTTTGTAGGATTTGTAGTACAGATAGGAAGATACTAGAACAGGAGGGGAAATTTGCCGCCCTTCAGGCTGAGTTAGACAAGGCCAGGGGAGATCTTGACAGGTTAAGGAGGGAGAAGGGTAAAGAGAGGTGGGAAGTGGCAACAGGCAACAGGAGGAACAGGCCTAGAACTTTGTCTGACAGCTTCGTGGTGAATGTGGAAAATAGATTTGACCTGTTGCTTCAGTTAGAAGCTGGTGAGCCTCAAGCAGTTGCAGGTGTAGACAGGGCACAACAAACATTCAGCAGCAAATTGAAAAGTAAGAATGTAGGGAAATCAGTAAAGAGAAAGAAAGTGTTGTTGTTAGGTAGTTCCCACGGAAGAGGTGTTGGCCAACTTTTGCAGGATGAACTAGGATCAGAATACCAGGTCATCATTTTGTTTTAAACCTAGTGCTGGTCTGGAGCAGGTGACAGAGGATTTAGGATCACTTTGCAAAGATTTCACTAAGGAAGACACCGTGGTTGTAGTGGGTGTGGCAGGTAACAGTATTGACAGAGATCCTGGGTACAGTATAGAGTGTGACCTGGCAAAGATTGCATCAGCATCGAAGCATACTAGTGTTGAGTTTGATCTATTCCTGGGCGTCATGGCCGACCTCATTTCAACTCTTCTGTCAAGAGAGTTAATTTGGAGCTGGAACGGCTGCTTATGTCGGGTGCTGGGTCACACATTTGTATGGTTCCGGTTGATTCTCTCAATAGGTGGGATTATACTAGGCATGGCCTTCACCTCAACAGGAAAGGGAAGGGTAAATTGGCTGGGAAAATAGCAGGAAAGTTAAAGGGGGGAGGCACTGTCATTAGTGGTAAAATACCAGTGGTTATAAGGTTCAGAAAAGACCCTTTTTTAGGGTAGGGGGGACAGAAAGAAACCACATTTTAAGAGAGGTTAGAACTGCGACAAACCTGCAGTATGAGAAAGAAACCAAAAAACATAATTCTAGCTTATTAAATCAGCATAAACAGCATTGGTTAAGAATTTTCAACTGTCAGCAGATATTTTAACTCTACCCAATTTTAACTCAGTCAATGTGAAATGTCAGCTATCTTTACTGCATCAGAATATTCGAGGACTGAGAAATAAAATTAATGAATTAACTATCTGCATAGATGAATTAGAGTCTTCAAACCCAGCTGACATGATCTGCCTCTCTGAACATCATGTGACCACTGGTATAGAACTTTTAAGCGTTACAGGGTTTAGGTTAGCATCTCACTTTCGTAGATCAGAAATGGAGAAAGGAGGAGTTGCCACATTCATCAGGAACTGTCATAAGTATAAGAACATAGACATTCATAAATTTTGCCTAGAACAACATATGGAAGCATGTGCAACAGAAGTTGAATTTCACAAAAAATCCTTCATAATATTAAGTGTATATCAAGCACCTGCAGGTAACTTTAATCTGTTCGTAAATCACCTTGAAGCTGTACTGGCCCATTTAGCAACCAAAAGCAAAGAAATAGTGGTTGCTGGTGATTTCAATGTAGATTTCCTTAAAGACTCTCCCAATAAGAACTTATTTGAGTTAGTAACATTATCATTCAACTTAATCCCCACTGTAAAGTTCTCCAACAGGGTAGCCAATTGCTCACAAACAGCCATTGATAATATATTTATAGAAAAGTCCAATGAACAAAATTATATTACAAAACCAATAGTCAATGGCCTCTCAGACTATGACATTCAGTTCCTTCTGTTAAATGTTAACACTGAACAGGATACAAAATCTGTTAAATCTGAGCTCAAGAGGGTAATCAATAAGCCAAAAATTGATTTTTTTAGGACACTCCTCAGAGACATTCACTGGACTGATGTTTACAGTGCTCATGGCATGAATGAAAAATATAACACTTTTGCTAATAAAATGCTTACCTTATTCGAACACTGTTTTCCCCCAAAACTTACCAAAGTCTACAAAGAAGCCATGGATTACTCAAGGAATAGGGGTATCTTGTAAAACAAAAAGAAATCTGTATCTGTCAATCCGAAACAGTTCCGATGTTGATGCTATAGCACATTACAAGAAATACTGCAAAATATTAAAGACTGTAATACGGACATCAAAGCAAATATATTACAAGGAAAAGATAGTCATATCAGATAACAAAATAAAGACAATATGGGATATAGTGAAGGAGGAGACCGGTAGAACCAGACATGAAGAGGAACAAATAGCATTAAGAGTAAATGATACATTGGTGACAGATGTGTATAGTGTTGCAGAACTTTTTAACAAACATTTTATAACTGTTACTGAAAATATGGGGTTGTCAGGTTCGGTAGATGCTGCTATGGAATACCTCAGACCAGACATTTCAAGTAACTTCCATCATAAAATCTTTAAAATCAAAAACATCTATTGGGTATGATGAAATATGAACATAGTTAATTAAAGAATGTGATTCTGAGCTAAGTAACACATTAAGCTATCTGTGTAACCAGACGTATATCAGTGCTATATTTCCTGAATGGTTAAAATATGCTGAAGTTAAGCCACTGTTTAAGAAGGGAGATATAGAAATAGCATGAAATTTCCGTCCAATTTCACTGTTGCCAGCATTCTCAAAATTTTTAGAAAAAGTAATGTACAATCGGCTTTATAACCATCTTATCTCAAATAACATAATGTCAAAGTCACAGTTTGGATTTCTAAAGGGTTCTGATATTGAGAAAGCTATCTACACTTACAGTGAAACGTGCTTAATTCATTAGACAAAAAATTGGAGGCAACTGGTATATTTTGTGATCTGTCAAAGGCATTTGACTGTTTAAATCACAATATCCTTTTAAATAAATTAGAATATAATAGTGTAACAGGAAATGCTGCAAAATGGTTCAAATCTTATATCTCTGGCAGGAAACAAAGGGTGTTATTAGGAAAGAGACATATATCAAGCTATCAGGCATCATCCAACTGGGAGCTAATTACATGTGGGGTCCCACAAGGTTCCATTTTGGGGCCCTTACTTTTTCTTGTGCATATCAACGACCTGTCATCAGTAACGTTACCAGATGCCAAGTTCGTTTTGTTTGCCGATGATACGAACATTGCAATAAATAGCAAATCAAGTGTATTCTTAGAAGAAATCAGCCAATAAAATATTTGTGGACACTAATCACTGGTTCCTAGCCAATTCTATGTCACTAAACTTTGAAAAAACATACTACATGCAGTTCAGAACTTGTAAGGGGTGTCCCATGAGTATATGCCTAACATACGATGACAAGCAGATAGAAGAAGTGGACAGTGTTAAATTCTTGGGATTACAGCTTGATAATAAATTCAACTGGGAGGAGCTCACCACAGAACTGCTGAAGCATCTTAACAAATCTCTATTTGCAACGCGAATTGTGTCAGACATACGGGATATAAAAATGAAAAAGTTGGCATACTATGCTTACTTTCATTCCATAATGTCATGTTGTTGTTATTATAGTCTTCAGTCCTGAGACTCGTTTGATGCAGCTCTCCATGCTACTCTTTCTGTTGCAAACTTCATCTCCCTGTAGTTACTGCAACCTACATCCTTCTGAATCTGCTTAGTGTATTCATCTCTTGGTCTCCCTCTACGATTTTTACCCTCCACGCTACCCTCCAATACTAAACTGGTAATCCCTTGATGCCTCAGAACATGTCCTACCAACTGGTCCCTTCTCCTTGTCAAGTTGTGCCACAAACTCCTCTTCTCCCCAATTCTATTCAGTACCTCCTCATTAGTTATGTGATCTACCCATCTAATCTTCAGCATTCTTCTGTAGCACCACATTTCGAAAGCTTCTATTCTCTTCTGGTCCAAACTGGTTATCGTCCATGTTTCACTTCCATACATGGCTACACTCCATACAAATACTTTCAGAAACGGCTTCCTTATACTTAAATCTATACTCAATGTTAACAAATTTCTCTTCTTCAGCAACGCTTTCCTTGCCATAACACATCAAGCCAAGCAAAAGTTTTCTGGGCACAAAAACGTGCAGTAAGAGTTATATGTGGTGTGAACTCAAGAACATCCTGCAGAAGCCTGTTTAGGGAACTAGGGATACTAACTACTGCTTCCCAATATATTTATTCCTTAATGAAATTTGTCATTAAAAATATATCACTTTTTCAAACCAACAGCTCAATTTATGGAATCAATACTAGAAATAAGAATAATCTTCACAAGGATTTAAAGTCACTTAGTCTTGTACAAAAAGGTGTTCATTATTCAGGAACACACATTTTCAACAACTTGCCAGCAGCCATAAGAAGCTTAACAACCAATGAAATTCAGTTTAAGAGAAGCCTAAATTCAGTAAAACCAACTGTTTTTTGTGTTTAATATATATATATATGTATAAGCACAATATAACTTCTGCACTAATTCAGTGCCGTAATGTGTTCATTGTAAATAAGTATTATAGTAGTTGTATTACAAGTTTATTACCTTATAAATAAATAAAAAGATTTTTTTATTTTAAATTCAGTGCATTGGTATTTGAAAAATGACTCTTTCATATAATGTTCATTAAAAAATGACGATCATTCCACTTGGGACCAGTGGAATGGTACATTTGCTTATTTGTTTTAGTTATAAATATTTGTCATGTATTGTTTTTCTGACATGTTCTACATCCTGGAAGACCTCCTCACTAAGGATCAATTGGAATGAAAGTAAATCTAATCTAATCTCATCTAAACTGCGAACTGACAAGCAAAACTGAGAGAAATAACCACAGAAATCAATGTGGGACGTTCGACAAACGTATCTGTTTGGACAGCGCGGCGAAATTTGGCATTAATGAGCTATGACAGCAGACAAACGACGCGAGTACCTTTGATAACTGCCCAACATAGCTTCCAGGGCTTCTCCTGGGCTCGAGACCATATTGATTGGACCCTAGACGACTGGAAAACAGAGGCTTGGCCAGATCAACCCTGACTGGGGTAAGACCTGATGGTAGGGTTGGAGCGTGGCACAGACCCTACAAGCCATCGAACCAAGTTGTCAACAAGGCACTACGCAAGTTGGTGGTGACACCATAATCGTCTGAGCACTGTTTATTTTACATGGAATCAGTCATTGAATGGAAATCATTTGCAGTCATTCATGGACTTCATGTTACTAAACAACGATTGAATTTTTGTGGTTGACAAGTTAGATTAAGTAGTGCATAAGCTTAGGAGCCAATGACCTCACCAGTTTGGTCCCATAAGACCTTACCAAATGATTCAAATGGCTCTGAGCACTATGGGACTTAACATCTGATGTCATTAGTCCCCTAGAACTTAGAACTACTTAAACCTAACTAACCTAAGGACATCACACACATCCATGCCCGAGGCAGGATTCGAACCTGCGACCGTAGCTGTCACGCGGTTCCAGACTGAAGCGCCTAGAACCGCTCGGCCACACCGGCCAGCAAGACCTTACCACAAATTTCCCTTTTCCAATCTGTGGAATTTCAGTGCCTCGTCTTATTGGTAAGTCTTTCGACTACGCTCCAAACGTAATAGTAGAGGGGGGTCAAATCTGGGCTATTCGGAGGCCAAAACTCCTTTGACATGTCAACGTTATCTGAGAGCCAGTTTTGGACTAAATGGCTCGTATGAGGTCCTCCTCTGCCATCCGACACATTGTTCGTGCGCTGACGTTCAATACTGAGGCAAATTTCCTCAGCTATTGCCCCGGATTCTCTGAAATCAGTGCCTGAGCCTTTGACTGCAGCTGTTCGTGACACAAGTTTACTCGCACAAGGTTTCCTTGCCGGGTTAGCGGAACTTTCTCCGAATCATTATTCTTGGCCTCAATATCGTAAACAGTTGATCTCGGGTACCCGAAAAATCGAACCATTTCAGTGAGCGAACGCCCAGCGCGAAGACTTTCGATAATCGCGGCTCTTTGATTGCACTCCGCACTTATCCGTAACATCTCGGCCACTTTGAGGTTCTGGCTGTTTGCTAGATGCCTATGGTTTCAAGAACGGCAATCGCTACCTCCGGAGGAACTACGATATGGCGGGAAATTCAAATTTAAATTTGTCCGAATTTAAGCGCCGCACCCTGTAGACCATTTCCTCGAGCCGGCAACAGGAGGTTGACGTGGAGCGCGCGCGACAACCCACGGCCCGTTGCAGAAGACCGCCTCCTGCTGACGACTGCGAATCTCTCGCCGAGCATCAGGTCTCAAGCGACTGGAAAAACGCGCAGGTGCCTCTTATATATAAGAAGGTTAAAAGAACGGACTCGCAAAATTAGGGACCAATATCTATAACTTCGGTTTGCTGCAGAATCCTTGAACATATTCTAAGTTAGAATATAATAAATTTTCTTGATACTGTCAAGCTTATGTACATCGCTCGACCGAAACTCAGCTTTTCCTTTTCTCGCATGATATACTGCGAACTGTGGATGAAGGGCAACAGGCATATTCCATTTTTCCAGATTTCCGGAAAGCATTTGACAAGGTGTCCCACTGCAGGCTGTTAACGAAGCTACGAGCATATGGAATAAGTTCATAGATATGTGAGTGGCTGGAAGACTTCTTAAGTAATGGAACCCAGTATGTTGTCCTCGATGGCGAGTGTTCATCAGAGACAAGTATATCGTTAGCAGTGCCCCAGGGAAGTGTGATAGGGCCGCTGTTCTTGATATACACAATTGATTTGGCGGACGGGGTGGGCAGCAATCTGGAGTTGTTTGCTGATGATGCTGTGATGTGCGGTAAGGTGTCCTAATTGAGTGACTGTAGAGAGATACAAGATGACTCAGACAAAGTTCCTAATTGGTTTGATTAATGACAGCTAGCTCTAAATGTCAGTTAATGCAGGTGAGTAGGAAAAACAAACCTGTAATGTTCAGATACAGCATTAATAGTGCATTGCTTAACACAGTCACGTGGTTTAAATGTCTGGGCGTAACGTTTCAAAGCGATATAAAATGGAACGAGCATGTTGATTGGGAGAATCTTAGGAAAGTGTGGTTCTTCTGCAAAGGAGACCGCATATATGACGCTGGTGCGACCTATTCTTGAACACTGCTCGAGCGTTTGGGATTCGTACCAGGCCGGATTGAAGGAAGACATCGAAGCTGTTCGGAGACAGGCTGTTAGATTTGTTACTGGTAGGTTCGAACAACACATAAGCGCTACGGAGACGCTTCGGGAACACAAATGGGAATCCCTGGAGGGAAGGCGACGTTGTTTTCGAAGAAGACTATTGAGAAAATCTAGAGAACCAGCATCCGAAGCTGACTGCGGAAAGAGTCTCCTACCGTCAACAAACAATGTGCGTAAGGATCACGAAGATACGATTCGAGAAATTAGGGCTCATACGGAGGCATAAAGACAGTCGTTTTTCCCATCACTCTGTTTACAGGTGGAAAAATGAAAGGAAATGAATCATAGTGGTACAGGGTACCCTCCGCCAAGCACCGTACGGTGGCTTGCCGAGTATCCATGTAGATGCAGACGTAGATCCTGGCGGCGGCAGGTGGAGCCCACGAGAAAGATTGGCCTCGGACGCGTAGATCGCAGCACATGACACTGCAGGACTTACGGTCCCCGTCTCCAGCGGGGACAGTGTGGGGCGGCAGGTAGAATTTAATTGTTTGTTTTGTAATGTAGGATAAATGCATTTCCCTGTCGACTAACCATATGTGGGGCGGCGGGTAGAATTATTGTTATTTAAATGTTCCTATTATTTATGCTGTCTTTTGCCGTTCTCAACACTGGCTGTCTAACTACAATATTGGCAACCAGAAAGTGATTAGCAAAACGTGAAGCCTGTAATTAGAATTCCTAGTGCCCACTTCATCTGAGAAATATACTATAGCTACAGCTTATAGCTCTGAGGAATTAGGAGATTGTCTGGGATTCATAATCAAAAACGATCGTGAACAAAAAACTTCGTTATATTCTGAAAGTCACAGATGAAAAAAAAAAAAAGAATCCACACAATCTGACTAACAGAGCAGTTCAGAGTCTAATGCGCTGATGCAACTATAACTGTCCAAATTAAAGGTTTAAATGAATGCTCGCCATAATTTGATGAATATGCCCATCAAACGCCACGCTAAATAATGGTAGAATGTCTGTCCCGCGACGGCACGTGAAAATACGACATTCGCAAACTGAAGATATATCATTAAAGTCATCCCAGAACTAACACTTCACTCGAAAACGATCTCATGGTTACGCGTATCCCGAGTAACTTAATACGGCATCCGAGGCTGTTTATAGCAATGATACCGACGCGACGCGACTCCCGGCACAGATGGTGTGCTAACCTGCGTCTGGAGAGAACTGGGGCCTTCCTCTCTCACGCAGCGTTCTTATACATAAAGCTGCGGTGCGGACGTCTAAGGGAATGCCTGATCAAATCGGCTCTCCCGACTAGCCGCTGGGCTAGTAATGCACCACTTTAAGTTATTGAATAAATCATCGCTTCCTTTGCTGATGGCAGATGAAGCTCTCAATTTAAATGTGCATTCAGAACACACATAAGTAATCATAATAAAAGTCTGACGTGGCTAAGTAAAATATTTTGGGCGAGATAATTAATTTAATTACTCTACACGCAGTAGACGAGCTCTGAACTTGCCCTTCGGAGATACGCTATCGCTGTAGTTATATAGTTATTCAATTGAAACTTCTCACATCTTTATGATTATAGCGAATCTCCATTCTACTTAAATATAAACATCCTAGCCTTATTTATTAGCCTACTTAATCTATCTTGCTTCCTTAATTTTTAAGACAAAAACCAGAAAATATTGAATTTCAACTAAAATTTTAATTTGTGAGATCCAAAGTACTGTTCCTACTAAATTATTATGAAAAAGGAATCTAAATATAAATTTTAAAGTCTCTAGCTCTTTTCTGTTGCGCCAATGATTTTTACAGAAAAACGTCCAAATTTCGAAAATGGTTAAAGTTATCGAACTGACATTCAACACATATTAATTTAGTATTACTCCTGACATGCTAGAAACGTTTCAGGTCATTGACTTGATTTTTAAAGTATTGTGCAACATGTATGACGTCAGAGCTAGGACTGACAAAAGACTGATGAGAATTTTATAAGGCGTGAGTAGACTGCTTCCCTACAACAGTGGAACTATTTGAGACGAATTTAGTAATTCTTGACTGCACGTTCAAACGCAAGCAATTTCTGGATGGCACACTACAAAGTTAAGACCTTTAGTGGGTACTTTTCCAACTACATATTGATTTCCCCTGCGCATTACACGGAGCAGAGCGTTCGCGAAGTATGGCGGACAAGTGTGACGTTACAAGCTCGGGGCCGAGGCCCACGAGAAAGACAGGCAGCGGCGCGACGTCACGAAGGCAGGCCTGAACTCGCTCGCTCGTTCAGCTCAGCACACAAAATGCGTTTCTAAACCTGTTAACTCGCAGTTGAACTTGTACGTACTAACGGGAATTGCATCTTCTACTGGAATCTGCTATCATGAAGTCTTACTGATTAACAGTACTACAAGAAAATTTAATTCAAGATCAGTACTTTAGTCTTTTCTGCTTAACACTCGTCATTTCATACACGAAATGGTGCCTTATGCAACTGATAATTATTTTGATTGATTTGAATCTTATTGTACCTCAGTACAGCCGTAAGAAATTATAAGTAGGCCTATGGACTTCCGATCGTCGTAGGACTAATAACTGTAAGACTCCGTAATAGCTCACTCCAGCAGAAGATGAAATTCTCGTTTGTACGTACAGATCTAGTTACGAGCTGACAGGTGTAGAAACGGGGCGATCGCGCTAGCGCAGGCCTACCATCGTGACGTACGCGCGGCGGCCTGTCTTTCTCGTGGGCCTGGCTCGGTGCGGGGGCCGTATTTCTCGTGGGCCCCACAGTAGGAGACTCACGTAGAGCACTCAAGGCGTACTTGTGGTTTCAGAAATGGGCTACTTGATTGCAAAAACATACCTTTAATTAATGGAAAATTTTATGTCTCCCTGTTCGTCGTCAAATATGGGGTGTCTAGGAAAAATGCTTATTTGGATCGCTAGAAAACATTCAAACAAATCGTATTAATGAGTTCTATTACAAAATGAAAAGAGACAATAATTAATTTTGCAATTACACAGATGTGTCGCAAGCAAAGGGCGACATACAAAATTAGCACTCTCTTCAGTATAAACAATCACAAGTATGCCATACATAAACGAAGTAACGACCGTTGAAGCTTCTATGGAAGTCACTAGTCTTGAAGGTACTATTCAACTCATCCAAGTCAGTAGTATTGAAGCTAGTACTGAACTGGACCGCGGGCAGTCGCGGGCGGCGCCGATGTCTTCTTCACATGGGGACCGCTGCTGTCACGTTGTCGTCCTGGAGAGGGGTCGGTCAGCGTGCGGTTGGGTGACGTATCTCTTCTCTATCATTCCCGACTGGCGTGCCGGCTCCGTGACTTAACCCCGTAACATTCGTCGCCCCCCAAAGCGACGCACCGTCGTCCTGATGGAACACAACGGCGGGGGAGGCAAGAGCGTGACGCTATGGTGCACTGGAAGCTGTTGCTGCAGGGGACGTCAGACTTCCAGTCGTACTCCACCATCTGGCCTGCGCTCTGGTGAAACGTCGCCGGGAAACACCTGGAAGGGAACACGTCCACCTCCTGAGGCCCACAACCAGATGTAGAAGGCGACGGCTGCTGTGGCGTGGGCGGAGAGGAGGCGGAGGCTCCGTCTCGATGGGGTCGTCCCGCGGTGCTGTGATGACGCCTTGTGGCAGCTGCTGTGGCCGTGGTGTCCTCGGGATCCGTGAACCTGGGCGAAGAGATACAGAAGGATCACCGCGCACAGACAGTGGCGAATTCGGTTGTGATGTCGGCGCTGCAATATGTCTGAGCCTGAAATGAGATACATTCGTGCGCCAAGACGAGGAAGGATCTCGCCTCGCGCCCACCGTTTGCTGCCGCTAAAAACCCTTGAAAACATAACATCGTGCGGCGCGAAGCGATACTTGCTGCCTTCCTTCGGCGCCGGATGCTGAGGAGGGTGGAGCACGTGGAGCAGTGTCCGATAGCGGCGGCCGTGAAACATTTCCGCCGGCGATGATTCACCTCGTGAATGCGAACTATAGGAGGCGAGAAACGGTTGCAATTCTTGATCCCTGGTATGTGCTGTGCGAAGTTTGACTATCTGCTGCTTGAGGGTTCTGATAAACCGTTCCGCTTCGCCGTTTAACTGGATGGAACGGTGTATTAGTTAGATACCGTATGCCATTGCTTTCACAGAATGTTTCAAATTCATTTGACATGTACTGAGGGCCGTTGTCGGACACTATGACTACAGGCAAACCTTCGAGGCAAAAAAATAGAGGACAACGCATGAAATGTGCTACGTGACGTCGTCGAGTTTATTGGCACAGCAAAAAGAAACTTGCAATAAGAGTCTACCACAATCGACCAATGAGTGTTCTAAAAATGTCCCGCAAATTGTATGCGCACACGTTGCCACGGTAATTGCGACTTAGGCCAAGCAGAGAATTTTTGTGACGGAGAGGACTGATTTTCCGCACTTGCGTGACACTGTGACATCATCTGTTCTATTTGGGTGTCCATATCCTGCCAACTACAACGTCGACGTGCTAACCGTTTCGTACAAACGATCCCCCAGTTTCCTTGGTGAAGTAACTACAACACGTCTTTTTGCAAAGCTTTAGGGATCAACACACGTGACTGTCCACTGTCATTTCGAACAAGAATCACACCTTCCTGTACAGCGAGGCTATGTAGACGTTCAAAGTATCGGCGCTCGACAGAGTGCTTTATGCTACGCAAGGAACGAGGCCAATATGTGTGAATATATGCTAGCAAAGTGTTCAAATCTGAATCAGCTTCCGTGGCCTGAGCAATTTTCCTATAGTTCAACTGAAAAACTTGAAGCAATTCAGAATCGTGAGCATTGATGTGACAACAATATGAAGCAGAAGCATCACAATCTGTATCAGGTCCAATCGGAAGACGTGGAAGTGCGTCCGCATTACCATGTTGAACTGTCGGACGATACACAATCTTTTACAGGTATTGAGACGACAACAAAGCCCATCTCTGCAATTTTTGGGCAGTTCGTACAGTAACTGGCTTCATCGGATGAAACAAGGATTGCAATTGCTTGAATTTTTTGCCATACAAATAGTGGTGGAATTTGGTGACACACTAGTCAATAGCCAATGCCTCTTTCTCAATTTGTGAATATTTACGCTGAGCTTTGCAGAACGCTTTTGATGCGAAAGTAATAGGCCTGTCTTTATCACCAAATATGTGGGAAAGCACTGCACAGATTCCGTAAGAATAAGCGTCTACTTGCAACACAACTGGTTTGTCAGGATCAAAGCGAACCAAGCATCGATCACTGAGCAATGCATCTTTAAGTTTTTGTAAAGCTTCTTGGCACTCATCTGTTCAAACAAAGGGGACGTTCTTGCGACGCAATGGAGCTGCGATTTGTGTAACATTCGGTATGAACCGAATTTAATAGTTAATTTTCCTAACAAATGTGACTGAAGAGGATGTACACCTTGACAGTTTATGACAGGAGCAAGATACTGCAACTCGGTTTAAAAAAAGACCATACTTGTCCAGTGTACACTTAAGTCCTGCATCAGATAACACACGAAACAGTGCACGCAAATTTGCAATATGATCTTCAGGTGTACGACCTGCTACGACAATATTGTCCAAATAATTTGAATAATTTGGTACTTGAGCAGTCAGCAATTCCAAATACCGTGTGAAAATGGCGAGTGCGGAAGCACTGCCAAAAGGCAAAAGCAAATATTTAAACAATCCCAAATGAGTGTTCACAACACACTCGGTTTGAGATTCTTCATCTAGTGGTATTTGACGACATACGTCGCGCAAATCAGTTTTTGAAAAGTAGCGACCAGTGCCTAATCTGTCCATGAGATGCTGTGGGTGTGGCAATGGATAAGTATAAATCACAGTTTGTGGGTTGACTGTAGACTTAACGTCAAACAGGTACGTGCCGAGCAAAACTGTGAGGGACGGGAAAAACCCACCGTGGTACAACAACAAAGTTAGGAAACTACTGCGAAAGCAAAGAGAGCTTCACTCCAAGTTTAAACGCAGCCAAAACCTCTCAGACAAACAGAAGCTAAACGATGTCAAAGTTAGCGTAAGGAGGGCTATGCGTGAAGCGTTCAGTGAATTCGAAAGTAAAATACTAGGTACCGACTTGACAGAAAATCCTAGGAAGTTCTGGTCTTACGTTAAATCAGTAAGTGGCTCGAAACATCATGTCCAGACACTCTGGGATGATGATGGCATTGAAACAGAGGATGACAAGCGTAAAGCTGAAATACTAAACACCTTTTTCCAAAGCTGTTTCACAGAGGAAGACCGCACTGCAGTTCCTTCTCTAAATCCTCGCACCAACGAAAAAATGGCTGACATTGAAATAAGTGTCCAAGGAATAGAAAAGCAACTGGAATCACTCAACAGAGGAAAGTCCACTGGACCTGACGGGATACCAATTCGATTCTACACAGAGTACGCGAAAGAACTTGCCCCCCTTCTAACAGCCGTGTACCGCAAGTCTCTAGAGGAACAGAAGGTTCCAAATGATTGGAAAAGAGCACAGGTAGTCCCAGTCTTCAAGAAGGGTCGTCGAGCAGATGCGCAAAACTATAGACCTATCTCTCTGACGTCGATCTGTTGTAGAATTTTAGAACATGTCTTTTGCTCGAGTATCATGTCGTTTTTGGAAACTCAGAATCTACTATGTAGGAATCAACATGGATTCCGGAAACAGCGATCGTGTGAAACCCAACTCGCATTATTTGTTCATGAAACCCAGAAAATACTAGATACAGGCTCCCAGGTAGATGCCATTTTCCTTGACTTCCGGAAGGCGTTCGATACAGTTCCGCACTGTCGTCTGATAAACAAAGTAAGAGCCTACGGAATATCAGACCAGCTGTGTGGCTGGATTGAAGAGTTTTTAGCAAACAGAACACAGCATGTTGTTCTCAATGGAGAGACATCTACAGACGTTAAAGTAACCTCTGGCGTGCCACAGGGGAGTGTTATGGGACCATTGCTTTTCACAATATATATAAATGACCTAGTAGATAGTGTCGGAAGTTCCATGCGGCTTTTCGCGGATGATGCTGTAGTATACAGAGAAGTTGCAGCATTAGAAAATTGTAGCGAAATGCAGGAAGATCTGCAGCGGATAGGCACTTGGTGCAGGGAGTGGCAACTGACCCTTAACATAGACAAATGTAATGTATTGCGAATACATAGAAAGAAGGATCCTTTATTGTATGATTATATGATAGCGGAACAAACACTGGTAGCAGTTACTTCTGTAAAATATCTGGGAGTATGCGTGCGGAACGATTTGAAGTGGAATGATCATATAAAATTAATTGTTGGTAAGGCGGGTACCAGGTTGAGATTCATTGGGAGAGTCCTTAGAAAATGTAGTCCATCAACAAAGGAGGTGGCTTACAAAACACTCGTTCGACCTATACTTGAGTATTGCTCATCAGTGTGGGATCCGTACCAGATCGGGTTGACGGAGGAGATAGAGAAGATCCAAAGAAGAGCGGCGCGTTTCGTCACAGGGTTATTTGGTAACCGTGATAGCGTTACGGAGATGTTTAACAAACTCAAGTGGCAGACTCTGCAAGAGAGGCGCTCTGCATCGCGGTGTAGCTTGCTCGCCAGGTTTCGAGAGGGTGCGTTTCTGGATGAGGTATCGAATATATTGCTTCCCCCTACTTATACCTCCCGAGGAGATCACGAATGTAAAATTAGAGAGATTAGAGCGCGCACAGAGGCTTTCAGACAGTCGTTCTTCCCGCGAACCATACGCGACTGGAACAGGAAAGGGAGATAATGACAGTGGCACGTAAAGTGCCCTCCGCCACACACCGTTGGGTGGCTTGCGGAGTATAAATGTAGATGTAGATGTAGAAACAGACGTGAATGTGACCTGAAGGTTTGGGGAGCAAAACCAGTGCACTTGCCCATTGACTAGCTTTTATGGACGCAATAGCTCCGCTATCTTGCAATTCTTTAAGTTCAGCAGCGACTTTGTCCCGTAATGCAATGGGAACAGTTCTGGCCCGGCAAAATTTCGGCTGAGCGTTGTCTTTCATAGTGCAACGAAATTGCCTAAATCTTCAACGAATCAAGGCTAAATATCTTCTCACAATCGCGTGATTGTAGCATAGTGAAAGTCATAATTTGCGTATACGAGCGATACAGGAAAATTACATTTTCCAAGAATGGGAATGTCTTGTCCATTATAATACCGTTAGGTGCGTGCTAGTTTTAGACAGGTGTGAGGAGCCTAAGAGTTATTATATGTTACGATTCAGCAATGTAACAGAGGCACCCATGTCCAATTGAAATTTCACACGTTTTCCGCTTATACGCAAATGGACAAAAAGTTTGTTGGACTGGCGTAGCACTGAACAAACTGTTTGCTTGTTAATTTGCTAATGCCTGCAGCAGGCTTTGATTACACTGCATTGATGACATGGGCCTTGCGACGAGAATTATGTGAGTGGGAACAATTCTTTTGTTTGTTCCATTGCAAACATACGGATTGTACACGACCTTTCTCGCCACAAGCATAACACTGAGCTTGTAGGAACGGGCAATCTCGGCGTTTGTGTCATGAATAGCACCGAGGGCATGACTTAATTTTGTTTTTGCCTTTTTTAGAGAACTGTATACGCGGCCTGGCGCACACGGACTGTTGCTGCCTACCGGGCCGACCGTGAGCAAGGGACGACTCGATGCGACAAATTAGTAGCTGCTCAAATTTATCGGCTGACACAGCACCTGAATCGAGCTGATGTAGAATTTGCACTATTTGCTGACATTATGGATCCGCCTGTTTCAAAATCTGTTAAGTCTGACATCAGGTATATTGTACAAGATCACATCACGCGACAGAACATTGGAACATGAAGCACCACAAGCACATTTGAATTTGCATTTCCTCGTCATACCCTGCAAATCTGTAACCCACACGCTGTAAGTTTGTTCTAACCGTTTCTTGCAACGAAAGAATTGGTACCTAGCTACCACCACATTCACTTGTTGGTCATAATAGTTAGAGAATCTACAATCTGATCATAGGAAAGTACACTCGGATTGGCATTAGGGAACAATTTATGAATGAGGCGAAAGACTGCACTTCTTACCGTTGACGAAAAGTAATGTAGTTACACTGTACCTGGTACGTTGTGAGTAATTATGTGAGCTTCATACCTCTCGAACCATTCCTCTTTTTTTTCGTTAAACTGATGAAAAGGCGGTATAGTACTTGGAGCTACAAGTATTGCTTGCTGATCTGTTGGACGTGCAGCATTTGCCAGTATCTGCTGCACCTTGTTTAGTAGAGTGGAGATCTGCTGCGTCTGAAACATCTGTTCAAAAATGTTCAAATGTGTGTGAAATCTTATGGGACTTAACTGCTAAGGTCATCAGTCCCTAAGCTTACACACTACTTAACCTAAATTATACACACACACCCATGCCCAAGGGAGGACTCGAACCTCCGCCGGGACTAGCTGTGAAACATCTGTGCTAGCTGCACTGTATCTATCGCTTGCAGCTGAGGGGCCTGAGCAGGGTGTGATACAGGTGGATTGCTCATTGTGGAAGAGGCAAATGCGAAAAACAGACAAAGCAAGCAATAAAAATAAGCTCACTAGCAAAGGAAATTTCTGCGACGCCCAGCTGAAAACACTGATTAGCAAAAACACTATTAAAACATGTAAACACACCCTGCAAAGAAAAGACATGGTACAATTAAGGTGCCATGGAAACACTAAAGTCCACGACAAAAGAAAACAGCGGCAGCTAGGCGCCGGGTTCTTCTTACAGCTCGTCGCCAATTTTTATGTCTCCCTGGTCGTCGTCAAATAAGGGGTGTCTAGGAAACCTGCTTACTCGGATAGCTAGACAACATTCAATCAAATCGTATTAATGAGTTTTATTACAAAATGAAAAGAGACAGTACTTAACTTTGCAATTACACACATGTGTGGCAAGCAAAGGACGACATACAAATTAAGCAATCTCTTCAGTATAAACAATCTCAAGTCTGTGATACGTAGAGCGAACAAGCGAAGTAACGAGTGTTGGCGCTTCTATCCAAGTCACTAGTCTTGAAGCTACTTCTGAACTGTCTTCTTCTTCACGTAGTGGCCGCTGCTGTCGCGTTGTCGTCCTGGAGAGGAGTCGGTCAGCGTGCGATTGGGTGACGTCTTCTCACAGCGATCTCTTCTCTATCGTTCCCGACTGGGGTGCGGCCTCTTTCACTTTACGCCATAACAGAAATCATCACACGTTTTCAGTAAACTGTAATTTAAATATTCGCTAAAATTTGACAATATTTCCTTCTTCTTCATGTGCTCCAAAGAGAATTTTTGTGCTCAACTTTGTACCCCCAAAGATACAACAGCGCCGGCCGGAGTGGCCGTGCGGTTCCAGGCGCTTCAGTCTGGAATCGCGTGACCGCTACGATCGCAGGTTCGAATCCTGCCTCGGGCATGGATGTGTGTGATGTCCTAAGGTTAGTTAGGTTTAAGTAGTTCTAAGTTCTAGGGGACTGATGACCACTGATGTTAAGTCCCATAGTGCTCAGAGCCATTTAGATACAACAGCTTCATTAGTTACGCGTTAACTGCATGTGGAACAATGTAATCCACATCAATATACTGATATTATATTTTAAATGACGAAAAGAAGAACTAGTCTCTTCAGTGCGTAACTGAATGGTTATTTTAAGATTGACCTCCCCCCCCCCCCCCCAGGTGCCTTAATGTACCGCAGGGATCCTCCAGGGGTACGTTTATGCCAGACGTGTACCACAACTTTAGTGCAAATAATGAGAGTACTGAAGACTGGTTTCACTCCGAAGAATGAATGGATAGCCCAGTCAACTAAAACACTAAAGCGTGGTTTCACTTGAAAGAACAAATGAATAAATGGTTCAATCGACATGAGAACTACGTGCTTGTTTCACCTGAAAAAGAAAGAACGAGTTACTCAGTCAGTACGCAAAACTATCGACTGCTTTCCTTTTGTTGATCCCACAGGCTGGATTCACTCAAAAGAGACGAATGAATAAGACGGCAAATGACACATAAAACTATAACAGGCTGAATCGGTTGTTTTCTTTCGATTGCTCCCACAGACCGGTTTCACTCAAAAAGGCGAACGAATAATTCAAACGATACGTAAAACTACAACAAATGAGTCGATCATTTTCCCACAACCGAATAAATCGATTGTTTTCTTTCGATTGTTCCCATCACAAATAGCCGGTAATTTGAACAGCCAGTGTCTCATTTCTGATGTGCGCTATAACGAGGTATCCGTGGCGTCGACTCTCAACAAACTAATGAGAGAGCACGTGATGTTGTGGCCTACTTTGATACAAAGGGTCTTCGACTGGTGCCTCCAGACATCTCACCCATTGAAAGCATCAGATAACAGGTTTCCGAGTGACTGGAACGCCACCTACCACTAGGCTCTACTACTGATCAACTCTCGGCATAAAGCTGAAGCATCGTGGACTGATATACGTGTATGCTGTCATCCAAGCTCAGTCCGACTCGATGCCCAGCGGGATTAGAGCCGTTGCTGCTGCCAGAGGTGGTACATCTGTGAAGAAAATTTTATACCTTGTATGCCTCCAAATGTAATCGTGTATTCTTGGTGCATCAATTTTTAGATAGGTTACGTACAAATTGTTAGTGTTAACGAGTCCTCACAGATCTAGTTTGTCGGATGTAACGCAAACCACCATTAACCTAAATAATGAACAGTTACAGCTGACTTGTTCTACACGCGAGGAATAATGCTGGGATACTGACCGTGTAAATATGCAATCTTGGTGGTGGAATTAAGTCATAATCTCCATACTGACAGCAATTCAAGTCAGAGCGAAATTTTATTTTACGCCGTGAAACTGGTAAGTTGTGGCAGCGTGTGAGCAGAAATGTCAGGGTAGCAGACGACGAAAGAAAGTGAGTTTGTAAGGAAGAGATCTTCCATTTGCATCAGCTGGATATTGGCCTGGGCGACATACTGGTTGCAAATCAACAGTTTCCGAATAAAAACTGAATTAAACTTTTAAAATTTCAATTTTGCTATAAATACTGTTGTTTTTTAAGTAACAGACAGGAGAATAACTATGTTGTACAAAAATGTTCTGTAAGTTATGCGGCCCCTTATATATATCCTCACTCAGTTTCTAGACGGTCCACCACTACCAGTTTCTAGGGGAATCTAGTAATACACTGACCGAATACGTAAACACCTGGATCGAAATTGGTTAATGCCCGACATGTATGAAACACACTTAACGCATAGGTAATGCGGTTACGACCTTGGCTGACCAAGGCTACTTGGAGACCTACCATACTCTTCGCTTGCATACGATAATCTCCGGTAGCCTACGGTAGTTTTACAACTCTAAACTTGAGGCAGCGTGTCTGGGAACGCCGCATGCCCGGCCGCTGTAGCCTGCCTACAGTTTGCTTGTGCTCTGCATGAGGCTGCAAGACTACGCCTCTAGTTCTTGTACTTCACCTTTGGGTTGGTGTTGTCAATATTTCTGTCCTGTCCTACGAGGACAGCGCCTTGCACTCGGACATGCCTGTCAGTTTCATCGGTGCAGCGTTACTGACGTGTGCTGTGTTTATTCACGACGACTTCACCTTGAATACGGGCCCAGCCATCTACAAGTGTGCGGCCGGCCGGAGTGGCCAAGCGGTTCTAGGCGCTTCAGTCTGGAACAGCGCGACCGCTACGGTCGCAGGTTCGAATCCTGCCTCGGGCATGGATGTGTGTGATGTCCTTAGGTTAGTTAGGTTTAAGTAGTTCTAAGTTCTAGGGGACTGATGACCTTAGAAGTTAAGTCCCATAGTGCTCAGAGCCATTTTACAAGTGTGCTGGTTTGTGTATCTACTGTATGTCCACTTCACAGCAGAAAAATTTGCTGGCGGGAACAGCAGCCATGGTTTAAGTCCGGTACAGCACTGAAATGAATGAAATATAACATTCCACAAACGAGGAGATAGTACTTCAAAAATTACTATCTACTGATCTTGTCAGCATTCCAAGACGACACAAAATATTTTCTGCAAATAGAATATACTGGTATTATCTATAAATATAGTGCACGTTTGCTGAATAGATATATGTTCATAAATGGTCACTGTAGCTGAATAACCAACATATAGGCATTATATGTCAAGTGTCTATTCGAAGCCATGTGAACCTTCTTCCCGCCATGAGACACAGTCTACTGGTGTAACGATTTTGTTCTCTGTGAAGCCTCCCATTGTAGTATATAAAACACCTTTCGATGATGTGTAGCTTATTTCCCACAGAAGATGTGACGAAAGTGTGGTTATAAATAAATGAGAGTCACTTTTGATGGAGAATGACCTCCCCTGAGTCAAAAACTTAAATTTACTACCTATATTTGACATAATACATGGGAATTACTCAGACAGTTTCACTGATATTACACGATAACGGACTGACAATCTGCCACGGAGGGTTAGGTCTGCAAGCGAACTATTCGTTCTACACTGAAGAGCCAGAGAAGCTGGTACACCAGCATAATATCGCGTCGGTCCCCCGCGAGCAATAAAAAGTTCCGCAACATGACGTGGCATGGATTCGACTAATGTCTGAAGTAGCGCTGGGGGGAAATGACACCTTGAATTCTGCTGGGCTGTCCATAAATCCGTAAGAGTACGAGAGGGTGGAGATCTCTTCTGAACAGCACGTTGCAAGGCGTCCCAGATATGCCCAATAATGTTCATGTCTGGGGAGTTTGGTGCCCAGCGAAAATGTTCAAACTAAGAAGAGTGTTCCTGGAGCAACTCTGTAGCAATTCTGAACGTGTGGGGTGTCGCACTGTGCTACTGGAATTGCCCAAGTCCATCGGAATGCACAGTGGACATGAATGGATGCAGGTGATCAGACAGGGTGCTTACGTACGTGTCGCCTGTCAGAGTCGTATCTAGACGTATCAGGGGTCCCATATCACTCCAACTGCACACGCTCCACACCATTGCAGAGCCTCCACCAGCTTGAACAGTCCCCTGCTGACATGCGGGGTCCATGGATTCATGAGGTTGTCTACATACCCGTACATGTCCATCCGTATGCATCCATCCGCTCGATACAATTTGAAACGAGACTCGTCCGACCATGCAACACGTTTCCAGTCATCAACAGTCCAATGTCAGTGTTGACGGGCCCAGGCTAGGCGTAAAGCTTTGTGTCGTGCAGTCATCAAGGATGCACGAGTGG
Organism: Schistocerca cancellata; assembly: GCF_023864275.1. Taxonomy (NCBI): domain Eukaryota; kingdom Metazoa; phylum Arthropoda; class Insecta; order Orthoptera; family Acrididae; genus Schistocerca; species Schistocerca cancellata. Next base: position 66,610,763 of record NC_064629.1, read on the forward strand.
GCCTTCGGTTTCGAAAGCCCATTTCAAGGATATTTCGTTGAATGGTTCACACGCTGACACTTGTTGATGGTCCAGCATTGAAACCCGCAACAATTTACGGAAGGGATACACTTCCGTCCCGTTGAACGATTCTCTCTAGTCGTTGGTCCCGTTATTGCAGGATCTTTTCTCCGGTCCCAGTGATGTCGGAGATTTGATGTTTTACCAGTTTCCTAATATGCACGGTACACTCGTGAAATAGTCGTAAGGGAAAATCCCCACTTCATTGCTGCCTCGGAGATGTTGTGTGCCATCGCTCGTGCGCCGACTATAACACCACGTGCAAACTCATTTAAATCTTGATAACCTGTCATTGTAGCAGCAGTGACCTATCTAACAACTGCGCCAGACACTTGTTGTCTTATATAGGCGTTGCCAACCGCATCATCATATTCTGTCTGTTTGCATATCTCTGTATTTGAATACGCATGCCTATACCAGTTTCTGTGGCGCTTCAGTGTATAATGGACAATGATAGTACACGAGCTAGGTCAAATCCCTCTGACAAATCGCTTTATTCGTATCACATGATTCATACGCCACGCTTCATCAACAACAAGCTATTCGTGACTGAGCCATTGCTCTCGTGGACGAAGGGAATTCGACGGCATCGCAGGGCGGGCCACGGTATGGCGTTCCTGAGCGTAATACGCGACGATGGATAGGACGTTATCGATATACTGGAGTATTTAATAGGCATGAGGGACCTGAACTTTAGCGAGTAACAAAACCTTACCAGATAATGAACTCGTCAACACGTCACAGCAAAATCGTTTTTCAAACGCGGTGTTGTTGGAAAGTTTCCCAGGTCGGTGGATACGGTTCAGCAGCGGCTTCGGAAGGCCGGGATGCTTAGAAAACGTGCAACCGTCAAGGAGAGGCCCTGTGACGATCATCGACTCTACTAATTATCGTTTGCCAAAGACAATATCAATCGTGTCTGCCGAAACGAAATGTTTTCCGACGAATCAGTATTGTCCTTGGCGAGCGATGGTCCATTACTAGCACAGAATCAGCAAGGTGCCCGTTTCGATACCAAATACATCTGTGAGTCGTCTCGCAGTAGCTGGCTCGCCTGCGGCAGTTTGGAGCTGGATGTGTTCCCGTGGACTTGGAATGTTTCACAGGATAGATCACAATACTAATATAGTATTGTGATCCCATCAGTGCGACAACTATATCCTATGTACACTGATAAGGCAATACATTATGACCAATGCCCATCGTGATGCCTGGTGGCGGGCACGTGACGCGGTAACGAAGAGATGTAAGCGAAGTACACACGGACGGGCTAGAGCTGCAAAGATATGGGCTGCAAATGGGGAAATTCATTGAGGTAAGCAAATTTGCCAAAGGGCAGATTATTAGTACGCAGAGCCCGTGAACGAGTATCTCGAAAACGGCGAAGCTGGTCCAAAGTTCACGAGCTACTGCAGTAAGCATCTACGGAAAGAAGTAGGACAGTGAAACCACAATTAGGCGTTAAATCGTTGGACGTCCGCGACTCTTCGCAGAACGTGGTGTTCGGAAGCTTATCCGTTCTGTAAAGTACACTCCTGGAAATTGAAATAAGAACACCGTGAATTCATTGTCCCAGGAAGGGGAAACTTTATTGACACATTCCTGGGGTCAGATACATCACATGATCACACTGACAGAACCACAGGCACATAGACACAGGCAACAGAGCATGCACAATGTCGGCACTAGTACAGTGTATATCCACCTTTCGCAGCAATGCAGGCTGCTATCCTCCCATGGAGACGATCGTAGAGATGCTGGATGTAGTCCTGTGGAACGGCTTGCCATGCCATTTCCACCTGGCGCCTCAGTTGGACCAGCGTTCGTGCTGGACGTGCAGACCGCGTGAGACGACGCTTCATCCAGTCCCAAACATGCTCAATGGGGGACAGATCCGGAGATCTTGCTGGCCAGGGTAGTTGACTTACACCTTCTAGAGCACGTTGGGTGGCACGGGATACATGCGGACGTGCATTGTCCTGTTGGAACAGCAAGTTCCCTTGCCGGTCTAGGAATGGTAAAACGATGGGTCCGATGACGGTTTGGATGTACCGTGCACTATTCAGTGTCCCCTCGACGATCACCAGTGGTGTACGGCCAGTGTAGGAGATCGCTCCCCACACCATGATGCCGGGTGTTGGCCCTGTGTGCCTCGGTCGTATGCAGTCCTGATTGTGGCGCTCACCTGCACGGCGCCAAACACGCATACGACCATCATTGGCACCAAGGCAGAAGCGACTCTCATCGCTGAAGACGACACGTCTCCATTCGTCCCTCCATTCACGCCTGTCGCGACACCACTGGAGGCGGGCTGCACGATGTTGGGGCGTGGGCGGAAGACGGCCTAACGGTGTGCGGGACCGTAGCCCAGCTTCATGGAGACGGTTGCGAATGGTCCTCGCCGATACCCCAGGAGCAACAGTGTCCCTAATTTGCTGGGAAGTGGCGGTGCGGTCCCCTACGGCACTGCGTAGGATCCTACGGTCTTGGCGTGCATCCGTGCGTCGCTGCGGTCCGGTCCCAGGTCGACGGGCACGTGCACCTTCCGCCGACCACTGGCGACAACATCGATGTACTGTGGAGACCTCACGCCCCACGTGTTGAGCAATTCGGCGGTACGTCCACCCGGCCTCCCGCATGCCCACTATACGCCCTCGCTCAAAGTCCGTCAACTGCACATACGGTTCACGTCCACGCTGTCGCGGCATGCTACCAGTGTTAAAGACTACGATGGAGCTCCGTATGCCACGGCAAACTGGCTGACACTGACGGCGGTGGTGCACAAATGTTGCGCAGCTAGCGCCATTCGACGGCCAACGCCGCGGTTCCTGGTGTGTCCGCTGTGCCGTGCGTGTGATCATTGCTTGTACAGCCCTCTCGCAGTGTCCGGAGCAAGTATGGTGGGTCTGACACACCGGTGTCAATGTGTTCTTTTTTCCATTTCCAGGAGTGTATAACCGATGATGAAAGAGCACAATGCTGGTGCACGCACAAGTGTTTCGGAGCACATCATTCATCGTACATTGTTGAACATGGAGCTCCGCAGCAGACCACCCCTACGTGCTGACCCAACGATATCGTCAACAACGACTGCAGTGGGCACGGGACCATTGGGATTCGACCGTTGATCAATGGAAACGTTTCATCTGTTGGGGTGAATCACATTTTTGCTGCGCTGGATCGCTGATCGTCTCCACAAACGCCGTCATCGAGGTGAACGGCGGCTGGATACGTGCAGCGCGCCACGGACGCAGGCTGGTGAGAGCAGTATTATGCAGTGGGAGACATTCTCCTCCGCTTGCATGGGACCTGTGGTTGACAGGTGCGAACCACTGCCATCACTTCACGTTTGATGTCCTCCCTGACGGCGATGTCATATTTCTGCAGTATAGTTGTCCGTGTCTCGGACCGTGCTACAGTGGTTTGAGGAGCATTATAGTGATGTCAAATTCGCCAGATGTAAGTCCTGTGGAACCCAAATGGGTCGCTATCGGGCGCCATCACCGCGTACGCTAACCAGCGGCACGTTATTTACGCGATTTCCATGACCTGTATGTAGACATTTAGTGCCACATACCTCCACAAACCTACAAAAAATGTGTCGGATCCCTGATACGCAGAATCAGTGACGTATTTTGTACCTCATCCTTCCTTAATCCGAGCATGTGGTCTGTCTCTAATGACCTCCATGTCGACGGGATGTTAAGGACCTGCCTTAGCCGGCCGTAGTGGCCGAGCGGTTCTAGGCGCTCCAGTCTGGACCCGCGCGACCGCTATGGTCGCAGGTTCGAATCCTGCCTCGGGCATGGATGTGTGTGATGTCCTTCGGATAGTTAGGTTTAAGTAGTTGTAAGTTCTAGGGCACTGATGACCCCAGAAGTTAAGTCCCATAGTGCTCAGAGCCATTTGAACCACTTGAATTTGACCTGCCTTCCTTCCTTCCTTCCTTCCCACCTTCCTTCCACATCACGAAATGAAGTGCCTTTACTAGTTCTGCAATGCTACGAATTATGCGGCGCAGTTTTCTTGCACGTTTGTTGAGGGTACATCCTCACCCACAATTGCAAGTGTTCTTTACTTTTATGAGCAGACCTGTACACCCAGTAATGCGACTAGATCGTGCATAGCATTGAGGATAATCCAAATTTCAGTTACTGCCACTTTTTTGTGCTGCCAAGCGTACGTTGTATGAACTTGATTCTGTGCTGCCAGCACTTTGTTAGTTGCTCACTTATCACACACATGGCGACTGCGACAGGACTAATTACATAAATACGATAAATCAAATAACTCACACTCCCCTATTCCGTTATACATTGCGACTGTGAAGTGACTACGATATTGCACTGCCTGTGTTATTCTGAATTACAATGCAAAGTTCCCCTGGATATGTATGCATGTCCAAAGAAACAGGCACTGCGGTGATTACGGCCGTTATGAAATACATTAAATGTATTCGCAATTGCGAATATGGACAACCATCAGCTGTAAAATGGAATGATGACTTCCAGGCATGTCCAAAGGAACTTTGCATCGTAATTCAGAATAAAACAGGCACTGCAATATCGTACTTATCTGCTGACACCTGGCAATCGACTTTCAAGTAAAATGTCGCACCTGTACGGGAATATACATAATGGATGTACGAGTACAGGCTTTAGACGCATATTGTAGTTTGGGTCTGGCCGTGAGTCGTGCATGAATAGACAAAAGATTACTCGGTACAGCGGTTGCCATGCTGCGATCTGTTGAGACTCAGCCCTTGCTTGAGGGATTATAAAGATCAAAAAATAAAAATAATATAAAACATCATGGTCATGCCTCGGAATCCGACCCCTAACCGCCTTGCCTCCTCAGACCTCCAGTTCACTGTGCTCCTCAACTAAAGAAAAAAAATTTAAATAAATAAATAAATAAACTTGGTAGGCCACGCCACTCGTGGAGTATCGACGCCGCATGCGGCGAGTTCTAGAAGTGTTTCTTTGAGTTGTTTTTCAACGAAAAAAAGTGGTCAGAGCATAAAAAAGAGAAAAAATTAAAAAAGGGTAAGCGACCCCACGCAATGAAAAGACAAAAAACACGAGTAGAGTAGAAGAATTGCGAGAGTCACGTAATGGGTCGCTGGTTCGCATCTCACGAAAAAAATATTCGGAAAGAGAAGACAAAAATTTAAAAAAATATTGACTTGAAGGGAAATCCATTCTCACGAGAGACAGCGTCGTCGGCTCACTCGACGAGCTGGTTAAAGTGATGAAAAAAAGGTAAGGCGACCGCTCGCGATCAGCGGGAAATCCCGGTTCGAGTTCCGGCCCGCCATAAATTTTCATTTTCGTCATTCCATTCTCCAAATGATGGTTGCCCATATTCGCAACTGTGAATACATTTAATGTATGCAGGGACTAGTTGATGAAAATGGCCATCAAACCATCCTGCATCGCTCAATTACGTTGCGCGTCATCTGCTATGTGAAAATGAATTTCGCTTGTGTGAGTTTTGCGTACTGTGTGTGGTACACTAAGGCCGAAAATGATATGTGAGTAGCGTTTGATGAGTTATGTTTGAGTGTGAAGCCTATTACAATTAACACCACTCTGACTGCTGCTGACTTTAACTGTCTTTTGCAACTTCTTTCCACACTGACCGACGCGTGTCGGTTCCAGAGGTATGTCGCATTTTAACTCCCATATTCACAAATGTTTATTTGGAGTAACGTTACAATGCTACATTGACTCTTAGTAAGGTGTTGTGGATGTAATTTACCATTACTCCTTTCTCTCATTAAATGAGCTCTCTCACGTAAGCTCCACAAACCCCAGCTATTGCTCCATTCCCATCTCACCGAAGTGCAAGTAGATCTTTACAGTAAATCCTTCCAGAACCCGGGCAATAGTTCTGCGACGAACCCCAGCTCAAAATTTTCTAACTAACGCTTTTCAACTACCCTCCTTAGCTTATCATCACGCTGAAATACATCGAACTAATCTTCGGTTGGAAGTTGGCATGGACACCACACCTAATAACTGTAACACAGAGCCGGCCGCGGTGGTCTCGCGGCTCTAGGCGCTCAGTCCGGAACCGTGCGACTGCTACGGTCGCAGGTTCGAATCCTGCCTCGGGCATGGATGTGTGTGATGTCCTTAGGTTAGTTAGGTTTAAGTAGTTCTAAGTTCTAGGGGACTGATGACCATAGATGTTAAGTCCCATAGTGCTCAGAGCCATTTGAACCATTTTGCAACACAGAAAGTTAACTCAGGAAGATTTCTAACCCACTGAATACGAGGATGGGATTCTCGGAATGTCTTACAAACCGATAAGAACTTTATCCGAGTTACTTACATCACTTCCAGTATTACCTAGAACTGTGCTCACCCAAAATTTTATCACGCCCTCCGAATACTTGAACTCTTTACTTTTCACACCCTCTTACTTTCGGACATGGATCTTCTATAGGCTCATTAAACTCCCATCCTTTTTCGCCCACGATCAGCACCTTCGGACATCCTATGTAACCTGCGAAGTCGACAACAATAACCCTATCGTTTTCCGATGGTTTATAGACATGGTACGCTGCTATCACTATATAAACAACTCTTCGGCCCTCTTCCTCCAACCTCAAACATAAACATCCTTCTCATCCTATCGCAACGCAACTCAAGATTCTGACATCCATATTGACATCTACCAATTCAATCATTTCTGATATCTACCTTATCTTCATTTTTCGTCCTCTTGACCTCCTCACCCTTCCACGTTTTTCCCTTCGGCTCCCAACAGACCATCCTGTTTTTAAACCAAAATCCAGCTTCTGTCCCTAACAAAATCGTTTCATTCACTTAACAGCAGCGGGACTGCTACGGTCGCAGGTTCGAATCCTGCCTCGGGCATGGGTGTGTGTGATGTCCTTAGGTTAGTTAGGTTTAAGTAGTTCTAAGTTCTAGGGGACTTATGACCTAAGATGTTGAGTCCCATAGTGCTCAGAGCCATTTGAACCATTTTTGAACTTAACAGCATCTTCCACCTTAATATCTCACTCACGCAAAAACTAATCCATCAACTGCTAACCTCTCCTTCAGCAACATCACGATCAACAGCATATATGCACATTCTCCCAAATCCAGTTAGTTAGTTAGATACGTGCTCCATGGATCATATTCACGATGAATGTTATGATGTAGAAGTATCAACTGAACAAACATGGAACACACTTTTCTAATGAAAAAAAATTTATTGCTACATGCTGGACATTTATAGATTTTTTTCTGCATAAATGATGTAGAAGTATCAACTGAACAAACATGGAACACACTTTTCTAATGAAAAAAAAATGTATTGCTACATGCTGGCCGGGCAACGGCCTTGTCACAGTGGATACACCGGTTCCCGTGAGATGACCGAAGTTAAGCGCTGTTGGGCGTGGCCGGCACTTGGATGGGTGACCATCCAGCCGCCATGCGCTGTTGCCATTTTTCGGGGTGCACTCAGCCTCGTGAAGCCAATTGAGGAGCTACTGGACCGAATAGCAGCGGCTTCGGTCAAGAATACCATCATAACGACCGGGAGAGCGGTGTGCTGACCCCACGCCCCTCCTATCCGCATCCTCCTCTGAGGACGACACGGCGGTCGGATGGTCCCGGTAGGCCACTCGTGACCTGAAGACGGAGTGCTTTTTTTTACATGCTGGACATTAATAGATTTTTTATGCATAAATGACTTATTATTTCCATTCAAACATTCGCCTACGATATAGAAGAAGTTTTTATGCAGAAACATCTTTAATCCACATATGAAAGCACTTCTTATATATGCCAGACATTTTATTTCTATGGGCAGAGTCTCAAAGACTCTTACAGTTGCATATTCTACCCCTTTCTGTGCCAACGGTAGGTTAATTAAAAGGTAATACGTAAAAGTTAACGTAGATTTTTTTTTTACTTCTAGTGTTCCACTCGTGAGTATACGTTACCCTGAAGCTCAGATGAATTGTTGATGATGAATTTCATAAGTGAATAAATGTACTGTGATGTTAACATTCCCAACTGCAGAAAGAGAAGCCTGGAAGATTTACAGGGGATGGACGAAAATATAGAAACACCACAAGGAATGCTTGCTTCAACATTAATATAGATGCTAGCCAAAACTGTTCCGGCGTAACATCAAGCGCCGGCACGTCGTCCCGAAACGATACAGCAGACAAGGCTGTGAGACGACGTCAGCCAACAGAACGCTAACTAGGACCGCACCGCGACAGGAGCGCCACCTATACGAAGAGAATATAAGCGCCGCTCCAGATAGCCTCTGCAGCAATAGAAGACCAGCACTAGAAGAGCCACACTAGAAGACGAACCGTGACTTGTAATCTATATTAATTGCGTGCATGGAAATTGTATATATCAAAGGACACTGATTATTTGCATGTCGCCAATTGCTTGCGACACCTGTTTGTGAAAAGGCAAAGTTAAGTATTGTCAATTCAATTTAACGTAATAAACTCCATTAATAAGACTTGCTTGATTGTTGTCTAGCTATCCGAGAAAACAGCTTCCTAGGCACCGTATATCAGACGAGTGGGCAGTATCCCACAAAGACCGCAGGTGGCGGGGTTGTATTTGACCACGAACGGCACGTGTGCGATGTCCTCAACACGTTTCCAGTGCCAGCCGTGGTCGGAACAGTGTTCTGTGTAGCTGTGCTTGCATTATGTCAGAGACAAGTGAATTCGAGTGCGGGCTAATTGTTCGTGGTCTTATGGTGGTGCTCCCATGACCAAGAGAGCCGAAATATTTGGTGTTTCAAGAAGCACCATATCGAACATTTATACCGCATACAGGAAAAGAATAAATAGTGAATGAAGCAGAGGGTCAAGTAGGTAAAAAACGAGGGCTAGTAGAAAACCTTGGGTAACACAAAGGATATTGAATTTAATCGATGAAAGCAGAAAATATATGAGTAAAAATGCAATAAATGAAGCAGGTGAAAGGGAATACAAACGTCTAAAAAATGAGATCGACAGGAAGTGCAAAATGTCTAAGAAGGAATGGCTAGAGGATAAATGTAAGGACGCAGAAGCATATATCACTAGAAGTAAGATAGTTGCTGCCTACAGGAAAATTAAAGAGATCTTAGGAGATAAGAGAACCATCTGTATGAATATCAAGAGCTCACGTGGAAAACCAGTCCTGAGCAAGGAAGGAAAAGCAGAAAGGTGAAAAGAGTATATAGAGGGTCTATACAAGGGAGATGTACTTGAGGGCAGTATTATGGAAATGGAAGATGATGTAGGTGAAGATGAGAAGGGTAATATGATATTGCGTGAAGAATTTGACAAGGCACTGAAACATTTCATGAAGAATATAATAATACGAAGCAGGTGCTGACAGGTGTGAAAATTACCGAACTATCAGTTTAATAAGTCACAGTTCCAAAATACTAACACGAATCCTTTACAGAAGAATGGAAGAAATGGGAGAAGCCGACCTCGGCGAAGATCAGTTTGAATTCCGGAGTAATGTAGGAACACGCAAGGCAATACTGATCCTACGACTTCTCATAGAACAAAGGTTAAGGAAAGCCAAACCTACATTTATAGCATTTTTAGACTTAGATAAAGCTTTTAACAATGTTGACTGGAATATTCTCTTTCAAATTCTAAAGGTGGCAGGGATAAAATTCATGGAGCGAAAAACTATTTACAGTTTGTACAGAAACTAGATGGCAGTTATAAAGGGTCGAGGGGGACGGAAAGGAAGCAGTGATTGAGAAGGGAGTGGGGCAGGGTTGTAGCCTATCCACGATGTTACTCAATCTGCATATTGAGCAAGCAGTGGAGGAAACAAAAGAAAAATTTGGAGTAGGAATGAATATCCAGGGAGAAAAAATAAAAACCTTGAGGTTTGCCGATGACATTGCAATTTGTCAGTAACAGCAAAGGACTTGGAAGAGCAGTTGAATGGAATGGACAGTGTCTTTAAAGGAGGATATAAGATGAACATCAACAAAAGCAAAATGAGGATAATGTAATGTAGTCGAATTAAATCAGGTGATGCTGAGGGAAATAGATCAGAAAATGAGACACTCAAAGTAGTAGATGAGGTTTGCTATTTGGGAAGCAAAATAAGTGATGATGATCGAAGTAGGGAGGATATAAAATGTAGACTGGCAATGGCAAGAAAAGCGTTTCTAAAGAAGTGAAATTTTTTTAACATCGTGTGTAGATTTAAATGTCAGTAAATCCTTTCTAAAAGTGTTCGTATGGAGTATAGCTATTTATGGATGTGAAGCATGGCGATAAGCAGTTTAGACAAGAAGAGAACAGAAGCTTTTGAAATGTGGTGCTGCAGATGAATGCTGAAGATTAGAGGGGAAGATCACGTAACTAATGAGGAGGTATTGAATAGAATTGTGGAGAAGAAAAATTCGTGGCACAACCTAACTAGAAGAAGAAATCGGTTGGTAGGACACATTCTGAGGTGTTAAGTTATCACCAGTTTAGTACTGGAGGGAAGCGTGGGAGGGGGTAAGAGTAAACATCTTAGAGGGAGTCTAAGAGATGAATACATTAAGCATATTCAGAAGGATGTAGGTTGCAATAGTCATTCGAAGGTGAAGAGGCTTGCACAGGATAGAGTAGCATGGAGAGCTTCTTCAAATCAGTCTTTGGACTGAAAACCATAACAACAACAACACAGGGAAAACGGCAAAACATCATCCGCTAAGTCACAACTCGAACGAAAATGACAGACGATCATTGAAGGACATTGTGACAAAAAGTAAGAGGATGACAGCTGAGAATGATACTGCAGAACTTAATGTCGCACTAGCGAACTCTGTCAGCACCAAAAGTCCACGAAGGGAGCTCCGTAAGCAAGGAGCTGCACGGCGAGCTCTAATTCCAAAACCACTGAAAAACGTGCTGCCGAAGCCATAAAACCTGGGCTATGGAGCAATGGGAAAAAGTCATTTGGTCAGATCATTCTTGTTTCACTTTGTTTCCAACTTCTCACCGAGTTTATGTCTCAAGAGTGAGACATGGCTGAGGTTCGATGATGGTTTGGGCAGCCATATCCTGGTATTCCACGGTTACTCTGCAAGATTGCAGAGGATTATGTGACCGTTTTGGCTGATGAGGTCCATCCCATAGTACAACGTTTGTTCCCCAATGGTGATCCTGTGTTCCAAGACGACAGAGCGACTGTTCACAGAAGTGACAGGACTGGTTTTGTGAGCACGAGGATGAATTGTCACATCGCCCCTGGGCACCGCAGTCACCAGATCTCATTATTATTGAGTCTTTGTGGTCTACGTTGGAGAGGAGGGTGCGAAATGGCTATCCACCTCCATCACTGTTACCTGAACTTGCCACTATCTTGCAGGAAGAATGGTATAAGTGTCACTTGAACACCATACGGGACCTGTATTTACCCGTTCCGAGACGACTGGAAGCTGTTTTGGACGTGTGTTAGACATGGTACTTGGTTGTGTTTTTTGTGTTTATATAATTTTCCAATCCCTGTGCGCGTGTGAACTCCACACATAATTCTAAATACTTTCTTGGTCGACTTGGTTAATTGGAAGTAGGAAAACTTCTGACAGTACAAATCCGTATTAGTTGTGTCCTTTCAAAGTTTAAAGGTAGCCCATTTGCGCAAAACCATTCGGTAACTTTCCCAAAAACGTCATTTACTGTTATCTCTGTCTATGCTTCTTTGCTTAGCTTCATGAGAATGCTTCAATCATCTATCCCTATATATTCCTGTTGCAGTTTTTTTAAAGGAAGTTTTCTTTCTATCGATACTGTCAAACGTCATCTTTAACTCATCGACAGAAACATAATCAGCGTTGTTGTTGTTGTTGTTGTGGTCTTCAGTCCTGAGACTGGTTTGGTGCAGCTCTCCATGCTACTCTATCCTGTGCAAGCTTCTTCATGTCCCAGTACTTACTGCAACCTACATCCTTCTGAATCATTTAACCATACAGTAAAGCTGCATGCCCTCGGGAAAAGTTACGACTGTAGTTTCCCCTTGCTTTCAGCCGTTCGCAGTACCAGCACAGCAAGGCTGTTTAGTTTCAGTCAGCGTTACTGTTATGGAAAAGAAACTATAAGTATCGCTTTCTTATTCTTCCATCACGTATATTAAATTTATTTTTGTTTAAAAAGACGTTTTTTCCATTTTTAATTTTCTTCAGCTGAGGACTGTGGCCGTTAACAGTCTTCCTAAACTTGGCAAATAATAGAAAAATAAGGATAGTGTCCCTCCCTCGTTGTTTTGCGACAAAGATAGTGCTCCTGTATAATGGCCTATTTTTCTTAGTTTCTGAGGGCTTTGTCTCGAGTTATAAGCAAAAGTAACAGTTATTGGTCACAGAAAGTCTTTCGTCTTATTAATGGCCAATCGGTTTCTCAGGAGGCATGTCTGAGAGTGTCCACTACCAACATCACACACTAACTCAGAAATGACCGGAAAAGGTACTTCGTTAAAGGGCCGGGCTCTGTGGAGAGAAGTGCTCTCAGCCAAGAAGCAGCAGGAATAAACTGCCGACAGCACCTGTTACGAAACCATGCTAAGGAATTCGTACAGTAAGTGTGGATTCAGAGTCCGATTTACCAAGACGTATCCCCTGTGGAGCCCAGGTTACCTAACGTACTGAGCCATTTCCATGGAAACCATGTTGTTCGCATTAAACTGAGGTGACAAGTCAGGGGACAGCGATATGCGCATGTACAGAGGGTGGTATTATTGCTTACACAAGGTTTAATAGGACAGTGCATTGGCGGAGCATTACTTGTACTCGGGTGACTCATATGAACAGGTTTGCGACGTAATTATGGCCGCACGACGGGGATTAACAGGTTTTGAACACGAAATGGTAGTTGGACCTAGATACATGCGGGACATTTCATTTCGGATATCGTTAGAGAATTAAACATTACGAGATGCACAGTGTCAAGAGTATACCTCGAATACTAAATTTCAGGTATTATCTGTCACCATGGACAACGCAGTGGTCGGCGGTCTTCACTTAACGACCGAGAGGAGGAGAAGGAGGAGATTAGTGTTTAACGTCTCGTCGAGAACGAGGTCGCCAGAGACGGGGCACAAGCTCGTATTAGGGAAGGATGGAGAAGGAAAGCGGCGTGCCCTTTCGAAGGAACCATCCCAGTATTTGCCTTAAGCGATGTAAGGAAATCACAGAAAACTTAAATCAGGACGGCCGGATGCGGGTTCGGACCGTCGTCCTCCAGAATGCTAACCACTGCGCTACTCCGCTCTGTTTAACGACCGAGAGTAGTGGCGTTTGTGTAGAGTTGTCAGTACTAACAGACAAGCAACGCTGCGTGAAATAACAGCAGAAATCAATTTGGGACGTACGACGATCGTATCCGTTACGTCAGTGCGGCGAAATGTGTCGTTAATGAGCTACGGCAGTAGACGACCGACACGAATACCTTTGCTAACAGCAGGACATCGCCTGCAGCGCCTCACCTGGGATCGTGACCATATCGGTTGTACCCTAGATGACTGGAAAACCGTGGCCTGGTCGGATGAGTCCCGATTTCAGTTGGTAAGAGCTGAAGGTAGGGTTCGAGTGTGACACAGGCCACACGAATCCATGGACCCCCGCTGTCAACAAGACACTGTGTGCAAACTGGAGGTGGCTCCATAACGGTGTGGGCTGTGTTTACAGGGAATGGATTGGGTCCTCTGACTGGAAACAGTTATGTTCGGATACTTGGAAACCATTTGCAACCTTTCATGGATTTCATGCTACCAAATACCGATGTCGTGTCACCGAGCCACATTTGTATGCGATTGGCTTGTAGAACATTCTGGACAGTTGGAACGAATGATTTGGCCTCCGAAATCGCCCAACATGAAACCCATCGAACATTTATGAGACATAATCGACAGGTCAGTTCGTGCATAACATCCATCATCAGCAGCACTTTCGCAGTTATGGACGGCTATAGAGGCAGCATGGGTCGATATTTCTGCAGGGGACTTCCAACTACTTGTTGAGTCCTTGCTACGTCGTGTTGCTGCACTGTGCCTGCGAAAGGACGTCCGACACGATATGAGGAGGTATCCCATGGCATTTGGCATCTTATTGTAGAGTACTCGTGTTGGAAAAATTTATTTTCTCACTTTTCATAAATTTCCTCCCATAACGCTCACCCGTTACCTCTACCAAACATTTTGCTGTCAGTGTACTCCCGTTACCCTCAGGCGAGGGATAGTGAAGGCCAGAGCCAAGCTAAGGGCTGAATGCCGTGTAGTCAGTCCAAGGCGCTTCGTCGTTCCCCCACGAAAGTTCTCAGATACTAATCAGTCCCACAATATTCGTGGCCTGAAGCCTCAAAAGGCTGTCCTGACTTGTACTCTAACCTCTAAAAACCTCGTCGTCGAAGACTAAGCGAAAAAGCTTAACTGATTACGACACTCGACTGTAATTCGAGAGAAGTATGGTTCAAATCTCGACGTTAAACAATAATTTCAAGCTCTTAGAAGGAATGTTACTGCTCGCAATTCTACTATCATACCTCTACCTCACTTTCTCCTCAAAGCTAAATCGGTGGGCTTGCTCACACTTCCTCACTTCTTGGTGCTCTCGTATCTTCCGCCAGCTTTAATTTCGTCCTTGAATTGTTTCGGTCTTCCTTTCTGTCTTCTTCCCTCCATCTTTCCCTCGATCAAAGCAGTGCACTGGGATGAAGGCACACTAGGTGGCTAACAATGTTGTTTCTCCGGGCAGTGACTGCTTGAGTAGGCTTCTTGTCTCTACATCTACATCTCCATACATACTCTGCAAGCCTCCGTACGGTGCCTGGCGGATGGTACCCCGTCCCACTACTAGTCGTTTCCTTTCCTGTTCCACTCGCAAATGGAACGAGGGACAAAGGACTATCTATATGCTTCCATATGAGTCATAATTTCTCGTATCTTATCTTCGTGGTCTTTACGCAAAATTTATGTTGGTGGCAATAGAATCGTCCTCCAGTCAGCTTCAAAAGCCGGTTGTCTAAATTTTCTCAATAGTGTTCCTCGAAAAGAACGTTGCCTTCTCTCAAGAGATTCCCTCTTGAGTTCCCGAAGCATCTCTGTAACACTTGCGTGTTGTTCTAACCTACCGGTAACAAATCTAGCAGCCTGCTCTTGAACTGCTTCGATGTCCTCCTTCAATCAGACCTGAATCGGATCCCGAGCACACAAGCAGTACTTAAGAATATGTCGCACTAGAGCCCTATGTGCGGTCTCCTTTATAGATGGACCACACTTTCCCAAAATTCTCTCAATAAAAAGAAGTCGATCCTTCGTATTCACTACCACAATCCCCGCATGCTCGTTCCATTTCATATCGCTTTGAAACGTTACGGCCAGATATTTAGACGAAGTAACTGTGTCAAACAAGACAACACTAATGCTGTATCCGAACATTATGGATTTTTTTGTCCTACTCATCCGCGTTAACTTACTTTTTTTTTACATTTAGAGCTAGCTTCCATTCACCGTACTAAGTAGAAATTTTGTCTCAGCCATTTCTTATCCTTCTCCAGTCACTCAACTTCTGCACCTTACTGTACACCACAGAATCATAAGCAAACAAGTGCAGAATGCCACACGCGCTGTCCGCCAGATCATTTATGTAGATAGTAAATAACAGCGGTCCTATCACACCTCGCTGGGGCACTCCTGATGATACCTTTTCCACTGATGAACACTCGCCGTCGAGGACAACATACTGGGTTCTATTACTTAAGAAGTCCGCGAGCGACGCACAGATCTGTGAACCTGTTCTACATGCTCATACCTTCGTAAAGATACCGCTCTTCTCAGCCCTTCTCGTTTGATGATCTGCTACAAATGTAGTCATTTAGAATTGCTTACTAGTATCAGGCAGACACTTTCTGAAAACAGAAGTGTTCTTCCTGGACAGATGATGCCTCTAGCGGAGCGATTCTAGCTTTAAAATCTGTTGCACTCCTATTATCCACTTTGATACCTGAAGATAGTCACTTGTGCAAACTTTCTGTTTTCAGCGTACACTACTGCGTTCTGTTTTCCTCCTCTTGTGGACTTCATGATTTTGTTTTGCTTCTGTTGAGTTGCATCGCGCACGTCTCTATTAAGATTTGATGCATCTGGTGAAGCGTCTTCTGTAGCTCGTCTTCATTTCTGCGCAATTAGGCAATGCTATCTGCAAAACGAATAGTTTTGAATTATTATTTGTAAGCAGCTGTTAAAGAAGAATAAGTTTCGCTTCGTATGGAGCACGATAAACAGCATTACCCATTGCTATATGTTCTTTATTGCTGTTCCACTCCATTTTGAGTTTATTTGTGATATACCAAACTAATAAATCAAATATGTGCATTTCAGATATGTTTTAGGATAGAACTTAAATATTTTTTCTGAATCGACACTTTATATTTTATTTGTGACGTACTACATGTTCTATACTTTGGATAAGATTCATGCATTCGAAACACCACTGTCTGAGTTATCGTTATTATTAAGGTTTCCATTGTCTTCGGGAAAATAGTGTATCCGAAAGCACTAAGTCTCTTCGAAAGGAGGTTCAAGCTCAACGTCCCATGAACAGGCATGTTATTGAAAGTGGAGTGAAAGCTCAGTTGGAGAAGGATGGATGAGGAAACTGGCCTCGAGCTTCTTAAAGGGAACACTGTAGCCTTCATCCGAAGCGATTTGGGAAAACGGAGGAAGCCCGAAATCTAGAATGCCAGAAGGGTACTAAACTCCGATCCTCCCGAGTACTAGTAGAATCTCATAACCACTGTTCTATCACAAACTGTTAGAACACTTTCAGTTTGAGGAAGCAACACGTTAACGAGACCAGATTTCCGTACGTCGTCACAGAGGGCTCTTCCTACGCTACGCAGGCAGCTAAATCTTACACAACAAGGACACGCCTACGATGTTGCGCCCGCTGCGCAATCACTTCGAAGAAAAGGAAGGCCGAGCTCAACAGCTGAAGTTGGTCTGCACGCTGCGAATGTATACGTTGTATGAAAAAGACCATTAGGAAGTCAGTTGTTGCTACCCGCAACGATTTGCGTGAAACGTACGCAATCATTCAAAAGTAATTGACGCTTAACTTATTAAAGCTTCATAGAACAGCTAGAAAGGAAATTGGGGAACAATCGAGAATCCACCTAAATGAGCAGAAGATGCTGTTTAAAAGCAGTTTTCTGACAGACGGCTGTACAGTAGTATTACCAGCTGTCCCGATTTTAGACGAATGTCCCTATTTTTAAGAATGTCATGACCCGTCTCGCGTAAGGCTTACGCGGGACTTCAAATGTTCCGGCTCCTGGACGCTGCTGACGATTCGAAATATAATGCGTATTAACTCGAAAAGTGGTCGAATACATGAAAGTTCCGAAATGGATTTCTGGAGGCATCGGTGGCGGTAACCGAGGAAGACGTGCGAGTAGGTGGTGATCAGCCGATGTACTAAAGGGACGCGTCAGCAGATGCCCTAACCGTACATTTCGAAAACACGCAGCCGCACGGCTTTGTTTGTTTTGTTATTACCGCCACACCGCTGTTTCCTGAACACTGTTTCAACTCCTGTCCCCTCTCGCCCGTCGATTGGCTGCAGATTCTCTTAGTAGCTACTTTCGTGGTGGCGACCGCCCCTCGCGCTGGACCATGCTGTTCATTTCGCGCTTTAGTTTTTTTTATTTTTTATTTATGTGTAACATGCTCCATTACAATACTTGTAATACTATATGTACGTATTGTGTGTGTATATATGTGTGTGTGTGTGTGTGTGTGTGTGTGTAGAGTAACACTGTGTTGTATGGTGATGATAATAGAAGCGGAGAGTTAAACCAGGTGCCGCAACATAGCCTACTCCTCGGGAATAGCAGCAAGATGGCCACCTTCCTTAACGTCCTCATCCGGCGGAATGTGTGCCGCCTGCCCTAGGCAGTGCACGGTCTATCTCGGCACGCCTCACGACCGACTCCCACTCCCACCGAGTGCCACCTATCCGTAATCCCTGTCCATTTCCTCCATGCTCGCTACTCTGAGATTCCCACACTAGGTATGACGTACGTGTGTATCCGCACTGAAGAAGGTGAGTCCATTGCACATCTACGCGAATCAATTAAATGAATGCGTGGTGTCTTTTCTTTCGGACACGTCCGAAAGATCAGACACCACGCATTCATATAAAGGTTTCGTATTTAAACCAGGAGTTTGGCGCATAGCCTGGTGATCGGCAACTTTATGCCACCACGTCTCCTCCGTCTGCCGGCCAAACTGGCAGTGAAACATGCTTTCGTTTGTAGTTCAAAACCAAACGCGGGAGGCACGTGACATTTAAATGTGTTCACAGCACCTGTCGACTTTTTCAATTCATTTAGTCAGTTGGAGCAGCATTGGTAAGTAATCTACAAAATATGGATCTATTTCGAAACACAGTAGATACAAACAATTTGAATGAAGCTATTGACACCCTAATCATCTATTCTATTAGTGGGAGGTTCTGGGCGAGTCCGATGAAACAATGGATTTTTTTAAAAGTAATTTGATCCCTGAGGTACACAGATTACGACTGTAAAAGGATTTTTCGATTGCGAAAGTATTTTAGAAGCTACAGCGTCGACTGATATATAGGCAGCTGTAGGCTGGATTAATTAGTTCTAGAAAAAATTCGAACAGTTTACTAATTTCTGTCCAATGAAGATTTGCTTAAAAGATGCACCAGAGCCAATATGCGAAATGACAACGAGAGCTTCTAGGCGTGCATTTGGAGACTAGTACCGAAACATCTTCCTTGTGGGGCAAAAACTGTCGAAATAGCGGAATATATAGCTGCAGGTAAACTCAACGAAGGTTATTCACCTATTCTGATGGCCGAAAACGTGTTAGGAATCGCCATAGGGACGAACAGCAAAATCTTGGTGGAGTTATCTGACAGGAAAGACGTGGCTGCCGCGGAGAGTGGAATGTCTACATTTGTTAACCCTTCGATGCATGATGGGAGCCTTTCAGGCCCTGGGGAGGATTAATCACCCATGTAATTATATTAAATTCACATGTAATTGGACCTTAGTTTATGTAATCCTTAAAAATACGTTTACGATTAAGAAACACAATAAAGTTGTATTTGATGTCGCAAAGATTTTATGAAATCAGTGTTTTCTTAATACTTTCAGGCTTGATGTAATCTAATGCCTTAGCGAGTGCTTTTCTCCAAGTTTATGAATGTTGGTACCTGGAATATTTTTATACTGGCAATTGTTGCACGGGTCAGAATCCAGTAACAACAATAATGGACTTAGTACTCATTGTAAAAGTTGACCTCCGACGTGAAAGTAGTCGCTCTCATAGCTGAATAAGTAATTCTCTGTCTTCCTTTCTTCTCTCTTTCTGTGACAAAGTAATTATTAAACTCTTGCTAATCAAGGAACGTTCGTTTCTTACAGTACGGAATCATCCAGTACATCTCGAAAGAGAGTACGTAATTCTGCTGTAAATGCAGATGATCCATATGTTTCAATGATTATTTCTGATTGGTCGGACGAATGTGAATCTAGTATTGCTTCTGAAGATGAAACTGATCCTGCATATACACCTTTGTCGGACAGCTCAGAACCTGAAAAAAGTAGTAACGAATGTTCCGATGTAAATGACGTAGGCTTACCAACGAAAGTCTGGCCTGTTAACAGACAGCTGCCAGCAAATTCAAAAAATGTAGCAAGTACACAACAGCCTGAAAACTATTTTATTGGGCGCGATGGGACTCAGTGGAGCAAAACACAACTTCCTTCTAGCAGAACGCGTACGCATAATATAATGAAGACTTCTCCAGGCACTGTTAGGGAAGTCGCACATAAATACCAAAAGATGCTTCGAGTTACTTCATCACAAATAGTATTGTAGATGAAATAGTTCATTCTACAAATCTGGAAGGACGACGCTCAGCAGCTGTAAAAAGGTCAAACATGGCGTAATGCCACAGACGAGAAAATGAACGCAGTTTTTGGAATTCTGCTATTAGCTGGCAGTTACAGAAGCTGGGATGTTCGTATAAGGGAATTATTTCACGAATCTTCTGGCAACCCTCTTTATGTGGCAACTTTTCCTATAAACAGGTTTGAAGAAATAAGGAGAGCCGTAAGGTTCGACGATAGACGGATTCGACAAGCTAGGAGCCAAGATGATAATGTGGCAACTTTTCGCAATGTGTGGGAACTTTCCATAAGCAACTGCAGGCAAAGGTTTCATCCAGGAGAGAGCTGCACAATAGATGAACAGCTAGAGTCTATCAGAGGGCGTTGTAAATTTCTACAGGTTATTCCAAGCATACCAGGGAAATATGGAAAAAAGATATTCCGTCTCTGCGACTCTTTGACATCATACGCTCAGAGGCAGCTCAACCAACATCGCGATGGACAACTATTGTACCTGTGTTTTCCCGTTTCAAGATTTATTGAAGGATAAAATTACAGCAGTCGGCACTCTTCGCCATAAAAAACCACAAATTCCACCTGAAATGAAACCATGTAAGACACGAGAGGCTTTCTCTTCAACATTCGGATTCAGAGATGATTTGACTATTGTGAACTACGTACCAAATAAGAATAAGAGTGTGGTGCTATTAAGTTCAATACATCACGACGCCACAGTTGATGAGAGTCATAAAAAGAAGAAACCAGAAATGATTCTATTTTATGACAAAATAAAATCAGGTGTAGATTCTCTTGATCAAAAGGTACGTACATACACTTGCAAAAGACAGACAGGGCAAATGTAATGAATGTAGCAGAGGAAAATCATATAAAGGAGGCTTTTTTTGAAGAAATTGGCCCAACTACTTATTCGTCCACATATGGAGTCCAGACCCAAAAACTCGAAATTTGCAAAGAAATGTCATACAAGCATTGGCTAGATGTGGCGTCAAAAGGTGCCAGGAAAAGGATATCAACCACCAAAGAAAAAGGCCCAGAAGAAGATGCTTTTTGTTCCCACGTGAACTGGAAAGGAAAATTGTTCAGTGTTGTTCAAAATGTTCTAACAATATATGCAGTGAACATAGCGTGCTTGTTTGTGAAGATTTTTTCCAGTAATGTTTAAAACTTGGTGACAGGCAGCCTAATCTTTATTTGTATAATCTGCTGTGAATCTCAGTTTTGGTATGCCCATGTTATATGCAACTTAGCTAAAAAAAATGGTTCAAATGGCTCTGAGCACTATGGGACTTAACTTCTGAGGTCATCAGTCCCCTAGAACTTACAACTACTTAAACCTAACTAACCTAAGGACATGACACACATCCATGCCCGAGGCAGGACTCGAACCTGCGACCGTAGCGGTCGCGCGGTTCCAAACTCTAGCGCCTAGAACCGCTCGGCCATCCCGGCCAGTTGCAACTTAGCTATTTTCTTTCATTCTACACTCCTGGAAATTGAAATAAGAACACCGTGAATTCATTGTCCCAGGAAGGGGAAACTTTATTGACACATTCCTGGGGTCAGATACATCACATGATCACACTGACAGAACCACAGGCACATAGACACAGGCAACAGAGCATGCACAATGTCGACACTAGTACAGTGTATATCCACCTTTCGCAGCAATGCAGGCTGCTATTCTCCCATGGAGACGATCGTAGAAATGCTGGATGTAGTCCTGTGAAACGGCTTGCCATGCCATTTCAACCTGGCGCCTCAGTTGGACCAGCGTTCGTGCTGGACGTGCAGACCGCGTGAGACGACGCTTCATCCAGTCCCAAACATGCTCAATGGGGGACAGATCCGGAGATCTTGCTGGCCAGGGTAGTTGACTTACACCTTCTAGAGCACGTTGGGTGGCACGGGATACATGCGGACGTGCATTGTCCTGTTGGAACAGCAAGTTCCGTTGCCGGTCTAGGAATGGTAGAACGATGGGTTCGATGACGGTTTGGATGTACCGTGCACTATTCAGTGTCCCCTCGACGATCACCAGTGGTGTACGGCCAGTGTAGGAGATCGCTCCCCACACCATGATGCCGGGTGTTGGCCCTGTGTGCCTCGGTGGTATGCAGTCCAGATTGGGCCCTCACCTGCACGGCGCCAAACACGCATACGACCATCATTGGCACCAAGGCAGAAGCGACTCTCATCGCTGGAGACGACAGGTCTCCATTCGTCCCTCCATTCACGCCTGTCGCGACACCACTGGAGGCGGGCTGCACGATGTTGGGGCGTGAGCGGAAGACGGCCTAACGGTGTGCGGGACCGTAGCCCAGCTTTATGGAGACGGTTGCGAATGGTCCTCGCCGATACCCCAGGAGCAACAGTGTCCCTAATTTGCTGGGAAGTGGCGGTGCGGTCCCCTACGGCACTGCGTAGGATCCTACGGTCTTGGCGTGCATCCGTGCGTCGCTGCGGTCCGGTCCCAGGTCGACGGGCACGTGCACCTTCCGCCGACCACTGGCGACAACATCGATGTACTGTGGAGACCTCACGCCCCACGTGTTGAGCAATTCGGCGGTACGTCCACCCGGCCTCCCGCATGCCCACTATACGCCCTCGCTCAAAGTCCGTCAACTGCACATACGGTTCACGTCCACGCTGTCGCGGCATGCTACCAGTGTTAAAGACTGCGATGGAGCTCCGTATGCCACGACAAACTGGCTGACACTGACGGCGGCGGTGCACAAATGCTGCGCAGCTAGCGCCATTCGACGGCCAACACCGCGGTTCCTGGTGTGTCCGCTGTGCCGTGCGTGTGATCATTGCTTGTACAGCCCTCTCGCAGTGTCCGGAGCAAGTATGGTTGGTCTGACACACCGGTGTCAATGTGTTCTTTTTTCCATTTCCAGGAGTGTATTTTGTATCTGGATGCTTTATGCATACTGATTTGCATTGCACGTCTCCAATGTACACTTCACAGTTTAACTGAATGTCAATAAAAGCTATTGTGTACAATAATAATTAAATTAGTATTCATTAAATTAAGTCGTATTCCACTGAAACTATTTTCCACACTTTTCTTTAATATTTTTCTAATTAAACTAGCTGGAGACATGTTCTATAACAGTAAGATTTCATAATAAATTATGTAACAAAGCTGAGAAATAATAATATTTATGGAAATGTCAATGGGGGCTTCTGACGCCCTCATCATGTGTTAATGTCAGTCTGAACACTCATGCATCCAAGGGTAACCCGAACTGAAAAAAAAATGCAACACTAGATTCATAACTAGGTCACGTTTGAGGAAGAGGAAGGATGTCTGTACGGTCCTAGGATCGCTGTTCAATCGTAAGTTTAACCGATTCATTTGATTTTTTAAAATCCACGATAAATAAATATTTTTTAAACATTTGAACTTCCAAAAAACATGCGAAGAAACTGACATGCTTTTCAAATAGCTGCCATTTTTAGGTATTTTTCAAAACCCTATCGTGTTGGCTCCCCATATTCATTCTAACTTAAGAACATTCTATTTCATTCTATTTTTATGGGTTTCAGAGGTAGCCACGATTCTGTACAACGCCTCGCATAAATCAGGACGCACCGCGATGCACATACTTTGACAAGGGCCATTTTTAATTTCTTATGAGATTTTTTAAAAAATTACATACACGAACGTATGTATGATAAAATGGTAAAACACCCATTCTAATAAAAAGAATTTTTGTATGAAAAAATTTTAAACTTACCCCTTTTTAGTGTCTCTCGACCAGAACCTCCCCTTTGTCCAACCTAGCAAGGACCTGAGACTGAACAGCAATACGCAAAAATCTAACTGACCGATGTTTTTAAGCCTCTTATTTCCTTATTTCGTGGTTAGATTACATTTCTTTGCGATTACTACAATAATTTCAGAGTTGACACCTACGTTTCCCAAAAGTTGTATTATGTCGTCATTCTACTCAGAACGGTTGCTTTCACATATTCTACTATTAATACTGTGTCAGGTTTCCTTACAATAACCAAGACTAATTACAAAGCATCTCTCCTGTACATGAATCATTGTGTGGCTGCCGAAGTGTCTCCTGGGCTCTGCAGTCGCTACAAAAGGGCGTGCTGTATAGAGTTTTAGATGACAGATACGTCCTCTGGACTATGTAGCACATTTGAAAAAAAAACATGTTCCGCAGAATTCTCTATCAGTACAAGAATCGAAGTAAACCATGGCCACTGTATTACACACATCAGAAAAAGTTTCGCATCACCTCGGTTCAGAGAGTTTCGGAACCTGTACAGCAAATTGGAATAGAGATCAACATAAACATCATTTCCGCCCTTTTTATTGCTCATGAAAACCACACATTGCATGTTGTACCACCATACAGCGAGACCTTCAGAGGTGGTGGTCCAGATTGCTGTACACCCTGGTACCTCTAATACCCAGTAGCACGTCCTCTTGCATTGATGCATGCCTGTATTCGTCGTGGCATACTGTCCACAAGTTCATCAAGGCACTGTTGGTCCAGATCGTCCCACTCCTCAACGTCGATTCGGTGTAGATCCCTCACAGTGGTTGGTGGGTCACGTCGTCCATAAACAGCCCTTTTCAATCTATCCCAGGCATGTTCGATACGGTTCCTGTCTGGAGAACATGCTGGCCGCTCTAGTCAAGCGATGTCGTTATCCTGAAGAAAGTCATTTACAAGATGTGCACAATGCGGGCGCGAATTGTCGTCCAAGAAGACGAATGCCTCGCCAATATGCTGTCGATATGGTTGCACTATTGGTCGGAGGATGGCATTCACGTACTGTACAGCCGTTACGGCGCCTTCCATGACCACCAGCGGCGTACGTCGGCCCCACGTAATGCCACCCCAAAACAGGAGGGAACCTCCACCTTGCTGCACTCGCTGGACAGTGTGTCTAAAGCGTTCAGCCTGACCGGGTTGCCTCCAAACACGTCTCCGACGATTGTCTGGTTGAAGGTATATGCGACACTCATGTGTGAAGAGAACGTGATGCCAATCTTGAGCGCCGGCCTCGGTGGTCTCGCGGTTCTAGGCGCGCAGTCCGGAACCGTGCGGCTGCTACGGTCGCAGGTTCGAATCCTGCCTCGGGCATGGATGTGTGTGATGTCCTTAGGTTAGTTAGGTTTAAGTAGTTCTAAGTTCTAGGGGACTGATGACCACAGCAGTTGAGTCCCATAGTGCTCAGAGCCAGCCAGCCAATCTTGAGCGGTCCATTTGGCATGTTGTTGGGTCCATCTGTACCGCGCTGCATGGTGTCGTGGTTACGAAGATGGACCTCGCCATGGACGTCGGGAGTGAAGTTTCACATCATGCAGGCTAGTGCGCACAGTTTGAGTCGTAACACGTGTGGCTGCACGAAAAGCATTATTCAACATAGTGGCGTTGCTGTCAGGGTTCCTCCGAACCTTAGCGAGGCATGTGATCGACAGTTCCTGTCTCTCTGTATCTCCTCCATGTCCGAACAACATCGCTTTGGTTCACTCCGAGACGCCTGGACACTTCCCTCGTTGAGAGCCCTTCCTGACACAAAGTAACAATGCGGACACGATCGAACCGCGGTATCGACCGTCTAGGCCTGGTTGAACTACAGACGAGTCGTGTACCTCCTTCCTGGTGGAATGACTCGAACTGATCGGCTATCGGTCCCCCTCCGTCTAATAGGCGCTGCTCATGCATGGTTGTTTACATCTTTGGACGGGTTTAGTGACATCTCTGACAGTCAAATGGAATGTGTCTGTGATACAACATCCACAGTCAACGTTTATCTTCAGAAGTTCTGGGAACCAGGGTGATGCAAAACTTTTTTTGACGTGTGCATTTAGAGCATTGTCACCCTGCCACTGATTCGCATGGTTAAAAGGCAGTAATGACTCCACTTTTAAAGAAAGAGGGTGATCCCAAATTATTTCTTTAATTGTGCATTTAATACTGCTGTGTTGTTTCAAAGCACCATAAAACGACACATTTGTAATCTGCAGAGGTTATAATAATTCATTACAGAACCATAAGGTGTTCGAACCGAGATTTTACTGCCAAAATGTATGAGAGTAATAGAATTTTCAGACAGTGATGGCAAGTGTCAGTGGATGTACCGGCTATCGCCCTGAGTGGAGTTCTGGGTCACAGAAGAGTGTTCTTTAGAGTGTAGCACATTTGAAACACAATTAAAAGAACTGAAGTAAAGCATTCCTACTTTATTATTTATAGAGCATTGCCGCTCTGACACTGATTCCTTTGCTAATGAAAGAAGTAATGACACCATTTCTTAAAGAGAGAGAGAGAGCTCCATGGACCTTTTAATCTTGCTTTCATCATTGCTGCAGTCTTTCCATACAACATACAGCGATGCAATTGTAATTTGCAACGGGTGTGAAATATTACTACATATCATACTGCTGCATAACGCTAAGGTGTTCAAACCAATATTTAGATGCCAAAAGAATGGTTTGTTACAATTTTCAGCCCGCAGCATACCGACGTGTGGAGTAAATTATCGGAATTCTGTTTCCTAGCCAGTAACCGAGATTACTATCGCAGTACTATTATACGAATCAATACTGTCACAAAATTCCTTTGATACAAAGTCTTTGATTTTTATGCCCGACCCAATTAGAAAGAATTTTTAACACATAATTTTGACATAGCTTACTGCTGTCATCTTCTGCCCTACACTTTTACAAAATGTGGAGGTAATTTTTAGGTTAAACAATGGTTCAAATGGCTCTGAGCACTATGAGACTTAACTTCTGAGGTCATCAGTCCCCTAGAACTTACAACTACTTAAACCTAACTAACCTAAGGACATCACACACATCGATGCCCGAGGCAGGATTCGAACCTGCGACCGGAAATTTATAGGGTCATGTTTATTAAAGTCTAGATGTGTGGTGTTATCTCCATCTCGTATCTAGCGCTCACATTAAAATCCACAGCTTCTGCTGCAAATTCCTAGTATTTTAATAGGGAATGGTTTAAGTCTGTTTGACGCATTGGTTCTTCTTCTTAAGACCTGTGGAATAACATTGTATGTGGGAACCAATTCTAATCTGATAATATCTATATTTTTATCGAGAATAATGTCCTGGATTGCGAAAAATATGTTTCTCCAGCTTTAATATAAGATTATTTGAATACGGTGTCTGTTCCTTCGAAAAAACAGGCACCACGCAGACGCCGCAGTTGTGAAACATTACATGTAAATTGAAGAGGGATCACTGCTATCAGCTACAGCGAGACATTGAGCGGAATCAGCCGTGACGAAAATGTGTACCGGCGTGGGATTCGAATCCGGGATCTCCTGCTTACTGGGCAACCACTGCACCACCCGGGACACAGCGTTACCGCTACGCCTCTCGGCCGATCCACACTCCCACAGAGCGCCGCTTATCCGTAGTCCCTGTCCATTTTACTCCTGTTCGCTACTTAGAGACTCCTACGGGAGGTCGGACGTATTCGTAAATTCGCAATGAAGAAAGGGGATCCAACGCCCAGGCAGGCTTATCAATTATTTGAATGCTCCAGCTGATAGCAGTGATCTCCCTTCAATTTACGTATAATGTTTCACAGCTGCAGGATCTGCTTGCTGTCTGTTCTTTCGAAGGAACTGACACCGTGCATCATTTTATTTCCTGCAGAGTACTAATTTTAAGACATTTAGACATTTCCATATCACGTGATAGCAAATGCTTCACTGCGTGGGAGTAGCACGCCAGAGCTTCAAAAATGGTTCAAATGGCTCTGAGCACTATGGGACTTAACTGCTGTGGTCATCAGTCCCCTAGAACTTAGAACTACTTAAACCTAACTAACCTAAGGACATCACAAACACCCATGCCCGAGGCAGGATTCGAACCTGCGACCGCAGCGGTCGCGCGGTTTCAGACTGTAGCGCCTAGAACCGCTCGGCCACTCCGGCCGGCAGCACGCCAGAGGCAACTTGTAAATGTTCAAATGTGTGTGAGTTCCTAAGGGACCGAACTGCTGAGGTCATCGGTCCTTAGACTTACACACTACTTAAACTAACTTATGTTAAGAACGACACACACACCCATGCCCGAGGGAGGACTCGATCCTCCGGCGCGGTGGGAGGGGCCGTGCAGTTCGTGACATGGCGCCTCAAACCGCACGGCCACTCCGCGCGACGGAGTGTAAGTTGCAGTCCTTAAAATGGATATTCAAATGAACCGACTGCCTGGACTACTGCAACGGATTTGTTTAGACGACTGTTACCTTATGGAAGCGGATATAACACAAGATTTTGCTGGGGTATTTAACAAAATGAAAATGTGTGACTGCCTAACATCGGATCAAGGCTTATGTATACAAGAGGAAGACTACCAAGGAAACAGCAGTGTTATTGTAAGCAACGATAAGACTGTTGAATAAATATATACAAGAAACTAGCTGCACCTGGCGCTGCGTTGTTGTGGCTCTGTCTGGTTGAGTGGAATATAAAGAAAAGAGAAAGCACACGTTTCTAATATGTATGGGACTTGGATATAAGTCCTCCGATATAAGCCTCATCTTCATCCGCCCCCCCCCTCCGACCACCCGTCTCGTTCCAACTCCTCCTCCCCTCTCTCTGTCCATCTCGTCCCTCCCCTCTCTCTGTCCTTCCCATCCCTCCCCTCTCTCTATCCACTTTCTATTCCCCCCACACCCTCTCTCTCTCTCTCTCTCTCCATCTCCTCCTGTCGCCTACATTTGTCCATCTCCACCTTTCCGCTCTCTATGTACATTTCCTCCCAGCCTTCTGTCCATTTCCCCTTCCTCCTATCTTGAAGCTTGTTAATCGTTATTGCAAATTGAGATTATGTAATAGTAGTAGTAGCAGTCGTAGCAATGTTCAAATCATAACCCAAATGCCAGAAATAGAACTTTCATGTTTTCTGTGAAAACCGTCTGTGAGGAAGGAAACAAAGCAGCACATTGTTATGTAAACAATATATGCTTAAAAACACGTGTAATGAGAAAGAACATAAATGGGAGAAACGATTTGTCTCATGGCTATTGCAGTTAAAACTGCCTTGCGACAAAGCAAAAAAAACAACACACACACACACATTATTACAGTAGAGCATTTTTTTATTGGTGTCAGTCCTAATAGAAAACCTGTACACTGTTGTTTGAAAAATATGTATTCTACGTTCATCCGAATGTTTAACAGAGCACCGTTTAAAAATTGAAGTAAATCGCTCAAAAACATTTCGAGATCCTTGGAAATTTATGGTAAGGTCTTATAGGACCAATTTGCTGAGATCATCAGTCCCTAAGCCTACACACTACTTAATCTAACTTAAACTAACTTGCCGGCCGTGGTGGCCGTGCGGTTCTATCCGCTACAGTCTGGAACCGCGTGACCGCTACGGTCGCAGGTTCGAATCCTGCCTCGGGCATGGATGCGGGTGATGTCCTTAGATTTAAGTAGTTCTAAGTCTAGGGGACTGATGACCTCAGAAGTTAAGTTCCATAGCTCTCAGAGCCATTTGAACCATTTTAAACTAACTTACGCTACAGACAAAACACACACCCATGCCCGGGGGAGGACTCGAACCTCCGACGGGGGAAGCCGCACGGACCGTGACAAGCCGCCCCAGACCTCGCGGCTACCCCGCGTGGCTAGATTGTTGCTTACATATATATATATATATATATATATATATATATATATATATATATATATATATATAATGTACAAAGTGACCCAAAAGTTCATTAACGTTAGAAAAGTCAATACTTCAGGGAATAATGTAGGTAGACACACATGCTTGAAATGACATGGGATTTTATTGAAACCAGAAAAATACACAAAATGACCATCAGATGGCGCTTCATATCATACAAAAGCAATAATTAGCATAACAATCGATTTTACCAAATATTCTGTTCTATGTAACAAATACTCAACTTGTTGGCCATTATTTATCAACAATATGTGTAGTCAAGGGATAATGTAGCAAATAGCAGCGTACAGCATATCAGTAGGTATGGTGAGAAATTGCCGTCGGATGTTGTCTTTAGCATCCCTAACGAGGTCGGACGATCGACGTAAACTTGAAACTTCAAATAACTACACAACCAATAATCACATGGACTGAAGTCTGGCGACGTGGGAGGCCAAGCGTGATGGACGTGGCTGCTCAGTACGTTATCCTCTGCAAACGATGTGCACAAGAGATCGTTCAGACTTGTGGCAACATGGGGCGAAGCATCTTCCTGCATAAAAACGTACCTTCCTGAAGGTGTTTATCAGCCAGGATGGGAATCGTGCGATTATGTAACATATCGGTGAACCTCGCACCCGTCACGCTGACGATAGCACCCCGCGTTATCTCGAAGGAAAAAGGCCCGATCACGATTGTTGTGATAAATCCACACCACACCGTGACTTTCTAGTCATGCAGTGGGATTTCCACGACAAATTCTGCAGTCGTGGGTGTTCACAGACTCTCGGAATTGGCGTCGTCGGTCCCCAGCACATTAGACAGCCACACAACCAGTCGTCGTTTTCCTCCTTTGTCTGAAGTTCCCACACGCAGACGCCTTCTGTGTCACAAAATTGATGGCTAACAGTTCACGATGACACTGTATTTTGTACGGGTAGCATTGGAGGGTACGCCTTAGTGCTCTCCAAACAGTA
Source organism: Schistocerca cancellata (assembly GCF_023864275.1). Classification (NCBI taxonomy): domain Eukaryota; kingdom Metazoa; phylum Arthropoda; class Insecta; order Orthoptera; family Acrididae; genus Schistocerca; species Schistocerca cancellata. Next base: position 66,641,421 of record NC_064629.1, read on the forward strand.
GTACGTGGAATGCCGGTGGGACGTGTGACTTACCGAGTGCTGAATTCCCCATTTCGACCTGTACTGTGCGAGCAGCAGCAGCACTTGTGTCTGGTCGCACACTACAGGGCCCGCTTGACACTTTGCCACAGGACCCTAATCCGTTCGAATACGCATCTTATGCCGATGGGATTGTAAAGTTGCAGTAGCTTATTCTCTATTCTGATGGTAAATCTTCAATACAAGTGGCTTTTCTGCTAAAGTCAACACGCTGCGGTGGCTGGCGCATCTGACTCCTTCTCTCACTGCAGCTCATTTTATACACGATTCTCATGGCGGCGTCACTGACGTGTTGCTGTCCAGCTTCATGGGTTGGCCGCTTTTTGCACTCGTTTTTGATTTAGTAAAACCTCGTGTCATTTCAGGCATGTGTTTTAAGTCTTATTCCGTGAATTAGTGCACTTTCAAATTTAACGGACTTTTGAGTCACCCTGTATATTAAAAAAGTTTGTACCCTATATTCGTCCAAACGTTGATTAGAGTAACGTGTAAAAATTCGAGGTAAATCAGACAAGTATCTTTTGACATTTTTGGTAACAATGTGATTACATATATATTTGGATATTATATATATTAAAAAAATATATAGCTTTCTGTCCATCTGAATTTTCGTTAGAGTATCGTGCAAAACTTTAAGCGAATTTGTCAAGAGCGTTTCGAGATTTTTGGTAACAACTTTATATATTCATATACACTTTAAGGAACGAAAAGTATTACTTATGTGTTTATTTTACATTTAATAATTGATTTCACATGTTGTACAACCTTCAGTTTACCACATGGTTGCTTTCAATGTTCAAAATGTTCACCGTTGGCGGCTATACACATAACAGAACGACGAGAGGTCGCAGCAAATACGTCAGTAAGTGTTATAGTGGAGATCGCTGCACATGTCGCTGTAATCTTCTGGCGAAGTTCCTCCAGCGTGCGTGGCTTACGCCGATAGACGTACACTTCTCCAGTGACAGTAGCATCAAAGACAAAGGGTCCTACTAAACCCATAGGTGATAGTCCACACCACGCATGAACCCCTGGTAGATTGACCGCTTTATCCACATAAACACGCGGATTTTCCGGTGCCCAGTAAAGACTGTTACGCCGATTCACGGTTCCATTAAGTTTAAATCGCGCTTCGTCACTCCACACTACCTTCGTCACAAAATGTTCGTTGTCAGTAACCATTTGTTGATACCATTCGAAAAATTGTATTTGGCAATCGGGATCGTCATCATTAATCGCGTGCAGCAATCGTGGAATGTAAACTTTCCACTTCGCAGCTTTCAGAATTCTTCGTACACTTGTACTGCCAACACCCACTTCACGTGCACATTGGGTAGCAGGCTTCTGTGGAGGATAAACAAACGCTTCCAACACGAAAGCCGACGAAGCAGGACTTGGAGCTGTACGCTGTCTTCCTGAGCTTCCTTTGTGAATATCACGAATCATTCCATGCGATTCAAACTTGTCAATGATGCATTTAATTGTTAAGCGGGTTGGCGGTTCTGTCTCAGACTCACGCCTCCACTGATGTTGCACTCCAACGCCATTATCAAACTTGAAAAACCACTTCACAATACATTTTCGTTGCTCGGATGTCAAGCATGCTCCAGCTTGTTTTCTCAATCGAACGGCAGTAGCGATATCTCAATAGAGCATGACAAAAAGTGTATACATTTAACTGGCGGACTCTGTATATTGAAAATCTGTAGCCTATGTTCGTCCGGACTAGGCTATCATGCAAAAATCTGAAGTAAATCGGTCATATATAGAAACCTGAATATTCACATGCAACGTTGTGTCAAAATTTAAAAGCAACCGACAGAAACCTTTTTGAGTTTTGCGAACACAAACATATGCAGATTGAATTTTCATATAGAAAGATTTATATGTTTAATCACAAAGCTAGGATTGAACCAAGTTATTGGTAACCATCTTATCGATTTTATAAAGTGCCCTGATATGCATCAACAAGAAACTTTTGCATCTTCCTTGGCTAAAGAACATGCCGCTACCAAACTAGGAGCAATGATTTGTAATTATGGATGTTGTGTTAGACACTCTGGAAAACTGTTGAAATGTATTATATGCCAACACACAGTATTTACGATATGCTCCACTGTACTCTGTGCCAATCACTTCTATGTCGTGTGATTTACCAGGTAGTTTACAAAACAGCTGCTGTGTTGTATTTATCAGTGTTCTGCTGTTCGTCTACTGGCGTGACACGAACACACGACAGTTGACTGGTGTACAAGTAAAACTTCTGGACAATCACGAATGAGAAAAGATTATAAACTGTATTCTATCGACCTATTGTTTTAATTATTTACGTGTAAACCACATGGAGATTATTAACACACACTCCAACAATGACAATATAAGTATTATACAGAAGTCTTATATTAGAGCTGGAGAAACATGTTTCGCAAGCCAGGATATTGTTCTTGATAACAGCATACACTACTGGCCATTAAAATTGCTACACCAAGAAGAAATGCAGATGTTAAACGGGTATTCATTGGACTAATATATTATACTAGAACAGACATGTGATTACAGTTTCACGCAATTTTTGGGTGCATAGATATAGATTCTGAGAAATCAGTACCCAGAACAACCACCTCTGGCCGTACTAACGGCTTTGATACGCCTGGGCATTGAGTCAAACAGAGCTTGGATGGCGTGTGTAGTTACAGTTGCCCATGCAGCTTCAACACGATACCACAGTTTATCAAGAGTAGTGACTGGCGTATTGTGACGAGCCAGTTGTTCGGCCACCACTAACCAGCCGTTTTCAATTGGTGAGAGATCTGGATAATGTGCTGGCCAGGGCAACAGTCGAACATTTTCTGTATCCAGAATGGCACGGACAGGACCTTCAACATGTGGTCGTGCATTATCCTGCTGAAATGCAGGGTTTCGCAGGGATCAAATGAAGGGTAGAGCCACGGGTCGTAACACATCTGAAATGTAGCGTTCACTGTTCAGAGTGCCGTCATTGCGAAAAAGAGGTGACCAAGACGTGTAACCAATGGCGATAACGAATACACGTTTCCAATGTGCGTTCACCGCGATGTCGCCAAACACGGATGCGACCATCATGATGCTGTAAACAGAACCTGGATTCATCCGAAAAAATGACGTTTTGCCATTCGTGCACCCAGGTTCGTCGTTGAGTACACCATCGCAGGCGCTCCTGTCTATGATGAAGCGTCAAGGGTAACCGCAGCCGTGCTTTCCGAGCTGATAGCCCATGCTGCTGCAAACGTCGTCGAACTGTTCGTGCAGATGGTTGTTGTCTTGCAAACGCCCCCATCTGTTGACTCAGGGATCGAGACGTGGCTGCACAATCCGTTACAGTCATACGGATAGGATGCCTGTCATCTCGACTGCTAGTGATACGAGGCCGTTGGGATCCAGCACGGAGTTCCGTATTACCCTCCTGAACCCACGAATTCCATATTCTGCTAACAGTCATTGGCTCTCAGCCCACGCGAGCAGCAATTGTAACATGCGCGTGGAGCACACAATACTCATTAAGGCCTGTACTATGGTAAGTGAACGGGCTTCACCTTATGAGAAAGGATTTTCGTATAGATATCGACCGCGTGTACCTGAATGGTGGCAAATCAGACTTACACCCACTCTGTAATAACAATGATCCGACAAGCAAGTTCGAAATGCAATTACACGTCAACATGGACCAAAAGCAACACTGAAGATGCTACCAATTTGATAATAATACGGTCGCCAGCCTAATTAGGCATTAACTGAGTTTCTTCCCTGTACAAGTTGGTGTATATTCATGCAAAACAACACGTAGCAACACTGCATAATATATTAAAATTTCAGAACCAGAAAATCTATTGAACTGATAGTTTCACGTTCTGTACTGATATGGAAAAACCATGAATACATAACACTACACTATAACGTATACTACAAAACTTCGTACTGTCTATTGATCTGATTAAAATCTGGCATAGGTTACCCTAGAAATAGCACTTTCGAGCCACACACGCAAAACGTCAATTTTGATAAAGATAAAACACTGATAAATTTTGGCTTTTATATTGATTGACTTTAACTTTTGCTGGTCAAACCAATGTGGAACACTTCAGAATTCAAATGAGTAAAGGGGGGGGGGGGGGGGGGAACCATGAAACTGTTATGATCACTATATTAAAAAAATTGATTACTGAAATTATCATGCGTTCAAGATTTCCAGTATATGAGTTACTACTCTTTTTTATCTTATTTACTTCTCATTTAAATACCTTTACATCTGTCTCGAAATAATTAAACTTCATTACTATATCAATATTAAAGTTATCTTTCAACTTCGTTAGACCTTTGTTATTCATTTACTGGTTCATTAACAAAACAGTTCTTTAAACACCATTCTAACATAACTAGGTCTGTAAGTAATTATTATTAACACAAAATTTAATTTTTCATTTCGGGACACTCGGATTGCACAACATTTGGAAAGGACCCTGTCTAGGTTATTGTGAGGATAATTAAATGAGCGGAAAGTTCTGGTAAAATTTAGGTTATTATTGAACAGTTCACTCTATGGTCCATACGAATACAGTACTAAAAGTTTCAACCTGCTTTTATCGATGCGGCGGTTGGCGAGCGGCGAGATGGCGAGGCACAGAGCACACGTACAACCACAGCTATGGCTGTTGACGTATCGGCACTTTAATTCTCCTTAGCGTCGCAATACTTTTCCATTTAGTGCCTATGGAATTTTGCCATACTGTGTGGGCGTTGGAACAGCATACCCGAGGCTCAGTGAAACTACGTCTTCCAGGAGAGCCTCCTCGCTCCAGAAGGTGTTGCTCAGACCAATGCCAAACTCCAACTACTGCCGCTGAGCCCGTTGTGCCGTGCAGTGCCCGCGTGCATTTTCCCGCGCTCGCCTGCCATCCACCTTTTACCGCTTCCTGACAGGCCGGCTATTCACCCGAGTTTTTGCATTCTACATATCCTAACACGTTGCCTACATATGGACCAGACGCACAATTACAATTTTAAACATCTTACAACAGTTACAACATTTGTTACATTTCAATTCTATTACAATATTGCTTGACATTGGACATAAACATTAATATTCACATTGAAACTTGTTTACAGTTTTCTTAACACAATGGCATGAAACAAAAAAGAAATGAAAGCAGAACATTAATTACACAAGTTTACCGAAAAATCAGAACAAAAAAATATTATATGTACAATAGGACAGAGTCGTTGTTGCTACACAATGTCGCGATACGATAAACCGCAATCGCGATAGGCTACAATCCGACCTTTATCAAAGTCTGAAACGTGATGGTACGCATTTCTCCTCCTCACACGAGGCATCACATCAACTTTTCACCAGGCAACGCCGGCCAACTGCTGTTTGTGTATGAGAAATCGGTTGAAACTTTCCTCATGTCAGCACGTTGTAGGTGCCGCCACCGGCGCCAACCTTGTGTGAATGATCTGAAAAGAATCATTTGCATATCACAGTATCTTCTTCCAGTCGGTTAAATTTCGCGTCTGTAGCAGGTCATCTTCGTGGTGTAGCAATTTTAATGGCCAGAAGTGTACATATTACCAGATTAGGATTGGTTCCCACAAATAATGTTATTCCACAGGTCCTAAGAAGAAGAACCAATGTGTCAATTGCCTACTAAAATACTCGGAATTTTCAGCAGAAGCTGTAGAGTTAAATGTAAACACTAGGCTGAGAACGTGATGACACCACATATGTTGTTGTTGTTGTTGTCTTCAGTCCTGAGACTGGTTTGATGCAGCTCTCCATGCTACTCTATCCTGTGCAAGCTCCTTCATCTCCCAGTACTTACTGTAACCTACATCCTTCTGAATCTGCTTAGTGTATTCATCTCGGTCTCCCTCTACGATTTTTACCCTCCACGCTGCCCTCCAATGCTAAATTTGTGATCCCTTGATGCCTCAGAACATGTCCTACCAACCGGTCCCTTCTTCTTGTCAAGTTGTGCCACAAAGTCCTCTTCTCCCCAATTCTATTCAATACCTCCTCATTAGTTATGTGGTCTACCCATCTAATCTTCAGCATTCTTCTGTAGCACCACATTTCGAAAGCTTCTATTCTCTTCTGGTCCAAACTATTTATCGTCCATGTTTCACTTCCATACATGGCTACACTCCATACAAATACTTTCAGAAACGACTTCCTGACAGTTAAATCTATACTCGATGTTAACAAATTTCTCTTCTTCAGAAACGCTTTCCTTGCCATTGCCAGTCTACATTTTATATCCTCTCTACTTCGACATCATCATTTATTTTGCTCCGCAAATAGCAAAATTCCTTTACTACTTTAAGTATCTCATTTTCTAATCTAATTCCCTCAGCATCACCCGACTTAATTCGACTACATTCCATTATCCTCGTTTTGCTTTTGTTAATGTTCATCTTATATCCTCCTTTCAACACACTGTCCATTCCATTCAACTGCTCTTACAAGTCCTTTGCTGTCTCTGACAGAATTACAATGTCATCGGCAAACCTCAACGTTTTTATTTCTTCTCCATGGACTTTAATACCTACTCCGAATTTTTCTTTTTTTTCCTTTACTGCTTGGTCAATGTACAGATTGAATAACTTCGGGGACAGGCTACAACCCTGTCTCACTCCCTTCCCAACCGCTGCTTCTCTTTCATGCCCCTCGACTCTTATAACTGCCATCTGCTTTCTGTACAAATTGTAAATAGTCTTTCTCTCCCTGTATTTTACCCCTGCCACCTTTAGAATTTGAAAGAGAGTATTCCAGTCAACATTGTCAAAAGCTTTCTCTATGTCTACAAATGCTAGAAATGTAGGTTTGCCTTTCCTTAATCTATTTTCTAAGATAAGTCGTGGGGTCATTATTGCCTACGTGTTCCAACATTTCTGCGGAATCCAAACTGATCTTCGCCGAGGTCGGCTTCTACCAGTTTTTCCATTCGTCTGTAAAGAATTCGCGTTAGTATTTTGCAGCTGTGACTTATTAAACTGATAGTTCGGTAATTTTCACATCTGTCAACACCTGCTTTCTTTGGGATTGGAATTGTTATATTCTTCTTGAAGTCTGAGGGTATTTCGCTTGCCTCATACATCTTGCTCACCATATGGGAGAGTTTTGTCAGGACTGGCTCTCCCAAGGCTGTCAGTGGTTCCAATGGAATGTTGTCAACTCCCGGGGCCTTGTTTCGACTCAGGTCTTCCAGTGCTCTGTCAAACTCTTCAGGCAATATCGTATCTCCCATTTCATCTTCATCTACATCCTCTTTCATTTCCATAATATTGTCCTCAAGTACATCGCCCTTGTATAGACCCTCTATATACTCCTTCCACCTTTCTGCTTTCCCTTCTTTGCTTAGAACTGGGTTTCCATCTGAGCTCTTTATATTCATACAAGTGTCTCTCTTTTCTCCAAAGGTCTCTTTAATTTTCCTGTAGGCAGTATCTATCTTACCCCTAGTGAAATAATCCTCTACATCCTTACATTTGTCCTCTAGCCATCCCTGTTTAGCCATTTTGCACTTCCTGTCGATCTCATTTTTGAGACGTTTGTTTTCCCTTTTTCCTGCTTCATTTACTGCGTTTGTATATTTTCTCCTTTCACAAATTAAATTCAATTTTTCTTCTGTTACCCAAGGATTTCTACTAGCCCTCGTCTTTTTACCTACCTGATCCTCTGCTGCCTTCACCACTTCATCCCTCAGAGCTACCCATTCTTCTTCTACTGTATTTCTTTCCCCCATTCCTGTCAATTGTTCCCTTATGCTCTCCCTGAAACTCTGTACAACCTCTGGTTTAGTCAGTTTATCCAGGTTCCATCTCCTTAAATTCCCACCTTTTTGCAGTTTCTTCAGTTTTAATCTACAGTTCATAACCAATAGATTGTGGTCAGAGTCCACATCTGCCCCTGGAAATGTCTTACAATTTAAAACCTGGTTCCTAAATCTCTGTCTTACCATTATATAATCTATCTGATACCTTCTAGTATCTCCAGGATTCATCCATGTGTACAACCTTCTTTTATGGCTCTGAGCACTATGGGACTCAACTGCTGAGGTCATTAGTCCCCTAGAACTTAGAACTAGTTAAACCTAACTAACCTAAGGACATCACAAACATCCATGCCCGAGGCAGGATTCGAACCTGCGACCGTAGCGGTCTTGCGGTTCCAGACTGCAGCGCCTTTAACCACACGGCCACTTCGGCCGGCTCCTTCTTTTATGATTCTTGAACCAAGTGTTAGCTATGATTAAGTTATGCTCTGTGCAAAATTCTACCAGACGGCTTCCTCTTCATTTCTCTCCCCCAATCCATATATACCCACTATATTTCCTTCTCTCCCTTTTCCTACTCTCGAATTCCAGTCACCCATGACTATTAAATTTTCGTCTCCCTTCACTACCTGAATAATTTCTTTTATCTCATCATACATTTCATCAATTTCTTCATCATCTGCGAAGCTAGTTGGCATATAAACTTGTACTACTGTAGTGGGCATGGGCTTCGTGTCTATCTTGGCCACAATAATGCGTTCACTATACTGTTGGTAGTAGCTTACCTGCACTCCTATTTTTTATTCATTATTAAACCTACTCCTGCATGACCCCTACTTGATTTTGTATTTGTAACCCTGTATTCACCTGAACAAAAGTCTTGTTCCTCCTGCCAGCGAACTTCACTAATTCCCACTATATCTAACTTCAACCTATCCATTTCCCTTTTTAAATTTTCTAACCTACCTGCCCGATTAAGGGATCTGACATTCCACGCTCCGATCCGTAGAACGCCAGTTTTCTTTCCCCTGTAGAATTTGATAAACATGAGGGGAAAAATCTCCTCCATATTCTGTAAAAGTATAGGGCAGAACTTGGCAGTAGTAACTACACTCCTGGAAATGGAAAAAAGAACACATTGACACCGGTGTGTCAGACCCACCATACTTGCTCCGGACACTGCGAGAGGGCTGTACAAGCAATGATCACACGCACGGCACAGCGGACACACCAGGAACCGCGCTGTTGGCCGTCGAATGGCGCTAGCTGCGCAGCATTTGTGCACCGCCGCCGTCAGTGTCAGCCAGTTTGCCGTGGCATACGGAGCTCCATCGCAGTCTTTAACACTGGTAGCATGCCGCGACAGCGTGGACGTGAACCGTATGTGCAGTTGACGGACTTTGAGCGAGGGCGTATAGTGGGCATGCGGGAGGCCGGGTGGACGTACCGCCGAATTGCTCAACACGTGGGGCGTGAGGTCTCCACATTACATCGATGTTGTCGCCAGTGGTCGGCGGAAGGTGCACGTGCCCGTCGACCTGGGACCGGACCGCAGCGACGCACGGATGCACGCCAAGACCGTAGGATCCTACGCAGTGCCGTAGGGGACCGCACCGCCACTTCCCAGCAAATTAGGGACACTGTTGCTCCTGGGGTATCGCCGAGGACCATTCGCAACCGTCTCCATGAAGCTGGGCTACGGTCCCGCACACCGTTAGGCCGTCTTCCGCTCACGCCCCAACATGTGCAGCCCGCCTCCAGTGGTGTCGCGACAGGCGTGAATGGAGGGACGAATGGAGACGTGTCGTCTTCAGCGATGAGAGTCGCTTCTGCCTTGGTGCCAATGATGGTCGTATGCGTGTTTGGCGCCGTGCAGGTGAGCGCCACAATAAGGACTGCATACGACCGAGGCACACAGGGCCAACACCCGGCATCATGGTGTGGGGAGCGATCTCCTACACTGGCCGTACACCACTGGTGATCGTCGAGGGGACACTGAATAGTGCACGGTACATCCAAACCGTCATCGAACCCATCGTTCTACCATTCCTAGACCGGCAAGGGAACTTGCTGTTCCAACAGGACAATGCACGTCCGCATGTATCCCGTGCCACCCAACGTGCTCTAGAAGGTGTAAGTCAACTACCCTGGCCAGCAAGATCTCCGGATCTGTCCCCCATTGAGCATGTTTGGGACTGGATGAAGCGTCGTCTCACGCGGTCTGCACGTCCAGCACGAACGCTGGTCCAACTGAGGCGCCAGGTGGAAATGGCATGGCAAGCCGTTCCACAGGACTACATCCAGCATCTCTACGATCGTCTCCATGGGAGAATAGCAGCCTGCATTGCTGCGAAAGGTGGATATACACTGTACTAGTGCCGACATTGTGCATGCTCTGTTGCCTGTGTCTATGTGCCTGTGGTTCTGTCAGTGTGATCATGTGATGTATCTGACCCCAGGAATGTGTCAATAAAGTTTCCCCTTCCTGGGACAATGAATTCACGGTGTTCTTATTTCAATTTCCAGGAGTGTATTAACAGCTAATGCCGGTTCTCGCTTTTCATCCTCCACAGTTTATGGTGTATCCATCCTCTTTTTGGAGAGTTCTGAAGTCCATGACTTGGTTGACATTTGTCACCTACACTGTAGAATATAGGCGGTCGTCATTTACTTTTCCTCGCTGGGTTCCTCTTCTGTAGCTTCTTATATTAAAACTGATTTTCAGCCCACTTTCAAACTTGTTCTGTTAAGTTACTCCATTGTTGTTGATGTTTATATACACTGTAGACAATCAGAGCTACGTCATCTGAAAAACGAAGGGGCTTTAGTTAGTCCCATTAACTTGTATTCATTCTCTGTTTTTCCAGTTTCAGTATCTATAAACTTTCTTTAGTTAATTTTAGTGATACGCTGTCTCCTGGGCTGACTCTTTTAACAGTTCTGGATTTCTCACAATACTGATGAAGTTTAATGGAAGCTGCAGCATTGATAGACATATTCTTCTGTGTTGAACAGATATTGAATCAATTTCTTACTTTTTCGATGGCTGTTATTCCAGATTTTTCTGAAACTGAGTTAAAATCTTTCTCAAAATCTAAAAATCAACGCTAATTGCTAAGTTATTTCACGTCTGGAACATGGTTCGTCATGTCGTGCCCCCATGTATAAAGTCGGCTCGTTCCTTTGCTTCACTAAAATTTAACTCTTTTTTTGTAGACGGCACTTGAAAATTTAAATGCGTATCTCGTACGTTATGGGGAGGAGGCTGTGAGATCTATGATTCGTTATGTCCTGCCTGTCTCCTTGTAGGAGGTGGCACCCCCCCCCCCCAAAACAAAAAAAAGAAACCGGAATAACATTGCCGTGGACGGAGGTTGTGTAGTATGCATTTCTGCCGCTAGGCGTGCACTCACTGCCAGTTCCGTGCCACCTGTGTTGTCGACCGGGCTTATTCTGTTCATCTGCAGTGACTGTTTTTGCTAGCGCTGTTTCGTTCTTGTTTCGTTTTGTATGATGGCATGTTAAGTGAACAACGTACAGCTGTGAAATTTTGTTGTCTACTTGGTAAAAATGCTGCTGAAACTGTTTAAGTTTTAAAAACAGCTTACCAAGATGACGCTCAAGTAAATGAGTGGTTTGCTCGATTTAAAAATGGCGACATGTTGATCGACGAGAAACCTCGTTCTGGACGTTCATTAACTGCCCAAACCGACGAAGATACTGAAAAAATTCGAGAGCTTGAGCTCACAGACCGTCGACATACAATTGATCAAATGTCAGAGGTTAGTGGGTTATCTTGGAGCTTGGGTCACCGAATCTTAACGGAAGGTCTGTGAATGAAAAGGGTTGCTGCCGAGTTTGTTCCTCTGGTTCTGATTGACAATCGAAAGGAATGTCGTGTTGAAACATGTCGTGCTTTGAAACAACAGCTCGAAACTGATCCAGATTTTCTGTCGAAGGTCATTACTGGCGATGAGTCATGGTGCTATATTGACGACCCAAAAACAAAGCAGCAGTCAAGTCAATGACAGACGTCGTCGCTGACTTGCTTTTTTGGCGCCAAGGGTGTAGTTCATTCAGTTTGTTCCAGCAGGTCATACCATCAATCAAACCTTTCATTCGGAAGTTTTAAGAAGGTTGTGCAACAGTGGCTAAAAATGGTTCAAACGGCTCTGAACACTATGGGACTTAACATCTGGGGTCATTAGTCCCCTAGAACTTAGAACTACTTAAAACTAACTAACCTAAGGACATCACACACATCCATGCCCGAGGCAGGATTCGAACCTGCGACTGTAGCAGTCACGCAGTTCCGGACTGAAGCGCCTAGAACCGCCCGGTTAACGCGGCCAACTGTGCAACAGCGTTTGTCAAAAAAAACCGATTTTTGTCAGCCAGGAGACTGGTTCTTCCACCATGACAACGCACCTGCACACACAGCCATTTCTGTTAGACAGTTTCTGGCTAAAAATAGCATGGTTTCACTGCCCCACGCACCTCACTCGACTGACCTGCCTCCGTGCGAGTTTTTTATTTCCACGCATGAAAAGGGGCGTGAAAGAACACCGATTTGACAACATTGAAGAAGTCAAGAATAAACGAAGGATGAGCTGTCAGCCATTTCTAAAAATCACTACAAAAAGTGTTTTGAACAGTGGAAGCACTGGGTGGTCAAATACACTCCTGGAAATGGAAAAAAGAACACATTGACACCGGTGTGTCAGACCCACCATACTTGCTCCGGACACTGCGAGAGGGCTGTACAAGCAATGATCACACGCACGGCACAGCGGACACACCAGGAACCGCGCTGTTGGCCGTCGAATGGCGCTAGCTGCGCAGCATTTGTGCACCGCCGCCGTCAGTGTCAGCCAGTTTGCCGTGGCATACGGAGCTCCATCGCAGTCTTTAACACTGGTAGCATGCCGCGACAGCGTGGACGTGAACCGTATGTGCAGTTGACGGACTTTGAGCGAGGGCGTATAGTGGGCATGCGGGAGGCCGGGTGGACGTACCGCCGAATTGCTCAACACGTGGGGCGTGAGGTCTCCACATTACATCGATGTTGTCGCCAGTGGTCGGCGGAAGGTGCACGTGCCCGTCGACCTGGGACCGGACCGCAGCGACGCACGGATGCACGCCAAGACCGTAGGATCCTACGCAGTGCCGTAGGGGACCGCACCGCCACTTCCCAGCAAATTAGGGACACTGTTGCTCCTGGGGTACGGCGAGGACCATTCGCAACCGTCTCCATGAAGCTGGGCTACGGTCCCGCACACCGTTAGGCCGTCTTCCGCTCACGCCCCAACATGTGCAGCCCGCCTCCAGTGGTGTCGCGACAGGCGTGAATGGAGGGACGAATGGAGACGTGTCGTCTTCAGCGATGAGAGTCGCTTCTGCCTTGGTGCCAATGATGGTCGTATGCGTGTTTGGCGCCGTGCAGGTGAGCGCCACAATAAGGACTGCATACGACCGAGGCACACAGGGCCAACACCCGGCATCATGGTGTGGGGAGCGATCTCCTACACTGGCCGTACACCACTGGTGATCGTCGAGGGGACACTGAATAGTGCACGGTACATCCAAACCGTCATCGAACCCATCGTTCTACCATTCCTAGACCGGCAAGGGAACTTGCTGTTCCAACAGGACAATGCACGTCCGCATGTATCCCTCGTCACCCAACGTGCTCTAGAAGGTGTAAGTCAACTACCCTGGCCAGCAAGATCTCCGGATCTGTCCCCCATTGAGCATGTTTGGGACTGGATGAAGCGTCGTCTCACGCGGTCTGCACGTCCAGCACGAACGCTGGTCCAACTGAGGCGCCAGGTGGAAATGGCATGGCAAGCCGTTCCACAGGACTACATCCAGCATCTCTACGATCGTCTCCATGGGAGGATAGCAGCCTGCATTGCTGCGAAAGGTGGATATACACTGTACTAGTGCCGACATTGTGCATGCTCTGTTGCCTGTGTCTATGTGCCTGTGATTCTGTCAGTGTGGTCATGTGATGTATCTGACCCCAGGAATGTGTCAATAAAGTTTCCCCTTCCTGGGACAATGAATTCACAGTGTTCTTATTTCAATTTCCAGGAGTGTATATTAGTTCTAATGGAGAATATTTTGAAGGGAATAGGGTTGTTTTGTAAACAATTTGAAAGTATATAGCTTTTAAAAAATAATTCTAGTTTTTTGGGTACCCCTCGCATAGAAGAATAACTACGGCAGTGTTACAGTTCTGGAGGACTGCCTTAGTAAACATTCATCTCTAGATGCCTTTCCTATGTCACCTCGACTGCCTTTACACATTTAATGTAGAATCATTTGCAGGATGTAATTATTAACTCTGTTCAACTATGGAAACAAATAACGAAATCAATGTGCCATTTGCTACCTTAGCTGACGAATTATCCTATCTGCCCAAGACAAATTTCTGTTTTGTCTCCGTGTGTAGGCAGCCACAAAACGCGCGGTAAGTTCTGTGCTGCCTCGCTCCTTCCACAGTCCAAACGAATGCATATCATTCGTTGCAAAGGAAAGGCGGTTGAAATTAAAGTACATACATGACTGATAATAGTGGACTGTATTTATAGACTACATTGAGAAACACAGTTAGAGAAGCGTGCGCGCTGCTTGGCGGCCACGGCCCACCTCCTCTTGTCCCGGCCAGTTCGGCCGTGCATTGTGTGGACGGGCGGGCAGGAAAAATCCCGTCGCTGCTGCACCTTTGTGGCACGTTGCACCAATATAGAACATTTCGCCCACCTAATTTATATAAATTACACTAAATACAAATAATCACATGCAGCACAAATTACACAAACAAACAAGGACATAAAATGATTCAAGAAATTGCCCACTGTAAACAAAAGAAACACTTCAGTTTGTAATTTGAGATTTATGTGCACCAGAGTCTATGTTTCCTGTGGAACAACACAGATCTTCGACAGTGGTCGTTGATAAGTTCCCATTGCTGTGCGCACTGAAACAACTCGTAGCATACCATCAGGACCAGAGTGCGTAACGACAATGACCCCAGGCCGACACACGAGAGGTGGAAAATTGTCTTCCTTCAGTAGAACCAATACACCTGGCCGTAGATTGTCCTTTGTTGATGGCCACTTAGTTCTCTGTTGTAATTGTGATAGGTAATGCCTTGACCGCCGTTTCGAGATGTGCTGCTTGCACTGCTGGATTAGCTGCCATCTTGACAACCTGGATGGCTCTGAAAGCAAGCCTGGCTCTGGGATAGTTGTTAAGGGTTCACCAATAAGAAAATGGCCTGGAATAAGGTATGAGAATTCATCTGGGTTGTCAGCAAGTTGTGTACTGGGTCAGGAATTCAAACATGCTTCGATTTGTGTTAGAAGTGTGTATATTTCTTCAAACATCAGCACTTGGATTCCCACGACTCTCCTCAAATGTGTCTTGATGGATTTTATGCCTGCTTCCCACAGACCACCAAAATGCGGAGCATGCCAGTGGATACCACTCTGGGTTGTATAATTCTGGATTTGGGTTGTGTGAAACTGACAACTGAACAGTTTATGCAGTACACTCAGCTCATTTCTTGCACCCACAAACGTCTTCCCTTTGTCACTTACACGTTTTCGCAAACGCCTCGTCGTGAAATGAATCTTCAAAGAGCAGCAATGAAAGCTTGGGAGGACAAATATAAAAAAAATGGTTCAAATGGCTCTGAGCACTATGGGACTTAACATCTGAGGTCATCAGTCCCCTAGAACTTACAACTACTTAAACCTAACTAACCTACGGACGTCACACACATCCATGCCCGAGGCAGGATTCGAACCTGCGACCGTAGCAGCAGCGCGGTTCCGGACTGAAGCGCCTAGAACCGCTCGGCCACCGGGGCCGGCTGGACAAATCAGTGACAAGCTCGATGTGTACTGCCTTTGTTGCCATGCAAACGAACAAGGCAATATAGACCTTTGTCCTAGTTTTGCTCCTCTTTCCCCCATTCCTTATGTGTAGTGGCCCTCCATAGTCAACCCCACAATTAAGGAAAGGTCTGCTTTGCTCTACACTCACTGACGGAAGTTGTCCCACCAGCTGTGTTGCAGTGGTTGCCTCCAAGCGGTAGCAAGAAAGGCACCTGTGGATAATTTGCCTGATTACAGATCTTCCATTAGGTATCCAGTACCTTTGTCTGAGGCTTGCTAACAGCAGCTGAGATCCTGCATGCAACAAACGAAGATGCTCGCTCATGACTATTAATTTAGTGATATGATGCTGAGGAGGAAGAATCATGGGGTGTTTCTGACTGTAAGAAACTTTTGATTGTTCCAATCTGCCGCCCACCCTTATCAACTATTCCACGTCCAGAAAGGGGTGAAGTGAGTTCAGTTTGCTTTTCTTGGGGATTGGTCGGCCATGTTGTAGTTCTCCAATTTCCTTGACTCGCAGAGGAGCTTCTGTGAAGATTGGAAGGTAGGAGTAGGAGACGAGGTACTGACGGAATTGAAGCTGTGAGGACGGGTCGTGAGTCGTGCTTGGGTATCTCAGATGGTAGAGCACGTGCCCGCGAAAGGTAAAGGTCCCGAGTTCGAGTCGCGGTCCAGCACACAGTTTTAATCTGCCAGGAAGTTTGATATCAGCACACACTCCGCTGCAGAGTGAAAATCTCATTCTGGAAACATCCCCCAGGCTGTGGCTAAGCCATGTCTCAGCAATATCCTTTCTTCCAGGAGTGCTAGTTCTGCAAGATTCGCAGAACAGCTTCTGTTAAGTTTGGAAGGTAGGAGATGAGGTACTGGCAGAATTGAAACTGTGAGGACGGGTCGTGGGTCGTGCTTGGGTAGCTCAAATGGTAGAGCACTTGCCGGCGAAAGGCAAAGGTCCCGAGTTCGACGCTCGGTCCGGCACACAGTTTTAATCTGCCAGGAAGTTTCATACCAGCGCACACTCCGCTGCAGAATGAAAATCTCGTTCTGCCTTCATAGGCCTTTCCCTTCAACATACTCCATAGATAGTAATCTGGTGGAGCCAAGTCGGATGAACGCAGAGGACAGAGTCCTCGAGAGATGATGCGGTCACCAAAGGTGTCCTTTAAAATTTCATCGCCTTGTGGGCGGCATGTGCAGTCGCCCCATCCTGTTGGAACCAGGAATTCTAAGGTTTGTCCTCATTCAGTTCACCGGGGAAGGGCTCCAGAATGCAGGTGCATCGGCATTTATGGTTTTGTGAAAGAAGATCGGCCCAATGATGCGTGTCACGGCGCACCAAACACCAACCTTTTGATCATGCATTGGGTACCCCTTAAATTCATGCGGATTCTCTGCAGTCCATAAACGACTATTCTGGTTATTCACATAACTTGAGAAGTGAAGCCATGCCTCATCTGTGAAAAACGTCGTGTCAAGAATCCTCTCACTATTGCCTTGCAGGAAAGACAGAAACCAGCTGCAAAAGTTCTCACACGCCGGACGATCGCTGTCTCTCAGCTCATGCACGATCGACATTTTGTATGGATACATGGACAGTGACTTCCGGAGACTCTTGTTAGCGGAACCCACGGACACGTGGCCCTGCTGAGCTAGTCGTCTAACCGATTTCTTTGGACTTTGCAGCATCATATCTTGCACCTCCGTCATCTTCTCTTCGGATGTGGATGTGGATGGCCTGCCTGATTTTGGAGCATTATGAACGCTACCGGTCCTTCGAAACTTGGTGATGAGGTTCTGTACAATATTTCAGTTAGGCATCTTCACTTTTAGGAACTTCGCTGCAAATACAGCTTCTACTGCTGGGGTAAAGTTGTCTCCATTGCAGAACACATGCTCCAGAAGAAACACTCTTTGTTCATTCGTCAACATGATGACCTGGATCGCAATGATGTCACACAAAACGTTGGTCTTCAATCAAACCGGATATGCAAACAAATACAAATACCTGGTCAAATATGGTTCAAATATGTTAAATGTTGTATTAAAAATTAGCAGTCATATCAGTCACTACTTAGCGCACCACAACATGGCACTGCCTAGTTACTTTCTGAGCACCTGGTATAATCAGTTTCAGGTTTACTTAGACTTTGTTCTCCTCGAGTCGATTTTCTATTTCTTTTCTTTCAGAAAGGCGTATTGAGGACAACCATAGCATTCTTCTCGACAAGATTCTGCAGATGAGTGACATATATGATTTCTGGTCAGATACCCGAAGTTTCCCATCGAAGGTTTATTCTTTACCCCACTTTCGGATTAAAATCACCCAGTATCTTCTTGTAGCGGAATTTGCTGTCATTTATCAGCTTCAATAACTTTTCTTAGAGGTTTTTGTACCTTATAGTAAGAATGTGAGAACGTTACTACCAACATTGACTCGAAGTCTAGCTATTCTGTCAGAGATTCCTTCAGTACCTGTAACGTTGTAATTAATTTTCTGGTTTACAGTAAAGTCCACGCCTGATTTTCCTCCCTATTTTTGTTCTCTGTTATAAAATACAAGTCGTGATATTGTACATGAAATGGTGTATGGCTTATAAAACACTGAATATATTGCGTAATATTTAGGATATGGTCGCACGTTTCTGTGTCTGTTGTAACAAAAATTAAGCAGACAAAACAAAATGGTATGAAGGACGGAAGAAAGGAGAGAGAGGGGGACGGGTAGTCAGGGATAACAACATGCACATACGCATATGACGGTAGTATCACGTACACAGAGTATAAAACGACAGTGCACTGCCGGAACTGTTCAAAATGGCTCTGAGCACTATGCGACTTAACTTCTGAATTCATCAGTCGCGCCAGAACTGTCATTTGTACTCTAGTGATTCATGTTAAAAGGTTTCCAACGTGATTATGGTTGCACGACAGCAATTAACTGACTTTAAACCCGGATTTGTAGTTGGAGCTAGAGGCATGAGATTGCCATTTCGGCAATCGTTAGGGACTTCAATATTCCGAGATCTAGAGTGTCAAGAGTGTGCTGAGAATAGCAAATTTCAGGCATTACCTGTCACCACGAACATCGCAGTGGTAAAAACGTCTTCACTTACCGACGAGGAGTACCGGTAGCAGTGTTTGTGTAAAGTTGTCAGTGCTAACCAACAAGCAACGCTGCGTGAAATAACTCCAGAAATCAATGTGGAAATTAAGACGGGCGTATCCTTTAGGACACTGCGCGAAAAATCTGGTGTAAATGGGCCATGGCAGCAGACGACCGACGCGAGTGCCTTTGCTAACAGCACGACACCGCCTGCAGCGCCTCTCCTGTGCTTGTGACCCTAGATCACTGGAACACCGTGGCGTGGTCAGATGAGTCCCGATTTCAGTTCTTAAAAGCTGATAGTAGGGTTCGAATGTGGCGCAGACCCCCCACCCAAGTTGTCAACAAGACACTGCATCTAGTGGAGGCTCCATAACGGTGTGGGCTGTGTTTACATGGAATGGACTGGGCCCTCTGGTCCAACTGAACCGATCATTGACTGTAAATGATCATGCTCAGCTACTTGGAGACCATTTGTAACCATTCGTGGACTTCATGTTCCCAAACAACGATGGAATTTTTTTGGATGACTATGCTTTATGTCACCGGGCCACAGTTGTGTGCGATTGGTTTGAAGAACATTTCGGACAGTTCTTGCGAACAGTTTGATCAACCGATGTGAGTCCCATGTAACATTTATGAGACATAATGGAGAGGTCAGTTAGTGCACAAAATCCTGCACTGGCAACGCTTTCGCAGTTATTGGTGGGTATAGAAGCAGCAAGGCTCAATACTTATGCAGGGGATTTTCAACGACTTGTTGATTCCATGCCGGGCAAAAGGGGGGTTCGAAATGGCTCTGAGCACTATGGGGCTTAACAACGGAGGTCATCAGTCCCCTATAACTTAGAACTACCTAAACCTAACTAACCTAAGGATATCAGACACATCCATGCCCGAGGCAGGATTCGAACCTGCGACGTAGTGGTCGCGCGGTTCTGGACTGAAGCGCCTAGAACCTCTCGGCCACCCGGCCGGCAAAAGGGGGTTCGACACGATATGAGGAGGTATCCCATGACTTTTGTTACCCCAACATAGTAATCATTATCAAGAAAAGAAATTTTGCTTACTATACTTAGCCTTCTGACACACAAGCAAATCCGGAATCTGCGCTATCCTTCATAGCCATAGTTCATGTTCTGCCGTTTAACAACTTTACATTGCACTACACTACATAGTATTAAAGGCTAAGAGCTAAATTGTTGAGCCCTCCTGTTTTTTCATTTTTTTCCCTTCTTAGCTGGTTTATTAATTCCTGACGTGTTGAGGCATATCCCGGTTACTGCACAGACTGTGACAGTCTGCTGGGGTATATATTACCAGAGTTTTTCACCTCAAGTGGACGAAGGCTTCACAGATCAGTCAGAGCTACTGGCATGTCGGATGTCGTGGTACTCGAGGTCACAACCGTACGATGTCGTTTCTCCCGATGTTGCTGCACATGCTGTAGCATGTGCTCTGCTGAAATGCACCCTTCTAGGGTCGCTATTAGCTGTTTCAGGGCGAGTATTAGATTGGGTTTCAAGCTGTCATTGAGATATGTCGAATTCTGTGCTGAGAACACTTCCATCTGCTTTTCTCGCCAGTACAGCTGTGGCTGTGTTACATTCAATCTGGTAGTCCCAGTAATAGCGGTTGACAGAGCGAATGTCGGTCCCATTATGTTACAAGCTGTTCCCTTAGTTAACAACCCACTTCTGTGTAATCCAGTCTCTTCGGCCCTGTGAGCGTGCCCTGTTTGCAATAATTCACTACCGCCGCTATCGTGTCGTACACAGAGTAAAGCCAGTGTAGCGCCACTTGCTGGAAATAGTGTCGTAGCTCCAGAATGTCAAACAGACAATCCTGATGGTCAGTTTTGCATAGATGACTGTCACTATCGTATGCTTATCCCCATCCTCCGATACTAGCAAGGTTTCTTCTGTCTTGATCTGTAAAAATTTTCCCAGAGTCCCCTTAATGGGTTAGCATGAACGGTGAAAGACCCAAGCTGCTCGTGTCCACTCATAACCGGCAACTGAACCAACACGTATAGCTGTCGGGGCTAATTTTTCTTCAGTGAGTTCCAATTCGGGTGGCAACTCCTTCTCCACGTTTTGCAACTCACTCCGGGACTGTTCTGGTGTTAACAAAGCCTAACTAAACTGTCCACACAAGACGTGGTGAATGACTTCCTCCATATTTGTCATTCACACCATGTGTTCCAGATGCTGTCGGCCAACGATTGTAACAGTATTGCGATTGTTACCCTCAAACCCAAGACGCCCACTCGAGTCTGAACCGTTCTTAGATCTCGATTCACAGCGTTTTCGAGAGCCGACTTCGCATATTCCAACACCTCCGTCATCATTTTCCGTAGTGCGCGTGTTTTATTCATCACCTCCTGCTACAAGCTTGACACCATTCATTGTGGCGTGCCACTCCATTACTGCATTGTTAACCGTTGACATTTCCTTCATCCCTTCCACGATTCTGTTTATCTCCCTGTTGTCGCGTTCATCTGGCGTTCCGAACATTGTTTTCAATAACCTTCTCCCACCATCAAACCGGCCTTGCTTGAATCGATTTGTGGCACGATGTCTATTTTTTGCTACATCTGTTCCTTTTAGTAATCACTTCTTGTCTCACGCCCAATTGTATCAAAATTAAGTTATTATTTTAACACATAACTGAGGAATAAAAGGAAAAACAAACACTATATAAAAACATAATTTTATTACAGGCGGCCGCTGTGGACGAGCGGTTCTCGGCGCTTCAGTCCGGAACCGCGCTTGCTGCTACGGTCGCAGGTTCGAATCCTGCCTCGGGCATGGATGTGTGTGATGTCCTTAGGTTAGTTAGGTTTAAGTAGTTCTAAGTCTAGGGGACTGATGACCTCAGATGTTAAGTCCCATAGTGCTTAGAGCCATTTTGAACCAATTTTATTATTAAAAAATATTTCACAGGAGCTATTTACATACTGTCACTCACAGTGGAAATGTATTAATGTAACGCATATTCTTCATCATCATTCATAATACTTATTATAGCATCGTCTATTTCAAACCGTAGTTTCTCGCAATTTTAGTAGATGTTTGAAACAACTCCATCAGACAACCAAGATTTCACTGCTGTATCTGCATTAATGAAATCGAAACGGCACTGTTTAGTATTTTCTGGGAAAACTGTGTGCATTATGAATAATATATCTCTAATGTAGAAATCTACCGGCTTCTTATACCAGAGCAGCAACAGTTCCTTGTGGTAAATACACTCGTACCTATCGCACACTTCAAGAACAACCTAGTATTCGAAATTGGTAAAGCACTCTCTATGAAGCGATTGAATTATTCACTCGCTGACTTCTGTAAAAGCTTTTAGATCACTAACGACTTCATATGTGAGAGGTAAATACTCGTGAGAATGAAACAAAGAGTTACAACTGTCTTCTTTTAGAGACCTAATATTAACATCTCTTATTCTTCCATTGCGTGAAACTGATTAGAAACTGAAATTTTTATATACACACACAATTACATACCATTAATTACAAAATCGACTGTTTCTGCGTTATTTTATCTTCCACGTAATAGTATGCACGCTTTACCGCTGTTGAGGAAGTCGAGTCGGCGCAACTGATGGTCGAGAATCTTGATCGCAGATATATCTTACAGTCCTGCAGATGAACCAACATCGTGGCTCGAAAGTTGATGGTGACGCATTTTGCGCTCAATATCGGATGACGCCGCTCTTTTTCCAACGGTGACAGTCGAGCTGCGTACTGCACTCCCCAAACTCTTCAAGTTACAAACATGGAATACGTACTTTCATGCACTACAGCAGATAATTGGTAAACAAAATATGATGGACGTTTCCCCTAAGAGTCGTCAGGTGCATTTCCTATGATGTTTCCGCAGATACCTGCAATTTCGTTTTGGCAATGTGTATCTGGAGTGAGCCCAAACAAGTACTACTCATCATTCAATGGAAAGCGCCAGTTTGTTTCCCACTACAAACAAAATTATTTTTAAAGCAGAATTTTATGTATCCATTCAACAGAGCAGTCCTCAATAAGTTTAGTGTGATATTCATGTTATCGATATGCGTTGAGACCGTCAGTAAAACACGAAGAATACTGAGTATTCCAGTAGCAACGGAAGCGCCTTGGCCCGTGCTGACTGCCAGTGCCATGCAGCAGCGCTGTTCAGTCGCTGCTGGAGTACTCGTTATTTTCCGTGTCTTACTGTCGCTGTTAATGCATGTCGATAACACAAATATTGCACTAGAATAATTTGAGACTGCTCTACTGAATGGGCACGTACAATTCCACCTGAAGAATCATTTTGTACGTAACAGGAAACAAACTGACGTTTTCTGTCGACACAGAGAGTCACATGAGAGATGTGACGATTAGTATTTGTTTGGGGAGACTTCAGCTACGCAATGCAAAAACGAAATTGCAACTATCTGTCGAGACACTGAAGAACAGGTTGTGCTGAGAAATAATTGTGAAGAAAAAATTCGATACGTTGCGCCGTTTCCGAGTTAATTAGCACTGAAGTTAGCCAATCAGACCATTGCGCTTGCAAATTCGAGCGGCCCCACCAGACACGGTGTCGCCAAACATGTTCATAGTTTGGTTTCCTCAGACTGAAAAAGAGGGCGATGAAAAAATTGGGCATGGGACAGTAGTAACAATCGAACCAGAGCCAAAGTCTGAGCAGTATCGTGTGCTATCATCTACGCTTTAAGAACAACTGACACAAATTGTGCCCAGATAACGGCTTGAATTTGTGCATGCAACTGCCTGATTGGCTAACTTCAATGCTAATTAACTTGAAAACGGCGCAACGTATACAGTTTTTCTTTTCTTCACAATTATTTCTTAGCACGATCTACCACACAACACCCTTGGATGCTTTTCAGACTGATTGTTACCACCCTGTAACCCTGTAAAGTGCGTGCAGAGAATGTTATAACGTTATTAATTTATCACAATAGTTCAGTGCGTCTTTACTATACACGTGTACTGTGAAATAACAAATAGTTCTCTAAGCCCTGCATGGAATCAGTACAGCGTTAGCTGCTGCCCTCTCACAGTGTTGGAGTGCTGTGACACATGGATACAAGTTGGTGGTTTTTGTCAATAATGGCCATATTGTTACAACAAAAATAATTAACAGATACTTACTGTCAGTCCTCTTCTGTCCAGTTGACTGCTGCTGGTGCTTCATGCTGGTAAAATGTAAATGTCGTGTGACTAGGGCCACCCGTCGGGTAGACTGTTCGCGGGGTGCAAGTCTTTCGATTTGACGCCACTTCGGCGAATTGCGCGTCAATGGGGATGAAATGATGATGATTAGGACAACACAACACCCAGTCCCTGACAGGAGAAAATCTCTGACCCTGCCTGGAATCGAACCCGGCCCCTTAGGATTGACATTGTGACACGCTGACCACTCAGATACCTGGGTTGGACACTTCCTGCTGGTACTCTCACTACAAAGTGCAGATAGTAAATTATGGGGCTTACGCAATAGAATTATAAAAATTAAAATTGCTCAAAGAGTGGGGAGCTGAGCTCGCATGCCGTTGTCTGAGACGTCAGTGCCCTGGGGTCCCAAAGCGAGTGGCAGATAGCACTACAACATTGATGCACACGTGTAACTCCATTGGCCACGTGGGGAGGGGGGAGGTGGAAGGAGTGGAGGATGCTGGAATTCCTGGAAATGCAGGAGGGGGAGGGAATTCTGGGAATGCTGATGCTGACGCCAGTGACTTCAGGCATGCTGATGTTGATGTCAGCAAAATTCTGGCCAGAGCCCACATCTACCATCTACTCAGGTCAGCATTCTGGGCAGGCTAGTTCAGTGGAGGAACAGTATGGAGAAAACGGTTGTTTGTAAGAGGGCTGATCGGAAAGTAAGGTCCGATTGCCTGCCCGGTTAGCCGAGCAGTCTAACGCACGGCTTTCCGGAGCGGGAAGGAGTGCCTGGTCCCCAGCACGAATCCGCCCGACGGACTTGTGTCAGGTGTGAGACGTTCTCTGAGGAGGGGGGGGGGGGGTTCCACCAGGGGCCGAACCGCACAATAACCCTGGGTTCGGTGTGGGGCGGCGGAGGGGTGAAGTGGACTGGGGTAGTCATCGTGGGGTTGTGGACTACTGTGGCTGTAGTGGGGACAGAGCCTCTCTGTCATTTCTAGGTCCCCGGTTAACATACAACATACAACATACAAGGTACGATTGCTCCCAAAATGAAAACCACAGTGAAAATTAAAAATTTTTTATTCGCAACAATTAGCCACACCTTCCAGCTACCTCTCCAAATACTCGCCTCTCCAACATTTGTCGTGGCATTGTACAAACGTTCCAGTACCATTGTCACAGGAAGCAGAAGTCTGTGCTTTCCACCAATTCTCTACGCTGGTCTACCTTTCTTTTTTTGTGTCAAAACGTTTGCCTTCGTTGCCAGTGGTTTGTGTGAGCAGAGATGAACAACAGAGGGGACAAATTAAGGGCTGTATTGTGAGTGATCAAACATTTCCCACCGAAAATGCTGCTGGAGCGTCTTCATTGCCCCTACAGAATGCATCTGAAAATTGTCTTGAAGACAGAAACACATGACATTTATGTTATGTGGGCTGCATAGTTTCGGGCGAAATCTCTCACCAGATATACATACTTGGCGGGAGACACTGTTGTTTTAGACTTTTCTAGATGATCACTTCGCGCTCTGAACTGAAAACAGCGACGTGAAACGTTCTACAGGCACACTAGAGACACTCCCTAACACATCTGTGCAAAGTTCCATCGGATTTTCACAGCGGTTTCCATTTCTTGCCTAATAGGACCTTACGTTCCGAGCACGTCTCACATCAGCATGATACCCCTGCCATAAAGCAAACCCTTCCGTTGGATTGCCACAGGGTATAGTGTAATCCGTCACTACAAATGACCTGTTCCAGTCATCCACGTTCGAGTGTCGTCACTCTCTACACCTCCTCAAGCGCTGCTTAGCTTTGACTGTGTGGTTTATAAAGAGCTGCTCGACCACTCTACTCCATTTTTTTTTAATTCCCAATGGGCAGTCATTGTGGTAGCTGGACCGCTGGTTGCATTTTGGAACTCACGAGTGAGTTTTTCCGCTGGTCTCAGGCGATTTTTTTACAACCACCCTGAGTAATGTTTGCTGGTTCAAATGGCTCTGAGCACTATGGGACTTAACATCTTAGGTCATCAGTCCCCTAGAACTTTGAACTACTGAAACCTAACTAACCTAAGGACATCACACACATCCATGCCCGAGGCAGGATTCAAACCTGCGACCGTAGCAGTCCCGCGGTTCCGGACTGCAGCGCCTAGAACCGCACGGCCACCGCGCCTTGCAATGTTTGGTGGTCTCTGTCTCTCAACACGTGAAGTCTGCCTGGTCTGGGTTTTGCTGAGGTTGCCAGCTGGAGTGGCCGAGTGGTTCTAGGCCCTACAGTCTGGAACCGCGCGACCGCTACGGTCGCAGATTCGAATCCTGCCTCGGGTATGGATGTGTGTGATGTCCTTAGGTTAGTTAGTTTTAAGTAGTTCTAAGTTCTAGTGGACTGATGACCACAGCAGTTAAGTCCCATAATGCTCAGAGCCATTTGAACCACTTTTTGCTCAGGTTATTCCATCACATTGCCACTTCACAATCACATCTCCAACAATCGATCTGGATGCATTTAGAAGAACTGAAATTTCCCTGTTGGATTTGTGACGTCCAGTGACCGAAAGTCACTGAGCTCTCCTGACTGTTGTCACTACTTCTCTGCTGACAACATAACATAATACTTTCCATCTCCTTTTGAACTAGCGTTTTCGCCATCATGACATACAGTGGTCAATTCTGCATTACATAGGATTGTCCGGATACTTTTGATCAAATAGTGTAACTATTGGTACTACTCACACGAGTTCGTTGTGATGAGTGACTTTCACCAAGGAATAATAACCACATACGAAATCCGATTACCTATTTCTAACATGTTTTTGAAGAAATTTAATTATTTATCCAGAGTTAATTCAGTGGTACAGTTAATAGTTCATATTATTTAGTTTTCGTGCTCCTTTACACAGTTTGTCACCGTTGGGAAGACATGCTGCCATAAATGTATTAGTTAATACCCTGAAGAAGAGTCATGTGAATGCCTGTTCGATCGTTCAGATTTTGGTTTGTCATGGTCTCTTCCAGTTCACTCTAAGGAAAAACCAGAACGACTTCTTCGATAACGACACAGCCCTTTCCTTCAGCCATCCTTGTCCAAATGCAGTAATGTACCTGATCTTATGATCTTGGTACCAATGAAGCACTATACACATTCCTTCATACTTTTTTAAAAAAAAAAAGCGTCTAGCATTACTATAGTGGTTGCAAATCATTCACAGAATACCTCAGACGCCGCAACTGAACTCAAGAAGATTATGGGGATTGGAAGATCTCATAAAAAAGATGTCGCCTTTCACTCTTTTGCTGTACCCTTAAAACTGAAGAGGAAGTAAATAACGCTAATGTCTTGTAGACTGTGGGTGGTGCAGTTGTGGGAAAGCTACTCACGTTGCCCGAGACAATGCATATTCATGCAGGAAGCTCCCGTAATTAAGTGCCCTACTCGTGCCATTTGAAACTGTGAACACCTTGTAATTCAAAGAAACATGTAGCTTGCATGGAAAGTCTTTGAGAACTTCTAGGAGTGACATAACACGTTTATCGTTTCTATTTCTCTCTAAGGAAATAAGTCTGAATGAACAAGACGGTGACGGTGTTGACTTAGTTTAAGTGCTACTGTAGTCCTAAAAAGTGATGTTTGTCACGAAGTATTCCAAAACTTTTGTGTAATGTTTCGTGGTGCTGTAGTCATAATTCTTCTAACAACTGTAGTCAACGGAAGTATAAGTGCTGGAAATGTTCTTAAATGATGTTTTGTCGTGGAGTTAGAGATTCACCTTCTAATCGTACACTTAGAATTTTCGTTGACACAATCACGGGAAATTTGTACGTCGGTAAAACAAGAAAAAGAGACCGCATAATGAAACAAAATCTGAAAAACATTTCCAATACTGAGGTACACGCGCAGCACAGCAGACAAGAACAAGCATATCATCCCAATGAGATGAATTAATGTTGCTTTCACAGCATACGATAATTTGAAAACTAAGATTTGGTATATTCTTCCAATGAAAAGAGACAAATCTGAAAGAAACTTGAGTCTGTAGAATATTGTAGCAGGACAGGGAGAAAAGCCACACCGGTCAGACTGGTTGACTGCTTAACATATCTTTGAAAGAGCATGCTTATGGCAGTAACAAAATGGAACGTGGTCTACACACGGGAAAGGACAGATAACATCGGTGCTATTAAAGAAACTATTCGACGTCAGAGAGCCTATATATATAGAGATTAGAGTTGTAAAACTACCACAGGCTTCCATAGACTACCATAAGTAAGCTTAAACTACTGCAGTTTACATAATTGCTTTGGTCAGTTAGGGTCGCACTTGCATTACCTGAACGCTGAGTGTGTTGCATACTTTTCGAGCGTTAACTGATAACGATCACTTTCTTTACATGTGCGATCTGCGTCTTACTACTAGATTCCCCTTAAAACCAGAAGCAGTGAACCGTCTAGAAACTAAGTGAGAATACATACAGGGCTGTTGTGGGTTGGCAGGAGAGCCAACACCGGGTATGAGAGGAAGCCGAAAGGCACGCGTTTTAGCTCACGCAGGCTGGCGTGAGGTCTGGAACAGGTCAAGGAAATTAGACTTTAGCAAAAAAAAAAAACGGACGTAGCTGGTGGAATACTTAACTTTAATCCATAAATGATGAGCGTCGTTCTTGACGGTACATGATTACAGTATCAATAGTAACTGGTACTGGCGCCTTGCTAGGTCGTAGCAAGTGACGTAGCTGAAGGCTATGCTAACTATCGTCTCGGCAACTGAGAGCGTATTTTGTCAGTGAACCATCGCTAGCAAAGTCGGTTGTACTGGGGCGAGTGCTAGGAAGTCTCTCTAGACCTGCCGTGTAGCGGCGCTCGGTCTGCAATCACTGATAGTGGCGACACGCGGGTCCGACGTATACTAACGGACCGCGGCCGATTTAAAGGCTACCACGTAGCAAGTGTGGTGTCTGGCGGTGACACCACAAGGGCTGTCTAACCTACCGAACATTTTTGTTCTACTTTGTCATCCTCCTGTCTGTTACTTAAGAATAAACAGTACTTATAGCGAAGCTGAAACTGTCAATGTTTAATTCAGGTTTTATTCCAAAATTGTTGATGTGTAGCATGAAATAGAGGACTGTTGTAGTAAGAATAAAAATAGTTCAAATGGCTCTAAGAACTATGGGACTTGACATCTGAGGTCATCAATCCCCTAGACTTAGAACTACTTAAACCTAACTAACCTACAGACATCACACACATCCATGCCTGAGGCAGGATTCGAACCTGCGACCGTAGCAGCAGCGCGGTTGCGGACTGAAGCACCTAGTACCGCTCGGTCATAGCGGCCGGCCAGGTAGTAAAAATAAAAGAAAACAATACAGAGTTGCCATATAGCTCTAGAAAATGCAATTTCCTCAACAACAAGGTAAAATTTTAAAAAACGCAAAACAAAAACATACGGTATCAAACATAGCTTGAATACTTTTATAAAACATGTTGCTGTTATTTATAAACTGCTTTCACACTTATTAATAATAACAGGAAACTCTTGCCTTTGATCATGATGAAGAACATTCAGTTGAGTACTAAATAACAACAATAATTATATAGATTTTTTTTTGTCTTTGTGAATGTAAACTGTACTTGCATCAAAAGTAATTGCTTTGGGTACATGAAAGCACAGAAGTTACGTGATCAACTAATTTGTATTAGTTATAAAGTACAGTTTATATTCTGTGAGGATATAGAATACACAGTGGACGAATACTGAATGACGTGCGGTTTCAATTATGTGCAAAACAAACAACCAAAAAACAAAGAAACAAAGGAAAATCGTCGGCTCCCATTTATTCTCTTACACATTCATTTACGTTTCTTTCCCTACCAATAGTACTGGTAATCCTACCATTTACTAGTTAATTTAAGTACTGTACGAAAACTATCGAACCCTAGTTTTGGTAGACCGCAACTCTAATAGAGAAGTAAAGAGTTTCTCAAGTGCAAGCGCCGAGGCCAACGCGATACACGGATCCTGTAACGAACTTGCCGCCACACTTCGCGAACCCCCGGCTCTGTGCAGTACTCACAGGAAATAAACATTTAATTGAAAAGTTACCCTCTAAAGGATTTAATTATGTCGTCTGCTATTAAGAACTGGCTTGCATTTCAACATGCAGTCAAGAATTATTGAACTCGCCTGATTAGTTTGTCGCTCCCTGCCGGAGACAGCTGCTGGCACTCGTAAGACCTGCAGTGTCACGTGCTCTGACGTACGCTAACACCTTGCCTTCCTTATGGGCTTCGGCAAGTGCCACATAGCATCTAATGGACAACGCATCTATTCCCTTTCCATTCCGGATGTAATGTTATATCAATCAATTTCTGAAAATTTGCACTCAGTATTCTGATTAACTTTGCTGTTTTTTTTTTTTTTTTTTTTTTTTTTTTTTTTTTTTACAGCTTTCTAAACTTTCACAAAAGTTCTCTATTTTAACATATCGATGTCCGTACTCTGTAAACGGCTGTGAATAATATCCCATTGTACCAGGTACTAGGGGTTCTTCCAGTTCCTTTCACATATGGAGCACAGGGAGGATTGCTGTTTAAACTCCTCTGTGGGCACGCTAATAAATCTAGTCTTGTCCTTGCATGTTGGGGTTATTTGTTTATTTATTTAGTCCTTCAAATCCTACATGCATAGAAAGGCAACATACAAAGTAGAATATTCATAATGCATCTTTACTTTTGTTGTTTGGTTTCTAGGTACTCTGTCAGACTGTAAAAGCAATGATCAATTAAATATGCCTTTAGTTCAGCCTTAAAACTACTGTACTGATTTAATATGGTTAGGCAGATTATTGTAAATTTTTATCCCAGTATGTAGAGTGCCTTTTTGGCACAATGATGTTCTCACCTGTTTCATATGAAGGTGTCCGCCCCAGTAGCTGAGTGGTCAGCGTGACGGATTGCCGTCCTCCGGGCCCGGGTTCGATTCCCGGCTGGGTCGGAGATTTTCTCCGCTCAGGGACTGGGTGTTGTGTTGTGTTCATCATCATTTCATCCCCATCCGGCGTGCAGGTCGCCCAATGTGGCGCCGAATGCAATAAGACCTGCGCCAAGGCGGCCGGACCTGCCCCGCGAGGGGCCTCCCGGCCAATGACGCCAAACGCTCATCATCATCATCATATGAAGGTCAGATGTTTACCTTGTATTGTATGCATGTATATCTTCATTTTTTAATAAGATATCTGGGCGTCTACCAATATATTGTTTGATGAAAGCTGATGTTTGATAGATAAAAATGCAAGGAAGAGGAAGAAGTGACAGTTTTTTGAATATGGGTCTGTATGATTTATATTTCTTAGTATTCTCTTTTGCATTGTGAAAAGTTTAATATTTGTTGTTGCATTGCCCCAGAAGATTAT
Source organism: Schistocerca cancellata (assembly GCF_023864275.1). Classification (NCBI taxonomy): domain Eukaryota; kingdom Metazoa; phylum Arthropoda; class Insecta; order Orthoptera; family Acrididae; genus Schistocerca; species Schistocerca cancellata. The sequence continues at coordinate 66,672,882 of NC_064629.1, forward strand.
ATACAGAATGCACATAGGAGTAGTATACACTTAACAGGCTGGTTTTGGTGCAACAAGTTTTTAAGATCCTTATCATGTAGCAGATTTTGCTTAGTTTTCTTTGCAAATATTCAATGTGTACCTCCCATTTTGTGTTGTTCTGGAGCCAGTCCCAGAAATCTTAGCTGTCAACACTTTCAAAAACTCTTTCCCTTAGTTTTATTTGTATGTTTGGGTGGTGTCTTCCTTTAGATTTATAGAAGTTCATTGCTACTGTCTTTGCTTTGTTTATAATTAGCCTGTTATAGCTGAACCACTGTTCTACACAGTTCATTGTTTGGATAGCAGAATCTTTCAGTTTTTCTTCTGTTTTACCACTAATAAGGAAGAATACTTGTTGTACATAAGATCATTGACATAGAGGAGAAACAGAATGGGTTGTAATACTGATCCTTGAGGGATGCCATATTTCACATTTTCACATCCTGAATAGTAGAAGCTGATTTTGATGGTCAGTATATTGCACTTCAACCATCTGTTTGCAACAACATAGGTATGCCCTGAGCCACTCATTGGATATACCTCTAATTCCTAATTGGTCAAGCTTCTGCAGTAGGGCATTATGGTCAATGGCGTCAAAAGCTTTGGAAAAATCAAGACATATGACTGTCACAAACTCACTTGCATCCAGTTTAGAATAGATTTCATTAAGAAATTCAAATATTGCACTTTCAGTTGAATAGCCTTAGCTGAAACCATGCTGTGAGAGAGAGAGAATTTTATTTTTATTTACGAAATCAGACAACCTCTTATAAAAAAAAAAAATTCTAAAATTTTTGAAAATACAGGCTGTAGGGCTATTGGTCTATAATTTGAAACACGTTCTAGATTTCCTTTTTTGAGCAGTGGTTTCAGTTTTGCTGTTTTTAATCATGAAGGGAAGGTTCCTGATGACAGTGAGCTGTTGCACAAGTGTGTCAAGGGTTCAGCTAAGGCAAGACAGCATTTTTTAATAATTGCATTTGGTATTCCATCAATTCCACATGAGTACCCTGTTTTCAAGGTTTTTATAACTGATAAAATTACTTCAGTATTTGTGGGTGAAAGGAACGATGATGTAGGCACATTTCTCACCCTATTGCATGATGGAGGTGATGTTTTATTGTGTTCTTCCAGTCCACTCACCAACTGTTCACTTATGTTTGCAAAATATTTGTTGAAGGTCCCTGCAATTTTTGTTGGGCAAGAAATCATTTGTCCTTCATAACATAAGTTTATATTTTTATATTGTTTAGTTTCAGTTGTTGTTTGATTTTTTATAACTTCCCATATAGCTTTAGATTTGTTTTTTGAATTTTCAATGTATTTGTCATTTGCCATTGTTTTAGCTTTCCTTACAACATTTTTGAGGACCCTCTTGTAATTTTCCAAGTACAAATGAAATTCATGGGGCATATTCTTTGTCTTTGCTATACTGTGTAATCTTCTTTTCTCTGCACAAGAGATTCTAATACCTGTTGTAATCCATTTGTTCTTTTTCAAGTTAGGTTGAAATTTTTGTTTTTTTAATGGAAATGCAGCTTCAAAGTATGGCATGAAGATTTCCATGAATTTTTCAAACTTTTTGTTGGTATTTTCACAAGTATACACTTTGTACCAGGTTTCTTCACTTAGTCTCTGTATAAAAATGATTATTTGTTTGTTAGTGAATTTTCTTGTATCTTTTACAAGTTCCTCTTTCTCATTTGTTTCACTTGGGATGTGTAAAGCAATAAACTGTGTATAGTGATCACTGAAGCCAGTATTAAGATTTCCAGCACAGAAATTGTCATTTGCATTTGTGTTTATTAATATCTGATCAATTGTTGAGCTATTTGTTGGTGTAACTCTTGTAGGAGAATCTGTGGTGGCTTTTATGTTATATGTTTCCACTAGGGTCATTAAGCTTTGCTGGTCTTTTGAGATTTCTTGAAAATCGATATTAAAATCTCCACATATGTTCACTGTTTTGTTTAAGTTTTTTATAGTATTTAAAGTTGCTTCTAGTTTATGACAGAAATCATTTAAGTTCCGATTGGGGCTCCTATATACACAGATGATTATTAATTTTAATGCAGAGAGTTCAACTGTAGATACTTGAAAAACTTTCTCTTCAGCTAACAGTTCAATGAGTTTTTATGTTACAATAATCAATACCAGTTTTAACAAATATACATGACCCTCCATGACTGGATGTAATTCTAGAAAATGATGATGAAAGATTAAAGTCTGCAAGTTTTGTGACTGACATTGCATCTTTAGGCAGCCAGTGTTCAGTTATACACATTACAGGAGCGTTTTTTAGCTCACAAGTACATAAAATTTCAAGTTCACTTAATTTGTTTAGCAATGATTGGACATTTTGATGAATCAGCATGAAATTAATAGATTTGTTAGACTTTGGCATATTGTCAGACTTTGTCATATTTAATTGATTACTTACCTTTATCTTGTCAATAAAAATCATTCAGGTGTGCTGGAAGTACTGCTTTAGTTTTCTCAACTGCGCTTATTCTTCTATTATCATCTGCAGCAGAATTTTCTTCTGTGTCTGGCTCCCCTGTTAGTTGTTCAGCTGCTCCGGTTGTTGATACTGCTGCTGATCCTACTGTTGATAATATTACTGCTGGTGTTACAGCTGGATCTGCAATTGGTGGAGCTGTTACTGCATTCATTGTTGTTGCTGTGCCTGAATATTGGAGGTATCTTGTTTCTTCTTTTATTGTTGTTGATGTTAGTGAGTGAGGTCTTGCTGGTGTTGTTTCCTTTGAATACTGGGGGGGGCCAATCCAGGACGATTTTGCTTTTGAGTGTTTGTTGCCTCTTGTTGATAATTTCTTTACTTTTTCCGATGCTCAGTTTTTTTCCCATGGAATCTGCGCCCAATATTGTTAACATTTACGAGTTCTACATTTCTGAAATATTTGCAAAGTAATGAAATTTGTTGGTTGCCATTGATTATTTCTTTATTTACACATGACCAAGTGTAGTATATTCCTGGATTCATCATTTAAAGCCATGAGGTTTCTTAAGGAACAGAATCCAGCATGTTGTCCTCGACAGCGAGTGCTCATCAGGGACAAAGGTATCATCAGGAGTGTCCCAGGGAAGTGTGATAGAACTACTGTTATTTTCTATACACATAAATGATTTGGGAGTCGGGGTAAGCAACAATCTGCAGCTGTTTGCTCATGATGATGTGGTATACAGGAAGGTGTCGCAGGTGAGCGAGTGTAGGAGGATGCAAGATGACTTAGACAAAATTTTTAGTTGGTGTTATGGAAAGCAACAAGATCTCAATGTAGAAAAATGTATGTTAATGTAGATGAGTAGCAAAAAGAAACCAATAATGTTCGAATACAGCATTAGTAGTGTGCTGCCTGACACAGTCACATCGATTAAATATCTAGGCATAATGTTGCATAGCAATATGAAATGGAATGAGCATGTAAGGATTGCAGTAGAGAAGACGAATTGTTGAATTCAGTTTATTGGGAGAATTTTAGGAAAATGTGGTTTATCTGTAAAGTAGGCCACACTTAGGGCACTAATGCAACCCATTGCTGAGTACTGTTTGACTTATGGGATGCCCACCAGGTCAGATTAAAGAAGAAATCAAAGTAATTCAGAGGCAGACCACTATATTTGTTATCTATAGGTTCAAACAAGATGCAAGTGTTACGGAGGTGCTTCAGGAATGGCCGGCCGGAGTGGTCGAGCGGTTAAAGGTGCTACAGTCTGGAACCGCACGACCACTACGGTCGCAGGTTCGAATCCTGCCTCGGGCATGGATGTGTGTGATGTGCTTAGGTTAGTTAGGTTTAAGTAGTTCTAAGTTCTAGGGGACTTATGACCACAGCAGTTGAGTCCCATAGTGCTAAGAGCCATTTGAACCATTTTTTTGCTTCGGGAACTCAAACGGGAATTACTGGAGGAAAGGCAACGTTCTTTTTGAGGAGAACTATTGAGAAAATTTCTAGAACTGGCATTTGAGGCTGACTGCATAATGATTCTACTGCCATGAATGTACATTTCACATAAGCGTCATGGAGAGAAGATTAGAGAGATTAGGGCTCGTATGTAGGCATATGGACAGGCATTTTTCCCCCGCTCTATTTCCGAGTGGAACAGGAAAGGAAATGACTAGTAGTGGTCCACGGTACCCTCCACCATGCATCATATGATGGTTTGCAAGTATGTACATAGATGTAGATAAAAGCTGGTTCTTAAAAAATTTTAAGTAGTCTTTCACAGGATAGTTTGCTTCTATCTTTATGTGTCTGCCAGTTCAGTTTCTTTAGCATCTCCATGATATTCTTCCATGGATCAAACAAAACTGTGACCATTCATGCTGCCCTTCTCTGCATACATTCAGTATCCCCTGTCAGTCCTATTTGGTACATGTCCCATGTACGCAATATTCTAGGATGGGTCACATGATTGTTTTGTAAGCAATCTCCTTTGCAGACTGACTGTGTTTTCATAGTATTCTACCAATATACCAAAGTCTACCTATGACTGAGCCTAAGAGATTGTTCCATTTTCATATCCTTACATAATGTTACACTCAGATATCTATAGGAATTGACCACAGCAGTTATGATTCATCGATGTTGCAGTCATAGGCTACTATGTTTTTTTCATTTTGTTATGTGCATAATTTTATATTTCTGAACACTTAATGTAAGTTTGCAATATCTGCAGCACTTTGAAACCTTGTTGAGATCCAACTGAACATTTGTGCAGCTTTTTTTTCAGATAGAACTTCATTACAGATTGATACAGTTGCTTACCTCTGTATACCATTTGCTTTTGGGCTCCTTATAAAAGTAATTTATAAAGACATACATTTCTTTCAAAAATTTAGAAGATATTCAATTCAGTTAGGAATTTTAACCAAGTTATTAATGTAGACTTTGCCAACTCCACCCTTGAACCTCTCATGCCTGCGTATACGGAGTGGCCCTCATACAACACTATCTGCATTCTATGTAGGTTTACAAAGCATCACGTCATCTGATGATGAAGCTTTTAATTGTTATGAAAAGTAATTTGCATTTTACTTTAGGTGTCCTCCATGCATATAGACTCAACAAACTAAAATAGATCCTGGTATTCTTTTTGTCTGCTTTTCTAGTTTTCACGGTGGCCAAACATGGCCACGAAACAGCAAAAGTTCTGACAAATCATTAACATAAAGAATAAAAATAATTGGCCCAAGGACTGACCCTTGAGGAACTCCATATGTAATGTTTCGTGCATTACTGTAAAAAGTACAATTTTTTTATGTCTTTGTATTTTATTTGAGTGATCTGTTGACAGTCATGAAGGTGGGAATGTATCCACTTATTTGGCAGGCCTCGTATTCCATAATTACCTAACTTCTGCAACAGGGTATTATGATCAATTACATCGAAGGCTTTACTAAGGTCAAGGAATATGCCAGTCACATGTTGCTTATTATCTACTGCAGTTAGAATTTCATTTAAGAAGGTATAAATAGCTGACTGTGTTGATCTGCCAGTTCTGAATTCGTGTTGCACATCACTTATTATGTTATCGTTATTTAGATAGGCTGTCAGCCTTCTAAGAAATAGTTTTTCAAGAATTTTGCCAAAACCTGACAATACTGATACAGGTCTATAGTTTGCAGCTTCATGTTTGTCCCCTTTCATGTACAGTGGTGACACTTTTGCCACTTTCGGATTTTTTGGGAATATACCACTCATGAATGATGAATAGGAAAATATCCGTTAATGGTTCTATGATAGATGGTAATATCTGGTATTTCATCAGTACCTGCTAAATACTTATTGCATAACCTTCTTATAATGACAGATAATTCCTCGGGTGTTGTAAGAATTTTTGTATCTGACTGGGGTGTATTGCTGTCTGGCTGTGAGTTGTAATGTTTGGTAATCAGGTGGTGTGCTGCGTTGGAAAAGTAGTTGTTAAATTTATTAGCCACTACTGTGGGTTTGATTATTTTATTGTTCTTTTCATGAAGTTCTATATTTTTGTGGGCTTATGATGTAGTACCTGTTTCTCTTTTTATGATACTCCATGTTGCTTTAGTCTATTTGTAGAATTTTTTATTTGTTCGTCATTTTCCATTTCCTTTCTTTTGTTATAACTTGTCTAAGTATTTGTTTAGATTGTTTAAAGTAGGTGATAAATACAGGATTTCCAGTTTGCTTTGAGTATTCATACAAGTTCCTTTTATTCTGGCACTATATTTTTATTCCTTTTGTGATCCATTTATTTGGCTTGTGTACAGAATTTATAAGTGACGTTTGTTTAGGAAAGGCTATTTAAAAAAAAATGTTTGTATGTGACCATAAATTTATCAAACTTGTCATCTGTGTTGTTTGAGAGAGAACAAACGTAATCTATGTTTTTATTATTAAACTTCCTGACAATAGCTCTAGTTTTCTGAGCTTTTGTGTTTCCTGGAATAGCGATTGTTAGTATTTTGGCATTGTGATCACTAAAACCATTGTTTGCAGTCTGTGTTGCAGGTATACTTATCTGTTTTTACAATCACCTGATCTATGGTTGCTGCAGAAGTAGTGCTTGTACAAGTTGGGTTAGTTATAGTTGGTTTTAGATTAAAGAACTTCAGTAAATCTTTGATTTCATCTTTAAATTTCCTGGGTTTGGAGAAATCAACATTGAAATTTCCACATACGATAATATTTTTTTGAGGGTGTTGAAATCCTCTAACAGCTCTTCCATATGATTATAAAAAAAACTTTATCACCATCTGGTGACCTAAATACACAGATGATTACAGAATTTCTAGTTGGCAGTTCTACTATTGAGAGTTCTATGTCCCTTTCTTTAGATAAGCTGTCAAATTTGGTTATGTTGGTGAAGTCTATATCTTCTCGAACATATATGCAACTACCAGCATGCCTGAATACTTCTCTACAAAATGTGCCAGCTAATTTAAACTGAGGTAGGTGTGCTAGTTCTATCATGTCTTTATTTAGTTTATTTATAAAACAGAAATATCATTCATATCATTTAATAAGATTTGTATTTCATTCAGCTTATTGGAAAGAGACTGAACAGTCTGATGGAACAGTTTAAAGTATGAAGCAGGGACTAAATTGTGTCCTGCTTGACCACTTACCTCTTTTTTTTACATCTAGTATTGTAGCTGTAAAAAATCCTACTTGTTTTGAGGTGCGGGTGGTGTCTTCTTGCTAGCTGGTTCCCTGGATTCTGGGCCCTGCCTTTCATGTGCTGTGGTGCTTCTATTGGTAATCCACTTGTCAAGTAGCATTTGTTTCATTTTAGGCACTCGTATTGAACTGGTTTTCATATTGTATTTATTTTCGTGAAACACTGATGTCTTCAGGTAGACTGGTCGATTCAGAGATAAATGCATCTAGTTTGTGTGGTGGTTAATTTTAATTAACGAAGACATTAATTTGTGTGTGGATTTTCTGTTTGCCATATTCAACAATTCTGTGTATTGACATATCCTGTCAGATGGAAGTGGGATTCATATGTCCACAAAATCTTCCACAGCCAATCATTGTCTACTTCCATGAGAGCAAGAAATAATGAAGCAAAGGTCTCTCTTGCTAGCAGGTCAACAGGAAGCAACTCGTGCACATGGGTAATTTTGAATCAATAGTGAAGAAGGATGTTTCATAGGATTTTACGAACTGCGCTCATGGGTATGTCCAATGTTCGGGCAATTCTCCATGCACTACATGTTTGCACATGACCACTTGTCTCCTCCTGCATTGCTATGGCCACTGCTTCCACTGATGTTGAATCAATTTGTTTTCTCCCTCTACCAGGTTTCACACCAACAGAGCCTGTCTTTTCGAATTTCCAAATCATTTTCTCGAGACCTAGAGCAGTCATCGGACCAACGCCTTTCTTCAAACCCTTCAGTGTCCGGAACTTCTGCAAAGCGACGTGTACACTGTCATCATTCTTGTAATACAGCTTTACAAGCAGAGAGTGATCATGCATTGAGACAGTCATGGTGAACGTCACAGATGCAAAAGGAGGAAAAGCCGTGTACCCGGCATGTATATACCATCTTCAATGGGTTATGCACATGACAGGTGGTTTCATTTGCGTATTCTGACAAATACAACGCCATCTATTGATCAATTTTCACACTATTTTTTTTCTTCTGCCATACATTTTCCCCCTTCTCCGATAATATTCTGTTGCAATTTGACGTCATTATGACCAGTGGTGTTATTTCTACAGTGTTTTGAAAGTTTAACTTTAATTACAATCACCCTTTAAACCTAATATGTTATAGACAAGCATGCCTAAAATCGTCCTGTTAATACAAAATATCTTAGAACTTTCTCAGAATTTAATTAATGACCACTGAATACAGAAACTAAACAAACAGTCAAATTTTGTATCCAAAAGAAACAATTACCGACACACTTGAACCACAATTTTGAGTATAGTACATCAAGAAAATATTTTTACAGTCATAATAATTTGTGTGCCCATAATTTTCAAAATTTAAAAACCTAAGAATTAATATCTGATATGACAGTAACGAAAATTTTTTCACACTTATAGTTCTTGCTCAATAGTTCTTTGCAAGCAGTTCCAAAAGAAAGAGATCCAATCGAATCCTCATGTTGTGCTCTGGTTTTTTCCAATTATTTTCATGGTTTATCTGAAAAATTGTAGATTTGCATTAACATTGTATATTGGTTCTTCCACAAGCACATCTGTATGTCTACAGTGTATTGCCCCAACCTCAAAATAAAAAAGTTTCCAGTATAGTTACTAAATACTACAAAATAATTCACACATCTGTTTCACATACATTTGTGAACTTGACAGTAAACTGTGTAATCGTTTACCCAAAATATTTCTATATATCTGGTTTCATAGCAGGAAAATTGGAAAAGATCAAGAAAATTTTGTCACATACACTATTTCCCATATTCCATTTATCTCAGTAGAACTATTCCATGCACAAAACCTAACAGACCACTCATAGAAAAACGGAATTATTACATTCATGTCACTAACATGCAGAAAAATGGTAACATTGACAAGTTATTAAATCCCCCCTCACTCCTCCAATTTCTCTTTATGCAAAATATTGTTTCAACAATACATCCTTACGGTACTTCATTATAGTCGGCAACAACATAACAATACATATGTTCACAATTAAACTTTGTACTTAATTATCCAAATACATTTTTCCACTGAACAACACATCATCACACCCACAGTGAACACATTACAAGCTTTAATTTTATTTCTGTTACAAATACATGCTACATCACACACTTGAACATGAAACACCACAATACAGAATCAAGTTCAATAAATCTGACTCAATCAATAATGGTACCCTCATCATCAACATTATCCTTGACATCATCATTATCACAATACTTCAACACAACATATAGCTCATATCAACACAACAGCAACACCATACACAGGGCGTCCACAAAGTGTGGGTACCTAGGGAACTCTTCTCATTCTTCTTTAGACAGAGCCATCATTCAATCTGTGCATTTAAAAAAAATAAAATACTTTATTATTTATTTATTTATATACAATATGGAATATCTGTTAGAATTTATTAGAATTCCCTATGTACTCATACTTTTTTGGGCACCTTGTACAAAATTCCACATCACAAAAATATTCTGAACATAGTACTTCCATACTTCCATATTTAGATTAGAATCATCCAGTACATATTCAAACTTTTAATTTCTTCCTCAAAATATTTTTAACACAAATCCATTTGACTCATAAAATTTACTCAGTTATGACACAGCTCTCATGTATGACATATTTTTCAAAAACTTTCTCACATATGTGAAGTGAAAAACAATCTCCTCTCTCTAACTGACATCCGTAACAGTATGTAATTGAGATAACACACTGGTGTGCAAAACTTAAGGGCAAAAATAAAATTTACATGATATGAAACTGCCAAGTAATGTAGCTCAATGAAACTTGTCCCATACATAGAAAAAACTACTACAGTATGCTACAGAAGGTAACTGAAAGAAATAAGCAACGAGACAACCATAAATGACACTTTTATTCAAAGACAATAATTACACTAAAGTCTTCACAATTTATGATGGTCTTCTGGACATTACAAAAAAAGGGACATAGTTCTTAATGAAGTGTGTGATCATCATGGGTCACAATAAATGTTTCATAATGTGATCCCATACTCGCCACAAGGTTAGTAAGAAATTCTTGTGGTAGTGCATTCCATTCCTTGACCAGCATGGTTGACAACTCCTGGATGGTCACTGGTGCACATAGACATGCTGCAATACACCTCCCCAATGCATCCCACATGTGCTTGATGGATTTAAGTTGGTGGAATTGGCAGGCCAGTTTATTCACCGAATATCCTCTTGTTCCTGAACAGAAAGTGCAGATATTTATGCAAACATTGACTATTGAAGAATATAAAAGATTATAAACATAAGATATTTCAAGAACCTTCCATAAATGATAAATACTGGATAACAAATAACTACTGGCAGTCGGGTTTGAACTGGTGAACCACAGCACGCCAGCTGGCAACACTAACCTCTGTGCCACACAGAGCACACCACAGCTCACAACAGTATGACACTGAAGGACATGTAATAATTACCAGGTTATATAGTTTAGCACTTTTCATAATTTTTGTTGGTATATTTCACAGATGTTGCCTGAAGTAGCTGCTTCTCCCTATGAATGTATAACCTGGCTTCATAAACATCCTTGATGGTTGTCCTAGATGATAAAATTTATGGACCATGATGTGTGAATGAATGGATAACAGTCATTCATATTTACCCATTTGTTCTGGCATAACGGCAAGCGCCAGCGTGACAATGAAGAACGGCAGAGCAGAGAGGGCAGTGGAATACGAGCTGTCATACAAATGCTACAGCAGTGACTTATGAAATGAATTGTTTTGCTTGCATTGAAATTGTGTATACCGAAGGACATTGATTATTTGCCTGTCACCATTTGCTTATGACCCACCTATGTTAATACACAAAGTTAAGTACTGTCGATTCAATTTACTGTAATAAACTCCATTAATATGATTTGAATGAATTGTCTAGCGAGCTGAGAAAACAGCTTCCTAGGCACCCTGTATTAGTAGAGTGGGCAGGATACTACATTAGCAATGAGGATGGGATGAACCCAGTGCCTGGTGGCCACAGAATTTTCTTTAGTGTTTTGTTGGCACCTTCATTCCCTCTTTTCTTTACCTCGCAGGGGTGTTTACTTACTTTCACAGTCTGTTATTGTGTTTTTGCTAATCAGCGTTTTCAGGTGAGCATTGCAGAATTGTTCTTTGCTTTTATACTTATTTTTCTTGCTTGTCTTGTCTGTTTATTGCATTTGTCTCTTCCAACATGCCCACCCCACCTATCCCACCCCCTGATCAGGAGCCACAGCTGCCAGTGTTAGTTACAAAGGCAGCTAATGCAGATGTTTCAGTTCCAGACCCAGCGAATATCTACACTGCTCAATGTGGTGCAGCAGTTACTGGCCAACACTATGCACCAGATGGGACACGCACCACTTACTGCAGCTCAAAGTGCTCTACCACCTTTTCACCAGTTTCATGAACAAGAAGAGGAATGGCTCGAGTGATTGCAACAGTTTGAATCCCACTTAATTGCTCACAACGTACCAGGTACTGTGAAAATCCCCTATTTCTTAAATATGGTAAGAAGTACAGTGTTCCACCTCCTATAGAAGTTATTTCCTAATGCCACTCCAAGTGAACTTTTGTATGATCTGGTTGTAGATTCACTAACTAACTATTATGACCAACAAGTGAATGTGGTAGCAGCTAGGTATCAATTCTTTAATTGCAAAAAATGGTCAGAACAAAATTATTGCAAGTGGGTAACAGATTTTCAGAGTATGATGAGGAAATGCTAATTCAAATGTGCTTGTGGTGCTTTATATGCAGATGATATGTTGCATGATGTGGACGTGTATGGTGTAACTGATGTCCAACTCAGAGAACAGATTTTGAAACAGTCCAATCCATCATTTCAGCAAGTAGTGCAAATACTAGATCAGTACGATTCGGGTGCTCTGTCAGCTGATAAATTTGAGCAGCCAGTAATTTGTCAGGTTACATCCCTTGTTTGTGGCCAGTCCATTCAGCAGCAGCAGCTTGCGCTCACCACACCGCATAAACAACTCTCCACGCCGCACAAGCAGCTCACTGAACAGGTGGCTATACACGTGAACAGAATTGTCATGCCCTCAGTGTTATTCATGGCACAAATGCCAACACTGCCCCTCCCGACAAGCACAATGTTACACTTGTGGCAAAAAAGGACATGTAAAATCCGTATGATTGCAATGGAACAAACATACCAATTCGGCCCACTCACAAAAATCAAGTCACAAGGCCCATGTCATTAATGCAGTATATTCAAAGTCTGCAACAGGCATTAGCAACTAGCAAGTGATCAGTTCCTTCAGCGCTATGCCAGTCCAACAAACTTTTCATTTAATTGTTTCTTCGTGTGAAACATGGTAAATTTCAGTGCCTCCGTTACATTGCTGAATCATCACACATATTGAATGTTAGACTCCCCGTGTCTGTCTAAAACTATCTCACACATGTTGGCTTATAATGGATAAGGCATTCCCGTTCTCGGAAAATGTTCTTTTCCTGCCATGTATTGCTCGCATACAAAACAGTGACTTTTATGGCACTACAATCACGTGATTGTGAGAACATATTTTATCTTGATTCATTTGATTTGTCTGGCTTTAACATTCCGGGCAATGTGTTGTCAGTGTCTGCATTCCATGCCAAAGACAATGTAGCTAGCTTGCTGAAAGAATTCCCCGGAACTCTTTTCTGAAAGTTTAGGCAAGGCTAACAATTTTGTTGCACATATTACTCTGAAAGACAATGCTCAGCCAAAATTTTACTGGGCCAGAACTGTTCCCATTGCATTATGGGACAAAGTCACTGCTGAGCTAAAATAACTGCAAAATAGCTGAGCTATTGTGCCCTTACAAAATAGTCAGTGGGAAAGTCCACTGGTTTTGCTCCCCAAACCTTCAGGTCACATTCACCTCTTTGTTGACTTGAAGTCTACAGTCAACCCACAAACTGTGATTGCCACATCCAGAGGATCTCATGTACAGATTAGGCGCTGGTTGCTACTTTTCAAAAATTGATATGCGCAATGCATACCTTCAAATACCGCTCGATGAACAATCTCAAAAGTGTGTGTAGTGAATACTCATTTGAGCTTGTTTAAATATCTGCATTTGCCTTTTGGCAGCACCCACCATCTACCAACAGTATTTGGAACAGCTGACTGGTCCAGTGCCAAACTGTTCAAACTATTGGACAATAGTGTTATTGCAAGTCGTACACCTGAAGGACATATTGCACGTTTACGTACTTTGTTTCTTGTGTTATCTGATGCAGGACTAAAGTGTAGACTGGACAAGTGTGATTTTTTAAACCTGAGTTGCAGTATCTTGGTCATGTCATAAACAGTCAAGGTGTACATCCTCTTCAGTTGCATTTGTTAGCCATACAAGGTTTAAATTTCCTTGCAATGTCACAGAATTGCAGTCAATCTTAGGGAAAATGAACTATTGTATTTGGTTCATACCAAATGCTGCACAAATTGCAGCTTCATTGCATCGTTTGTGTCACAAGAATATCCCCTTTGTTTGGACAGATGAGTGCCAAGAAGCTTTCCATTTACTTAAAGATGCATTGCTCAGTGATTGCTGCTTAGTTCACTTTGATCCTGACAAACCAGTTGTAGTGCACGTTTATGCTTCCTCTTACAGAATTGGTGCAGTGCTTTTGCACAGAATTGGTGATAAAGACAGGCCCATCACTTTTGCATCAAAAGCGTTGTGCAAAGCTCAGTGTAACTATTCACAAATAGAGTGTGAGGCATTGGCTATTGGGTATGGTGTCACCAAATTCCACCACTATTTGTATGGCAGAAAATTCTACTTAGTAATGGATCACAAGCCACTGCAGTCCTTGTTTCATCTGATGAAGCCAGTTACTGTACAAACTGCCCAAAAATTGCAAATATGGGCAATACCGGTACAAGATTGTGTATTATTCGACAACTCGACAAGGTAAAGCGGACACATTTTCACGTCTTCCGATTGGACCTGATATAGACTTTGATGCTTCTGCTGCATCTTGTTGTCACATTGATGCTGAGGATTCTGAATTGCTTCAAGCTTTTCAGCTGAACTATAGGAAAATTGCTCAGGCCACAGAAGCTGATTCAGATTCGAACAATTTGCTTACATATATTCACACATCTTGGCCTCATTCCTTGCATAGCATAAAGGAATCTGTCGTGCGCCGATACTTTGCACATCGGCATAGTCTCGCTATACAGAAAGGTGTGATACTTGTTCAAAATGGCAGTGGACAGTCATGTGTGTTGATGCCTAAGGCTCTGCAAAAAGAAGTGTTGCAGTTACTTTATCGAGGGCACTGGGGGATTGTTCGCACAAAACAGTAAGCGCATCGACACTGTGCTTGCTAGGGTATGGACACCCAAATAGAACAGATGACATCACGATGTCACTCATGGATGGAAAATCAGTCTGCTCCACCACAAAAATTCTCTGCTTGGCCTAAGTCACAATCACCATGGCAACATGTGCACGTAGACTTTGTGGGACCTTTTTTGAACAAGCCTTGGTTGATTGTGGTTGACTCATATAGGAAGTTTCCCCTTTAGCTGTGCCAATGACCTCGGCAACATCACGTAGCACATTTCAGTTGTTGTCCTCTATCTTTTGCCTCGAAGGTTTACCTGAAGTCATCGTGTCAGACAACGGCCCTCGGTTCAAGTCAAATGAATTTAAAACATTCTATGAACACAATGGCTTCCAGCACCTAACTACTGCACCATTCCATCCACAGTCAAATAGCCAAGCGGAAGATTTTGTCAGAACCTTCAGGCAGCAGATGGCCAAACTTCACTCTGCACACACCAGGGATCAAGCATTGCAACTGTTTCTCACCTCCTACCATTTGCACCCATGAGGTGGACCATCACTAGCAGAATTGCTTCACGGCCGCCACCACCTGATACTGCTCCACCTTCTCCACCCTCCTCAGCATCCGGCACTGAAGCAAGGCCGCAAGTATCACTTTGCTGCCATATGATATTGTGTTTTACAGGGTTTTTAGCAGCAGCAGACACTGTAGCAGCCGACGCTTTCTACATCTGGTTATTGGCTTCCGGAGGTAGACATGTACGCTTCTGGTCATTTTCCGGGGGACGTTTCCTCCAGAGCAAGGGCCGGATGGCGGGGTACGACCAGAAGCTTGACATCCCCTGTAGCCACAGCTTCTAGTCCAGTGAAGCATCCACCCGCCTGCCTCCCCCACCATTCTCATGCACCCTACATGACGACGGTCCATTGCCTGAGGGGAAGGAATGTTTCAGTGTAACGACAAGCACCGGCACGACAATGCAAAATGGAAGAGCAGATAGGGCAGTGGAATACAAGCCACCATACAAATGCTATAGCAGTAACTTATGAATTGAATTGTTTTGCTTGCACTGAAATTGTATATACCGAAGGGCATCAATTATTTGCCCTTTCACCATTTGCTTGTGACTCACCTTTGTGAATATGTAAAGTTAAGTATTGTCAATTCAGTTTACTCTAATAAACTCCATTACTATGAGTTGCTTGAATTGTTGTCTAGCGATCTGAGAAAACAGCTTCCTAGGCACCCAATATTAGAAGAGTGGGCAGGATACTACACCATTGGTGCTGTTCACTCATTCGCTCTACATGACCACATCCTCCCATAATCCATCCATCCCAATCCTTTCTCAGGGAGTGTTCCACAAAAAATAATTTCAAAATTTTGATCCTCAGTGATCCCTTGTCCATTGCTTTTTCTGAAGAAATTGGAAATCTTAAGGTCTTCCATGGCATGTAACAGCAGTGAGTACTTTGTTCAATAGTGATGCATTGAAGTGGGACCAACATTGAATGTAGAACTGGTGCAGATAGCGCCTTTGGTTTATGTGCATGAGAATGGCAGTGATAGCTAATTCTCACTGAAAAACAATTACAAATATCACACACACACACACACACACACACACACACACACACACACACACACAACATGGAATTGATTAACAGACTGTTATACTGTAATTGCATGCATAAATTCAATAATTATAGGTAGATGCAGAAGCAGATAGGTGAAGTAGACAGAAGGTGAGTCACGCTTGTAGCTGTCCTTGAAGTACAGTGAATAAAAATGCTATGGGCTTGACAGTAGTCAAGAAACATTCCTTGATTCCTACAGTTCAGATTTTTTATCATAAACCAAAAGAGGAAATGTATGTGTTTTTAACTAATGCAAGACACTTAAATTTTAGGATCCTGAAGCAACTAAAAGACAACTGTGACAAAACTGAATCCAAAAGGAGGTGCTTGATCTCATCACTTGTGATACCACATGAAGTTGAATGGCTACATAGACTGCCGGAAAAAAAATTAATACACACTTTTAGAGGATTCCAATTCACTGAAGATTTATTGCTGCAACAGTGAATATGGAGTACATTACACATAAGTAGCAGAAGCAGTTCTGAGGTATCAGGTATTGACCCACGCAGAAACACCCATGTTAGTACATGGATGGCGATGAAGGCACTGACTCTGGCATCCAGTTGATCATACAGATGGCAAATACTGTCCTGGGTACATTATGCCATGCCTGCTAAACATATTCATGTAGTTCTGTATGAGTTGTTGGCTGACGAGCTGCAAAAGTCACTTCTCGTCCCATCTTATTCCACATGTGCTCAATTGGAGACAAGTCTGGAGATCATGCTGACAAAGTAAATAGCTCCATGTCTTGCAGAACATGTTGAGTTTCACAGACAGTGTGTGGCCAAGCATTATCCTGTTGAAACAACAGATCACCTTCTTATTGTAAGAACAGCAAAATAATGAGGCTAATAACAGTCTGCACGTACCGAGCACTGGCTGGTGTCCCCTCCAGAAACACCAAATGTGAACAAGAGTTATAGCTTATTGCAACCCGTACCTGGGTTGGGGAATGCAGTCTAAAGACAGCACTCACCAGGTATACATGGTACACACAAATGACCATCATTTGTGTGCAGACAGAATCTGTTTTCATCTCTGAAGACCATGGTGTACCATTCCATCTTCCAAGTGATCCTCTGAAGGCACCAATAAAGCCATCCATGTTGATACTGTAGCATGAGGGGAAGACAAGCTAGAGATGTGTGTGTCTATAGTGCCACTGCTAATAAACCATTCACAGCAGTTCATTTTGACATGTCTGGGCTCACAACCCCTATTATTTGAGCTGTGGCAGCTGGCCTTGCAATAAGATGATCCTGCCAGGTGTTGATGTTGTGTGGACATCCAGAATCTCATCTACTGGTGTGAGTATGTTCACATCACCACTGATACCAGCATCATTGCACAACTGTTGCAACTTGTGTGACAATTCTCTCAAAGGACCATCTTGCCAGTTGGAAGACCAAAACTTAACCCCTTTTGAACTCACTCAGTTGGCTCTAGGAAGCTCGAGTGCATCACCATGGCATGGTTGCCTGCTTGCTTCATACATTTATACCACATTGCGCCTTCTGCTGCGAGCATTCCCTGTTCAAAGGTAGACACAGATGGCGCTCTGACAGCTATGCCACTACAATATGTGTTGGTCGATAACATTGAAACCATTATCAGTACATTTACATCATACTCAGGTGACATATGCCATCATTGGACCAAAATTGACATTGTCTTTCCAGGTGTAGAAATTTATTTATTATTCTGGCAGTGTATGATAAATTGAAGTGGTCTCTTGTGCACCAGTGCAAAAAGAAAAAGACTGCATGGTTTTACAGGAACTACTCAACAGCATATGATTTTTGGAAGGAGTATCCACTGAGCATTTTTTGAATTGTGACTCACATTAAGGAAATTAAGTCCAGTACATATGAAATCAGTGAGAGTGACTTCCACAATGGAGCAAAGTTTTTTGAAACTGGACAAAGAGGACAGCACACATTTTTGATGAAGCTACATAAGGAAGTTGACCATACAGTTAGCATCTCATAATGTGAGATATTTGACGAAACAGTTCACACAAGAGTTTATTTTATAGAGCTAAGGAGACCTCAGGTTAATCACAGGCTGGAGTACCACACTTCTTTAAACTTACACAGGAACTAATTGTCCTGAGAACAAATAATGAAGTATATAATGGTGTATACAAAAAATTCAGTGGATTGGAAGGGCACATTGCATGGGATTCCAGAAAAGTATGAAGCTGCGAGTGGAAAGTTTCACAAAGTATTTGTTAACTGGCAGGAGGGACAGAGGGCCACCACTACTTCCATCCCCAAGAGGAAATACGTTCAATGAGGTCACTGATGATAGTTTTGAAGGTATAGTCATTAATGCAAACTATTGTGGACAAAATATTCATTTTATAATTGACACAGAGGCTAAGATTTCTTTGATATGGTCCCATATAGACAAGGAAAAAGTTAGTGGCAGCCAAAGTGTATGATTAAGGAGTTGAATGACAATGGGGTGTGTAAACATAGAGAAGCTGTATTTGACTTTGTGGTAGACCAAAATGGATATATGGTCAGAATGCAATTGATAAGAACTGAGGAGAGATGTTATGAAAGGTGTGTTTGGTTTAGATTTCCTGGCAGTTACTCATGCTAATATGTATAAGATAATACTTTTTGCACCCTATTTGATCATTAGTTCTTTCTCTGGCTCTCGTTTATCTGTGCTAGTCATTCCACACCAATCTGCTATTCTTTATCAGCTACAGATCATTGTGGTAATAGCTATGAGTAATTTTAGACTTATTTTAAAATACAGTTTAAATGTTATATAAGAGCAATTACAGAGGGTCAACAAACTTATGGGTGAGAAATTGCCTGATGGCTTCTGTCTCAGGTTCTTTGGCTGACATTTCGCCAACATGAGTGGCTGGCAATGTCAAAGCTTCACTCTCCATTGCTGGTGGTGAACTGGAGTCGAGCTCGTGGCTGCAGATTATATGTACCTCATGTGGTAACAACTGAGGGCTTTTCTGTAATCATTACCAGCTGTGGCAGAGATGTGCTGTGTGAGATTGACCACATCATAAATTTTGTCAACCGGGAAGTTCTTGCTGTGGAGAAGAACTACCACACCCACTTGTTCAGGGAACCTATAGAAATCTACAAACATGAAAATAGCTTCAACAAGAAAAGGGAAAGCCTCGAGGTGAAGTAATCCTGGATTCCCATGCTGCAGCGGACAACCCTTGCAGGTAGCAAGGGGAGAACCACAGCAGTAATGACAATGTTAAAGCCCTCGGATGTTGGCATGCCATGTGCATACAATCTGCAACTGCGAGCTTCACTCCAGTCCACAATGAGCAATGGAGGGTGCAACTGTGACAATGCCAGACACTCATGCTGGCAACACATAAGAAAAATCATCAAGCAAATGTCAGCCGAAGAACCTGAGACAGAAGCCAACAGGTAATTTGTACAAGTGTCCACAAAAGCCTTAACAAACTCATGAATATTATTACATCTCCATCTATATGTCCCCCCCCCCCCCCCCCCTCCCTTCCAAGTTCCATTCGTGAATGGTGCACAGGAAGAATGATCATTGATAAATATCCATATGAGCTCCAATTTCTCTAATTTGCTATAATGGTTATTTTATGAGGTATGTGTGGGAGGAAGTAATGTACTTGGCTCTACCTCAAATGACCACTCTTCGAATTGCAACAGTGAACCTCTCTACGTTGCATAACAACTCTACTGTAATGTCCACTGCAGGAGTTTGTTGAGCATCAGCATAATGCTTTCATGCTGACTACATATTCCCATGATGGAATGTAGTACTGTTCATTGGATGTTCATTCTTTCATGCATGAGTTAGATTTCCTTAAGATTCTCCCAGTGACTCTCAGGCAGGTATCTACTTTTCTTACCATTTATTCTACATTGTCATTCCATTCTAGGTGACTGTGGATGGTTATTCCTAAGTATTTCACAGTAGTTACTGTTTCCAGTGATTTGTCATCAAGTGTGTAATGTGACAGTGGGGGATTTCTTTGCCTATTATGCACAATGTGCTGGTGGAGGACTGGAGTCGAGTTCATGGCTGCATATTATATGTACCTGGTGTGCCAGCATCTGAGGGCTGCAAGTATCTGCATCAGTCACCAGTCCTATGCAAGTCTTCCTGTATCTACAGTCTTCTGGTATTGCAAGCTTCCCATAGATTTGTGCTTTTATTTGTATTTTATTTATCTCATATCGCACATTTTACAGATCAGCTTTATGATATACATAGGTACATAAATCACTAACACTTTTTTTACCAGCACAGGTTTATGTTGAAGACAATAATATTATTAAATTATTTTTCTTCTTACCAGTACATTATTTTATACATACAGTATTATACAAAACACTATGATATTAAATTGCAACACATCAAAATGATCATCTCATCATTCATAATGAATCTAGCTCAATGTTTAGTACATCTTTACCCTTGAGTTTATTGTAAACTTTCAGTCCCATGTACTGGGGTGTCTGTTGTTTTAAGTGATGTTTTAGAAGCATGAAATTTTCTGTGTGTCTCGTGTTGTACATGTTGTAGAATTAAGTCCTGCATCCTATCACAAGTATGGTCTGCTACTCGATAAGTTCATATTTTGTTTACTAAATGACAAGGTATAAAGCTGTGTGCCATTATTTATGAGGCTCTGAAACTCATGTATAAACTTAGAAAGCCAAGTTCCACAGGACCTCTGTTTTGCAGAATCTATGTTTATTTTTACAAGGCAAATTTCTGTTCTTCAAAAATGTCATAATACATTAGCATAAATATGTTCTATAATTCTATAATAGATTGACATAAGTAATGTAGGCCTGTGTTTTTTCCCAGTTGCTAGGTACCCTCTGTTGGTTCAGTGATCTATAAGAAAATACTGCTAGAATGAGGGCAAGTTCTTTCACACAATCTGTGTAGACTTTCACAGGTATCTCATATGGTACAGACACCTTTCCACTGTTGAGTAGTTTTAGTTTATTTTCTATTCTGTGGTAATTTGTCTCAATTTCTACCATTTTAGCATTTGTGCACTGAAGACAATTCCTATCATACTCACAAAGCTTTTGATACAGTAGTTGTATTATAGCTAAAACACAAGCAACAGTAGCATATACAGCTTACAAAAGGGAAATAGTGTTTTCTAGGTATTTAGCCTAACAATGACCAGATTACACATAAAAAGGCATGATTTTATTTTGGTGGTGGGGAGTGTACTTATTATTGTCTTTGGTACTTACACAAAGAGGAACTTGATTGAGATAAGTAACTCAAATTGACTTGTTAGGGAAGGAAGTAGGCCTACACTATAATATGACAAAATCTAATTAGCATCTGGTAATACTACACAGCATGTAGCATATAATTCCTAACTATATCATTTTCACTGATAAAGTAAACTGACAGTTCGTTGTCCATTTTGGTAATATAAAGTGGACTAAATCACACCAGAAGAAACTTTCAACATAACTGAATATCATGAATTCTCATATCTAGATCTATAACTGAATATTTTACTATTTAGAATTATGAGTAGTTTGTCTAATGCAAGAATTGATGCTTCAGACAGTAGACATGCTATTGAAAGTAGCACAGATACTCAATTGAGAAGCATTTTGCTGTATTCTAAGTAATTTTTATCATGGCTTCTAGCAATAAACAGGACATTGGCTATTTCCACAGCCGTGATCTTATTTGTAAACATGCATAGCTTGTATGTGTATTAAAAACTAAGTTATGTCAGTGGCATCAGTATTAACAGTGAACTGACTCTGTCAACATTCCTTTAGGTGATTCCAAATGCCATTTTGAAGTTTATCATGTCTAAATATATCCAAGTATTTTGGCACAATTCGGTTCCTTTGTTCAATATAACCTACAAGTGTTTATAATATGCTTAGACAAAAGACATTACCTATCTTTATCATAACCTGTTCAAGTGAATGTGATATGAAAAAGATGCTTATGTACTTCTAACATTATATTCTACGATAGCCAAATACACAGTTATGACAGGGATTTCTTCATATATGTCAAGCTTCAAAGTTATTGTCCTGGGAAGCTAAAACTGTCAACTCAGTTGTTAGTAAAATGGTTTGCTGATGGTATCATTTATTCTTTTAACTACACAGTTGATTTACCCTTTATGTGTAACAAGGGAGATTAGAGTTTAATGTCTCATTGACAACGCAGTCATCAGAGATGGAGCACAGGCTCAAAATACAAAAGTATGGGAAAGGAAATCAGTCATGCCCTTTTCAAAGGAACTATTCTGGCATTTACCTGGAGCAATTTAGGAAAATCAGTGGAAGTCGAAATCAGGATGGCCAGATGGGGATTTAAACCATCATCCTCCTGAATGAGAATCCAGTGTGCTACCCACTGTGCCACCTAGTTCGGTTTATGTGTAACAATTCTAATGTATCTTTTAGCCACATTATGCTTTGCACAGAAAACAGATTTTCTCTAACTCCCTGCGGCTGGTCTTTTCACCGATGTTTCTGGTCACTTGCAAGGTGCATACTGGGGTGTAGACAGGGAGCGGCCATCAGCCATTGCTACAGTCCCTATCTCCTCATCTACATCAGCATTTAGGCCTCTTCCCACTGTCATCATGACTCAGCACTACACGGTGCACAGGTTTGAGGGGAAGGAATGTGGTGTCATCTGAAGAGTGAGGTCCCAGGTTACAGTTGGTACCTCACAACAGAATCACAAGCTAAACACAGTTGCTGCCAGATGCAGCTATGAATGAGAGATATTTGGCAAAGACACACCCTGAAGAAGTTCCATACACCACTATTGCTGGAAGACGACTTACATCAGAGCACAGTCCTGCTCAACCCCTTCGTGATAGCTGACTATGAGAGCAGCATCATCATAGCTCGGATCTGGCAACGCTACTATTATTAGACAGAGCTGTGTACCAAAATTTATAGTTAAGTGTACATTGATATGTGACTGTCAGTCAGTACTACTCAATGCTATAAACATTTATTCTTGTGCTGTGTGACAGTAATAAATATACATTGTCATTCAAGTACTCGACAGTAAAGTGTTTCACTTAAGTTAACTAATATTTTGTATGTGTTGTAGTGCCTGCTTGGCCCCCTTATGAAGTAAATCTAGTCATACTATGAAAGCCAAAATATATTTTGTATGTTATGTGTGTGGTGTGCACAGAGTCATGAACTGTTGCAGCACTAGTCCCAATTTTGTTTTATCTGCTGCATCTATCTTCATCCATTCTGTCGAAGCCAACAACTCTCTATCAGCTTATAGTCACAAGTTAATTATATTGCAGTTTATATGGTTTAATGCATTATGATCTTGTAGTTATTAAAGAATTCAAGTAAATTATATTTAGCTAATTATTATTTTTTGAAAATCTAGCTCTAGGAATGTTTCATTTTGTTAATATACTGCCCATTCATATTAATGTGACTACCTCTCAAAAGCCAGAATAACAATCTTTTTCAGTGCATACTTCTGCAATATGAGAAGGAAGAAAATCAGTTGGGTTCTGACAGGGATGTGGAGCCATGCCAACTCCAATGCTATGGCCAGCTGTGCTAGGTTTCCCAGTTGAGGATCCATGGAGTAAACAGCCAGATCAAGGTGGTTCCAGAGATTGGGTTTAAATCCGGTGAAGTATAGTAAACTAATCCAGGTGTTTTTCCAACCATACACGTGCACTGTGGCTGTGTGATATGTTGTGATGTCCTGCTTGTAGATGCCTTCGTGCTGAGGAAATACAAACTGCATTTAGGAGATGGACATGGTCCCCAAAGATAGATGCATACTTGTGTTGATCCAGTGTGTCTCCCAGAATGAAGAGATCACCCAGGGAATGTCACAAAAACATTCCCCAGACCATAATGCTCCCTCCTCAGGATTTGACCCTTCTGACAATTATTGCAGGGCAGGGGCTCCGACTTATAAAAAATATTGGGGGGGGGGGTGATACTGGGGGTCTTGCCCCGGGAAAGTTTCTAAATTTTAGATTAAAAATAGTGAGTTTTAAAGTTTTTTTAAGCATTTTAGAGTCATATGATCAACACTAGAACCCCAAAAACTGGACTCTTGATAACTCAACACATTTGTGTGACACATTTTTTGGCTTTGAAAAAAGAAACAAAACAAACATGCATGGTATTTTCGTAAAAAGCTAATTTAACTTACAGTAATAATCATGCTTATAGATTATTACAGAGCAGTGAATATGTAGCTCTGAAAAGACTGGAATTATATTTAAATATATCCTAAACTATCATTAAAAGAATAAAAGATAAAATATTGCTGTCGCACAATAATAGCACTTTGATTAATAAGTGAAATAGCTAATTTAATCTTACTCTGAATAATGCTCAGGTTTCAGTAAATAAAAACAATATCTCAAAGTTAAAGCTTTAATACAGTTAATAAAGTTAATACAGTATGCCTAATACTTTCAGTCAAAAAGTATGTAAATAGAGGGTTTTAATTGGGTCTTACACCACAAAAATATTTAAGTATTTGAAAATAACTAATACAGTAATATAGTAATACAGTACTAAACTAATGCTAATATTTCAAAGCTGAAAATTTAACATTATGTATGTATTTAATTCTCTATTTTATAATGAATTTAATATTGCTCAAAATGCCATTATTAGGGCTAGAGGGTCTCTAGAAAGGTGCAAATGTCGACCGTCTGACTGAATTATTGAATATGAAATCGTTGATGACTGGTTGGAGATCCAATTCATCCAAAACATCTCAGTGGGCATGAAGAACAGCCAAGTTGTTCAATTGCTTCTGTCTCATTGTTGATCGGAGATATGACTTCAGATGTCTAAGGGCACTAAATGACCATTCTGCTGCTGCTGCTGTCCTGATTGGAACTACTTGGAGAAGCATAATGCACTTCACTACTTCACATAACATTTCTCCAACTGCAGGCTCTTGTGTAACTTTTTACTTTACTTTCTTACATCATGCGTGGTTTTTAAGACCAACTGTTTTTTATTATCAATACCAGCTAACATATTCAAGTGTAAGCACAGTGTCTCAATGTCTAGGTCATTTTTGAAAAACTCAGTTGATTTTTCCAAATTTGTTTCACCTCTGTTTACTAAAAGCAAGCACTCTTCTTCAACTGCAATGACCTGTGTGAGTTCAGTTGAAGCAAACCGCTCAGTAACGCAAGATTGCACCGTTTCACAAACTTCAATGTAAATAGCTATGTAATATTCCTTTGGGGTTTTGAAAGTGTGCGGTAAGCTGCCTTCGTTGTTTTCATACTTCTCTGGTATTCTTCGATTCTGAGGAAGTGAAGGATCAACAACTTGTGAAGGTTTTTCTTTTAAATACAACTCCCAAAAGTGTTCAAAACTATTACACCTTCCATTCAATATATGAGGTGTGCTTTTTAAGTAAGGTCCATTTGAACATAAGTACACAATGTAAGGTTATTGTCAAAAAAGTAAATTTATTTTCAGAAAGTACATACTTCACTCTATTTTTTGACATAGTTGCCAAGTTTCTTCAGACATGTATCATACCTCTTAACCAATTTGAAAATAGCCTCTTCATAAAAACTTGCCACCTGTTCCCATAACCAAGAGTTCACTGCCGTTTTCACATCATCATCATCATTGTAGCGGTTGCCACTGAGGTGTTGTTTGAGGTGGAGGAACAGATGGTAATCGCTCGGTGCAAGATCAGGGCTGTAGGGTGGGTAGTCTAAAACTTCCCAGCCAAAACTGTCCAATAAATCACGGGTCTGACCTTCAGTGTGAGGTCTCGCAATGTCACGGAGAAGGACAATTCGCTATGTCAGCATGCCGCATCTTTTGTTTTGAATCGCTCTGTGTAGCTTTCTCAGGGTTTGGCAGTATGCTTATGCATTGATAGTAGTTCCTCATTGCATAAAGTTGACCAACAAAACACCATGCGTATCCCAAAACACCGATGCCATGATTTTGCGCTGGGACAGAGTCTGTTTGGCCTTCACCTTTACAGGCGAATGTGTGTGTGTCTCCATTCCGTGCTCTGTTGCTTTTATTTGGGCATGATATGCGAAACCCATGATTCGTCTCCAGTTACGACCTGACTCAAGATTCCATCACCTTCTTTGTGACAACGAGTCAAGGACTTCATCGCACACTCAAATCTTTGGTTTTTGTGGTCTTCTGTTAGGAGTTTTGGGACCCGATGGGAGCACAGTTTCCTAAACTTTAGGTGTTCGGAAACAATGTTGTAAAGCACTGATATCGACACGTCAGGAAATTCGTCTGACAAACCTGTTATCGTGAAGCACCTGTTCTCATGAACCCTCGCTTCAACTGAAGCCACCGAATCGTCTGTAATCAAAGAAGGGCGACTGGAGTGTTCCTCATCATGGACATTGTCATAGCCATCTTTGAATTCTTGTACCCACTTATGCACTTTGCTTTCACTCGTAACAGTATTACCATACACTTTGCAAATCTGTTGATGAATTTCTGCAGCAGACAGGGTCCTTGCTGACAAAAACCGTATCACTGAGCGAACCTCACACATGGTGGGCGAGTTGAGAGTGTTAAAAATTTTGAAAGCATAGAGCAGAACTGTACAGGTTAGATACAGAGCTGAAACAGCACAGTTGTTCCCGAGCCATGCCAGTACCTGACGCACATGCTCATAGTATGCGAACGAACTACTAATGTCTACAACAAAACCGACCTTACTTAAAAAACACGCCTCATACAAATCAAGCCCTTATATATTTTTTTCCAGATCAGCAACACAGATGAGGGCATTGAATTTTTTCATTGACATCCTCTACTGGGTTCATTGTATAGCAATAAACTCGTAAAAAGAAATAAGTCTGTAAGTGTAACATTGAGTCAAGGTAGCCTGCACATTTATAACCTGCCTCTGTTTTGTCCTCTGCAGAAAATGTTTCAAAAAACTCCAGAAGTTCTTCAAAGTTTTTCAATATTCTCAAGATACTAGAAGCTCGCATAGTCCATTGAGTTGGGCAAAGGGGTTGTAGACCAGCTTGGTCGTTGGCGCTCTCACAGCGTATGCTTCTGAAAAGTCCCATCCTTTTGTCGCATTCCCTTATGGTGTTTATTAAGTCCTTGGCTAAAGGCGTAATATCCCTCATAGATGTAAGATGGCGGAGACTGTCTACAACTGCCAAGTTTAAGCTGTGAGCAGTGCAGTGCACATAATGTGCTTTCAGTTGTATCTCCAAAACTAACTTTTTTTAGTCCTTTGAACTTACCTCTCATAGTCTGCGGCTCGTGGTCTTGCGGTAACGTTCTCACTTCCCACGGATGGGGTCTCGGGTTCAATTCCCGGCGGGGTCAGGGATTTTCTCTGCCTCAAAATGACTGGGAGTTGTGTGTCTTTCATCATCATTTCATCCTCATTTACTCGCAAGTCACCGTAGTGACGTTAAAGAACTTGTGGAGAGGTGGCCGAACCGCCCCGCAAGGGGTCTCCCAGCCACCAATGTCATACGCTCATTATTACCTCTCATATTCAAGGCACCATCATAGCACTGTCCTCTTAAGTTATCGATTGACGAATCAAGATGAGTCTTTTAAAATACTAAACAGAGTTTGTGATTCAGTGTCGGGGGTCTCGTTTAAGCCAATAAAGTCTTTGTTGATGATTAAGGAATCATTGACAGTATGAATACAAAATGACACTTGTTCGTGAATCAAAGAATCACTTGTTCCATCAACCATAATAGAAGAATGTTCAGTCTTCTTGACTGAAGCCAATACCTTTCTGAACACAGACTTTCCTAGTAGATCAATGATCTCGTTTTGAATATCGTGGGATGTCCACTTATACCCTGAATGCCCTAACCAATCTTTAAACTCAGGTATTAGAGATGGGCAAAACTGTTCTTTTCAGAGATCGGATCAGAACTGTTCACTCCCTGAAATGAATTAGCTCTTTTTCATGACTCACCACTCATTTACAATAGAAAATAAATGGAAGGCACATTGCCCTTTAAACTTGGTTTATTCCAGTACTATACCTGTATTTTGATCTTATTTGATCCTATTTTGAAGTAACACAGATAATGAGTAAAAATTTTGTATTGTTTATTGAAATTTCCACGATATGACAAAGTTTTTGATTATTGATTTATTTTGCACTAGTGTGGTTTTTTGGGTGATCGGAAAATGTTGTAACTTGAGATTTACATTAACAATATATTTGGCTATAATGTATTAAAATTTCATTAACCTCATACAAATACATCGCAAGCCATATATTTTTAAAGTGAACGTTACCTTCTGAAGACGCCTAAAATCACAAAATCCGTACCAGAATAAGAAAAAAATATATAAATTTGACTGTAAAACGAAAGTGCTGCATATAGCCTTACGCAGAATAAAACAAGGAAAATATTGGTGTATCACATTTTGCGATACGTTTATCGGTTCG
This sequence comes from Schistocerca cancellata, assembly GCF_023864275.1. Lineage (NCBI taxonomy): Eukaryota > Metazoa > Arthropoda > Insecta > Orthoptera > Acrididae > Schistocerca > Schistocerca cancellata. The sequence goes on from NC_064629.1 coordinate 66,701,499, forward strand.
CTCGTAATTAAAGCGTAAATTCGAGTGTCCATAATAAAAATCCTATAGTAAGAGGAGTCGTCAGGAACCTAATCTGATCAGTTTAAGCAAATAAAAATAAAATAAAAACAAATGATGTATACATAACATAATAATGTAATATACATAGCGGTATTACTACGAAGAACAATATCCAGTAGAGACGAACTCCGATGCAGAAGCACTGAGTCGAGCAGGTCAAGCCGCGAGCTGTATTACTGCGTGAGCTAAGACCGCAGAGACCAGAGTGACACCTGAGTTGCTTTGCTCAACGCTCTGGCTAGAGTCGAGAACGGTGGGGTGAGCGTTGAGCGGGCGAGTTCCGAGGGTGGGGGGAGTGGTGAACGGCCACCACTCACCCGCTCTGAGACAAATGGGAAACGTTTGGAGCTACCGTTCTTTTTTTCTGAATCACTGGTTGTTCACTCCTTTGAAAGATTCAACTCTATGAATCAGTTCAAGAGCGGATCCCCCATCTCTATCAGGTATGTCATCCTTTCAGAGTTCCAAACATCTTCATGCCCTCTAATTGCTAGTCCTAGTCAGCATAGAAATTGCACAGTAGTAAAAATTTTCTCAAGAGCTAAACGGCCTTTCTTCATATCACTATGTAACTGTTCATTCAATTGGGAGGCAGCACTTCGGTTAGTGATAGAATTTAGTTTCAGAACACCTTCTTTATGCGTAAATGTACTTTCATGAAGATGGAATTTTTCCAAAGGCTTTTTCCAGTTAGAAAACCCTACAGAAGTAAATGCATCTTCTTTTTTTGAAGAAAATTGTAGTAGATTTTTAGCATCTGCCTCTTTGTAGGTTTTGCAAAAAAAACTTTTTCAGTAGATGCTTCATATTCTAGGCACATATATTTGATCAACCAAGATTTCTGAAACGATCTTCCCTTACCGGATTGTCCAGGTTTCGGCTGTGAACGGTTCTCGCCTGAAGACGACAAAGCAATTGACGACACAATAATTGTTGGAGGTTGACTTGCATTATCAACTTCCAAGCGCACCTTTTTGGCAACAAATTTATCCATTGCAAACTTAATTCACAATACACTAAGAGACTAAAGTAAACGAATAAAATATAGTCATATAAAATAGTCCAGTAGACACTAAAGTCGGAACACTAAACACATCTGTAACATGCACTGAACGAAACCATCCACACTGAATGACTGCGACAGCAGAGTGGGCTTTATATAGCTGCGGCATCGTAATATCTTGAAGCGTGGTGACGCAAGGCGGAGGGTTCCAGGCGCTTCTGCTCCAGTCCTTTTGATGTCGCCACAGCCACTGGCCCGCCGGCACCAAACTTTACCTGAAGGTTTGCGCACCAGGACACAGTCTAAGTGTGCCCATAGCACCATAACACTATCATGATTCACACTACTTGTTTGCAGTTAATCTGCTTACTACCATAATAATTATTTGTTTTAACTCACTACTGAATGTATTTTAAAACGTAACTATCATCAAACAAGGAAAATAAAAAAATTCCAACATACTTTTGTAATTTTACAAAGCACAATATAACTAATAATTGTCTTAAATTATTGGGGGTTGGGGGCTCTGCCCCCCCCCCTCCCCAAACGAATTTTTCAGGGGGCTCTGGCGCCTCAGGCCCCATGGAGTTGGCGCCTGTGTTGCAGGGTGTTCACTTTCGGGCATTCCACGCCATACATGCCAACAGCAATCTGTCCAATGGAGCATAAAGCGTGATTCATATAAAAAAGCCACCTCTCGCCACTCAGTGGACAACCAGTTGTGGTACTGGCATGCAAATTGCAGATGAACAGCAGATGAACCAGAACCTGCTGCAGAGGCCCATAAGCAGTTATGTTTGCTGAAAGGTCATTCAGGAGAAATTATTGGTAGCCCCTTGGTTCATCTGGGCAGTTGTTTGCTCAACAGTTGTATGTTTATTCGTCCGTACAAATCTCCACAACTGTTGACCTCGGTAGCATATACCAGGATTTTGATATTACTTCACACACAGAAAGCCATGGGATTTAAATCCAGAGACCTTGGAAGCCACGGCACAGGCCCCCGTCTACCTATCCAATGTTGACCATACATCTGCGTTAGAAGCCAGTGCACTTTGCAGTGTTATGTGGCTTTATGCTTAATTACAGACTTACTGTTTCATTAGTTAATTTGTTTTCACCACGTAACACCCACGGTTTACGTCCTCCTTCGTTGCTGAGAGATGTATCACTTTTCGTTCTGACGCCGCAACTGTTCCTTTCCTATATCTTTACTACTTTTTATCCATATAAATGATGAACTATTGGTTTTGCTGTTTAACACCTTTTTAATAACTGTGGAAGTAATACAGGCATCAGGTCCCTCCTAATGTGTCACCCGCCTACCCGTTTTACACGAACCTTTCAAGACTTGATCGATCTGTTTACAAAGAGAAAGCAGAATATCTCTTCCTTTGACATTGTCCAACAATGACCTAGGAAGCTCGACGCCCTCACAGCCCAGGCTCTTCTGTGGCTCGTGGTAGTTTGCAGCATTTGTTTTACTCCTTGCCCACTTGCCGCTACGTTGAACTTTCGTGGTGATCGTTGGGCAACGTCTTCCACGTTATCTGCAACATAAATAAACTTTCTTCCCATAGTATTTCTGAAAACCCAAAAAACAAGCTTAAAGAACATAATAATATCAGCTGTTCTTACAATTTTTCGTATAAGTTTTGGTCGATTTAATGAGGGGTGGGACTGGCCTAAGCCTTGTGACACCACAACTTGTAAACAAAAATGTACTGGAGCACTGTCATGCATGGACCACATGTTCAGGCACTGGTTCGGTGGAACATCATCATGTACATCGTGAAGTGTGGTCCACAGAAACCGCATGTACTGCTGTCTGGTTAGTCTCTGTGGTAGGAAGTGTGGTCCAATTATGCGGGCTACAAGCAATCCTGCTCAGATGTTCGATGAATAATGCTGCTTATGTCGTAATACGTGTCTTCCATTAGGATCGACATTGGCCCAAATGTCACTGTTATGGTAGTTAAAAACACCATCACGGGTAAATCTAGCCTCATCAGTGAACAGAATACTGTTTCAAACAGGGAATTCAGTGTACACTGCTGTTGCACCCATTGGCAGAAATTGTTGCTAGGAGGGAAGACTGGCTTGCAGACACTACAGATGATATGGATACAGTACTTGCTGATGTAAAACACACCACACATTGCTATGACTAAGGACACACACTAGGGTAGCAATCCTCCTTGCTGACGTACTCGGACATTCATGTACAATGCGTAACACCCTTTCCTCAACATTGGGTGTTATGGATCTGGGTCGAGCTTCTCAAATGTGGTGTGTGAAACTCTCTGTTTCTCTAAGGCGCTGATGTAACCAGCTAAATGTACACCTGTCAGGCTGCCTGCCGAAAGGAAAAGCTTCTTCATACAATTGTGCAGCCTCGAGGAAACTGCCAATCGTTTTGCCATGTATGAAGAGCATGTCAGCATACTCTTCAGTGATGTAACCTCTGTCCATGGTGCCATCACATTTGTAACTGATTGTGAGGCTGGTATGGCACAGTGCACAGAAGGGGAAAGGGAAGTAGTTGAGCATGCATAAACAGATAGTCGATCCCAAACCTCGAGATAACAACGTAAAGACCACGATATCCATGGGCATTTACAGTTGGTTCCCAACTAGAATTAATTCGGTACCTTGGCGATGGTTGATTTGCAGACCAATGTTTACTGCAGCTTTTTAGCTACTTTTGGCCTGTACTTTCCATGGGTGGATTACTGACCACAACTTCTTAAACACCCTGTACAAATTTGCCCTTACTTGTTTATTCAAGACATCTCAGCATTTCAAACAGATAAAAGTGTTATAATGTATATATAAAACACTATGCAATAACTAAACACGGTCAAAGAAAGACAGAAAGGTCTATATGAAAAATTGTTACAATAAGAAGAGAAAAAACACACTGCTAGAAGTGTGTTACATGTGGTGCTGCCGTCGTTGCCAGTGTGTGTTGCGTTACCACTGGTGCGAGCTGTACACATCCGAACATACCCAAGCTTATGAAGACAGGCAAACAGTTTTGTTTCGTTGACTGCACATGAATAGCACATGGACATTCTGCGACTCTGTTTCAATGTGACTTTCCAAATACTTTTATTCATTAGCATAGTGAGAAACTGACTTGCATATATGGTGATGGATTTGGAATGATGCTAATTGAATGAGATACTCATCACTTTTCATCCTCTGATCTAATCTGGCATTTTATTTCAGTAGGGTAATCTGTGAATGATAGTGCTTTATAGTTTTTGCAGTAGTTATGAATTTCTTTCAGCCTTACGATGTCTTATAAATAGAGCCCAAATTTATGTAATATCAAATTAAGAAATATGTACATAAATATGTAACCAAAATTGATGAAATATGTAAATAAACATGTATTGAAGCAATTACATGTAAAACACAAAATTTTATTTTTTTCCTAGAAAATATAAGTTCACAGGTAGGCTAGTCAAATATCTATGTTAATTTTGATCAATTCTCTTCTGCTACAAAGTAGTACAGTACAAGTGTCTCCTATTGAAGCATTTAAGTTGCATTGCAATGGGATGCACAATTAATTATAATCTACTTTTCCAATTCTCTGTTACTATGCCACACAGTCTTCTGTCTGACAATATGTTTTTTTTTATAAAGAGTAAGACCTTTCAACTTTGCAAGAAGTCAACAGTGTATATTTATACAGAGGTATTGTGCTAGGAATAATATGTTCAGGGGGGGTTCTACAATTTCATCATTAAATAAGCGAGACAAAATAACAAGATTTGAGTCTTAAAGGTCCTTATTCATCATAGGTTGTAGTTTACTGGAAACTACACCGCCCACTTCAACTGGAACAACACTGACCTTCCGAACTGCATCTTCCATTATTCCTGTAGCGTCTTGGAGAGACATACTTCAAGTCCACAATTTCTTGATATGGTCGAAAACCAGCTGAACTGACTTGCGATGTATGAAACGGATCTGAGCACTTTAGGACTGCTTATTGCTGACAAGTATTCATCCACAGATACTGCAGGATCAGAAGAAAAGTTCTCCATCACTGACTTCACAGCTTCAAAGTGCTTACTGTAAAAAATCACAGCTTCAATCCATCTCACCCACTTTCTTATTACTAGTTATGCAGGCAGAGATACATCAGGTTGCTGCTGCCCATAGTGTTGTACATGATAAAGATATTTCAAGAAAACCTCCTTCGTTGCTGATATCAGCATATTACTTCTGGAAATTGATGTCCAACTGTCTCTGTCACTCATTGAAATGCACCAGCTGCACATGTAACATGCACTAAGTTTGGATAAAATACATCAACCGATTTACCCACTTTCAACATGTATGGTGCTGCATCTGTGTACATCACTTTCTTCGTTTATGCCATCTGGTCACAGTACCTCAAATCCATAATTATTGTCTCATCTATGGAAATCCACATAGCTGATCTGCCAATGTCAGCCCCGATTTTTCTAATAACTCAACATAGCAAGAATCCATGTAATTCTTCCTGAAAGTGACTTACCAGGAACATTGTTGCAGTATTTCTGCAAGAAATGTGGTACCTGAAGTTTGTTCCAGGGCATGTTCCCTGCAACCAATGCAAAACACAATTCTTTGTAAAATTCACTATCAAATGATGTAGACTGTTCCTGCAACTGTGTAAGTAGAGCCTGTATCTTTGAAGAAATCTGTTGTCTATTACTAATACAGGGATTGCTTTGTAAAACATAGATAACTTCATAAATGTTGTTCAGTTTGAGAATTCATCGTGCAGGCTATGCATTTATCACATGTTTAGCAGAGGATTATTTTACCATCAGTGGCTAAGCACTGTCAATAAAAATCCACATTTTCAGCTTTGATTCCAACAAAGACACAAGCTGTGCCACGGTTAACTTAAATACCACTGTTAACACTGTGAAGCATCTGAGAACAAGAAAGGAAAGTGTTTAAAATGAGTCATTGTTGTCTGCTTTGAACTTGTGCAATATAGCTTTGAGTATAACAGGATGATGACAGTACGAGAAACACAATAATAAAACTTAATTTTCTTTCCTTTATTGCTACGTAACTAAAACATATGGGATAGCGAAAATGTATAATAATTCATCAACAATATTAAAATATGTAAAATTATGTACTATAGTGTGAAATATGTATTATACCTCAATTTATAAGAAAAACTAATATATCATCAAATTGCCCCAAAAGGACTCTCATTTCAGGGTTTTAAATTACATGTCTTTACTTAACTACATAGAAAGGAACAGAATATGTAACTACATAAAACCCAGACCTTACTTATAAATAATGTGTATATCTTTCTTGATTAATATAATATAATTACTCACTTTGCCAATTTTTTGACACACAGGACACTCACAGTTGCCATAAAGATACGGGTATCTTTTAGATTAAATAATTACATCAGATTATCCCTAATAGGAAAGGCGCTCTCTATGCTCATATTTTATCTTAATTGTATACGTTTAGTAATCTACACTTGTAATTTGTTTTCGAACTTATTTTTGCAATTACTAACAACTGTACCATTTTATCTATCCACCTGAGATTTACTGTTTGGTCATCCATACTGTATTTTTTATTCTCTGGGTTTAATTCAACACAAATGACATTGCACAATTCATGGCGTAATACGAAGACACTTGGTATGGAGCTTAACACATTGACTGTCACAAGGCTGCTGGTGGACACAGCAGAGGTTCTCACCTGACATTGTGTGCATACTGGCAGTCACAGTGGGCAGTGCAGTAATGTGCATCAGTTTTTATTTATTGATTGCATGGACATCAGTGTACAGAAAAGTAGGTACAATACCTTGTTCAACATTTTGAACTTTGAATGGTGTGTAAAACTGCAAAAGACAAAGATATACTGCACTAAACAGAGTGGAGCATGTGCTCACTGGGGCACACGGCATCAAGCATTAAACTTCGCTGAATCCACCATTGGCCTCGCTACAGTTAATGTGTAAAGCAAGAATTCAAGTGAAGCCAGCACAACAAGGTAGTTCTAGGGGTATATGACCTGACACACTACCCAAGCAATGTGCACAGCTGCCTTGACAGGCTCGACAGCATGGTGGTGAGGGAAGTCAGACACCTCACTACTACGACAAGTTGAGTGGCATTCTTGTCGGACCATCTGCCTCTCATATTCGACATAGACATTGACAGTGTGCAGCCACCAAAATGACGTTGGCAACTAGGGAGGGTAGATTGGGAACAGCTTGGACGGGACCTACAAGACTCTTGCTGCCATCCCAGACACAGATATCGTCAGCACAGACAAGACATTGTGGCAGCCCATAGTGGACACTCTCCGGGCAGTAGACACTGCCACACCCAGGGGTACAGAAAGGCCTCCTGATAGATCGCATAGGCTCCCACCTGAAATACTGCAGGCCATTTCAGATAACAATAGGCTTTTCCACAAATGGCAAATTACACACCATCTTGCCACCAAATGCCACCTAAACCAGCTGTGCCGTGAAATAAAGGAGGGTCGTGGAAAACCACCAAAATCACGACTGGGCAGGCAAAGTAGCCAAGCTTTGCATTGAAGATGGCTCTGCCTGGTGACTAACAACACAGTTTTTAAGGAAAGGGCACCGTCTTCCTCCTCTGCAAGTCAGCAGAGAGGTTGGCTGTAAGCCTGATGCCAAGGCCAATGTCTTGGCTGATTGCTTTGCGAACAATTTCACTAAAACAGATGGTGATATAGATAAACAGCATACAAAAACTGTACAGCAACTGCTGCCCATTTTCCTTGCAGATGACGCAGGTAATGGCATTGAACTCATCACTAAGGAGGAAGCTGACGCACAACTTCACTCCCTAAATATCAGGAAGGTCTGCGGCTGTAACTAGGTGGAAGCTCTTATGCTGAAACAATTCCCACCTGATACACTGTGGCCTACCACAAATGCCTGCAATTATGTTCTGTGGACTGGCAACTGGTTGCCATTCCCAAACAAGGCAAAAACCAGAGGCTTCCTCAAAACTATTGGCTGATAAATCTGCTCCCTCTTCTATCTAAAGTATTCAAAAGAATTTATATCAAATGCCTCATGCAGCATGTGAACAGGAAGGGGCTGATTTCTGCAGAGCAGTTCAATTTCCAGCACGGCCACAGCACCAACTACTGTGTATTGTCGAGGACACGAGGAGAGCCCTGGAGTGTCGGGAGTGCTCAGGGGCAGTACTTCTTGATGTCTTCAAGGTCCTTGACTCTGTGTGGCACGAAGGCCTCCTCTAAACTTTTTTTACTGGGAGTTCTGATGCCACACATCAGACTCATCACGTCATATCTACGTGACCGGACTTTTCACGTTCGTGCCGAAGACAGCATCTTAACTAATAGGCCTATGAGTGTGGAGTGCCGCAGGGGTATAGTTCTTGGCCCCTTACTGTACTCCCTGTGTACAACTGATGTACCACACACAGATAGGGTACCCCAGTGGTGACTTGTGACCAAAGAAGATGGTGGTGCACTTTACTTACGAAGAAAAATATCAACAAAAGAGAGAAAATCAGTACACTGCTCAGTGTTTTTGTAATGCCTGATATAAACAGACCGCTTGCTTGTGTCACTCCTGCATCTACTCATGTTGTTGTTGTTGTTGTTGTCTTCAGTCCTGAGACTGGTTTGATGCAGCTCTCCATGCTACTCTACCCTGTGCAAGCTTCTACATCTCCCAGTACTTACTGCAACCTACATCCTTCTGAATCTGCTTACTGTATTCATCTCTTGGTCTCCCTCTACGATTTTTACCCTCCACACTGCCCTTCAATGCTAAATTTGTGATCCCTTGATGCCTCAGAACATGTCCTACCAACCGGTCCCTTCTTCTTGTCAAGTTGTGCCACAAACTCCTCTTCTCCCCAATTCTATTCAATACCTCCTCATTAGTTATGTGATCTACCCATCTAATCTTCAGCATTCTTCTGTAGCACCACATTTCAAAAGCTTCTATTCTCTTCTTGTCCAAACTATTTATTGTCCATGTTTCACTTCCATACATGGCTACACTCCATACAAATACTTTCAGAAACGACTTCCTGACAGTTAAATCTATACTCGATGTTAACAAATTTCTCTTCTTCAGAAACGCTTTCCTTGCCATTGCCAGTCTACATTTTATATCCTCTCTACTTTGACCATCAACAGTTATTTTGCTCCCCAAGTAGCAAAACTCCTTTACTACTTTAAGTGTCTCATTTCCTAATCTAATTCCATCAGCATCACCCGACTTAATTCGACTACATTCCATTATACTCGTTTTGCTTTTGTTGATGTTCATATTATATCCTCCTTTCAATACACTGTCCATTCCATTCAACTGCTCTTACAAGTCCTTTGCTGTCTCTGACAGAATTACAATGTCATCGGCGAACCTCAACGTTTTTATTTCTTCTCCATGGACTTTAATACCTACACCGAATTTTTCTTTTGTTTCCTTTACTGCTTGGTCAATATACAGATTGAATAACATCGGGGACAGGCTACAATCCTGTCTCACTCCCTTCCCAACTGCTGCTTCCCTTTCATGCTCCTCGACTCTTATAATTGCCATCTGGTTTCTGTACAAATTGTAAATAGCCTTTCGCTCCCTGTATTTTACCCCTGCCACCTTTAGAATTTGAAAGAGAGTATTCCAGTCAACATTGTCAAAAGCTTTCTCTAAGTCTACAAATGCTAGAAACGTAGGTTTGCCTTTCCTTAATCTTTCTTCTAAGATAAGTCGTAAGGTCAGTATTGCTTCACGTGTTCCAACATTTCTGCGGAATCCAAACTGTTCTTCGCTGAGGTCGGCTTCTACCAGTTTTTCCATTCGTCTGTAAAGAATTCGCGTTAGTATTTTGCAGCTGCGGCTTATTAAACTGATAGTTCGATAATTTTCACATCTGTCAACACCTGCTTTCTTTGGGATTGGAATTATTATATTCTTCTTGAAGTCTGAGGGTATTTCGCCTGTCTCATACATCTTGCTCACCATATGGTAGAGTTTTGTCAGGACTGGCTCTCCCAAGGCTGTCAGTAGTTCCAATGGAATGTTGTCTACTCCCGGGGCCTTGTTTCGACTCAGGTCTTCCAGTGCTCTGTCAAACTCTTCAGGCAATATCGTATCTCCCATTTCATCTTCATCTACATCCTCTTCCATTTAACTAATATTGTCCTCAAGTACATCGCCCTTGTATAGACCCTCTATATACTCCTTCCACCTTTCTGCCTTCCCTTCTTTGCTTAGAACTGGGTTTCCATCTGAGCTCTTTATATTCATACAAGTGTCTCTCTTTTCTCCAAAGGTCTCTTTAATTTTCCTGTAGGCAGTATCTATCTTACCCCTAGTGAAATAATCCTCTACATCCTTACATTTGTCCTCTAGCCATCCCTGTTTAGCCATTTTGCACTTCCTGTCGATCTCATTTTTGAGACGTTTGTTTTCCCTTTTTCCTGCTTCATTTACTGCGTTTGTATATTTTCTCCTTTCACAAATTAAATTCAGTATTTCTTCTGTTACCCAAGGATTTCTACTATCCCTCGTCTTTTTACCTACTTGATCCTCTGCTGCCTTCACTACTTCATCCCTCAGAGCTACCAATTCTTCTTCTACTGTATTTCTTTCCCCCATTCCTGTCAATTGTTCCCTTATGCTCTCCCTGAAACTCTGTACAACCTCTGGTTTAGTCAGTTTATCCAGGTCCCATCCCCTTAAATTCCCACCTTTTTGCAGTTTCTTCAGTTTTAATCTACAGTTCATAACCAATAGATTGTTGTCAGAGTCCACATCTGCCCCTGGAAATGTCTTACAATTTAAAACCTGGTTCCTAAATCTCTGTCTTACCACTATATACTCTATCTGATACCTTCTAGTATCTCCAGGATTCTTCCATGTATACAACCTTCTTTTATTATTCTTGAACCAAGTGTTAGCTATGATTAAGTTATGCTCTGTGCAAAATTCTACCAGACGGCTTCCTCTTTCATTTCTCTCCCCCAATCCATATTCACCCACTATATTTCCTTCTCTCCTTTTTCCTACTCTCGAATTCCAGTCACCCATGACTATTAAATTTTCGTCTCCCTTCACTACGTGAATAATTTCTTTTATCTCATCATACATTTCATCAATTTCTTCATCATCTGCAGAGCTAGTTGGCATATAAACTTGTACTACTGTTGTAGGTATGGGCTTCGTGTCTATCTTGGCCACAATAATGCGTCCACTATGCTGTTGGTAGTAGCTTACCCGTACTCCTATTTTTTTATTCATTATTAAACCTACTCCTGCATTACCCCTATTTGATTTTGTATTTATAACCCTGTATTCACCTGACCAAAAGTCTTGTTCCTCCTGCCACCGAACGTCACTAATTCCCACTATATCTAACTTCAACCTATCCAGTTCCCTTTTTAAATTTTCTAACCTACCTGCCTGATTAAGGGATCTGACATTCCACGCTCTGATCCGTAGAACGCCAATTTTCTTTCTTCTGATAACGACGTCCTCTTGAGTAGTCCCTGCCCGGAGATCCGAATGGGGGACTATTTTACCCAAGAGGACGCCATCATCATTTAACCATACAGTAAAGCTGTATGCCCTCGGGAAAAATTACGGCTGTCGTTTCCCCTTGCTTTCAGCCGTTCGCAGTACCAGCACAGCAAGGCCGTTTTGGTTAGTGTTGCAAGGCAAGATCAGTCAATCATCCAGACTGTTGCCCCTGCAACTACTGAAAAGGCTGCTGCCCCTCTTCAGGAACCACACATCTGTCTGGCCTCTCAACAGATACCCCTCCGTTGTGGTTGCACCTACGGTACGACCATCTGTATCGCTGAGGCACGCAAGCCTCCCCACCAATGGCAACGTCCATGGTTCATGGGGGTAGGAATCTACTCATAATATTACCAGGAGGTGTACACAGAAAAAAGTATTACTTTTGCAGAATAAAAGGAATTAAAATCAACTGCAACTCTATGTACTCAAAAAGTGGTAGGCATGCCTTACTAACTCTTTTCAGCAGGACTGATGTTAACGCTGTTCGATTACATCTCTGAGTTTGGATGTGGTGGTGATCACTTGTGCAGGAACTCTATTCTTCTTTCCTTCATACTTGCAAATCTTTCAGTCACTCTTTGATTGAAGTCTGCAATTCCTAAAACGAGGTCTCGTTCAATAGAGAGCATCGCTAGTGCTGATAGTCTTTCTTGGTCCATAGTATTCCGCAAGAAGGTTTTGATGCGTTTCCGAGAAGAAAAACAACATTTTGCTTCTGATGTGGTCATTGGAATTGGAATTATCACTTTCAGGAGCTTCACAGATTTGCTCAGTGTATCACAAAGATTGTTGTCTGTTATGTAATCCAGAAAGCTCAAAGCTCCACACATTCTTTTGAACTCCCCTCTTCCATAAATAACAGAGAGCTCTGTTCAAAGTTTCTTTGCTTCCAAAAAAGAGTAGCATTCAAGAGCAGCTCTGAAATAAGTTTCTGGAAAACTGGAAGAGTAGGTAGCGAATTTCTCTGGTAGAAAGAGAGAGGCTGCCACTATGTGTCCAGTGAACTTGAATCTTTCTTTTGCCTCGTAACTTACATCACATACTTCTTTTGCCCCTACAGTAGATTACGCATCGCTGCACCATCTTCAGTTCTCTCTTTTATGGTACTCATGTAAACCTGCTGAATTTTCTCTCACTCCTTCCATAATGTTCGCAATTTCACACTCAAAAGCTGTCAGCTGATTGTATGCGTAAGTTGGGTCAATATGCCTTTTTTGTAGCTGGTTATACAAAATACCCACATGGATCATGATTTTATGAAAAAATGAAAGCCAAAAAATGAACTTTTCATCCTCCAAAATTGTTACTAAGCCACATGGTTGCAGGATCGTGTTCCCATTACACAGTTATTCCCCCTGGCTCATATTATTCATGCACTTGATAATATCTTCCCTATATTCGAAAATGGTATTGACGCTCCTCGACTGAAAATCCCAAGGAGTAGGCACTGAATGTGGCAGTCATTTTCGTACTATTTCGTCGAGAACTTCTGTTCTTTGAGGAGATACTGAACAGAAGCTGCAAAGTCCCTGAAGTTTAGTGAAGAATATTCACACATTTTTATTAATGGAAGCGGTTTTAAGCATCATGAGATTCAACTGGTGGGCATAGCAATGAATGTATGAAGTGTGGGGAAACTTTTCCTTAACAAGAGCCTGCACCCCACGTGACGAACCACTCATGACTGCTGCACCATCATATGTTTGTGCTATTAGCTTATGTGGACAATTCTCCAAATGATTATTTATCTCTTTGATGTTGGACATTGCCAAAGACGAGGCATCATGCTTTTCTGGTGCTATGAAGTCCCAAAATCTTTCAACTCAGCACCCTTAATTTCCTTTCTAATTTCCTCTTGGCAGACTTGAAGCATGCACCGGGAGTTCATTCTGGATGGTTTTTGAGGTTCCTTTGAAAACTGTAGCTTTCTCTAAATGCAATTTTAATACCAAGTCTAATTCTGCACTAAAATTACTCAAGGAATGAAAAACACCAGGACCGGAAGATGATTCAGTCTCATCATGTCCTCTAAGGGCAAGTTCCAATGCACCACAGAAACGAATACAGTTAATAATTAGATTCAATATATTCCTATTATCGGTAACATTCTCGGTTGTGTAATGCCACGGACCTTCTGTACCCACTGTCTAATTGGGTAGCTATATTTACACTGCCTAGACTTGAACTTGATATATTCAAAACGTTATTTACATGGACTGAAGAAAGTTCATGTTTTCTAATTTTGTCATGGAGGTGTTGAATGTCACAGACTCTGTGTTTAGACCATGAAAGATCTACTCCAAACAATAAACAAGGAAAACAAAATACGGTATTTTTCATGTCACAACCACACAGCCATTCATGCTTGTTGTACAATTCAGAGTTAAATTTCCTATTGAATTGGCGACTTTTATTTTTAACGGTTTGCGATATTGTTAAAGCAGGAGTCGGCCTACCTAGCCGCTCGATTTCTAATTTTTCTTCAAACTTCTGTGAACTGAAGGGTTCAGAGAGCAATGAAATTACCTGATTCATTATTTCACGTATTCACTTATCACTTGAGCCTCAAAATTCCCTGTAGCACACACTAAAATAACTAACACAACACACAGGAAATAGTTAGTTCGGTCTCAGCTACATTTGAACTGGTAAGGTGGCGCAAGAATCCTGCTTTGTTCGAAGATCCGATAGTTCTGTTTTCCTTTGGAAGAGTTCGGGCCCTCTTCCTGCGGCCGGCAGGGTGGCCCAGGTGAGGTGTACAGTGATGCCAAGCGTTGCCTCCGCACCCAGCACCCCCTCTGAGACACCCTAGTCTGCGTTTTCAGCTACAGTGCAACCCCCTGTCGCCGTCGGCACATTCCGTCCGACTCCGTTGCGTTTGGAGCCTGGGCATTTCAAAAAGATATAAATGGCATGCTACTTCTCCACTAGTATAGAACACTCAGAAAGCAAACACAGTTGAACAAAATTATTCCTTGGGGTAGCGCAAATGTGCAAACCTATACAGGAGCCGCCCCTGGGGTACCCCTAGCCCTATTTGCAGATGACACCGCCATCTACGAGTGTTCCCAAAGGGTCGACGTCATTTGCTGTCACTTACAGGAGGCATGCGATGTCCTGGGAGCCTTGGTTACGAAATGGCACCTTAAATTTAATGCCACTAAAAGTCAGGCTGTCGTAATAATGTGACGTAGAGTGCTCCTGGACCTTCAGCTGTTGCGGACCATAGGAGGCTCTATCCCCTGGTCTCGCACAGCTAAGTATCTAGGGGTAACTCTCAACAGGCATCTGACCTGGAAGCCGCGTATCCGTGAGGTCTAGGGGAAAGTGCATGGACGTCTGAAGGCACTTTATCCCCTATTAAATACAGAATCAACATTTCCTCCACACTGCGGAATTACAATATATCTGGCACACATCTGATCAGTGCTAGAATACGCGTCTGCAGTGTGGGGGAGCACAGCCAATACATACATTTGTCGGCTCCATGGGGTGCAAGGGAGAGCTCTGTGACTCACCTTGCACTTACCATGATACCCGACTTGGCCATTGCATGAGGAATCAGGCATCCCCATCATATGGAATTGCATAAAACAGACAACCCAACGGTTCTATGAAACGTTGCAGCAGTCTGACTGTTAGCTTATTTCAAGTCTGCAAAACTGGAAGCACAGACAATGGACCACCAGGTGGCCCAACCTGCTACGGCAGTGAGCTAGGCAGAATATAGATGCGTCATTGTTCATGGTGCAAAGAGGACAGAGACAACAATTAGGTGAATAAAAACACACTTCAAGTGAATACAAGAACAGTTTCACAAAATTTAGCCTGTATAAAAACAGACAGAAGTTTTTTTAGAAAAAGAGCAGGTGAGTCTACCAAGGCCTCACTGCAGTCAATGTGTAAAGCAGGAATTCAAGTGAAGGCGATGAGGTTGGATGAATGATCCCAAGAAACCACAGACAAGAAAGGAGAAGAAGACTAAAATGTTTCACAAATTAGGTTTGTTTGAAAAAACCAACGCAAAGAGTTAACTTTACAGGGACACCTATAATTGATTTTTGTTCAGCCTGTGTCAATACAATAATTCTGATAGAAAAATCAATTATTGCTATATATGATACACCTAATTAGTAACAAAAGATAAACAATGATTTTTTAAAAAGTATATAGTTATATATTTATGGTCTTGGCTTAGCTTTCAACTTCCAGTAATCATTATGTCCTATGAAATAATGCAGCATGAAAGATTATTCAAAATGTAACTAGTTACCTCATTTCTAGTATTAAGAACTACTTGAAATGCTTTTCCTTGCACAAAATCATAAAGTATTAGCATTCGTGTGACAAAACTTGAAGGGAATTAGAACATATTCACTTCTAATGAAAATGTATACATTTGTATAATAGTTTATAAAGATTTATTTTACAAATAAATGGAGAGCTTTGTATTTCACTAAACTGTTACTTGAAAACATTTATATTTCTTCTTGACTGATCTCGCACATGAATTTATTTGTATTAATTTTTTCATTGAAATGCACATATGCAGTATTTTTAATAATAATTAAGATTTTTTTTACATTGACATAATACAAGTGATGGTGGAGGCTACTGCATGGTATCTGGGTTCATCATTATGAGTAGAAGTGCTGTTGAGTTTAGTTTGTGTCAATAAACAAAGGTGTTCAAGTGAGTTCATTCAAGACTTTTCAAACAAACTAAATCCTTGTAACCAGATAAGAATATGAAAAATTCAGAAATATTCACCTCAGGACTTCTGCAGCGAAGTCTTTAATCTTCAACACCTCCCGTTCAACCTGATGAGGATCAGAGTGTTTTAGTAACATTTTCCTACTTCAAACCTCAATTTACCATTTCGCAACAACCTCAATGTTAAAAGTAATTGTCAACTAAGACTCATCTGAGAGTAGGGACATTACAATATCTGTCAGGCAAAAACTCTACTATGACTGCTAGGCAAATGCTTGACGATGGGGATAACATTGTTGTCTGTGAAAGTTTAGTGGCTCAAATGGCTCTGAGCACTATGGGACTCAACTGCTGAGGTCATTAGTCCCCTAGAACTTAGAACTAGTTAAACCTAACTAACCTAAGGACATCACAAACATCCATGCCCGAGGCAGGATTCGAACCTGCGACCGTAGCGGTCTTGCGGTTCCAGACTGCAGCGCCTTTAACCGCACGGCCACTTCGGCCGGCTGAAAGTTTAGTGATCTTTTGCAGAGCCACTAATGCTTATGGAAGGAACTTTTGACCAATTTGGTAATGAATATATCCTTGGAGGTCATGATCAGCAATAAATAATAAATTCCCTCCCTGGGAAATACCAGATGTTTCAGCAAGACAACACACCTTGTCGTATAGCTACACCACTCCAATATCTTCATCATGATCTTGCACTCATTTTCATAGTCTTTTCTTTGCTCTTTGTCCAGATCTCAACCAAACTCAACACCTCTTGGACACTGAAGTACTTATTTTTTCATTTAAATAGCCCAGATCATACTAAAATAGCAAGCTGATTGTAGTGTTAGCTTTGTGAATCCACCATATATCCTCCAACAACTATGGGAAGCACTGCAGACAGCATGTGTATAGCACCAGCCAAGATGTCAGCATCTCACTGACTCACAGTCACCTCATTTAGGTGGAGTGTGTTTTGTAAACAATGGTGCTCAGGATTCTAGTAGCTAATCACAATATACTAGACTCTTGTTAATCTACCCATTCCTTGCACATATTAAAGCCAGATTAGTAGAAGTGCTGGATTTTTGAGTGTCTTAAATTTAGTGTAAACACTTAGGGATTATCCTTTATTAAATCCAAACATACTTTTATTTTCATAGTAAACTTAGACCATGAGTGTGCGTGTATAGTATCACTCACCACAAAACATGTTCCAAATTTTTAGTTGTTGCAATCATGATAAGCGACACCAATATGCTTTGTCACACAACGGGTTTACAAGCATTACAACGGTACTGCATATTTCTGATTGTTGCATAATGTACTTCAGGAAGATGCCTGCAGCTTCAGCAACTGCAGTCATCTCGTTCTCTACTCCTGTGTCCTCTTCTTCCTCACTTTCATTGTAACTTTCCTGTAAGTTTTTGATTGCCTCTTACTCTGTCAAAGATTCGTCATAATAGTTGCTCATACAATACAGCAATGGCTTTCTGCGAAGAACCTCATTTCCCCTTATCTCCGAGTTTGAGTTTCTGCTTGATGTCTAGCATAACATGTTTCCTTTTAGAAGTCATGATATTGAACTGTAAAGAAAACTGCAATTTCAAACACATATAGCATTGTTTAACAAAGTAATTAACTAACAACATTGTTGCACACAAGGATTATTGTATGCATTGTTTCTGCTTGAGCAACTAGAGGCTGGATGTGGGCCATATTACTGAGAAACCAAAATACAGGGAGCCAGATTAATGGGAGTTTAGTGTAATGTGATTTTCTCGAGTGTATTCAGATTTTGACCCATAATATAAAATCGACAACTGAATTAGAAGAGGCTTCTTATAGTAACAAAATGTATGAAAGCCAAGGTATTGTGATGACTCTGTGGAGCGTTAAAACATTTCAGGCACACATTGAGAGAGTGAAGGAAAAAAATATACACACAAGAAAGATCTGGGCTGCCTTTCTCATAGAGTCTAGACCACAAAGACTGTTAAATTATATTTAAATACTTACCATGTGTCTTTCTTCTGACAGGCTTTGTGATTTCGTAGCCACAAGATAAGTAGTGGTAGCTATTCTTGCAATCACCAAAGATGAGCACTTCTTTTGCATGCTAATTGCCCGTATCTTAAGTAATCAGAAAATCTCTCAAACAGCATTCATCATAGTGTCAGCTTTGTAAGAAGAGTTAAAATTTGTTTTTGTAAAATTGTCATATGTATCCATAACAGAAATTAAAAAGTTAACTGCTTACTAGTTCAAATTGGAGAAGAATGCTTCAGTTTCTATTGAGTTAGTCCATAAACTTAAATTTTGTAAATTCTTTAACACTAGTCTCTCTCTCTCTCTCTCTCTCTCTCTCTCTCTCTCTCTCTCTCTCTCTGCTACACCGTCACAAGTGATGAAATTTAGCTGGTGTTGCAGATTAGTTAGTGAGGTGATATTCTGTGGGGCCTATAAATTATGGTTTCATATGAGGAGGAGGAGCCGATTAGTGCTTAATGTTTCATCAACAACGAGGTCATTAGAGATGGAGCACTAGCTCGGATTAGGGAAGGACAGAGAACGAATCAGCTGTGCCCTTTCAGAGGGACCATCCCAGCATTTGCCTTAAGCGATTTGGGGAAACCACAGAAAATCTAAATCAGGATGGCTGGATGCGGGTTTGAACCATCAACCTCCCGAATGTGAATCCAATTTGCTAACCACTGAGCTAGTATTTCATATGGGTGAATGCAGTTGGTAGAAAAGGTAACAATGAGGCTCTCCAATGAACATGTAGGATTTGCAGCTAGTACAGAAAAAATTCACTGGAATAGAGTTTAGACTTTGGTCCTTTAGGCAGAATTTGAGGCCACAAAGTTTAAATTATGGTTATCAAAAAAGAAAAAGAAACTAGGACCTGGGAAAGGGTAATAGATAATGAATGAAGAGGGGTTACTTAGCAGAGCCCATTCACTGTCAAACTGAATAACAAATATGACCGATTACCTGAGGCGAGAGAGAAATAGGCTCGAACAGCAGTACATATGTATAGGGTGCACCAGACTGACAGGAAGAAGATATAAGATAGATCAGAAATAAGAACAACCTTGCTGCTCAGCACCAGTCATGGGACAGGTACATGCTGCTACTTGCAGAAGGTGGTATCAGGGTCCCATGTCATAAATATTCCATGAAAAAATAGCTGCAGTTATTCGTGAGAGGGAGTGAGCTTTTTTATGTTTGCATCTTCCTCTAGACAGTTCTGAAAGAGACTAAACTGACAAGTTCAAAATACTGCAAGAATAGACAAATCATAGAACACATTTAGTATCATGCACCATAATATTAGAAGCTTCTTGTAACGACCACGAAGATAAGAGAAATTAGGGCTTGTATGGAAACTTACGCATTGTGATGTTTTCCTCAGACTATTTGCAGCTGGAATAGGAAAGGAAATAACTAGTAATGGTATAGTGTACCCTTCCCCACGCACTGTATGGTGGCTTGATGATGGTGTATGTAGATGCAGAAAACAAAGTAAATTATTACTAATAGAAATGAATTGTGCTTGTAGTAGGTCCACTGCGATAGTTTGATCTCCTCCCTCGTCAGCCCTTAGCGTGCTGTGCTAGGTCGGCACGTTGTGTCAGCGACGGCGAGCAATGGCCCACATACGGAGGAGTGCTTGGCATCTGTCAGAGAGGGCAGTTCTGACTGGTGGACAGGCTCAGGGCCTGTGTTCACATACACGTGCATTGTACATTGTGATTTAAGTCACATAGAGACCTGTCACTGTGATTCTGCCAACGTTGGGGAGTTTTGGTAGCTTGTCAAAAAACTGTCTCTGCTCTATTGTGAGTGTTCCGTTGTCATAACTGTGTTTGCAAAGTTACATAGTTGGTGACAGCTCATTATTACAAGCTGGGGTCAGTCAATATGGTTTTGGTATTATTGGTCTGCAGCATTGAATATTACCGAAACTTACCAGAAGTCCTGGCTGCTGGCATTCGGGTGATGTTTGTTGTTGCCAGTTGCACATAAGATATGAGTTTACTTTATATACAGGTCGTCGGGTCAGTCTTCCGATCACACTTGTTTATAGAAGTGACGTGGTATGCTATAACCTGATAGGTGAATGTCCTATCTTCTTGCCTCAAGATATTTGGTAGTAATTGTTCAGACTTTGCATAGTCTCGTGTGTTAGTAGTGTGTGCTCCCGAGTGATTGATAACACAGATGGGAAATTGAATTCTACTCCTGCGTGAGTGTTTCCACAGTAACACTTTGTTTCTAGTCGGGAGACACTTATTTTTAGTGTGTGTAAAACTATGGTACAATCCACAAGTTATGGTTATTAGTTTAATGCCTGTTCCATCAGTGGCATATTTGAGTTTGGTATTGCTCAATCCTTGTAAGAGGAGGACACTATCCGGCCTGGGCAGTCAAAAGATGGTGAGTGAAGTCAGTCAGTCACTGAAATGACAGAATACATAAGCCTGCTTCCTATTATTATTTCCAGTGGTTGGTCGACTGCTGTTGCGAAAGGTTGTCAGCTGACTCCAGGTGCACCACGTAAGGTTAAGATGTGCTGGTGTGGAACTCTACATTATACTTGCCGGTAATGTGAGCTGTGATGGTACAGAATCAGAGTGAGCTTTCAGAGGCACTGTCAACCATATTATTTGTTTTTGGATCTTGTACCACTTAAATGGTTTTGGAAGCATGTGCCGTCAGCATGCCTAGTGTTATTGTTGTATTAATTTGTACTTTGGTGACCTTTTGTTTCTGCGTGAATGACAGTACAACAAAGTTTGGTTACCTCAGGTGGCTTTGATGCATAGAGTAGTTTTTCTGTACTCAAGCACAAGAGCACGAGTGGAACGCTGTAGTTGAGTCCTGTTGTTGCATGTCCAGCTAACACGTGATAACTGTGTTCACTGCTTGGTGCCACATGTGTCTTAGTTACAGATAAAGTAGGTGATTAATTTAGCTTACTTTCCTGCCTATCAGTAAGCTATAGCCTTATGCAAAGGCTAACTTGGCTTGGCTGGGCTAGTGCCTAAAAGATCTACGTTAAGCTATGGGTAATGCCACGAGAAAAATGGTGATTCCCCTAATTGTAAAAACTAATTGAACTTAATGCCTTACTTTAAGTGATTTTATAGTTATTGAGATGAAGCAGTTTTAAGAAAGCTCTATTTGGGCAGTAGTTTAGGTATAAAGAAATCAGTGGTCACTAGACTGGCAATCCTAGAAATTATTGCTGTTAACTTGTGGTTTGGTACATGTTCTGTGTATAACTACCTTGAAGTCTATGTGGCATGTGTCAACTCTGTGAAATGTGATGTCCTTGTATAGTGAAGTCTGATATTTTGTGTTCACTTGCAGAAAGATGTTTTTTTGAACGTGTCCCCACATGAAAGTGAATTTTAAGTGGGTTTCATTATCATCACTAAAAGAACTTTTATTCAGCAATAATTGTAAAACTACTTAGTTGTCACTATTATCAGAGATTTATAATATTACATAACTTACGAAGTTCAAGAGTTTGCTCAGTTTATTGTTTTATTGATTCCATTTGTAATCTTGGTCACTTTATGGTTTTACTGCCTGTATGTTTAGAAGGGGCAGATATGACAGTTATATGGGGCCAGTGATGGTTCGTGATAAATAATTCAGGTTTCTGTTACAGAATGGGGTTGTGTCCCCGATTCCTTCTCCCCAAGGAGTTCTCACAAATCCGCTGTTCCTGTCACCGATGTTATGTGCCCCAGTGGCAAAGAGCTATGGTGCCTGGTGTCTGGTCTCCTCCGCCGGCAGATTGCTGGGTTGAGTTTGAGAACTGTGTTCGGTGGAACTGGAATTTTGAATGCATAAATTTAAAAGCAGCAAGTGTGGTACAGCTTGCACTCATCAATGTTTATGATCCACACAGAAGTAATAAGAGATTTTACAAAAACTAAAAATACACACATGGAACTAAAATCCAGTACAGAAAACATCAATATTACATAGAATGGGCTCACAGCAGTTAATATTGGACATACATTTTGTGAAAGTAACAATGAGAACAGTTGATTACATAAAACCAGTGAAGTCAAGTTATAGTATTCCTATTGAAAGGAGTAAGTTGGACAAATTTAAAATATATAAAATTTAGTGTCAGCATTCTAATGAGCAATACAAAGCCCAAAAAATACGAGGGCCGTTCAGAAAGTAACCTCCGGTTGATTTAAAAAAATACGCCAAGTTAAATAAAAATATTTTAATATATACATCTTACAACTACATCTTTGCACTATTTTTCTACATAGTCTCCATAGCGATTGAGGCACTTATCGTATCTCTTCACAAGCTTTGAAATTCCTTCTGCATAAAAATCACCCGCTTGTGCCTGGAGCCAGCCTGTGACCGCATCTTTGAGCTCTTCGTCGTCATCAAACCGCTGTGACCCGAGCCATTTCTTCAAATGCATGAAGAGGTGATAATCACTTGGCGCCCGGTCTGGGCTGTAAGGTGGATGGTTGATAACGTCCCACTTGAAGGACTCAAGAAGGGCCGTTGTTCTGCGAGCAGAGTGAGGACGGGCGTTATCGTGCAAAAAAACGATACCGGAAGTCAGCATACCACGGCGTTTGTTCTGTATAGCCCGTCGTAACACGTTCCATGAATTCAACCAACAACACCCCTTTGGCATCCCAAAACACCGTTGCCATCAGTTTTCTGGCAGAAAAATCTTGCTAGGCTTTTCTTGGTTTGGTAGGCGAATTTGAATGTGCCCACATCTTTGATTGTTCTTTTGTCTCAGAGTTCACGTACTTAATCCAGGTTTCGTCACCGGTCACGATTCTGTTTAACAATGGTTCTCCTTCGTCCTCATAACGTGACAGAAAGTCTAATGCAGAGGCCATTCTTTGAGTTTTGTGGTGGTCGGTAAGAATTTTGGGCACCCATCGTGCACAGAACTTACGGTAACCCAATCTTGCTGTCACTATCTCGTACAAGAGAGTCTTAGAAATCTGTGGAAAACCAGTAGACAACTCCGACATTGAGAAACGTCGATTTTCACGAACTTTTGCATCAACTGTCTGAACGAGTTCGTCAGTCACCAATGATGGTCTACCACTCCTCTCTTCATCATGAACGTTTTCTCGTCCACTTTTAAATAAACGTACCCATTCACGGACAACTCCTTCACTCATAACTCTTGGTCCGTACACGGCACAAAGCTCACGATGAATAGCTGCTGCAGAATATCCTTTGGCTGTAAAAAACCTTATGACAGCACGCACTTCACATTTGGCGGGGTTTTCTATTGCAGCACACATTTCAAACTGCCACAAAAACTAAACTAGCGCAGGTACGACGTTCACTCGACCACGGCTTGATGCCGACTGACCTGTTGAGTGCGTGAACACACAGATGGCGTCGGTACTCCCCCCCACAACCCACACTGTGACCGATCGGAGGTTACTTTCTGAACCGCCCTCGTAATATTTAGTGCAAGATTTAGGTCAGGCTGATGTAATTCTGAGTGCCTGCCAGCAAGCAATGGTGCACTCACTGAAACAGGTGGGCAGACATCTGATGTAAGGGCAGTACCCAAATCAGTGATTCTGCATTGGCCACGGTTGACCAAATGATGCGCCCAAGTCCAATAGGGCTCTCTGGCAGATAGCTTACACTGCCACGAGTGTTACGAGAGTACCTGGATGCTTTTTCCTTTCCTGTTCCACCTGCAAATAGGGTGAGAGGAAAAAAAGACTGAGTCTCTATAAGAGCTCAAATTTGTCACATCTTATCTTTGTGGTCCTTATGCAAAACGTACATTGGAGGCAGTAGAATTGTTTTGCAGTAGGCCTTAAATGCCAGTTCTCTAAATTTCTGCAATAGTACCTCTTGAAAGGAGCACCATCTTCCCTGTAGAGATTTCCATTCGAGTTCATGAAACATCTCCGTAGTGTCTGTGTGCTGATCAAACTTACTGGTAACAAATATAGCGACACACCTCTTGCACTGCTTCAGTGCCTTCCTGTAATCCGACCTGGTGGGGATCTCAAACACTAATAGTACTTAAGAATGGGTCACATTAGCTGTTATTCTCCTACATCTTATACATTAGGGAACCTACCATGTATTAGCAGTATGGTGCAAATGTGGGCACTACTCTGTTTCAGCCAACCTGAGACTGCTAAGCCATACTTGTGTACATAGATACAAGACACCAGCCCAAAAATTGGCACACATCAGAAGGGCGTCACTAGATTTCCATGCTGCTTCTAACATACCTTATTACGAATTATCTGTGATGTTGACATGTGAAACTTACTCTGATAAAACTTTAGATTTCAACTTATTTCAGCTGATAAAAATTAATGTCATTTTCTCTACAGTATATTAATAGGTTCTTGTTTCTTGATCTTTTAATTAAATGAAATTTTAAAGTACATACTCAAATATGTGATCTTTTATACTGGAAAGACAAGAAAAATGTGCAATAAACAATATTAAATTTTAATTAAATGACAATACATACAAAAGAAAATGTTGGCTTAAGAAATACTTCAGTCCATTATAGGGCAATGTATGTTTACATATTTCCACTTATTGCATGCCCACTAGAGAGCATAAGAAGTAACTCATGGCTCACTGTACTTCATACATATTCCATGACATTATGATCATCGAGACCTGTTCACAACACAGATTTCATGCTACAAGGTGTTAAGGTATGCTACATTATTTATTAAGGTGGTGGTTGTTGTTGTCTTCAGTCCTCAGACTGGTTTAAATACTCTCCCTGCTAATCTATCCCATGCAAGTCTCTTTTATCCCTAAATAATTACTGCAAATTTCTTCCCGCTAAATGCTTTTCAGTATCTCTTCATTCTTCTGTAGCACCACATTTCAAAGGCTTGTTTTCTCTTGTTGGCTGAACTGCTTATCATCCACATTTCACTTCCTTAAAAAGACTAAACTTCAGACAAATATCTTCAGAAAATACTTCTAACACTTAAATTGATATTGAATGTTCAATTCCTCTTTCTCAGAAATGTTTGTCTTGCTATTGCCAGTCTAAATTTTATACCCTCTCTACTATCGCCATCAGTTATTTTACTGACTACATTAATACTCATTTACTGTTATTTCTTAATTAAGTCACTAAGCACAACCTGATCTAATTCAACTACATTTCATTACCCTCATTTTGCTTTTATTGATGTTCATGTTATATCATCCTTTCATGGCGCTTTCCGTTCTGTTCAATTATTCTTCCAAGTCCTTTGTTGTCTGACAAAATTATGATACCAGCAAAACTCAAAGTGTTTATTTCATCTCCCTGAACTTTAATTCCTTCTCCAAATTTTTCTTTATAATGGTGCATCACTGTAATCTAGAGTTTTATTAGCTGTGAAGGCAGCCAGCAGTATGATGCAACTGGTAATGTTGTGAAATATTTCAGTGTGTGTTGCTGGAATCAACTTTGTATCGATTATTGTCAATCACATTTCTCAACAACAAGATTTCCTATTATGCAAAATAATTACAACCTGTCAGAAAACTTTCAGGGATTTGGGAGTCATCTACTTAGTGTTTTCTGTTCAGATATACTTGTTCAGCACCGTTGTCCTGTGGTCTGTATACGGGACATGTGGAAACCTCTTTATCAAAGATGGACCACAATTTTTTTTTACGAAATTTAGATGTTAACTGATGTTACTTTTTCAAGTTTGTTATTAATTTAGCATAATCAAGTGTGCATATGAAACTGAAGTGAAGAATGAAATTTTGTACCTAGCCAAAATTCAAACCCAGGCCTCCAGCTCACTTAGCAGATGCGCTAGCCTCTACACCACTCTGGCACAGCGGCTTTGCCCAACTGCACAGACTGTCCTAGCATGCCTCCCTCAATCCAAGTTTCACATTCATGCCCCAGCCCACTTGGTTTTAGGGGGAATCCAAATTCCCATTCATCCCTCCAGCCCATTTGGTATTCCCCCTAAAACCAAGTGGACTGAGGCATGAATGGGAATTTGGATTGAGGAGGGAGGCATGCTAGGGTAGTCTGTGCAGTCGTGAAATGCCACTGTGCCAGGGTGGCATAGTGGTTAGTGCATCTGCCTCATGAGCAGGAGACCAGAGTTCAAATCCCAACCGTTGTACAAAATTTCACTCATTGCTTCAGCCTACATACAAGAAGTTAATGCCTGAAGTGCGAGTAAACTGCCGGAATTATCATAGCTACTATACAGTCTGTCATTCAGTGTCCCAATACTGAACTCAAATTATAATGAGCATCAATTTGCTTTATTTTACCAATGGAAATTGCCGAAAATACAAATTAACATTTCACTTCCATTAGATACTAGATTCTGTACACTTCTATTGGATTTAGAAACTTTCGCCAAAGCTATGATGTTACTCTAAGAATGGGTATCAGTTTCATATTATGATTACCCTCGGCGTGCATTTGACTCACCAGTGGAACGAATATTAAACAGACCCCTTATTTATCAACGACTTATGCGTGACATTCCTAATCACGCTTATTCACAGGGAGACATTGCAGTTCTGGAGTTGGTTGGTTGGTTGGTTGGTTTGTTTGTTTGGGGGAAGAGATCAAACAGCGAGGTCATCGATCTCATTGATTAAGGAAGGATGGAGAAGGAAGTCGGCCGTGCCCTTCCAAAGGAACCATCCCGGCATTTGCCTGCAATGATTTAGGGAAATCACGGAAAACCTAAATGAGGATGGCCGGACGTGGGATTGAACCGTCGTCCTCACGAATGCAAGTCCAGTGTGCTAGCCACTGTGGCACCTCGCTTGGTGCAGTTCTGAAGTATTTAGAAAAATTATGCCCAATTAACAGCAGTATATGCTCGTGGGTTTTTTCCTTGTTTCAGTACAGAGAAAGCAGTAAAACATAATACATTACAAGCACAAAAATTGACAATTTTGGTTCCTATACAGATAATCCGGTTTTAAAAATGGAAATTTCACAGCCGTGTTCTACTATGTCATCTAGAAACATTTCTTTCAACACTACATCAACAAAATACACATCCAACTTACATATGTGTGGACAGGGAAAGAAGATTATTATTTTAGCCACACCTAGTAATTTCATGAAACATAGCAAAGAAAGAAACAGCACTTTGAAATTTTAATGAAGCAGAATTTTTTTCCGTTATCATTTGTATGGGGAATTCCACTACATTCTACAATGCTCACAATGAATGCTTGTGTCAAACGCAAATTAAGTGCGTCATCTAACTGGAATCATTTTAGCACATACATTTCTCAGTGAAGATTGTTGGAATTTGTACATATAGTTGTTCAGTCTTTGTTAATGATTCAAAGTGTGCCATTTAGGAACTTGCTACAACAAATATTCACATACAGTACTGCCATTATAGCAATCGTTTGCAGGGAAATTGTGTAGCAAAATCTTCAAAGGTCATTATTACATGCAAAGCACCAGCAGCAGTAAGTTACTGATTTAACAGCAATCATAATGTATGCTGGGTAGAGAGTAAGGATGGCATTGTACAGTTTCTAGAAACACTGCTGAAAATATGTGATATCTATATCACAGGCCAATGATGGAAAAACTTGTTTACTGAAAATATCTTTTTCTTATGTTTTTATGGTGGGGAATCCAAATACGATACTTAAAAAACTGTATCACCCACCATTTCTTCACATTTTACATTTAAATTTATTAAATTAAGCAACTTTTTAAAGAAATTAACAGCTTTTATATAGTTAAAATAATTTAAAAAGGAGGTGTAATGAATATAGATCATGATTGTAGCATTGCTGAAAAACATTTGCTGGCAAAAAGGGTCGATTCTGTTTTTGTGTTAACAGATGGAGTTTTGTTTACTGTCAACCTAACCTCACTTTCCCGTTTCCTGTACATGTGCTCAGTACAATGTCTAATCGTGATTGTAAAAATTATGCTGACAATTTTTGTTATATTTGTGGTGAATTTGTGATTAAAAATACCAAAGAAACATTACAGACTTTGTGAAAAAGGTTTATCTATCATACTTTGGATCTAAACTTGGCAAGATAAATCTTCGGCACCACATAAGCTATGTTGTGTGTGTTGATCTGAGAAAATGGTCCAAAAAGGAGAAAAAAAGCCTTTAGATTTGCTGTTCCTAAGATATGGAGGAAGCCAAGGAATCATGCCAATGATGCTACTTTTACAGTGATGGTATTATTAGTTATAATTCAAAAAACAAGAAGGTAATAAGCTCCCCTAACCTTCCACCAGCAATCCAACCAGTAGGGCATGGTGTAGATTTTCCGGTTCCTGAACCACCAGATGATTATGAATTCCACAGTAAAACAGAAAGTCTAGAGCCCAAATTGTTTACTCAGGCCGAGCTTAACGATTTGGTTAGGGGTCTGGGATTAATGAAAGAAAAAGCTGAACTGCTTGGCTCTAGGTTAAAAGAAAAGAACTTCTTGGCAGTTGGAACCAGCATACACATGTATAGAAAGAGAGAGCAGCAATTTTCCAAGTTCTTTCAACAAGAAGGTGATTTTGTGTACTGCTCAGACATTCCCAGTCTGATGAATGAGTCTGGTATTTAATACAAAAAGTGAGACTGGAGGCTGTTTATTGATTCATCCAAAAGTAATTTAAAGGCCATTTTATTACACAATGTATGCATCTATACCTGTTGGACATTCTGTAGATATAAAAGAAAGCTATGAAAACCTAGAAATAGTCCTAAATAAAATAGGCTATTCTGCTCATGGATGGTAAGTGGCAATCTAAAAGTAGCATGCATGCTCCTTGGTCAGCAAGGTGGCTTTACCAAATTTCCATGTTTCTTGTGTGAATGGGACAGTAGGGCTACGGATCAATACTGGTGCAGAAAGAACTGGCCTGTGAGGGAGTCTTTAAAACCTGGTGAGAAGAACATTCTACGCAAAAAACCCGTAGATCCAAAAAACGTACTCCTACCACATATACATATAAAGTTATTCGTAATGAAACAGTTTGTAAAGGCTTTGCTTAAATATGGACCATGTTTTAAAGTATCTTTGCCAAATGTTTCCACACCTTTCAGAAGCTAAACTAAAAGAAGGCGTCTTTGTCGGACCTGACAGAAAATTGATGTTAACTTTGACTCCACAATGAACTTAAATGAGAAAGAAGCATGGGTATCATTCAAGCAAGTTGTTACGAAGTTCTTAGGACATAAAAAATACCCAGAAAGTGTTTCTGTTATAGCTACAATGTTAAAGTAGTTTAAAATTTTAGGATGTTTAATGAGCCTGTAAGTTCACTTTTTGAACAGTCACCTTGATTACTTCCCGAACAATATGGGAGATGTTTGTGAGAAGCAAAGAGAGTGTTTTCACCAGGACATTAAAGTGATGGTAAAATGCTACCAAGGCCACTGGAACAGCAACATGATGGGGGGGACTACTGTTGGTCACTTCACTAAATAGTTTCAGCAAGTGAATCATTGTAGAAAAAGCTACAGAAGAAGCTTCAATGAAAAAACAGAAAATATAAACCAATTCCAGCTGACAAGTGAAACCTCTATTAACATGCATCATTGTTTTAAGTAGCTTACTGTAAATAGAAACCATGCTTATGTTGTAACAAAGCGTTTCATTAATTTCCCCATTTACCGTATAGCATAAGATTTTTATACTATATAATGAAAAACACATTGCTCGGAAACTATGGGTGATTAAAAAAAAAACACTGAGGCCAGATTTGGATTCAGCTCATAAAATCTATAAAGACCAGCTATCAAAATAAAGTTTCTAAAAAAAATTCGTTGACCTGTGTATTTTATCATGGCAACAGAGATGGCTCTGAATTCCGTATCCCTGCAGTCTGCCTCAGTAATGTGTTATGCAATCTTACATGCCTTACCTATTACAGGAGACCTGAAAAATTCCCATTTTCGATAAATGCAAATATTGCCTCAAAATTCAAAAGTGAAAATTACTCAACTGTAGCCAGATTAACTATTGTATCAGAGAGAGACTTATTTTCGGTATACAAATACTGAAAATGTAATTTGTTTTCGGTTACTGGTATGGCACACCATCTGGAGAAGCCCAATTTGGTAAGTAATGTGCGTAAGAACGTGTATGTAAAATAAATGCACAAATGCAATACCTTATCAGTAGACTCAATGCTCTGGTGCCACACCAATTGTGGCCACTAGAAGATACACAGCATGTAATGCACTACAGGACAGTAGTGGGACCTATTGTCTTACAACAAAGAAATACTAGCTAAAGATCAAAAGTTGGTAGCGTGTGGACACTAACATGGCTGATTAAGGGTGTGTGTGTGTGTGTGTGTGTGTGTGTGTGTGTGTGTGTGTGTGTGTGTGTGTGTAATACCAGTAGAGGTTGGGCCTTTACCTCATTCACGACATTGCCAATACCAGCAAGCAATTATACTACAGCCATTGCCAAATACTTTGCATTGTGAACTTCTTAGTATTCTTTTATTATTTTTATAATACTAGTTTGTTCATGTTCACAGCTGACAAAGACTTAGTATCCTCATTCAGCACTATGGCAACCAGAAAATAAAACCTGTCAAAATACTTCGACCACACCAAGAATGCCCATAACATGGACTGGGAGTTATTTTTGGATCTAATTCTATACTAAGTGCCTTCTTAGTTCTATCTGCAGCATTATCAAATAAAGGTCACATGGCTATGAATTCCAACTATAGCTCAAAAATCAATTCTGCTGATTTTGTGGTTATGGAATCGGATGGAAAAAGAAAAATAATACTGAGAAACTGTATAAATCAGAGAGCCACACTGTTCACTGGAGGGAAAACGCTGCTGCTTCTTCTCAACAAAAATATTTGTTGAAAGCTTGAGTACAGCCAAAAGAAGAAAATGAGCAAAGACCATTTTGGAAAAATGTTTTAAGTTTTGACAAAAGCAAACATTTCAGCCAAACAGCTTCCCAATCATTTCCCCCCTTTTTAAAGTCAGCTTCAAAGCACTAAGGCTTCAGCCTTCAGTCATGTAGCATGAAAACCTTTTAAATTTGTACACTTACTCATTTACAACCAAAACAGTACACCAAAAAATAGATGCTACATTTTCAGTTTCCTACCTATTATATAAGATTACTGCTGTCGTACATAGTAATTATTACCAGACATACCCAGCAATATTCTTCAGTCCTCAACTAAAGATTTAAAGAAAACACTGGAATGCCATAAAAGGATCTGCCATCTTCTTATGGTAAATTACATGTGGAAATGAATAAGCACTGAACATTGTTCCTCAAGTGATATACAGAGATAAATGCCGGATCTCTCATTCCACTACAAAATATTTTTAAACGTCCTTGTATGGTGTCCAGTTACAAAATTTGACCTGAAAAAGAAACTCTTCCCAGATGTAATGAATCCGTTCATTTACTATTTTATTGCTATTGACTCTGATGCAGCTATCACCATGTGGGTACCTGGTGGAAAAATAGGAATGACTCATGGGGACAGATCTCCTCTGGACAGATAACCCCTCAAAAACTATTGTGAAACTAACAAAGTGAAATCTTCAATGCACCCCGCATGGAAAACCAGCCATAAAAAAATTTATCATCTTAAACGTTTCATTTTATTTATGGCTCCATGGATAGGCATCAGACTAAAAATACAAAGGTGAGGGATTAGAAATCTGTCAGCCCAAGAATTTTATCCATCACTTATCACCCCTGGCAATAAATTGTTACTGTGAAACACCTATTAGGCATTTCAGATGCAATATAAATAAAGCAGCAAAAAGTTCAGGGAGAAATTTAACGTATCCACACACAGAAAAATTACTTTTTATCAAGGAGCGATTAAACAGCAGATAGAAAGAAAATTTTAATTACAAGAAGCTCTGCTGCTAATTGGCATTTTCTAAGAATCTGTTTGCTTTTAAATACTACCTCTATAGATATATTTATAAAGAGCTATGAAGGAACTCTTGAGGTGTGTGTGTGTGTGTGTAAAACCACTACAAATACAAATCCTGAAGCGAATCAAATAACACAAATGCGCTGAGGAACGAGACCACTAACCTATGTCAGCAAACAATCAAGACTCTAAAATCGGTATCTCCTCAAAAGATACAAAAAAGGTCCTGCATCTAGAAGTGAAATACAATGCATTTAACATCATTAAACAGCATTAGGTTGGATTATATAGCTGATTTCCAAAACAAGAACGAATTAATGATGGAAAAAAAAAAGCAGCTGTTTATCATTCAGATTGGTAAATGGAGGTAGTTCGAGTGTCAAAGTGTATGGGTGATATAAGGACACAAGGTCTTTTTTTTAAATTTTTTCTTTAATTCTTCTAATTCATACACAGTACCACTGGGTGGTTTAAAAGGCACTTCAACACAATCTTTTATGAATTTTCTGAGGCACTGTTATAAAAAATTTTACATTAGCCTGTCAGTTCTGACTATTATAGCCATATGTCAACTGGAAGCAAACAATGCTTAAGTTCTGAAATATTGTAGCAATAAATTTACATTTCTCCTTAACTTCTTCAACTGTGAAGGACATTCCATGTGTAATTACAGCTTAGAATTTTTTTATCACTAATGACAAAATCTCCTGAAAGTAGAAAGCTTCTCAGTTATTTTTAAAATTAAGTATCAACACCCTTTTCTCATTTTTTTAAAAAAAATTAGAAGTCAGTCAGTGATGGAAAAAGTAATGAAAGGGAGATAATACTTCCTTATTACTGATCCTATAAAATAGAAATAATAAGTATCAAATATGAAATAAATATATCAGTCAAACCTTCAAAGTATGTCAAACACAGTGTGGTAAAATGACAATAAGTAACAAAAAATACTTGCCATATGAACTTAATATTTAAAATACAAAATTAAGAATAGAGAAATAATACGTTAGATTAGGACTTTTATTCAGCACACGCAAAGAGGAATACTTCAAGACAGTATCGCTTCACCACAACCCAGAAGAAAAGCCTCCCGGAGGGACACGGCTTCGCTGTGGGGCAGTGGCAGCTCGTGCAGGAGAAGATGTAGCAGTGGAGGCAGCAGGAGCCGAAGCAGCAGGGGCCGAAGCAGCAGAAGCAGAGGCAGCAGTGTTTTCATTGTTGACATTGGCATTAATGTTGGTAGTTTCATTTGCATTATCATTGCCATTTGTAACAGATGCTTCTTTCACGCCATTCGTAGTGGTGCCCTCTCCTGTGAGAAGATTACATCTAATAAGAACTGATGAAAAATCCAACAGATAAACACATCTCAAGTGTACAAAAAATTTTCTTAACATCTCTTACTTTACTGAGCTTCTGTATAGCTTAACTAACAATATTCACTAACATGTGTATTTACCATTTACTATACCAGGCACTGTAAGTAAAAAATATTTGGGTACTTAAACAACACTTAAAAAATGAAAGGTATAAATAAAAAGTTGCAAACTACACTGAAGAAGAATGTACTTACCCAAACTTAGGAGGGCTGGTGGAGCTGACAGAACAAGAAAAATATGACCAAATTTTAGCCTTCAGAACAATTTACTTGTTTAGGTGCTGAAGAGAGAAATTAAGAAAATAAAGGGAAATGGCAAATGCTGTAGAAGGAAGGCTACAACTATCATAATATTATTCAAAGGGTAGAAAGAGGTAACATAACAGACATTGCCCTTAAACCTGGGATAAATTACTTTTATCAATTACAGATCAATTTATATAAGTTTCTGTTAATTGTATGACAGCTGTTTTAAACAATAAGCTGCCCTTATGATAACGAAGTTATGTGAGAGTTTAATTGCTTTCTACTACCAAACACTAACCAGTGTTGTAATAGTTGCATTTGTGTATCTTGAGACAGTTACACACTATGTGATTGAAAGTATCCGAAGACCCTATGTAATGCGGAATTGCCCATTAGATGTCATGGGAGGCAAACCCACCAGTATAAAAGGATGTGAGGAGTACTGTGTTATCAATGCAGAAGCAAAAATAATAGAATGGTTTTGTCAGGTGACCTCAGTGGCTTAGAGTATGGATGTCACATGAGTAACAAATCCATCAAGAATACTTTAACCCCACTAAAGCTGCCAAAGTCAACTGTCGGTGATGTGACTATGGTGGAAATGTGAAGGAACAATCATAGTTAAACCAAGACCAGGCAAAACGACCTGTACTGAAGGACAGAGTCCTTAAAGCACTAAGGAGGGTGACTGTAACAAATCGCACAAAATCAGTCAAGGAACCATTTGAGTTCTGAAGTTCTACGAGCAGTCCACCTAGCAGAATGACTGAGCAAAAGGAGTTGAAAATAATGGGGTACAATGGTCAGTTAGCTTTTTATAAACCACACATTTCTCATATCAGTCCAAATTGATGCATTGTAAATTGGCGATACTGGACAGTGGGTGACTGGAAAGTAGTGACTTGGAGTGACGAAACAAATCATACCCAGTGCAACTCGATGGAAGAGAGTGGTTTGGTGAATGCCTGGAAAACTTTTACCTCCCATCATGTGTAGTGCCAACACTGAAAACAGTGAGGAGGGGGATGGGGTGGGGGGGGGGTGGGGGGGTGGGGAGTGGAGTAGAGGAACAGTAGAGGGTATTTTTCAGTTTTAGGGCAGTTTGGGGTGTGGTCCCCTTATTGCACTCAAGGAAATGCTAAATGCAGATGGATATGATCACATTTTACATCTTTGTGTGCTTTGTGTAGTAGAGAAACAGTTTGGAGGCAACAAGTTTATCATCATGACAATATAACTTCTCACAAAACAGTATCAGCAAGGTAATGGTTCGTGGATAAGAAACTTCTTGAATGGAATGGTCAGCCCTGAGTCCAAATCTGAACCCAAGGCAACGTCTTTGGGACTGTTGGAATGTCAACTTAGCTCCAGACTCAAGCATCAAACATCGCTATGTTCTCTGGTTTCAGCTATAGAGAAACAATTGGCTGCCATACCTCCACAGACTTTTAGACACCTCACTGGAAGTGTCCCCAGCAGAGTTCATGCTGTCAAAGGCAAAGGGTGGACAGACCCTATATTAATGTCCACTGATGGGTGTCCAGATACTTTCAATTAGATAGTGGATTATTGTAACAGTTTTCTCAGAGAGGAATATTCTGGAAAGATAATGGAGAATTTTACTGGAAGGAAGACAGAAGCAAGTTTATACTTCTGATAATTAAGAACTCTCGTACATGGAAGACAAAGAGACATGCTACGGGAGTCGGGTTCTACACAATGTTTGATCATGCTGCTCTTCTGGCCCCATGTGGACTACTTATTTATCTGTAGTTGCAAACAGAGGAGGCTTTTTGCACCTCCAGATGATTGAAGTGCTTATTGTTAAACCACAGATACATCTACAGAGAAAAATCATCAATGATAATTTTATGGATGTATTTAACTACTTGCCACCAACAGATATCTTTCAAAGTCAGTGAAGAACATAACATACCAGCAAGAAATAAGTCACCAGAAAAAGAGTTAAAATTTGTCACAAGTATACAGTGACAAACTGAAAAAGGAAGTGGTCCAAATAAAGCTGCTAGAAACATTATTTTTAGATACTTTTGCGAAAAGATAACAGCGAACTACAATGCATTTGGTATATTTTAATTCATCAGGGAACAGCAGGATTATACTTTGGGGAGGGGGAGAATACATCTACACTTTTTGTTGAAGTGTAGATTCTGTACCACAGAATTTACATTATGTTACTGTTCACCAATGTCAATCTTTCAATAACTTAAACAAGAAACTGGAAATAATTATAGGTTCATACTAATTAGCTCCACTAAAATCAGCTAACTATTTTAGCTTGAGAAAAATTATGTAAAAAAGTACAATACTAGGAGGAAATATGAGCTACACTACTATACTATGTCACAAATTGAGCCCATAATGGCATGAAGTACAAGCTATAAGACATTCTGATAACCACCTCACAGAAATACAACTATCAACAGCAGTAGACATGCACTTAATTTAGATTAATTTCTATTTTCTTTCCACGTTCCAAAAGTGTGAACAAGTTTTTTTTTTTTGTTGGGTTTAAGGGCGCTCAACTGCTGAGGTCATTAGCGCCCAGTCACTGTTGTTAGAGCACATGGAATCTGGTAAAACTCAAGGGGATGGAGGGGACACCAGAAGGACCCGACAAAGATGCAGACAAAATAAGTAAAAAGATTAAATGTCTTTGGACAAGCCAGTTAAAGTTATAAAACGCAGAATACGAGCAGCTGCTCGAGCGTCATCAGCTAAAACATCCGGTAAAGTAGATGGCAGGGACAGGACAACACGAAATTGACTAAAACGGGGACACGACAATAAAACATGGCGCACTGTTAATGCCTGACCACAAGGGCACTGCGGGGCTGGGTCACCGGAGAGCAGGCAGCGGTGGCTAAACCGGCAATGCCCAATCCGCAACCTGGTCAAAAGGACCTCCTCGCGCCGAGATGGTCGGGAGGATGTTGTCCAAGCAGTTGGTAGCGGTTTTACTGCCCGGAGCTTGTTTCCTTGGAGGGATGACCAAGCATCCCACCACAACGACACAAGCCTCTTACAGACATCCCCACAAACGTCGGATGACAGGACACAATGGGAGGCTGGCCGAGGCAGGAGGACTGCAGCCTTGGCTGCAGCATCCGCAGCCTCATTTCCAGGCACTCCCACATGTCCGGGAACCCACAGAAAGCTGACAGAACCACCGTTATCAGCGAAAGAATGGAGGGACTGCTGTATCCGTTGAATCAAGGGATGGACCGGATAGGGAGCTCCAAGGCTCTGAAGAGCACTGAGTGAGTCAGAGCTGAGTACATATGATGAATGGTGGTGGCGGCGGGCATACTGAACGGCCTGATGGAGAGCAAAAAGCTCGGCCGTAAAGCTGGAACATTGGTCGAGGAGCCGGTATTTAAATGTGGCGGCCCCGACGACAAAGGCACAGCCGACACCATCGTCAGTTTTGGAGCCATCGGTGTAAATAAAGGTGTGACCGGCAAGTCGAGCACGAAGTTCGGCAAACCGTGAGCAATACATTGCAGCCGGAGTACCATCCTTCGGGAGTGAGCTGAGGTCGAGATAAATATGAACCGGAGCCTGGAGCCAAGGTGGTGTCGGGCTCTCACCCTCTCTGAAGGTGGTAGGGAGGGCAAAATCCAATTGTCGAAGCAGGCGACGGAAGCGGACTCCGGGGGGCAGCAGGGCAGACACATACAACCCGTACTGACGGTCGAGAGAATCGGCGAAGAAGGACTTGTAAGAGGGGTGGTCGGGCATAGACGACAGCCGGCAGGCATACTGACACAGCAGTACGTCGCGCCGGTAGGTCAACGGTAACTCGGCAGCTTCAGCATAAAGACTCTCAACAGGACTAGTGTAGAAGGCTCCGGTCGCAAGACGTATCCCCCGATGGTGGATGGAGTTGAGCCGGCGTAAGAGGGACGGCCGAGCGGACGAGTAGACGAAGCTCCCATAATCCAGCTTCGGACTATGGACCGATACAAGCGAAGCAGGACAGTGCGATCCGCTCCCCAAGATGAACCGCTAAGAACTCTGAGGACATTAAGGGAACGTGTACAACGGGCTGCCAAATAAGAGACATGTGGAGACCAACACAGTTTCCTGTCCAACGTGAGCCCAAACTTAGTTGTGTCCACGAATGGGAGAACAACGGGACCGAGATGTAAGGATGGCGGAAGGAACGCTTTATATCACCAAAAGTTGATACAAACCGTCTTTTCTTCAGAGAACCGGAAGCCATTTGCCACGCTCCATGAGTAGAGGCTGTCTAGACAACGCTGAAGGCAGCGCTCCAGGAGGCATGTTCTCTGGGCACTGCAGTAGATCGCGAAGTCATCGACAAAGAGAGAGCCTGAGACATTAGGTGGAATGCAATCCATAATTGGATTGATCGCGATGGCAAAAAGGGCTACGCTCAAGACGGAGCCCTGAGGCACTCCGTTCTCCTGGAGGAAGACGTCGGACAATACGGAGCCCACACGTACCGTAAACTTTCGATCCGTTAAAAAGGAATCAATAAAAAGGGGCAGGCTACCGCGTAGGCCCCACCTGTGCATAGTGCGGAGGATACCTCCTCTCCAACAGGTGTCATAAGCCTTCTCCAAGTCGAAGAACACGGCTACCGTTTGGCGCCTTCGCAAAAAGTTGTTCATGATGAATGTCGACAAGGTCACGAGGTGGTCAACAGCGGAGCGACGGCGACGAAAGCCGCATTGGACATTAGTAAGTAGCCGTCGAGATTCAAGAATCCAGACTAACCGAGCATTAACCATGCGCTCCATCACCTTACAGACACAGCTTGTAAGAGAAATGGGGCGGTAACTAGAAGGAAGGTGTATCCTTCCCGGGTTTGGGTATAGGAACAACAACGGCGTCACGCCAACGCATGGGGACTTGACCTTCGGTCCAGACGCGATTGTAGGTACGGAGAAGGAAGCTTTTGCCCGCCGGAGAAAGGTGTGCCAGCATCTGAACGTGAATGTCATCCGGCCCCGGAGCAGAGGACCGGGACAGTGCAAGCGCACGTTCGAGTTCCCGCATAGTAAAGGGGGCATTATAGGTTTCCAGATTCAGCGAGTGGAAGGAAGGTCGCCGAGCCTCTTCTGCCTCTTTCCTGGGAAGGAAGGCAGGATGGTAATGGGCGGAGCTTGAAACCACCTCGAAAAAGCGGCCAAAGGCGTTGGAGACAGCCACCGGATCAACAAGGACCGCATTACCTGAGGTCAGGCCAGGTACCGAGGAGTGGGCCTTAATGCCCGACAGCCGGCGCAGGCTACCCCAAAAGACGGAAGAGGGAGTAAAACTGTTAAAGGAGCCGGTGAAAGAGGCCCAACAAGCTTTTTTGCTGTCTTTGATGACTCTACGGCATTGCGCTCGGAGTCGTTTGTATTCAATACAATTCGCCAACGTAGGATGGCGGCGAAAGGTGCGTAAAGCACGTCGTCTAGCACGGATAGCGTCCCTACAAGCCTCGTTCCACCAGGGGACGGAAACGCGACGTGAAGAAGTAGTACGAGGAATGGAACGTTCGGCAGCATGGATGATAACAGCCGTGAGGTATTCGACCTGACTGTCACAACTGGGAAAATCGTGGTCCAGAAAGGTCGCCAGGGATGAGTAAAGTCCCCAGTCAGCTTTCAGTATGTTCCAGCTCGAAGGACGTGGGGATGGGGTGTGGTGCAGGAGACGAACGACACAGGGGAAGTGGTCGCTCGAATAGGTGTCATAAAGGACATACCACTCGAACCGACGGGCAAGAGTGGTAGAACATATCGAGAGGTCCAAGTGGGAGTAGGTATGAGTGGAGTCCGAGAGGAAAGTCGGGGCGCCGGTATTGAGGCAGACAAGATTGAGATGGTTGAAGACATCTGCCAAGAGTGAGCCTCTTGGACAGGATGCAGGAGAGCCCCAAAGGGGATGATGGGCATTGAAGTCGCCAAACAATAAAAACGGCGGGGGAAGCTGAACGATCAGGTGCATCATGTCAGCCCGACTAACAGCAGACGGCGGTGGAGTGTAGATGGTACAAACTGAAAAAGTAAAAGCAGAAAGAGTAATGCGGACAGCTATTGCTTTGAGTGGGGTGGTCAATGGGATGGGATGGTAATAGACGTCGTCCCGAATGAGCAACATGACCCCACCATGAGCTGGGACACCGTCCACAGGGGTGAGGTCATACCGCTCCGAGGTATAGTGGGTAAAGGCAATACGGTCAGTCGGGCGCAACTTGGTTTCCTGGAGTCCAAGGACGAGCGGACAGTGCAGGCGGAGGAGCAGTTGTAATTCCTCCCGATGAGATCGAATACCTCTTATGTTCCAATGAAACAACGGCATCGCTAGTCAAAAAGTTGGGGGAACGAGACGGGGGAAGAGCTGGTCACCTCGACGGCCGCGGAGGGCCAGGTTGTGAGGGAACAACGCTACAACCGACGGGAGGCGGATCCGGTTCCATCGACTGGTCGCCAGCTGCGGCCGCTGTCCCTGGTTGTGTAGGAGGGGCAGCATCATTTGCCGACGAAAGGCCAGCTGAGCGCCTGGCAGCGGAGCGTCCCGGCGAAACTGAGGACGGCCGGGAGCGGCGACTCACGGATGGAGCGTCAGTCTAAACGCGCCGGGGTGGAGAGGGGGATAGAGACTACTTCTTGGAGGCCTTCTTGGAAGGCCGAGGCGGCACAGGGATGGTGGGCTGGACCCGAAGAAGGTCCTCACGCGCGGGGTCCGTTTTGGAACGCCGGACCTCGGAAGCCGGGGTCCGGAACGTTTCCCCGATGGACGCCTGAGAAGAGGATCGCTTCTCAGGTGGCGTGTGGGGAGAAGGAGGAGGAAGGGTGGCCCCTGGGGCAGAGGGGGTGGGGGCCACGGGGGAGGAGGATTTGGAAGGGAGGGATTTGGGAGGCTGAGGCAGAGCCCCCTGATGGGCGGAGGAGGCGGAGGGGGGACAGGAGAGGGGTGAGGATACCGCGGAAGGAGTGGACACAACTGAGGCAAACGAAGTGGTCAATGGCACGGGATGGAGGCGGTCGTACTTCTTCCTGGCCTCCGAATAAGACAGCCGATCCAAAGTTTTGATTTCTTGTATCTTCTTCTCCTTCTGATATGCGGGGCAGTCTGAGGATCTAGGCGAGTGGACGCCAGGACAATTAACGCACCGAGGTGGTGGGGTGCATGTATGTTCCTCACGAAGAGGACGTCCACAATCGTCACAGAGGGGCTCAGCCTCACACCGTGACGACATGTGCCCAAAGCGCAAACACCCAAAACAGCGCATAGGAGGCGGAACGTAGGGTCGCACGTCACACCGGTAGCACATTACCTTTACCTTCTCCGAGAGAACGTCCTCCTCGAAGGCGAGGATAAAGGCCCCAGTGTCGATGCGACGGTCTTTGGGGCCGCGCTGGACTCGCCGGGCGAAATGCAATCCTCGGCGCTCCAGGTTGGCCCTGAGCTCCTCATCAGATTGTAGCAGGAGGTCACGATGAAAAATAATCCCCTGCGTCCTATTGAGTGCCAGATGTGGGACAATGGAGACTGGGATTTCCCCTAGGCGGTCGCACGCCTGGAGCGCCGCCGACTGTGTGGCGGACGTGGTCTTGATAAGAACGGACCCTGAACGCATCTTGCTGAGAGCCTCGATTTCCCCGAAGATGTCCTCAATGTGCTGAACAAAGAACATGGGCTTGGAGGTGGCGAATGTCCCCCCATCGGTTCGAGAACAGACCAAATAGTGGGGGAAGTACTTCGCTCCAAGCCGGCGGGCCTGTCCCTCCTCCCATGGAGTGGCCAAGGGGGAAGGGGCAGGAGAACCAGAACTAGAAACGGTACCTTTTCTTTTGAAAGACTCGGCCGCAGAGCGACCCGATACGTGGTGACGTTTCATCTGCGAAACGTCCGCCCCGATACCACCCACTCCGACCAGGGGCTCTCCCCACGGGCGCCACCCAGCCGCAGCAAGGGCCACCTGGCAGGATGACCATTGCCGGGAGTCCTGATGCCCCAAGGAGACGGGCATCTACTCCTTGGCCGACGTGGGGAGGGTGCAGCTCAGGTATCGGCAGTACGATCCCTGTGTTGTCAGGGGGCTACAACCTAGAGGGTACATGACGACCCCACCACAACGGGCTGGCTACCGTGCTGGATTTCTGGTGCCATGGAAAGTCCATCATGATCGCTGGTGCAGATGGAGACGCATATGGGCGTAACTGGGACAACCCAGAAGGCGTTTAGGCCCAATTTGAGTAATAGTGGGTATGGTTACAACGCCGGTGCAATGCTGAGTGCCAAGGTCTGAGTGCACTTAGGACCAGTGGTACACCACGTAAGGTGTCCTTCCCCAAAAGGCTCGTACTTCCGTAGAAATTTAGAAAAATGGAGGTCAAACCCCAAGGGGGACCATCACATGGAAGGCCGAAACGGTTGAAACTCCTTTTAGTCGCCTCGTACGACAGGCAGGAATACCTCGGGCCTATTCTTACCCCGGACCCGCAGGTGGGTGTGAATAAGTTCTTGTATTGGAGTAGTTAGACATGTATAAGTGGCCAGCAAGTAATAATATTTATTCAAGCATGAAACTGTTTTACAGTTGACTCCTCCCATACTAAAACCTTTATTGTGGATGTGATTTACAAAATATTTAACCAGCAACTTGAAGATGTCACACTGTAAGGAATGAGTTGGGGAATCTCATGGTCAAACCTGGTAATTGCTAAATAACGTAATAGCAATGTGTGACTACAGTGAAATTATCATGCCATCAAGCCATTATCTGGATATGCATTTCTCTCTTTCATAATTATCATGCAATTTGTGCTCTACAAATGTACTATTACTATATAAAGCATGCACTCACCTGAAAGGAAAAGCATGTGGTCAACTAAAGTAACTACTGAATGTAAGGCATACAGAAGCGCATGAGCAGTTTGGAGTCTGAATTGAACACAATACTTTCCAAGTAATACAGTCTAGAAAAATATACTGCAGTTGTTAATGATCTATTCTAAAAGATTCTAACAAGGATCTATTTCTGAAAAATATTTAGTACTGTGCAACACTGCATATGAACAACACACTATTTTGAACATCAAAATAAATTAAGACACTACACTGATACGAACTAAAAATGAGACTAATTTACACATACGTTTCCTGTATTTAGCAGTCTGTTTTGTAGAACTATGCAGTAGTTACACAAATATATTTATCTACTGCCCTGACTGCTTCACTATGTTGAGATGTGTGAAAGCTCTATGACCCAAAGTACTACCTACAGTCACACAGCAGGCAGATTGCTAATCCAAAAACACTACTATGTTATACAACATACCAAGAAATTTATTTATCCTCCTCCGTACATTTCTGTTAAGTCCATCTGCACTCTCAATACCATCACCAGTAACAGGGTTACGACGGACTTCTGCTGAAAACGCAGAACATGCCACACCAAACATGCCATAGATTACAGCCCACAACTAAGTACACTGACACAGTATTTATAAAGCAGGTAAGAACAGTTATTTCAAACAAAGGGGTGGACAGAAGGAAAGTAAGGTGACTGCACAAAAACAACTCTAGTAGAGAATAAAGCTTCAGCAGGAAATATGTAGTTTTCAAAGAACCGCAAATAACTTTCTTCAAAGACTTACAATGAACCCCCCCCCCCCCCCCCCTCTCTCTCTCTCTCTCTCTCTCTCTCTCTCTCTCTCTCTCTCTCTCTCTCTCTCTCTCTCTCTCTCTCTCTTCTTCCCCCCCCCCCCCCCCACACACACACACTGTGTTTTCCTCCATCAACATTCCCAAGTATTTACCAGGTGTCTGAATACAAGTCTCAATAAACTTGCACCTTTCTCATGAGGTATATTCAGATTTATAATAAACTTTATAGATGACTAATATTAACACTAAATTTGACTGCTTTTGCTTCTGAAATTTTACAAGCACAATCTGGGAATATTTCAGAATTTAGCACACTGTAACCCCCCCCCCCCCCCACCCCCCTCCTCCAGCAACAAGCTAAATGTCTAACCAAACATGTTGAGTTCTACACTTTTTTTTTATTAGAATGATTCTACCAACTCACTTACATCAAAGACGAGAAAAACATTTTACTATTGACAACACTTGAGTTTCAACTGCAATTCTATCTTCTTCCAGAATTAATCCTTCACTTTATAGTGAGATATTCTTGTTAAACTCCCTGATAGGTCAAAACTGTGCACTGGACCAGCACTTTGCCTTGCCTTCATGGCTATGTTCTTACTGACTGAGCTATTCAGTTTGTGACCCAGAACCACAGTTTCAATTTTGTGTCTAGAATGTAGAAGAAGTGCACTAGCAAAATTTAAGCTTGCAGGCAGATCACGAGTTAAACTCAGCTTTATCAGTAAAAGCAATGCCTGTGAAAAATAAGGGATCAGGTTGGAGACCCTGTCTGCATAGAGAGAAATCTTTCTGGCTAGTAAAAACAGTCTCCATTTCTCTCACACTCTAACCTCTGAATGCTCACAATCCACAACATTTTTCATGTGATTACTCATACATATTTAGTATGCAGACTTTGTACTTTTGTAATACCTTTATTCAAAACATGAAAAATAATTCCCTATAAACCATAACTGAACAGCTAGATGTCTTACAACTTTCCAGGAATCATGTCCACCACCATAAGTGGCAATTATTAAAGAAAAGAAGAAAATTTACTTAACAAACATTAAGCACCCTTAGGAGGTATTGGGCAAGAACTGG
The DNA here is from genome assembly GCF_023864275.1 of Schistocerca cancellata. Lineage (NCBI taxonomy): Eukaryota > Metazoa > Arthropoda > Insecta > Orthoptera > Acrididae > Schistocerca > Schistocerca cancellata. The sequence continues at coordinate 66,746,137 of NC_064629.1, forward strand.
AAACATGCTTTCATACCAGATACCTGTGCCAAAATAATGCATGCATGTCACTTACATTGATATCCTTTGCAGAATCAAGAGATATGCAGGAACTTTAAATTCTTTTGAACATTACATAATGTTGTCTCAAACTGCATCTGTTAACTAAAGGTGAGAACAATCGCTCCAAAACACTATCTCAAACTGTTCAGAGAGAAAACTAGATTTTTCTCTACAGTTCTCAATTGTTTTGACAATATTCATCACAAAACTGGGCCAATATTTATTGTTCCCAGTCGCTAGTAGCAAGAATCTGGCTTCTAATTGTCACTGGCAAAAATGCTTAAGGTCCCTGATAGATGCCATAGAAACAGATGCAATTTTGAGACAGCCACTCACCTCTGGGAGAGTATATGTTCTTGCCATTAGCAGCAGGTGTGTTATCCAGCTCATCACCAAAGCCAAGGTTAGATTTAGATTTCAATGAATATGGAGTAACAGGTTTCGTGGTCACTTCACCAAATAATCTATTGTGGGTATCATTACCAGACTTTACACGAGCAGGTGTAGTATTAACAGATTCTGGTTCAACGAATAATGATGACTGCATATAATTGGTGCGGCGTTTGGGGCTCTGATCCACAGGTGCAGTCCCAAAAATATCACTTGATCCTCCACCTGGTGGTTTCAGTACCCTGCAATGACATAACAGACATGAATGAAAATTTCAGGCTACACACAACATAATTACTTATGCATCTAAAGGAAAATTGCTTCAATGCACTAGAAATAAAATAGAGCCATGATTTCTCTTAACACTTTAATTCAAATATTTTGATTCATTTGAACACACAAAAGGATATGGAACCCAGTAGTAACAAACTGCTGAATTTTAACAAACAGCAGTTTCAATTTTACACTGTAGTAGAAGCAATAAAATGAATTATGTCATACAAATAACTTCACACTTAAGCAATGAAGGATTTAAACTAAATTCAAAGGTGTGCTTAGTAATACCTGTCTGTACACTCTTAACAGCTTACACACAGTTGTGGAGTCTTACTCAGATGTCACTGCCATGTTAAACCTAGGCGTAGAAAGTAGGTGGTCGACCAGAGCTCTTTATTACCAGATCATTAACCCACATACTGAATCAAAACCCAAATCTTTTACGATGTCTCATGAAGTACGGCATGTCAGAATCCCATCTAAAGGATGGATCATCAGCCTAAACTTTTCAAATACCTTAGTGCTATTTTAAGCTATTAATCCACATACAGATGCCATGTTTCAGGCTCCATCTCTCTCTTTTGACCTCACTGTCAATGGAATCACATACACAGCACCACTGTATAAAAACCCAGTTTATAGTCAGTCAATTCTAAGCAGCTAAAGGACATGCAGTTTTAAAGTTTTGTGTCAGGCAATGAACATTAAAAGTAACTAAATATAGGATGTACAGATACCATCACAACTTGGGAAAACAGCAAATGACACTTCTTATTGTTGCTGTGTTTCCACTCCAACTATGCTTAGCTACAACCATAAATGTTTCACATGAAACTCCCAAAAGAATCCTCCTCCAACAACACTGTCACCAGCCCCCCCCCCCCCCCCCCGCCCCTTATTATGATCCAAGTATGACATTCCACTGCCTCAAAACACAAATTTTCCACACTGTAATGACACATCTTAACATTTTAAAGATTTTTTGGTCACACTATCTTATAGAAAGTCATACGAGAAAAGTGTCAAAATATGCTGGACTAATGAACCGAGTGAGAAGACCTGCTGAACTACAGTTTGACCCTTTTCACAAGTAATTTGTTCATAAAATCTATCACCAACTGCAAAGAAAAGCTAAAGGATTAATTTTTAGATAGTAAAAACATTCTAACAAATCTTATCGTAGCGTTTCCAGCATTATTTTCTTAAGCATTGTACTTGCCTCAGGTGACCTGGTGATCCTTTACAATCTGCTCCAAAGAGATCATGGCATTCACCACCTGGAGGTTTCACTGACCTGGAATATTACACTATTGAAGCATATAGGAATGCAGATAAAATGGCAAATTTTTCAGCTTTATGATACTGCATCACAGGGATGAGTAGGGCATCACTTGTTGAAGCAGTGTGTTCAGCTGTACCACTTCTGCCAAATTTGGTAGTTAAGCCATCTGCTGCTGCATTTTACAGGTAGTTTCAATTAAGTTTGGAATCCAAAACCTATAGGATTCCCAGTGTCAAGGACAATAATACTATTATCAGTAGCTCCATATCCCTCTGTCAGTTAAAACTACAGATTTTTGTTAAGCCATTCAACAACGTCACCCTAACTGTTACTGATATTAGCTGATGAGACAACTGCCTTCAGTTCTTATTACTGTCATGCCACTGTATTAGGAGTTACTGCAAGTTCAGTCACATGTGGTGCCACAGCTGTCAGTTTGATCGTGCATGTATTTAAACATGCAATTACTTGTTAACAAAGTGTCATGGAAATAATACATTGCATTAATTATGACTCTGCCAAATGAACAAATATTTCTAAAATTAAATCAAATCACGGTATTCTATTATTGATGGAAACATCCACATTTAGGACTTCAGTCAAAACAGACAGCTGTGATATTAAAAATAGACATCGCACAATAATCGTCATCTCATTAGAAAATGGCTTAGTGCTAAGTTCTACCTCCCAAATAAGGAAGAAAAATAAAGTAAATGCGCCAAAAATAAAATTTTGCAAGTGCTGAATGCTTCACGGCAATATTAAGGTAGAATTAGCTAGAAGCTCAAGAGATGAAATATCCAGATGAAAAGGGTCGATGTCTCTGCCCCCCGCTCCCCACACCCTCTAATTAACAAAAACACCAGCAATTTAAAAACAACTTGTTTTGCATCTGCCATGTTCATGTGCCCAAACAAGAACAACATCTTCTTCTGCTGGAAAGAAATTACCAATGTAACATCTCAAATATCATCCACGTGGATGTGTCTGCAGCCCAAATGTAGCTGCTACAAAGATATTAGCATAATATTTTGTTGGGGGAATTTGGTTCTGTGTGAAACATGTTGATCACCAGAAGTTCCACATCATAATATTACTGTGGTTTGAAGTTTAACCACTGTACCATACATTTCATCGCGCGCATTGTTCGAGATTTTTTGTTCGACAATTAATCAGTAGTTTCAGAATTTTACAGACATTACACGCCGAACTACTTCCGAGCTCAACAATCGTGTCTGTACTTCGATCCATTCCGTGAGAGACGGAAACGCTCCCCGTGCTTGTTACCACTCTCCCCTACCTTGCGTGACGCGCCACCCACCCACCCTGCGCCGTAATGGAAGAGGGACGTGAAGACCAGCTAGTCAATGTATTCAGTCTTGGCAACGAACACGCCTTAGTGTCTACCGCGTTGCGTTTATTCTCTCTGAAAAACTGCCCGCAACTCGTGGTCTAGTGGTTAGCGCTGCTGCCTCTGGATCACGGGTTCTATTCTCGGCCAGGTCGGGGATTTTCTCCGCCTGGGGGACTGAGTATTGTGTCGTCATTTCATTATTATTCGGGAAAATGGGGAGACTGGACAGTGTAATGATTGGGAATTTGTACGGGCTCTGATAACCAATCATCACCATCACCTGAAAAAAATTTCCAATTTTAAAAACAACACACATTAGCGCCCATAAAAATGAATCTACAGATATTTAGTATTGTCTTGATTGATAGCGTAACAAGTCTATTTGAAAAATGCTATGAATCATCTGGAAGAAACGCTACGTCCTTAAAGAGTCACCATCTTGTAGCAATGTCATTAGGTTAGTTTCTGAAAATGTCAGTACGAAAGTGGAAAGTACATCCAGCAAGTTGCAATCGAGATTAATGACTAAAACAAAATCTACTAGCCAGTTGTTGTAGCAAGAATGTGCAGTGTGTATTTTATTACCAGAACCTAACACTTTCCATAGAACCTATCTGAGTAATAATACTTGAATCCAGACGCAATAAACTGAGGAATGTCGAGGAATTCTGCTATCTTTTAATACAAATTACTAAATGTACCTTCTACAAAAATATATCGTACAGACATTGAAGTAAACGAACTGATGCAAACAGTCTTTGTAGTCACACCTAGTTGTGATGGCTATTTTAAGCATAGATATTCTGAGCGATTCATCAGGACTTAAGATGAGTTACCAAGATCATCATCATCGCAAATTAAGCCGATAACAATTGCATTTAGTTTCATTCTGATTATATGGTAGTCACCTTTAACGGTAAATTGCGGTGATGTGGCATCAGAGAATGTTAATAAGAAGTAAACCGCGAACGATTTTACAGGCTCAGAGACGAAATTACACTTAATGCGACGAAGCTGAAGATAGCCTTTTCTGTTCTGACTTTTACAATTTGTCAGGCGGCGAAACACTTCTCTAGACGCCGAAACTGACGATGAGACGCGACATGATTTGCTAACGTCTTTACCATACGTACAAGTCTCTATAGAATTCGCGATGCCGGGGAGTGTCACCATGCATCCACAAATGTAATGAGACATCTGGAAAGCGCTAAAGGTGGTTAACGTTATATCTCTGACAAATTGTAAGAAATTAACCAGCATTTTTCCTTTCTCTGCGGATGATGTCTGACAAGTGTACTACTGTAATACCGTCTAGCAGTACCAACCTCTGTAAAGGCAACAGGTCACAGTACCAACAGCATCTGTCTACACATCTACCACTTTAGCCATGTATTTCTGTTTCAGAGCAAACATTGCCGCAGCCCAACGTTCTATTTGTTGAACACTAGTAAGTGGCTTCTAAACTGGAACGAAGGACAAGAAACAAGTTTCAGCGAAATTTCCTATGAACCAGCAAGGCAGGACCTTGTCGAAATGAGATTACAGGATTATCTAGCGCATTCTATGAACAATATGAACACAAAGCAGGTTGTGGCCATGTGGAGCTGGTCCTTAAAAGAGGAAGGGCAACGTCCGCAAAAGAAATCGACAGGTCCTACAAACCACTTTATGTCTACAGCAAAGGTATTTAGTAGAATGTGACCCTTAGTTATATACTTTGTCAGCAAATCGGCATTAGCTAAGCAGCAGGGATTGAAAGTATCCACTGATCTTATTTGGCGAAACATGACTTCTCTGCTACATTTATTGCTAAAACTAAATCAGTAAGTATTGCTAAGGTAATAATAATTGCTCCCACCAGTAATGAAATGTAATCTTGCCATCATGATCGACAGTTATGTTGTGCACTGGTTGCTTGAAACAAGAACTTGACACTACATTACCAAAAGTATCCGGAGGACATGTAATGCGGAACTGACCACTGGATGTCATGAGGCGGACCAGTCTGTGTAAAAGTAGGCGGAAAGTAGTATGTTGTCACTGGAGAAGCACTAACAGCAGAGTGCGTCAACCATGAAAGGTCAGTAATATCGAACGTATACCACGTCCTTTAATGTCATCTGAATAACAAATCAAAAAGGAACATTTCACCCCTTCTAAAGCCACACAAGTCGCCTGCTGATGATTATGAAGTGGAAACGCAAACCAACAACCGCAACTAAACCTCAATTAGACAGACCTCTTACTGACCGAAAAGGAGTGACGAGCACTATGGTGGGTGGTTATAAAAATACGATATGGAATCAGCACAAGAAATCACTCATCAGTTCCAAAATGCTACTAGCACTCCAGCTACACAATGACTCTGCGCAGAGAGATAAAAAGAATAGGATACAATGTTTGGCCAGCTCCTCGTTAGCCATACGTTTACGTAGTCAATGTTATAAGACACTTAGCTAAAGGTAAAGTACGGAGGAGGAGGTGGCGTCACGGCAGGGTAGGTGTTTTTCGTCGTTAGGTTGTGGTCCCCCTTACGTAGCTTAAAATGCGGAACACATTTTACCGCACTGCGCACAGTAGAGAAACAGTTAGAAGATGATTCATTGTATCAACATGAAAATACACCCTGTAAACGCAGCATCTGTGAGGCAATGGTTTGTGGACAGTAGCCTTTCTGAAATCGACTGGCATGACCTGTTCAGAGTCCTGACCTGAACCCAACAGAACACCTTTGGAATGAGGTAGAGCTTAGACTTCGTTCCAGGCACCAGCGTCCAACATAACTAACGTCTCTGGTTTTGGGTATTGAGGAAGAATGGGCTGTCATTCTACGTCTACTTAGACACTCCGCAAATCGCACTTAAGTGCCTGGCAGAGATTCATCGAACCACCGTCACAATAATTCGAATCTATTATTTCACTCTCGAATAGCGTGCGGAAAAAAAGGAGCACCTATAGCTTTCCGTGCGTGCTCTGATTTCCCTTACTTTATTATAATGATCATGTCTCCATTTGTAGGTCGGAGTCAACAAAATATTTTTCGCATTCGGGGGAGAAAATTGGTGATTGAAATTTCTTGAGAAGGTTCCACCGCAACGAAAAAACCCACCCGCAACGAAAAAACCCACCCGCAACGAAAAAACCCACCCGCAACGAAAAAACCCACCCGCAACGAAAAAACCCACCCGCAACGAAAAAACCCACCCGCAACGAAAAAACCCACCACAACTCCTGTATCACGTCAGTGACACACACACATTCCCTTATTTCGCGATAATACAAAATGCGCTGCTCTTCTTTGAACTTTCTCGATTTGTTCCGTAAATCCTATATGGTAAGGATCCCAGACCACGCAGCAGTACTCCAAAAGAGGGCCAACAAGCGTCGTGTAGGCAGTCTTAGTAGATCTGTTGCATTTTTTAAGTGTTCTACCAGTAAAACAAAGTCTCTGGTTTGCCTTCTCCGCAATGTTTTCTGTGTGTTCTTTCCAATTTAAGTTGTTCGTAATTATAATTCCCTGGAATTTAATTGAATTTATAGCCTTCAGATTTGACCGATTTATCGTGTAATCTAAGTTTAACGGATTTCTTTTTAGCACTCACATGGATGGGCTCTCACTTTTCATTATTTAGGGTGAAGCGCCAATTGCCGCATCCCACATATCTTTTCTAAATCGTTTTGCAATTTGTTTTTATCTTTTGATGACTTTACTAGATGGTGAACGACAACATTATCATCATCAGCAAACAACACCGCTGCTCAGGTTATCTCATAAATCGTTTATATACGTTGTACATAATGAACATTAGAGGGCCTGTAACACTACCTCGGGGAACGCCATAAATCACTCCTGTTTTACTCTATGACTTTCCGCCAGTTACTACGAACTGTGACCCCTCTGTCAGGAATACACTAATCCAGTCACGTAACTGAGGCGATATTCAATAAGCATGTAATTTCACTACAAGTCGCTTGTGTGGTAGTGTCAAAAGCCTTCTGGAAATCTAGAAATACGGAATCAATTTGAAATCCTTTGTCAATAGCACTCAACACTTCGTGTGAGCCGGCCACGGTGGTCTAGCGGTTCTAGGCGCTCAGTCCGGAACCGCGCGACTGCTACGGTCGCATGTTCGAATCCTGCCTCGGGCATGGATGTGTGTGATGTCCTTAGGTTAGTTAGGTTTAAGTAGTTCTAAGTTCTAGGGGACTGATGACCACAGATGTTAAGTCCTATAGTGCTCAGCGCCATTTGAACCAACTTCGTGTGAGTAAAGAGCTAGTTGTGTTTCACAAGAAGGATGTTTTCTAAATCCGCGTTAACCGTGTGTCAATTGACCTTTCTCTTCGATGTAATTCATTATGTTCGAACACAATATATGCTCCAAAATCCTGCTGCATGTCGCCGTTTATGTTACGGGCCTGTAATTTAGTGGATTACTCCTACCACCTTTCATGAATATTGGTTTGACTTGTGCAACTTTCCAGTCTTTGAGTGTGGATCTTTCGTCGAGCAAGCGATTGTTTACAATCGTTAAGTGTGAAGCTACTGCATCAGCATACTCTGCAAGGAACCTGATTGGTATATAGTCTGGATCGAAGACTTATTCAGACACCTCACTGAAAGTGTCACCAGAAGAGTTCACGCTGGCATAAAGGCGAAGGGTGGACACATCTCTCAATGTCCATATACTTGTCATCAGATAGCATATATTATGCTTCTTAGAATCTATTCGTATTGCAGAGTGGAAAGTCGATCTTTAGCGTTCCAAAGTTTGAGGAGATCCACAGTAGCCTGGTGAAGTAGTCTTATCTAAGAGCAAGCACCAATGAGACGTAAAACTATGTATGAAAATTACAAGTTATTTAATAGTTCTATACCTCCTCTTACGTATCATTCGAACTTTATGAATAGAACCTCCCAGATAAGTCTTCTTCAAGTAGTAATTTAAGTTTCTCGCTAGTATTATGTATAGGTTCCAATGAATACAGTACAGACGCATGATTGATTATTTTCAGCAAATACGTACGAGTGAGATATCAAAGCGAAAGCACCACTGTTTCGACACAAACTAAACAGTATCGCCATTTTAGTGCTGGAAACATTACAATTTTTAGTGCCACTTAAATGTAGAACTAACTAAACCAACCTGAAATTTAGCGTTAATACCACATGGTGGTTATACATAGAGGTGAATCGTTTTTTTCTGTCTGAAACTGTCATCCAGCTATTTATGGATATCTGTGGGGCTGCACTGAACCAAGGTGGAGTTGTGCATTTGTACATCGACCGTTTTATTTCGCGCAACAACTCAGAAGTATTCAGTTACAAGCGTTTGAATATCATAACCATAGGTTAAGAACTTCGTATTTCATCAAGAACCACTTTGACTCATTAAAACACTTTTTTTTTTAAACTGACTTATGTTGTGGGCATTTAGGATCACCGACTTAATAATAATGTACAAAGTCTCAGAATATTAGTCTGTACTTCGCGTTAGCGTTTCCACAGTACAACTACACGACGACTGGGCTTACATGGTGTTCCTGAAAATTCCCTATGTACAGACAAAGAATGTTCAAATCGTACTATCTGTAGCTCCATTGTCTGCAAACTACAATCTTCTTTATGCCATTCTTTTTAACAACCTCTGTGTAAACTTGGTCGAAGCCGACAAAACGTGTAAATATTGTTACTTTGGCCCTTCATACTAAACATTCCTCAACGGAGCCAAGTCAACGGCCATGAGAATGACGTGGCTTAATAAACATATCGTCTAAAAATCGCAAATTCTTAGCGACCAAATGTAGAAACAGGGATGGGATAACTTGCCTTAATATCACACTATTATACTGGTACATGCAATAAAAACAACCACACGCACGAAAACGCATCAGGGTCAACGCAGAACACGCATAACGTGACACATCCGCTGTGCCTGTTTGTTATTTCTTTTCGTACTGTTGCCACTTCCACTCACTGCACCAATCTAAAACACACGAGAAATGCGCTGAAGATAGGTGTACACCAACTGTGTGACTACTTGCATGCGATAAGCTACTCAAATTTCGCGTGTTTTTTTGATTACAGTAACAGAAAATTTAAATAATCCGCTTTCTGTGGAAGCAGTTAAATTCTGCACTCTCCTAACTAAAATCCAGTCATTTGAACGGAATTCACTAAAGAGAGGAAAAATATCTAGAACAGTAGAGTGACATTCGACGCCTTAATAACGAACCCTAAGCATCGAACAGGGGCTTTTCCGGTTCTGGGGCGGAAGTCAAAACAGAATAGAACAGACAGTCTGCTCGGACCCCTCGCCTGCTGCAGTCAAAAGCGCCAACCACGCGTCGCAGCGCACCCCATTCTGCGCCCCACTCTCCCAACACACACTGCGACAATAATACCCGACATAAAAATGAAGCATATGTTGTTTCAACCAGCATTTCGAATATATAATGGCGACAGAAACCAACACTTACCTGAAAATAACTGTCCGGAAATGATTTCTCCAGTTTTTCTCGATGAACAAATCACACAATGAACTCCTGTCTAATAAGAGCTATCACTACAGAAAAAATTAGGCTTATACTCTGGATTTAACGGAGACAAAAATTTAGGCACAACACAGCGAGAAACTATTAACAATATTGTAGTGTTACATACATACCACTAGACAATCTTCAGCAATTTTTCTTTTTCTTATGACGAATTCAGCGTAAGACAAGAGACGTCCATCGTGAGCACTTAAGTTTTAGTATTTTGGCGGACTAATTAATTAAATTTTTCCTAAAGGTGTTGCAGGATAATTTGAAGTGCGAAGCCTCCCACGTATCTTTGTTGGAGGGAGGGGGGCGGAATATAAGAAATGCAAAAGGGAATTAACACTAGGGTAGCTAGTGGTATTTCGCGCAGTCAGACTATGTCAATTTTCTGACTAGCGCATGCTTGCAGCCTCACCTTTTTTTGCCGTAGCCCACGTTGTCGAGCTCGATATGTCGATATGCCGCGTACACCGCCATGACGCCTGGTAGCGAGCAACTGCGCGCCTGCCGCCTCCCGCGCGCTTATATAGACTGCTTCCCTTCCCTTCTCCACCCTTCCACCTGGAAGCGGCGCGGCGCGACGCGGCGTACCGTTCGTTCACCCTACCAAGCAGGACGGCGGGGGGCTCTCGCCGTCGATACGCCCAGCGCGCACCAAAACACACACTATATATAGTTAGCCACCACTCTGCCCCAAAAACTGCAAATGAAGTCCTCTGTCAAGAGATGCAATGGCACAAAGTCTTTTTCGTCAGTTGTAGTATCACGCCAAAATAAATTCCTAGCGCGCTCCGAAAACGAGATACTATTTTCGTATTTCACGAGGGATGTTCCATGTGCATTCCGAATTTCGGGTAATATACTTACAAGATGCGAGTCATGAATGTGTGTCCAAATTTCATCCGACTAAGGGGCAAACCGATATGTACTTGAGAACTGCCCCAGGAAGATGTAAACGTGGACATCTATATGGCTTCATTCACACAGCTGAAGTTCGGTGATAAGAAGGTGGACTAAAATTTATTTACAAGAAGACATTTATGCTTCAATACGAACATCCGTGTAGTGAGATAAGTCGCAAACAACTCTATCGGTAAACTGATTCCCAAACAGATTGGCTAATCTCTTACTTTCCTTCTCCCGACGGGACGTTAAATCTCTCCCCCCCTTCCTTCCTTGCTCTCGCTTCTATGTGCCGTAGGTATCTAGTTGTAATTCGACTAGAATAATTCATGGAAAGCAATTCCTGTGGCATGGGATTTACAATCCACCTGTAGTATTCCCATAAAAGTCTTGTTAATTCACAACAAGCAACGAGAATGGGGGTGGAGGTTACGCAGCGATTGAACAAGGAGATACAGAGTGTGTGTAACGATTTGTAATTTCCAGCCATACAGAGAATTCGCTGAAAGTACTAAGCTCAACCTATTGGGGGAGAGAGAGAGAGAGAGAGAGAGAGAGAGAGAGAGAGAGAGAGAGAGAGAGGGAGGGAGGGGGGGGGGGAACTGTTCTTCCATGTAGCTCTATAATTGCGACAAAAAACAGCTGTATCTCTGAGAGCGTACACGTTCGTTACTATAGATCGATGCCGAGTGAAACCTACAAAAGTGTAGCAGATTTAGAGAAACCACTGAAGTATCCAGCCAATCATTTCGAAATTCCTCCCGGTATCGGGGGTAAGTAGGCATCTGCTTGCGATAGGGCATCAAAATTTTTCAGGGTTCGTCTATCGTCTACTCCTACACTAAGCAGCGAGCCACTAAAATGCACTCAGACATTCCAGAAGCCAATTCGCCGCTGTCCGCCCGGCGTCTGCATTGGAATGGTTTCTGCGCCTTTTCTCGGTAAAGGTGTCACGGCGAAAGCCGTTTACCAAGTCGCTTTTTTCACTGTCCTCACAATGCAGACGCAAATTTTATGAAATAAACATACTGGATGGGCAGCGAAAGCTATAGTGAGAACACAAGAACTACAAGACGCTAACACTTTCCCCAGGGGCCATCTGTTTGCCGCGCCTATGGTACAAATCCAGTAGTCTCTCCTTTCCACCCATAACCTCAAAAATTTTAACTGTTTCAAGGAAAGTATAAGCCAAAAAAGCAAAGAAAAGTGACATTTCGAAGGTGAAAGGTTAAACATCTTATGTATTATGGTGTGTCACATAAACTGCAACAAATGAATGCAGCAGTTTCACAGTCGCACAGTGTTCTCTGTGCTCTGTCAAAAATATGTTTTTAACGTTTTCAAATTTTTCCGTGTGTAGACCGTCAAATCCTGCATATGTCCAAGCAAATCTGAACGTGTCCTGGAATTTTGGAGAGCGAAATTGATTACGTATGAGTGCCTGAACTCTGATAACTGTCTGAAAATAAAAATTTAAATTTTTTACTGGAGGGAAGACTTGAACCAAGGACCTCTCGCTCCGCAGCTGCTCAGGCTAACCACGGGACCACGACACTCCTAAGCTCACACTCTCCTTGATGAAGCCTATCTTGCACATGGACTACTCAGTTTGTATATTTGGTTATTTTTTTCCTAGTTCCACACAACTTCCTCCTGTATTTCAAGGCCTATTCACTGTGCAAAATTATAACTAATTCTGAGGGGGGTGCGATGGGGAGGTTCCCTTGTAAGGAGTATCTCAGGACAAAGAGCTGAATGCACTGATACATTATTTTGAACCTCACCCATCAAATGAAGCGTCCACTGAAACTATGCATATTTCATCACTAGTGCTTATTATGTTCTGAATTTGCCCTTTACTTTTCGATGATAGTTTTCTATAGACGATAAACAGATTCTTTCTTGACTGTCAAATTGTATAGTGAGGCTCGACTTGAACTCCCATAAAAAAAGCATATAAGAAATTCTGATAAAGATCAACGTAAACATTCAAAAACCTCGACGGCAAGAAGAGTAACGTGCAGTCCAAGACGGCACCATTAAATACAAGCAATAATTGGCCACAGATGGTACAGGCAACGGGCCGTTTACCTTAGTTAACACACGCAAACCGCAGGAAACCTCAAACTGTCTCGCCGTTTGGTGATCTGGATGCCCCTCCTACCGAACTCTAATCCGTCTGACTGTACAGTTGATAAGAATTACTTAGCATTGAACAGTATTCAATATCTCGGGAAACGTTCAACGCGTAAATAGTATATTCCTTCAATACAATCAATGTAATTCTGCACTTCTTATATCCTGTGCACAATATCTAAGCTTCCTTTGTATTACAACCTACTGATTGACGATGTGTCCCCAAATGTAAGACTGTAACAGTCGGCATAAAACTGCTGTGCACTTAAGTCACTAAAATATGGAATTTAGTCTCTAAAATATGGCAGGCAATAACTCAGCAAATTATCATTCAGTACTACTAAGGACAAGACAAAATACGAGAGTAATCCCGCAAGTAAGGGCCCTTTTTTTTAGGTACATAGACCTGTTTATTTCTACAATGGTTTATATCAGTTTACAGCTTTAACATTTAGCTATTTTTCGACATAATCACCTTTTCTGTCGATGCGTTTTTGTAGACGCTGTGGCAGTTTTTGTATGCCCATGTCATACCAGCTCGCCGCCATGCTGTTCAGAAAGTTATGAACCTCTTCTTTCACCTCGTCGTAGGAGCTGAATCGCTTTCTAGCCAAATGTTCTTTTGACGTAGGGAACAGGTGATAGTCACTGGGCGCCAAGTCAGGACTATAGGGTGGGTGGGTGATTATGTTCAACTGAAACTGTTGCAAGAGAGCATCGGTTTGCCGAGCGATGTGTGGGCGAGCGTTATGGAGAATGTGTACGCCCTTGGTAAACATTGCTCTTCTCCGGTTCTGAATTGCCCGTTTGAGTTTTTTCAGCCTCACCGTACCTGCCAGCGTTAATTGTGGTCCCAGCGATTCAGCGCCGACGACGAGGTGAAATAAGAGGTTCATAACTTTCTGAACAGCATGGCGGCGAGCTGGTATGACATGGGCATACAAAAACTGCCACAGCGTCTACAAAAATGCATCGACAGAAATTGTGATTATGCCGAAAAACAGCTACTGTTCAAGCTGTAAACTGATGCAAACCATTGTAGAAATAAAAAGGTCTATGTACTTATAAGAAAATAGGAGACCTTACTTTTGGGATTACCCTCGTATTAATTCTAATGGTTTGACGTCCGCATGGTTCCTGGAAAGCATTCATCCCGCAATCTCTCTCTATCGTGAATATTTTTTCATGTACAATTAAACGCCTGTATTTTGTGCAGTACGTCAGCTAAAGCATGCTGACATGTTCTGTAGCAATGTTTGTCATACACTATATTTTGAAACAAAGCAACAGTGACTCACATAGAAATGAAATCATGTTGTCAATCAAAATCCAAATGCCGAGAACCGTAATAGTACAAACACGTTCTTCACCTCCGAACAGTCTACACACCTACAGAAACCTCATTTATGCTTGTTATTGCAACATTTCGAAATCTGCGAGGGAACGTCAGTTGTATTTCAAAATATCAAGTAATGTTCGAAGCCACGTTGTATATTCCTGAACCATCACCAGTCGTGAATTTTGTCGGAACTGTTACTGCTGCTACTGCTAATCCAAACCGTCAGTAATTACTGATGTTTTAGCAGGACTTCTTTCTTGATCTTCTAGAAAGCTAATGGTTACGATTCTTGCAGATTAAAAAACCTAACCTGCGATACAGCAGTGGATGGTGCGTGGTGCAGTGTCACTGAATTTTTAATAAGTACGAGCAGGGTTCAAATTAGGAGTCCAGTAATAAGGTTAATTTTTATTCAATTACTCAAAATCACTTCAGAGGAATGCTGAGATGGCTCCTTTAACGGACCATAGTCGATTTCCTTCTGTTTCACTATCTAGCTAAGGCAGTGGTCTACGACGAAGGGACATTTAATGTTACCCTTCGCCCTGTAATCTTGGGCGAATACTTTTCAAGTCTTCATGTAACAACAGAGAAGATGGCATTTTTTCTTCCTTTCCCTATTCAGACTCAGTGTGAGTAGGTGGGGACAGCTAAGGATACAGAGAGGAGGTAACGTAAGCAGCGAGGGAAGCCCAGCCCGAGTGATCGGTGTCGAGTTCTCATCCAATAGGAGCCGCTGTGCAAGATCGCGTTTCGCACTCTCCGGCGTCGGCTTCCACACTTAATTTGCAAGATCAACGTTACACAACTCAAGGCTACAGGAGGCGGCGGAAATTGCTTCAACGTTCAGCGCTTCCCGGAAACTCGCGTCTTGGGTGACGCTTTAGTACAGCTGATTTGTTACAAGTTAGCCTTCTTGAACACCTCACAAATTTCAACCTTAGACTTCTTTTCTTATGCTGAAAGTACGAAATATGTAAATGCAACCTTGTGCCGGCGAGTATTTCGCGGTAGCATGACCGACTGTAACCCTATTCGTTTCTATAGCTGTCACCGGCATTGTCTTCAGGAGGTAAATTATTTGCGGCCGATAGTGACCTGCAATGACACCTAACCATATTTTCCAACAAGCTGACGTCCATCACACTAACGTAAGGACATCCGCGACTGATGCGAGTCAACACCTAGCAGGTCGAAGTATCCGTCGAGCACTGGACAAAGAAAACACCACCTGCACATGGCAAATCTACACAAACAATCCCTTTTTGTATGCGATTTCTTATCGTTAGATTCAGTCAAAATTTCCAGCAACAGTGTAGGAATTCAGAAGGTGGAAACGGCAGCCATCGATATCATCATGCCAGATTTACTTTAAGCTTGAAAGGATGGAATTGGCGCCTGGACTCCTACAGAGTACATTTACGCTAGGAGTAACGACTTCAAACTTCGTCCTCAAAGATTGAAAATATTTTTCCAGTGTTTCTTTTTTACCAACACTGCTTTTATTACACTGCTCTTATTATTAGTTACAGCTCTGGAATTTAGTTTTTCGATCACAAACTGCTATACAGTCGCTTGTTCTGTAAGTTCCCAAACCCTATTCGACATCAAAAAATTAACATCTTTGGTGTTTTAAAGAAATGAGTCGATGCATCAAATTTTCGAATGGGTGACGGTTTAGATGATACTAACAAAAAATAGTGCTAGCAAATTTCGGTACAGGTTATTAGCAGCCGCCTCCCATGTTGGCGTTAATAAACTTGCTTTGTCCGTCGGCTAATGAGCGGCAGTCCACTTAGGAAGCGCTACTGCTGGCTAGCCGCGCCGAGCCGGTGCGGAGATTGCACGTTCCGTGGTCATGGCTACGGATGCGCGCCGTTCACCGTTAGCTCAGCAACGACAACCAGGCAAGAACCATCAGCCGTGACACGCCGGTTCTGCCTGCTGCTTGTTGGTGAAAACCCTAGCAATAGCAATGCTCCAAAAACGCTGAGGGCCAAATTGCAGGACAGTTAGCGTACTACTGACCACAAGCCTCCCCCCATCCACTTGTCAGCCGATACCGTACTTTTCAACATTAATCGCTACAGTGGTGAAAGAATTTATAGTGTGCATCGAACGATTTTTCCACTGAAAATGTGACACATAGTGTGCATTTCTCAAGATGCATTATTCCAATGACTGTGGATGCTGTAGATTTGCTCATTTTTCACTACGTGGGACACCACATGAGGATAAAAAACCATTGGTGTGGTAAACATACGCGAGAAACTATTCTATTTACGGAGAGTATTATTTTTTCATATGAGCTACTAGTACAATTCTGTTTGCATTCCGGTGGTGTAAATTTTAGTTATTTACTATCTGCACACACTTTTCAACCGCTGTCCAGCCTTCGAAGCGGTAGTAGTGCGCTATATGACAAGCAGACTTCCTTTTAAAGCACCGATTTCCTAGATGGACTTCTTAAGGTCGAGCAGAGCTGAATGCTTGCCTTTGACTAAGTATTTACAGCCACACACAAGCTAAGTACACGCCAACAGCCATAGGCAGTGACAGTAATGGAGTTTTTAACAGTGACCGAGACTCTTTGTGATATCAGCAAAAAGGATTATATAAATGGAAACCCACTACGCACGGTAAAGCAAAGAGATTTAACGAGTCAGAAACAACACTTTCCATACACAGAATTTATTATAAGCGCGCAATATGCAACACACTTTAGATCAATATTTATCTACGTTTAATACATAGTACTGGAATATAATATTACCCTGTCCCTACATACTTCAAAATGTATGTTACTGTTCAAACACCCTGCCGACAGCAGTCACTGAGAATAGCCTCTCAAGAATAGTGCTAACCAAGAATCTACACAGGGAAATTTCGAGGAAAAACTTTCCGTCACACTGATATTTTAACGTTCTTATTATGGAGATCGTGATGACGTTCTCATTATGGAAATTGTGATCATCGCAAGATCACATGTCACTCGGTTGCGGTCAAACAGCACGAGTTTAATAGAAAGCTCGCTGGCAGGGGATTTTGCGCGGAAAGAGAGCGACAGGAGAGCGTTACGATGTGCACTTTGCGACGTACAGGCATGTTACCACGCTCATCGGCGCAAGCAACCCGATTTTCACTTTTCGTTCCTCTTCTCCACTGCATCTACCTCTACACTTCCCAACTGTGACCTGCGCTAGCTTTCCACACAAGTACTCAGTATTTCAGTTGCACGACGCTCTTCCTCGCTCTACTCGTCAACCCCCTCCATTAGTCATGCTATGAGAAGCAGGTACGCTGTGCTGCATTACTTTTAATATGTCATGTCCGGGACATTAACGCAGTTTTAAAGCACATTCTAAAAGACAGGAATAGTCCACGTCGAAAGTGCTAGTGCCTGCATTTACTGGTACGTGTACATTACGAATATTCTATTACGTGAGGAGAGTAATTTTAACAACCGGGAAAACAACCACAGAACGAAATTCCCCTCCCCAGATGAGGTAAGACAAGGATACTTATGTTGAGTGTGCTTGTAGATTCGTGCCGTTAAAATACCAAGACAACTGCACGCCAGGCCGAAATAATTTGCTCGGGCAACGGACTGTGTCATCTGGGTCGCGCGCATATACGGCAGCAGTACCTGTACGCCAGCTGAATAACACCGGACGATAACGGTGTATGTTCGGAAGTAACTTGCAGGTCACCCTCCAATAAACAATAATTGTATCAGTGATATATTAAAGTATATATTGCATATAGTTACTACACGGCGATAACTCTTTGTACGGAAATGGCGATACTAAAAAATTCTGGCATATTATTCTTCGCTACAAACAGAACTTTTTTTTCCTTTTTAAGATGGTTGCCTGTAAACATTTATGAAGCTATGATAACTGTTTAGATCACAATACATTGTTAGAATTTGAACCTGTCTCCACCAAAGAACATACCAATGTTGCCACCACATGGTCGGTAGCATTTCATGTGTCCAGCTAAACGCCATCGCCGGCCTCTGTGACCGAGCGGTTGTAGGCGCTTCAGTCCGGAACCGCGCTGCTGTTACGGTTGCAGGTTTTTGAATCCTGCCTCGGGCATGGATGAGTGTTGTAAGTAGTTCTAAGTCTAGGGGACTGATGACCTCAGATGTTAAGTCTCATAGTGCTTAGAGCCATTTGAACCACTTTTAGACGCCATCGCAGCAGACGGGTTAAACGTTAAATTATTAAGAGGATATCTATGAAGAAAACATCAAAGAACGAGAAACGTCAGTGAAATGCAACAATCAGTTCGCCTATACTTCGTATTAAAGCCATATAGCATTTCTTTATAAATAACCTTTCATCTGCACAGCCGAATTAACACTACATTAAGAACAACGCTGGGTAATTACACTTAATGATCGAATGCTTTAAATATAATGTAATCTAAACGTTTCAGTCATCGTTCCATAATTTTGTTCCATGACAACAGTCTTTTTTGCACAAAGTTCTCTCCTTAAAAGAAACTTTGTAACAATAGTGAGACCTGAAAGAGAAGGCTCAATTTCCGTCACGCGAGCTTCTTACGTTTCCAGGCAGGAAACCTCGAGTAATACGGAAGCCTTACTTTATAGAAGGCTTTCCAATGGACTCTGAAATCCGAGGCCTATTAATATATCTGATGAGCAACATTTGTTACAACCTGTTAAATATATTAAGTGCAGCAATCGAATTTACACTGTAAGCTGGAGCCGAATAATCTAATTTAGTAGATAAGGAAACTAAGTGTCATGTTACATAATTTATAGAAACATCAGAATACAGTTCTAAAAACTGAGGTTGCAGGACGTGAAACAATTCAAATTTTGTTTCCGGAAATGTGAAAAACCTAACTCAGGAAAACATTCTTTTTATACATATATCAAAGAATCCGATCGGTGTAATGAAAACGGGCCATGTACTAACGTTACCCTCCGAATGTATGCCGGGTATATTTTTCTCCACCTCGCACAAAAAAGAAGCTACAAGCGCTTATAAATACTGCACATGTAATAGGGACCATATTGTTACGTTCTCTAACGGAGGGTCACGTCACATGTGAATTTCATCCCGAATATCGTGATTCACGCACGTGACTCTAGAAACTGATCATTAATTGTATGTCCCCCGCTGTGGCTGAGACAAACAGCGGAAGTAAATCTTGCATCAGCCGAGCCATTGTGTAAACGTCCCAAGAGGAAATCAGATCGAAAGATGTTCCAATCTCAATAGTCGAAGTTGCACAATAGAGCCACGCCTGAACGGATTTTAAATTACAGGCTTATACAGCTGCACGGGGAGTCCAAATTAGAGGTATTTTTTTCTCTGCCTTTACCGTTGCTGCCGCCATAATTTTACAGACAAGCGGCAAACTAAACTACATGAAACAGTTACCCTGACTACTTTTCCCACAGTTAAGGAGGAAGAAAACTTCGGCATTTAATTTCGAAGCTTATTTCTGTCATGTATGTTTCTCACATCCGTTTGAATATAAACATCGTAAATGCATTAACTCTGCATCGCACACATTTCTAGGACCGGTAACTGATTTTAAGACGAGAGGACCGTAGGTTTTATGAGAACAGTACCTAACCTAGCAACGGCGAGAATTAGCCTTCAAAATCGAATTTTCTTTACAACTGAAAAATGGGGAAACATGCGATGTGTGACTGCTGGGAACCTTCTCGCAGTCTGTGAAAAACTATAATTTCATACTAATGCGCCTTAGCAATCCGATGCCATCGCCCTCCATGTCGTACTAAAGGTCATAAGAAAATTTTATGAACTGTAAACTTTGATCTTACAATCTACACACCCAAAAGTCCTGTCGAGACAAAAATGTGTGTGAAATCCTATGGGACTCAACTGCTAAGGTCACCAGTCCCTAAGCTTACACACTACTTAACCTAAATTATGCTAAGGACAAACACACACATCCATGCCAGAAGGAGGACTCTAACCTCCGCCGGGACCAGCCGCACAGTCCACGACTGCAGCGCCCTAGACCGCTCGGCCCTGTCGAGACACGCAGCCTTTATATCCTTAAGATAAAGAAAGTAAACCACAAAGATTCATCGGCACCAAATATACACTCCCTCGAGCAGTCGGTATTCTGTATCAGCAAAAACCAACAATGTTTTCAAATTGTGCACCACTATTATGGCATGACGTCTGATATGAAGAGGAAGAATTGCACCTAACATACATTTTGCGACGCATTCTATATTTCAGCCCTAAACATTTCTCTTGGACCACTGGTCATAACGATCTTTAGCTCAACTTTTTTTCCCCCTTGTGTGACAATCAGACCGCCTGAAGGAATCAGCCACATCGGCTAGTGTGATCTTCGGAAGCCATGCATACAGGCAAATAAAGATGGTTGTATATTGCCCTAATGACTGTGCACCTCGCTCGCAGGCAGCCTCAAACACCAAGAAATGCTTACCAGACAGACAGAGCTAGGTGGCGCACTTTTACCACACTGGACTCTCATTCGGGATGACGAGGGTGCAAAACAGCCTCTGGCAATCCAAATTTAGGTTTTCAGTGATTTCCTTAAATCTCTCCATGCAAATGCCGGCACGGTTCCTTTGTAATGACACGGTCGATTTCCTTCCCCACCCTTAACAAAAACAATCTTAGTTTGTCCTCCGCCTTCAATGATCTCGTCGCCGATGGGGCGTTAAACCCTAATCTTTCTTTCTTACTTCCTTCCTTCCAAAAGACAAGAAAGGAAGAGTAGAGTAACGTCTCGTTGGCGACGAGGTCAATAGTGACTGAACATGTGTTCGTAATGAAGAAGCAAATCGACTGTGCCCTTTCAAAGCAAACATCCCTACATTCGCCTCAAGTGATTTAAGGAAATCACAAAAAAAACCTATGGTTGAATGGAGGTTTGAACTTCCGCCCTCCCGAATACGAGTCCAGTATCATAGCACTGTGTCGCATCGCTCGATGCAGGACTACTTTACATTCAGGCAGAACTAAGAACTCATCGGAAAACTAAGTACTGACAACGGTAATGATCGATAGGAATGTAATGGATGGTAGGTAAGTAAGAATACGTAAGTATTTCGTTTCTCACTACCCTAATTATTACGCTTACAACATTTGAGTTACACACATGGCATGTCTACACACAGAAACCCTGTTCTTATGTGATTTATTTCAGTTAGATTTCGGCAAGTTTCCTACGACACTGTCTGAATTCGGAAAGTGCACTCTCTCAGCTAACGAGAGTGACACCAGACTTGCATCAAGCTTTAATGCATAGAACTCGAGCCTGGCCCTTTACAGCGCATCTACGCTTAGAATAAGGTCTTTATGAACATCCTCCTCATAAAAGGAATGAGGATTTTCAGTACTGTTTACCGACACTGCCTTTATAATACCGCGAAACCAGTTGTAACTGATTTACTTAACCATTAATACATTGCACTTCATATTTGGTCTCCAATGACAGCAATGATTTGTTGTGCACACTGATTTAGTTTCAAGCTGCGGTGTACTTTCAAATGATAATGAAACAAGTGTTTTGCTAGAAGGTGTAAATATCAACAGAAAATAAAAACCATCCATAAAATTTGTCAATGTTCGAATTAAGAAGCTACTGCTGACGACAGCAACTTTTACAGGCCGATACGATTTAATCACTGCAGTACAAGACCGAAAAGGAGCGCTCTCAATTGACAAGGCTGGCTGTTTTTCATTCAATAAAGAAAGTCCGTAAAAAGAGCTACTAGGTGAGCAGCAATTACACGAGACAGTAGAATCTGTCTCAATTAGCGGGCAGTGACGGGCGTCGTCCACTGGGTGGTGGTGGTGGTCTACGGCAACAAAGAGCTGGGAGGCCTACCGCTCGTGGGGCGCCCGTGAGGCTCTGACAATGGCGGCCCACGTCCGGCCTTTGTTACGGCGGCCCGCGTGGGCGGCGCGACGGGCTCTCCACCCGCCGCGTCTGCCGCCTATTGTCACACACCCTGCGCTCTACACACGACGCTCGAGCCGCTCCCACTGTCGATGTCGATCGATTCCAAAACTACTTCGTTTGAACGCGCTCAAACGGGAACTACGCGCAACATCATAAAAAGGGGAAGACCGTATTTGCGAGTTCCTGGTATCCGTTTTACTGTGCTTGTTACTACCTGTACATTTCTGTGGTAAAGCTATGCAGTCTAATTCATTACCACCATCATCCCGATTTCGTATCAGCAGCGCCTAAATTTTCATATTGTCTGGCATTACCCAGTTCAAATTGCGCTCAAGTGCAGCACTTCTACACAGCGTCAACACACAAAATGGAATTCAAGAAAATACCTAGTCCCAACTTTGACATACTCGTTTACAACACCCTGGTAGATCCGGAATTGCACGCACAATTTCTTTAAAGCGTTATGAGTTAGACGATACAAAAGATTATGTGCCAATTACGCACTGCAGGTGTCAATCATCAGCTTGAGAATATTTGTTCGGCACTACGGTGCGTAATGTACATGCCACATATCAGCGATACAAGTATTACAACAATGATAAAGGGGAAGCCATCACTATTACGATCTCCCAGTTAGCAAAACAACGTTGTACCTCCACTGTTTGTGCCATTTAATTAATAATTCATGTTCGGCTGTGTATGTCACAGGGTATACATAATGGAAACGTTCCATTTTATTTATGTTTTACTACTCCAGGGCAGGAAAAAACTAAGTCATATCCGAAAGCATGGCATGATACAGACAAGAGTTCTAGCGTCAGACTATATACAACGTTCTGAGCATAGATCTCTGGCCAGTCTTACGATTTCATTTGTCACTTATCGTTACTGTCTATTCCAGTAGTTGTGTGTATCCGATGGTGTGCTACGTTCAATGCGTTAACGCCTAATGAAACACGGTGTTCAGCCTAGATTGGTGACCGCTTTACTTTGACACACAGTTTACTATTCTACGACAATCAAGGATTAACGGAGCATTCAGACGTGCACGTAAATAGTTACGTGCGCGTCTGAATGTTCCATTAATCTTTAGGTTGTCTGACGATGCAGTCATAAGAACAGCTGTAAGCGCTTGTTCACAATAGGCAGACTGTCAATACAAATACTCATTTCTCATCAAAAAATCTTTAGTGTGTGTTGTGTGCATCACAAGAGTAATTTCAACATCGCTAAACGTACGTATTGTGTACTCATGTATCCAAGAATGTCCAGCTTGCGGTTATTTGTTCAGTAAGTAGAGAGAGCATTTATGCATTGATATTAAACACGATCTACAGTTGCCAAGACTTGTCCTAATGGTGGAAAGCCCACGTAACCATATTTTGTCAGCAGACCACCGAAAAAAAACACACACACACACACACACACACACACACACACACACACACACACACACAAAATGAAAGCCTTTAACGTGCGTTCCAGCCACATGTTTACCATTAAATGCTAATGCGTGCCTATCGCTGGATAAGGCTGGACTGTCGTACGAGTGACTCACGCGTGAACTGGTCTCGTTCCAATGCCTTGTTCAGGAGTGCTATACTGCGCAGCACGGAAGCTCGAGGCTTCTTAGAATAAACTCCAAGATAAATCGACAAAACGTAAGAGGAACTGCGTCTTTTATCCTCAACGCTTTAACTCTGGAGGACACTTCTTTAACGTCAGTCACGCATCTTCTCACACAATTGTGAAGCACTTCGGATGAGTGACACAGCCGGAACTGATATAAACAGAAGTTCCTGCCCTCACAGCTTCAGCGCAATTAGAAGTAGTGAATAAGTTTCAATGCCTAAGTTATTCACCTAGGACTCAACTACTCTCCTCACGGTGACAATGATCAACAGGTACTGGGTTTTTTTGAATGCATTCTAAAACCTGCGATGTACATTGCACATTGCGGTGTAATTTTCCGAACAGAATCGGCAAAGGTATTAAAAACTAGCATTAGCTTCTGACTTTCAGAAAGTAGAGCAATTTTGAATTTCGAGCTTGTCGGACCAAAGATACATTCAGTATTTTTCTGTAGCCATATAGTAGTATGCTTTTGCGACCTACTTCCAATTTAAACATGATAAATCGTGTGACCCGCATTTTAAATATCTGACAATTTTTATACAAACGAACCACAAAGAGCAGCAGAGATTCCTATAAACTTTATATTATGAAAGAAGTTTCCGATGTTCGGAGCACCTAGATAACCATACTAACATCTATAGCAAGCGTGATAGGTGCAGAGCGGTTTACTTGTATGGTGGTGGCAATTGAAAATTTCTTTTTGTGAAAATTAGTAACAGCAAAATGCAATTTAGCCAAAAACCAAAGGTTGCTACCGGTAAATTAAGCCAGATACATAGAAGACCAGCTCCGTCTGTAAAGTACGCAACTCCTGTTGTAGTTCAAAATAATAGCAAAATATCACAAAGATGCAAAGTGCGGAAGCATGGGGTACTTTGAATTAGAGGAACTTATAGCAGTAATATAGATTTTTCAGACTACGCGTAGTGAACAGAAAATTTCTCAGGCGACCGTACTTTCCTTTGTCTCATGTTCAGTTTCAAGTTAGGGTAAGCAATTTTGCCACTCGGGGAGTTTGGAGGAGCATGGAGAAGTGTCCGCCTGTATGAACATCGTAGTATGATAGAGTACTAATAACACTGCTGGGGCATTTGTAACGTTTAATGGCTCGTCCTCTCCCATGCCCTGCAACTCCACACAAATGCCTCCAAGTATTCCAGTGGCAGAAAGGCTAGGCCGATTCGAACGGTCAGTAGCAATAACCGTAACGAAACGGAGCCAACAATTCTAACTGCAGACGACTGCTAAGACTTGGCTTATGAGTCATGGCGCAAGATAAACTCTAAACTAGTAACAGCACTCGCACTCTTAGATAACTATCGAACTATCGTATCTGGAAATGAGACAATGTTACTCAGCTCTGTGTAAGAGGGGCGCAGAACATAGCACCTGTTATAGAACACAAGAAAGAATAACTGACATTCTGCTCAGAGGCAAAGCTGATTAGAAGACCTTCTACAAAGAGTAAACAAGAGATAGCTTTACTAGGGAGAGCGACTATCCTGAAGCTTTTCGAGATGAATGTATCACGTTTGCTACGCCTGTGAAAATCGTTGAAAATTCATTCATCAGTGCCCCGGGGTGCTCCTATGCAAACTAAAAATTTCAGATTACTAAGGCGAACAGTAGGACCTACCGCGACGCTGGTTGTAGTACCAATGGTTTGCGCCCACTACACATACGCACATGCACGCGCGGGACGCGCTTCCAGTAGGTGAAGTGTGGGGCGTGGATCCCACGCTGCGAAAACGAAGCCAGCAAGGAGAGCCGGTAACGCAACACCGCAGCTCTGTAATCGGTCTGCAGCACGTGGCCACTGCGGAAGCCCATGGCTCGGCTTTCGGAAACCAGCCAACTCCGTATTCGGTTTCTGCGATCAATACTGCTAAGCCGGATGTCAGCCTCAATGTCTATGCACTCCATGTGCTGATACCACAAGTGTGAAGAGAATATACGTGTGTCCCATTGCAGGTGTGCGCGTGCTCGGTATAACTTATGGCGTACTTTCAACATAGTGGCCACTGCAGCGCAGGTAACTGATGTCGCAGCTCCCATTCACTTCTCGGTGCCGGAAATGACGTGATGGTCACTGAGCTTCACGGCTCGTCGCCGTCAAAGCCACTAAACGGAAACAATGAAACTTCGTTCATATAAACGTGAAAACGGGAAGTCTATTTCAATGGCCTGCAACGGGTGAACGCCCAAAAACTGACGTACTTACAGTAGCAAATGAAAGTGTACAGTGAAATTAACTGGAGAGCCGACCTCTCAGTATTAAAGATATGATTGTTGTTCTGTGACAGCAAGCCTCGCTTGCATCAGTTAGGGCAATATAAAACTTTTATGGGCTGTATTTTGCCTGCATCGTACGGTGCATGGTGGAGGGTATTACGTACCACTACTAGCTATTTCCTTTCCTATTAATTGAGTTGAGTGTGGTTATCGGAATAAACGGCGAGGTCATCAGTCCCGCAATTCAAAAGGTACGTGCGTAAGAAGAGTCAAACTATAAAGCGAGGGAGCTACACACACACACACACACACACACACACACACACACACACAAAACGAACTTGCCGACAGGCTGGCCATACAGGCTAGACGGAAACTGCTTATGGAGTTCGGCATTGCAATAACTGACCTGCGTTCGCCAGGTTTTTCGGCAGTTATTGCAATGCCGAAATCCATAAGCAGTTTCCGTCTAGACTGTATGGCCAGCCTGTCGGCAAGTTCGTTGCCTGGGATTCCGACGTGTCCTGGGGTCCAAACACCACTGAACGACCGAACCGTTCCAGGGCAAAGATGGACTCCTGGATGATCGCTACCAAAGGATGACGGGGGTAGCAGTGGCCGATAGCTTGTAAGCTGCTCAAGGAGTCAGTACACAGAAGAAATGACTCCCCAGGGCATGAACGGATGTGCTCAAGAGCACGAGATATAGCCACCAGCTCTGCAGTCAAAACACTGCAGCCATCGGGCAAGGAATACGCGAAGCCAACATGAACCTCAGCCATCGAGCCGTCGGTGTAAATCACTTCATGGCCTCGGTATTTGTCAACAGTCGAGATGAAGTGACAGCGGAGAGCCGCGGGGTGAACTGAGTCCTTTGCGCCATGTGAAAGGTCCAGGGGAAACCGCGGCCTAGGTGTACACCATGGAGGTGTACGCGACTGGACCTCGAGTATAGGTGGTAAAGGCAGAGGAGTCGGTGATGGGACGCGCATGAGAATTAAGAACGTGTGCAACGTAACTGGCGAGCAGCTCCAGCCTCCGCAAGGACGCTGGTCGCCGGACTCGTCCTAAAAATCCCGTCGCTAGTCTAACGCCACAGTGGTGCACTGGGTCGCGTAAACGCAATGCTGAGGTTCTGCTGAACCATAAACCACACTCCCATAGTCAAGGCGGGAGTGAACAAGGGCTCTGTATAGCTGCAGCAGCGTAGAGCTATCTGCACCCCAGTTGGTGTTGCTCAGGCAGCGGAGGGAGGGCATTGAGAGGCTGCCAAGTCAATCCGGCGCCGAAAACCAGTACTAAAAATCGATACGTCTCCACTACAGTGACGGGATCGTCAGTAAGTTAATATTCTGGTTCCGGATGAACGGTACGACGCCGACAGAAGTACATTACACACGACTTCGCGGCCAAAAACTGAAAACCGTGGGCCCATGACTGCGCTTTGTGGATGGCTCCATGTAAGCGCCGCTCAGCAACACCAGTACTCGTGGAGCAGTGCGAAATGCGGAAGTCGTCTGCATACAGAGAGGGTGAGACGGATGGCGCTACAGCTGCTGCTAGACCGTTAATGGCTACTAAAAATAGAGATACACTCAATACAGAGCCCTGCGGGACCCCATTATCCTGGATATGGGGGGGGGGGGGGGGGGGGGAACTATGGGAGGCACCAGCTTGGACACGAAAAGTACGGAGCGACAGGAAATTCCGGATAAAAATCGGGAGCGGGCCTCTGATATCCCACACATATAATGTGCCAAGAATATGATGCCGTCAGGTGGTGTCATACGCTTTTCGTATATCAGAAAAGAAAGCAACAAGGTGTTTGCGTCTGGAAAAGGCTGTTCGGATGGCAGACTCGAGGGACACAAGACTGTCAGTGGTACAACGACCCAGGCGGAAGCCGCCCTGGCACGAAAGCCAGTAGGCCACGTGACTCCAGGACCCAACCCAAACGCCGATACACCATACGTTCCAGCAGCATACAAAGAACGTTGGTGAGGCTAATGGGCTGATAGCTACCCTCATCAAGCGGGTTTTTGCCGGGTTTGAGCACTGGTATGGTAGTGCTCTCCCGCCATTGCGATGTAAAGACGCCATCGCACCACATCCGGTTGAAGATGACGAGATGTCGCTTGTAGTCAGATGAGAGATGTTTAGATGTTTAATCGTCTGACTGTGGATCCGATCGGGCGCAAGTGCAAGGGCCAATGCGCAAGGGCACTGAGAAACGTTGAGGGTGCGAACGGCTGGGGGGGGGGGGTAGTTCTCCGACGCAGAGGCTTGAGCAAAGCGCTCATGCCGCTGTAGAGCTCGCCGACGCTCCTTAATTGCTTGAGCGACTTCCGGCGACCACCAAGGGACTGTCTTTCGCCGGGGGCACCCTAAAGAACGAGGGATCGCGTTTTCCGCCGCAGAAACGATCGTTTTAGTTACCTGCTCAACCACCACATCGATGTTACCGTGTGGAGGAGATTCAACGGTGACAGCAGATGCGAAAGTTTCCCAGTCCGCCTTGTTTAAAGCCCATCTGGGCAGGCGTCATTGGTCCTGACGTCGGGGCAGTGACAAAGATGGGGAAGTGGTTACTACCACATAGGTCGTCATGTGCACTGCAGTGGATAGATGATAGAAGGCCAGGACTGCAAACCGAGAGATCAATGGCCGAATGTGTGCCATGTACCACACATGTGACAGCCCCAGTATTTAAGAGGAAGAGGTCGGGTTGTGGCAGTAAATTTTCGACATCTCTGCCCCAGCCAGCATGAACTGTGCCACCCCACAAGAGGGTTATGAGCGTTAAAATCTCCAAAAAGTAGGAAAGGTTTAGGGAGTTGATCAATCAGTGCAGCCAATGCATTCAGGGATACTGCAAAATCTGGAGGATGACAGTTATTTCCTGCGTCGTCCTTATCCTGACAGCCACAGCTTCATGAGGGGTTTGAAGGGGCACAGGTTCACTGCATACTGAGTTCAGGACATAGACGCAAACTCCACCTGACCCTCTATTATAGTTGCTACGGTTCCTGTAATATCCCTTATAGTCACGGAGGGCAGAAAGCAGGTGTAAGGCTTAACAGTTGCTGTAGCTCAGCCAGGTGGTGGAAAAGACCGCCGCAATTCCACTGGAGGAGGACGTTATTGTGAGGTTGGTTTTTTTTTTTTGTTTTTTTTGTGGTTTTAGGGCGCACAACTTCAATGGTCATTAGCGCCCTGACTACTCTAAAAATGCACCGCGAGCCACAAGTTGACAACAACAACTAAAAGGAAAAACACAATAAAAGACAGACTGACAGGCATAGGATTAAAAAACGTCATCAAATGTCCTTAGCGAGGTGTGTCAAATTGATAAAACAAAGAACACGAGCAGCTGCTCGTGGGTCATCCGCTAAAATGTCATCGAAAGTATTAGGCAGGTTAAGATCGAGGCGCAGTTGGTTAAGATCGGGACAGGACATTAAAATGTGTCTAACCGTCAGCAAGTGCCCACATGGGCATTGTGAGGTTGGGAAGGCACGAAGTGCGCAAGGAGGCAGGTTATACCTCAGGGTCACCTTCTGCCTCCGACTGAGTGTTTGTACCCATTTCTATGGTGGATGAGGCATCAGTGAGAGCCAGGTTCGCAGGGGATGCTAAGATCTCCACTGCATCCTCAGATGCAGTATTGATGGGGAGTGGTGGTGTTGGGGCCACCTGAGCGTCCTGTTTCTTAGCAGACTACTACTTAGTTTGCTTGCTCTCTCACTTCTCTTTAGCTTGCTGGGAAGATTTCTCCGAAGCATCTTCAGGCACGGAGGAAGACCGTGAAGCTCTTCGTCTAGCAGCTTTTGGCTCCTTAAGCCACTGGCGAACTTCCGCCATGGCATTAGTGGCGACCTGGGAAGAGAGGGCCCCAACGGATCCCTTCCGCACGACAGGAGCCGGAGAAGGCTGTTGCTTCTCTGACAGGGTGTAAGGGGGGGGGGGAGGGGGGGGGAAGAGACCGATGTGTCCTGCGTTGGGGTGGGGGGGGGGGACGCTTGCTCCCAAAGTAGGTACTTTGGGAGCAACGGAGCAAGATTTACCCCCTACCACCAAGGGTGCGGATGTATTCTGGTAGCCCAGAGGGCCCACTGTTCGTGAAACAGAGTGAGGAACCATTGGCACTAGGGACAGCGATCGTGTTGTAGCTGTAGCTGCAACGTATGTTGGCATTAACTGAATGGGGTGTAATCTTTCGAATTTATGTTTAGCCTCTGTGTAAGTCAACGGGTCCAGGGTCTTTTACTCAATTTTCCGCTTCTTTTGGAGTACTGGGCAGTCTCCACAGCTGATGCAAGTGAGAGGTGGCGCACTTTGAGTACCTGGGTGCAGTGGACGTCCGCAGTCTCGACATGTGGCGCTGGAAGTGCAGCACAAAGACATGTGCCCGAACTTCCAGCACTGCATAGGGGGAGGGACGTATGGTTTAACGTCACAGCGCTAAACCATCACCTTTACCTTTTTAGGCAATGAATCACCCTCACAGGCCAAGATGACGGCACTGGTAGCAACCCCTTTGTCTTTGGGTCCCCTGTAAACGCGCCAGATAAAATGAACACCCCGCCGTTCTAAATTGGCTCGGAGCTCGTCGTCATACTGCAAGAGGTGGTCACGATAGAAAATAGTCACCTGGACCATGTTGAGGCTTTTATGGGGAACGACAGAAACAGAAATATCACCCAGCTTATCACAGGCGAGTAACACTCGGGATTGGGCTGGGGATGCTGTCTGAATCAAGACTGCGACGTTTCGCATCTTTGACAGCGCTGTCACTTCTCCAAACTTATCCGCAAGATGTTCAAGGAAAAACTGAGACTTCGTTGGTAGAAAAAATTCCCCTTCAGGTCTGCTACAGACTAAAAACCGAGGCGAATATGGCTCTCTTCGTTCTGTAGCTCTACGTTCCTCCCATTGTGTAGTGCGGGTGGGAAACTATTTAGGGTCATACCTGTCGGCATTTTATTCTATCTTGTCCTTCATAGAGTTTGCTGGGTCCGTACAGTTACCAGCACCCACTCCGACAGGGGCTATTCCCACGGGCGCCACAGCAAAGGCCAACTGCCATGATGGCCGTTGCCAGGAGTCCTGATGCCCCAGGAAAATAGGCATCTACTCCTTGGCATACGTGGGGAGTTTATAGTTCAGGTATCAGCAGCGCGATCCCTGTGTTGTCAGGGGACTACCCCCAAATGGCTACATGACGGCCCCACCACAACGGACTGGCTACCGTTCTGGATATTGGATGAGGAGAAATCCAATATTGTCATGAGGGCGAAAGAGGACAGGAGACATTGGAAGAAGATGACATACCCCAGAAAGTGTCCTCGCCCAAATAGTTGAATTGCAGGTGGAGATGCAAAGCCATGACAAGAGGTTCAGGAGATCTAATCGAAGGGCACTATGGATAAATCATGCACCACGTAAGGGATCCTTCCCCATATGGCTCGCACTTCTGTAGAATTTGGGAAGTGGCAGGTCAAACCATAGAATGGGACCTGATATCATAGGGCCGAAAAGTGAGAGACTTCTTTCAGTCGCCTGTTAGAACAGGCAGGAATACCTCGGGCCTATTCTAACCCCCGGACCCGCAGGGGAGTACGAGGGGACTTCAAAATGTTATACGCTACTTGCACATTATTATAGCAGGCCGATTAACTTTTATTGAATGCTACACCACACTTCCAAATGACATATACATGATTTTTTCACCGTAGTCAGCAGGCCTCTTTTAACCACTGCCAGTCGTTCCGTTTCTCGACGCTAGAAATCCGCTCCACGATCACTGAGACATTTGAGAACCGCCGTGTGAACTTCATCACGGAAAAATTTGCTTCTGCTGCGAGTCAGTTCCTCGATTGGCCGGACTTTGTGGTCGATGTCGATGACCTTCCTTCATCCACGTGTGGGCGGCCTTAGTCACATTTTGGAACCATTTCACTACGGCAGGACGCGACACTGCCAGTGTGTGTGTGTGTGTGTGTGTGTGTGTGTGTGTGTGTGTGTGTGTGTGTGTGTGTGTGTGTGTGTGCGCGCGCGTGCAATTTAGACGTTTTGCCCACAAAAATCACACTCCCCACCCGCGTACTTTAACTTTGGAGTAAGTTTACAGTTTCCGTCCCATTTTACTCCCCACTGCGATGCACGTTATCCCTACCACAGCAGAACTGCATATGCAGGAAACCTAAAAGATGCACTCCCTGTTCTGAAACGCGCCATTCTTCTTGTGCAATAGTGCGCGGGACGGCATGTTTACTTTTTGATGTATCCTCGTACAATGGCACAACGATTTACGTTTGTAACTATTAGTCGACCACAATATTATTCCAACTGAGAATGACGATGCTTCGGTCGAGCTATATGAGTCAGCGAGTAAACGGGACTGATAGTATTCGCACAACTGACCGTGAAAGCATTGACAGTGCGTTGCATTTTCCTTAGTCAGCACTGTACTTGTTTATCGTAACGTCACCGCTTGTTTCCGATAACAGTGAAGTGCAATAATATCAAGGTTGATTAGTACAAGTACAAATAAATGAAGCATAATACGTTTGAAGCGATGTGAATATTTCTCAAATGTCTTCGGGTGTTCCTTCACGCCATTACCCGAACTTAACAGATAGCATGTCTAATTTCATATCGATCAGCTTCAAGCATTGTACCGAGCTCCTCGAATGTCCGTGTCTACCTTACGGTAGAATAGCCTCTTATCAACTTCAGAACAGTAGTTACTTCCACTTAGTTTTACCACTTTCACCGTCACATTCGTCAGTGAAGTAGTTAACGCACATCGGCAAATTAGATCGTAAAGGCGTGGCGGTGTGACATTTCTGCAGAGGCTTGCTTGTTAACAAGTCGCATAGCCAGGCATGCTAACCCAACTTCCGTTTGCTCTATCTAAGAGAAGCAACACACCACAGAACTTTGTTGAAGTGAGTAGGTAAATATACTAATGTTACCGATCAACTAGCCATGAAATGAGTCTACTTTACAAATATGCCCAGCTGACATTCATCATCATGTTAGCAATCGCATCTTCAACTGTCACTCGGCATTCATTCAGTTCTATATATTACCGACAAATCTCTGTTCAGCTTAGTTCATTTTTTCTCGCTGTTAAATAATTAAATCTAGAGGTTCTTTGAGTGAATTTCAAGACAAAAAAAAAAAGCGCAGCCAAGGACGAACAGACGGAAGATGGGAGCATCATACAAATAATAAGAATATTCCGCTTAGCTACCTCTGACCCACTACAGTCGTGACCGAGCGAGGTGGCGCAGTGATTAGCACACTGGACTCGCATTCGGGAGGACGACGGTTCAATCCCGTGTCCGGCCATCCTGATTTAGGTTTTCCGTGATTTCCCTAAATCGCTTCAGGTAAATGCCGGGATGGTACCTTTGAAAGGGCACGGTCGAATTCCTCCCCCATCCTTCCCAAATCCAATGAGACCGATGACCTCGCTGTTTGGTCTCTTCCCCAAGCAACCCAACCCCAACCACTACAGTCGTTATTTTGATAGGCTTTGACTAGAATACCTATTTATTCATTACTATTTAAAATAATTATTCTCTGCTCTTCGCCGTTAAACACAATAGAGAAAAGTTGCAAGCCCTCTGAAAGCGTACTGATCCCGGTAACGCGTAATTAGTAAAATACACTCCTGGAAATGGAAAACAGAACACATTGACACCGGTGTGTCAGGCCCACCATACTTGCTCCGGACACTGCGAGAGGGCTGTACAAGCAATGATCACACGCACGGCAAAGCGGACACACCAGGAACCGCGGTGTTGGCCGTCGAATGGCGCTAGCTGCGCAGCATTTGTGCACCGCCGCCGTCAGTGTCAGCCAGTTTGCCGTGGCATACGGAGCTCCATCGCAGTCTTTAACACTGGTAGCATGCCGCGACAGCGTGGATGTGAACCGTATGTGCAGTTGACGGACTTTGAGCGAGGGCGTATAGTGGGCATGCGGGAGGCCGGGTGGACGTACCGCCGAATTGCTCAACACGTGGGGCGTGAGGTCTCCACAGTACATCGATGTTGTCGCCAGTGGTCGGCGGAAGGTGCACGTGCCCGTCGACCTGGGACCGGACCGCAGCGACGCACGGATGCACGCCAAGACCGTAGGATCCTACGCAGTGCCGTAGGGGACCGCACCGCCACTTCCCAGCAAATTAGGGACACTGTTGCTCCTGGGGTATCGGCGAGGACCATTCGCAACCGTCTCCATGAAGCTGGGCTACGGTCCCGCACACCGTTAGGCCGTCTTCCGCTCACGCCCCAACATCGTGCAGCCCGCCTCCAGTGGTGTCGCGACAGGCGTGAATGGAGGGACGAATGGAGACGTGTCGTCTTCAGCGATGAGAGTCGCTTCTGCCTTGGTGCCAATGATGGTCGTATGCGTGTTTGGCGCCGTGCAGGTGAGCGCCACAATCAGGACTGCATACGACCGAGGCACACAGGGCCAACACCCGGCATCATGGTGTGGGGAGCGATCTCCTACACTGGCCGTACACAACTGGTGATCGTCGAGGGGACACTGAATAGTGCACGGTACATCCAAACCGTCATCGAACCCATCGTTCTACCATTCCTAGACCGGCAAGGGAACTTGCTGTTCCAACAGGACAATGCACGTCCGCATGTATCCCGTGCCACCCAACGTGCTCTAGAAGGTGTAAGTCAACTACCCTGGCCAGCAAGATCTCCGGATCTGTCCCCCATTGAGCATGTTTGGGACTGGATGAAGCGTCGTCTCACGCGGTCTGCACGTCCAGCACGAACGCTGGTCCAACTGAGGCGCCAGGTGGAAATGGCATGGCAAGCCGTTCCACAGGACTACATCCAGCATCTCTACGATCGTCTCCATGGGAGAATAGCAGCCTGCATTGCTGCGAAAGGTGGATATACACTGTACTAGTGCCGACATTGTGCATGCTCTGTTGCCTGTGTCTATGTGCCTGTGGTTCTGTCAGTGTGATCATGTGATGTATCTGACCCCAGGAATGTGTCAATAAAGTTTCCCCTTCCTGGGACAATGAATTCACGGT
The DNA here is from genome assembly GCF_023864275.1 of Schistocerca cancellata. NCBI lineage: Eukaryota > Metazoa > Arthropoda > Insecta > Orthoptera > Acrididae > Schistocerca > Schistocerca cancellata. The sequence goes on from NC_064629.1 coordinate 66,781,295, forward strand.
GTTCTTATTTCAATTTCCAGGAGTGTGAATTATTGTTACACACTTCTACGATTCACAGTCAATCAGTGGGACACAATGTCGTCGCATACGACACTTCGATTACCTTGCTAAAAATGTTTGTAGTGTCAACCACTGCGTTCCAAAGGCCCACGACAGTGTCGTATTCCAGCTTCCGGTGGCATAAGTCTACGTCTAGACACTTGTGGTCTAAACAAGAACCAAACTAGAACATAGCAAGAGCCGAAATGTTTGTCTTCCGATATCCCATTACAAACCAAAATCGCCGAAACTATTTGCAGATACTTATCTAGGATCTGCACCACTGCGCCATCGCAAGAGACGGTTTCTGACGTACATTGTTTTAAGGATTGAACGGCCCGGTTAGATTTTGGTATGGAAAAGATAACTGCTGCAATAGAATTAGGCCATAGAACGGGCAAACAGATCACTGCAGTCTGAAAGGGCCTTTTGAACCTTTTGTACGTAATTTGGTATGTAGCGCAACACTGGAGATCATAATTGTAATTAACTGTAAATTATGACTTTCTTTGGATAAATCTGGAGCATTACAATGTAATGTGGTTTAGTAGCAATGCAGCTTTCCCCCCTTTAGAGGTCTAGAGTTAAACAGAACTTTGACGCCGTTGTAATGCAACTATAAAAGACGCTCTCCACATGTTTGCAAACATAGATGTCTGCATTAGGAAGCTGTAACAACAAAAACTCTAACTTTTATACATTCACAACTAATGAGAAACGCTATTCTTCGTATTGTACATAAAGTCTGTGATAGGTAATTAAATACGTTCCTCCGTGTAACAATATTAAAATCAAAGATAATAATATTAAATTACAGCTATGTTACTAATTAAAACTGCATTTCTTTCCTGAAAAGCTCTACTTCAATGCAAGATAAAAATGAAACTCCCGTACCTATATTACCGGTATTTCTACATCTACATCTACATTTATACTCCGCAAGCCACCCAACGGTGTTTGGCGGAGGGCACTTTACGTGCCACTGTCATTACCTCCCTTTCCTGTTCCAGTCGCGTATGGTTCGCGGGAAGAACGACTGTCTGAAAGCCTCTGTGCGCGCTCTAATCTCTATAATTTTACATTCGTGATCTCCTCGGGAGGTATAAGTAGGGGGAAGCAATATATTCGATACCTCATCCAGAAACGCACCCTCTCGAAACCTGGCGAGCAAGCTACACCGCGATGCAGAGCGCCTCTCTTGCAGAGTCTGCCACTTGAGTTTGTTAAACATCTCCGTAACGCTATCACGGTTACCAAATAACCCTGTTACTAACACATACACAATCAGTTTTCTGTTTCGGTGTTTGTCATGCACACAACCAGAATCGCTCAACGACTATCATGTCCCAGCGAGTCCCACAGCTAGGGTGTGGCTCCTAATCTGTTTTCAACGCCATCTGCAAGAGAATGCTGTGTGTGTGTGTGGGGGGGGGGGGGGGGGGGGGGGGAGAAGGTGGGGGCCGATATCAAAGAAGAGCTGTCATAATAGGCTGTGGTTAACCCTGAATTACTAAACCCTCGTAAAATTTACGTTTGCAGTAGTGTATAGAACAGGGCATTTTGTACGTAATTTGGTATGGAACATGCCTTTGGAGATCTAATTTTACTTAACAAATGCATAACCTATAAATTATCATTTTTTGTGAATAAAATGTGGAGCAGTGAAGTTTACGATGGTTTAGTAGCAATGCAAGTTCTCCCCCTTCAGTGCTCTTAAGATTAAAGAAATGAGAGAAGGAATATTGCGGTGTAACATGTTCACTACAGACCAATAAGCAGCTTGTATTGGACATAGAACAACTCAGCCGTGTAATCTTTAAAAGAACCATCCCGACGTTCGCCTACTGTGCTTTAGAAGAAATCATGGTAAATTGAATCTGGATGAAACAGCGTCTACAACTACATCTCGATGCATATGTATCATCTCAAAAATTTCATAGCAATAAACAAGAATAATACGAGAAAAATGTTACCTCTAACTCTTACAAACAATTAAGAATGAAGAATACTTATTTACCAATTAAAACAGATACTGGCGTCAAACATTCATGGCGCTTACGACGAGAATATTAACTGTACCGCAACGTGTCACCCATTCGTCCCACGAACTGTTTTCCAAATGCACTTGTGATGAAGCAATGAAGAAATAACACAGAAATAAAAGCTGCTGTATGTGCTGATCAGCTCTTAAAGGTACCATTACTCTTTGGACACTGGTTTACGGCACAAAAGAAAAGCTATCCTTACAACAGTCAGTCTGTTAGCATGAGCGCTACATATAATTTAATATTTCTCTTGTTTGAACCCCGAAGACACGCTTCCATCGAAACGTCATGTATCAGTTTCTATGGGATGGTTTACTAAATATCAGAAGCCTTTGACCACATAAGAGATAATTGCTTTCTAGACGACGCTTCTATCTATATTTCTTTGCAGCACATGGGACACACTTGGTAATTTGCGATTTGTGGCAGCAGCAGCAGCAGCAGCAAATATGGCTTTTTCAAGTGGTTGGCTGAACACTTAACCGTACACAAACAACACATGAAACTGGGCGCACTCTGGACAGGCGGCAGTCTCAAGAATCCTCCACGCAATTAAAATAGTCCAGAGAATTCCTGCCAGAAATAAAAGCAGCTACTTGGATCGCCGCGAAATAAGACTGACGAAAACGAAGCTACGGTGCAGCTAGTTAAGTCTTAATGCATCCCTTACACGTTTCTTTGCACCTGTCTTGTTTTAATTACCGTTTGTTAACAAGTATAGTTGGCTAGTTATCCACTCACTGCACGTGATTCCGAGAAGTTTAGAAGAGCAAATCTCGTGAAATTATTATACAAGTTTCAGCTGCAATAAAGAACCAATATTTTTCAGTTTCCAGAAAATTCCTGCCCGGATGCAGGTTTCCGAATTTGAGTACTTGGCCTGTACTAAGTAAAACCACGTTAGACGATCTCATCAGATTTGCTCCTAGTATTAACTGAATGTGCGGCACATATTCGGAAACACGAAATATTGGGCTAAACAACCAAAATACAACAGTTGTTAAAAGTTTACTCAGTCTCGTGCAGACTTAGCATGAAAAGCCAGCACAACTAATATTTTACCTTTTTCTATACCAGATGGTTATCAGCATTCAAACCTAGCTAACGAGTACCATCCTATCCAAAATGCGCCCGCGAAACAGCGCGCGCGCGCACACACACACACACACACACACACACACACACACACACACACAAACAAAGAGAGAGAGAGTCAGCGGTGCCTTGTATTAAGATCGCATAGTGCTCCGACAGAACATTTCTCGCGAGTAATTAGAAAAATCTTTCTTGTTACAATTTAAAACATTTCTTCATTACACCACTGATTCTGGATTTACTTTTACACGACTCCACTGCCATCAAGTGCGCCTAGCACACAGCGAAGGTTCGGCAGTTACGAACCGTGCTGCAATGGCTCAGTGAACGACAAACAGCCGCAGGTGAGGAGGCGGGGCAACCGGCTTGTACAAGAGGAATGTTACACATGACCCAGCTTTGTCGTCCTACGTTACCTACTAACCTAACAGAGCACCGCAGACTATACGCAGAAATAACATGCAGCGCACTTCTCGGGAATCCTCTCCTTTAACAGTCTGTGTTGTCATACTCGGTTATGAGAAGCGCTGAGGCTGAACGAGGATCAAGAGTGAGGCATAAATCACTAACTATCCGAATGAAGGATTCGTTGCCTGGCGTTCACAGAGTCGGCCTTATCCCAGCAGGCCACTGAATAACGCTACTGTATCGCTGCGGTCAGCGTTTGCAAAAAGACAACCACAGCTGAGCGGCTCCGACGAGAGCATCTCTCGTCTTACTCTAGAGCAACTTGTCGATAGTCGGGCGGGAAGGAGAAGGTTCTCGAGAAGCAGGACGAGGGGCGTCGCTGCATGCGGCGTGACTTACATGACTGCCGGACGGAGCGCGTGCGTGCAGGAGACTGGAAGCTGAGTCTGGTGCAGCCGAGGCCGCCGCGACATGTGGGCAGACGAGCCGCCAGGGTTGCCGCAGCGGACACAGCGCTGCCTAATAAGGCAGCATAGCCACCCTTAGCGCGCTTACGCAACTTCTTTGTCCGACACTACCCAGCGACACAGGCCCGCCTATCACTGCGGAGCATTCGCACTTAGCAGCTTGACGTCGGTTCGATAATCGGCACTGCGCCACGTCTCCGCCACTGCCTGGCGCTACTGCAGATAAGCCGTTCCTCCACCCCTCTGCTCTCTCCTGACGAATGACACGTACTTATCTGCTATGCACAAATCGACAGCTAATATTATTGGCGATGTTGTCCCAGCTCGCCACTTAGCACAATGCTCGCGTTAAGAGTATTCAGGCGACCAGGGCAACGGAATGTAGCACACCCGTGACTAGCTTTCACGAAACAAAGCTTTTTACAATGATTGAAAATTTCGGCACATACGGTAGCATAAGACCTGCGACCCGGTGCCACCTGACTTAATGCAGCCACGAAGATGCACTTTAGACCGAGCGACCTCCTGCCACTATCGCAAGACTTTTGGGTTGCGAGTCACCACGACTTTGAAGCAGTTTCCTGTTAGTATGGATAGTTTCTTCAAATGGTTTCTCTGAATAATTTCAGTTTCAAAAATCTTTAACACGCGAATGACCATGTTTTTCAAATTGCCAAAACTTTCGGTCAACACAGATTTTATTCTTTGTCCAAGATGCTAGTAATCTGCACTATATTCCTGTGTGAGGAAAGTAAACTAATTCTGATGAGGCACAATTAGCTTTGCAGCAAAAAATCAAAACATTCAGAACGACGAATTGTCATTTCTAAGTGAGTTTCGGGTCGGAGAGTTTCAAATCAACAACCGAACAATTAACAGCACTAGGTGCGTCTTCTCACGCTGCACTTTGAGAAAAGTAGACCCATACGAAGACAGCAAGTAATTATTCATAAGACTCGACAAGAATTCGAAGTGTTGCGTGGTATTCCGTATTAAGTCAATTAGATTTCATCTAAGAGTGCGGCAACTACAGTGGTCAATAGAGTAATTCCGACGATATGACCCAATGAAGTTCCTGAAATTTACGGTTGGAATTTTGGCATGCATCGCAAAAGCTTTTACATGAAGCAATTACTGCTCGCACATTTAAAAAGCCGAGACACGTATCTAGACACTGGACTCTAGGAACAATTGGCAATATTTGATGTTTGATTAAAAAATATTCCTAACTAAGCGACTATCAAACTTACAACGACGTGTTACGTGATCTACAATGCCGTCGTTTACAGTTCAAAGACAAAACATAAAATCATTATCATTATGAATGATTCATCACTATCGCCTCCTAGGAAAAAGGAACATCGCGGTTAACATTTAAATCTCACCAAGGTAATTAAAGACGAACTATTAGCTGTGTGAGACATGCTTAAAGCAGGAAACGCGCTGCACAATTCCAGCGAACCATTATGTCATTTAACGGGATCGGGGAAAAAATGAGATTTCCGTTCGTCTGAATTCAAAACCAAATGTTTTAATTTTGACAGGCTCCGAAAACGTTCCCCTTCCGAATGAGCTATTTCTTTACAATGTTTTGTTCTGAAGGCTTCGCGGAAATCATTTACGAACGCTGGAATTTCCTAAACACCCGTCATTTTCAGACGGACATTCATAGCAGAAACTACGCCCCCCCCCCTGCCCCCCCCCCCCCCCCCCACACCGAAGAAAAGTCATTTCGCCAGTTTATGATCCCTAGCTACACTTACAATCTTGTATTTAAATGTAAATTAGATCAGAATATGTACCGCACTTTAAATTACAGCACAACATTGCAGTGCCGACGGTACGCGGTGTGTGTGACGGTGCTTGCTATTGACAACAGTAATACCCAATCAATATTCGCCCTCAAGCTTGCATTCCTACTGCTACGTTCCGTCTTTGGTTTCTTTTTCCGGCAGTGTTAATTATACGTTAAAACGTAGTGGTACACAGCAGTACGGATAGGTGTACTGATTGAGCTTTGGTCGATATTCACATCGCGCGTAGGCCCACTGAGAGCCGTGGACGCTATCCTAAGCAGTTCCCGCAGCAATGGCATCAATGCCGCGGCAATGAAAGTGGTTGTATTGCTCTGTGCATTGTGTTGTACGTTTTGGTGGTTGTATACTACAGGTTTCTTCATTCTTGTTAAGGCATATTTAAAGAGACAAAGGTAAGTATGCTCACAAACCGAATGAATCATAAATGTGTTATTACACTAAGAAATTTAATTGTTTTATCTCCACTTAACACTCAGCAATACTGCAAAGGCAACAACTAGCTATTATGGATATTGAATGAGCTGAAAATTCGAGCGAAGGGTAACTGAACAACTGAGTTTATTTCATTTACGAACTACGTGTTATCTGTTTATCGATGTGCAGTTAACCACTTTGCTTGCCGTGTTGTGCATGTGCTGTCTGCAACACCGGCGGTAGGGGTGTTCCTCTAGCCGCCTAGCGAGTTACGGATCTGGCTATTTTCAAGATTTTTTAAAAATGTTTGCAGTGTCTCTTAGCAACAAAAATTCTGATCATCTTCCTCCGTCTAAAACCATAAGGCAAGGCAAGGTAAGAAGAAATCTACGTGTTGCGTGTCACACGTAACCTCTTCGATTAATTACACGAGACGTTTATACCATAACACATAATGAGCAAGAGATCGTGGATATGTTTATAGTTCAAGGGTTAGACCACACAGTGCTACAGAGGTGTGTGTATTAGATCCTCGTCTCTTGTCTGTGTGTGTTTCGAGCTTACAGGCGCTCAACGGCGAGGTTATCAACGCCCTAACACAAAAGAAACGAATGTGGATGAAAACACTAAAATTGTTACACGAAGGCAGGATGAAACCTACTCATGCACGCACTCTAGCCTCACTCGATTTGATCGTCTCCTGTGTCAGGAAAATTTGGCTACCGAGAAGAATGGTTTTCAACCGATTCGCATTTTCAGTAACTAGTTGCGCTACGAAGTAGTTCTATTCTTGGGCACAACCAACGCGAAGATGATGATACGATTTCGTAAACGAAAAACAGCCTACTTCGGCAGAAGGAAGCAGTCGTCTTACCTCCATCTTGAAAACCAGTGGTGCATACAACAGGAAGTCATCGCTCCTGCTGCTGATGTCGAGCGCATCCACGCTGTATCCATTATCAGACTTCAGAGAAAAATAAAGTATTTAAAGATAGTTTACGGAAACATTTTTTAAAGAAAAGATTGTGAATCAGAAGATCTCTGAGAAACGGTTCTCCAAGAAGGGAACTCTTATATAGCTTTATGACCAACCTCTTGTATAAACCATTTTGTATATACAACCAGAAATAACGCTATTTTATTGCGATGTTATATTCTATTACAATAATCTTCGTATCCTTAAATACTCCACTTGCTCAGTAACAACTATGACTCAGGTGTCACCATTTCTAAGATGAAACATAGCAGTGTTGATTCATGGTGAATGTTTATTTCGTGAATCACACTGTTTTCTGACACTAGTGATAGCAGGATGGGACACGGGCAAAGATATCACACTCTTTTCATGCTTGCACGGCGTTCTGCTCTGTATCAAATGACGCATGCAGTAACTTGCAAGGAGTAGACGAGGGAGCAGAGATTAATGAGTAACCGGCGCCGCCGCTTGACTTTTGAACTGTTAAGACGTGAGGTGTTTACTTTCAACTCTGAGAAAGAGTAATGACTCACTGCCTACATAGGGAATTCGCTCGCTGTGCTGCTCAAACCTGTTAAATAAAACCTATATACACAATAAAAACCATAGAGGAAATTAGTGCTGTTGAGAAACATGGCCTTTCATTTTTAATCATCATAACAACAGGAACTGCCACTGGTTAACGCTGCAGTCTTGTCAGAACCGCACAAACGGATGGTACCAGCACATCGTAATTCCACTGAATTTGTAATATTAACACGTTTTTTCTGTAATTCTACAAGCGTGCTATGTATAAATGTGTTAATTATCTCCAAAGACCTTATACACTCTAAGGAAAGTACACTTTTTAAGTGCATTTCTTTACTTCTAATGTAATTTGCTGCAAGTAAATGTCTTAAACTGCATTTCTCTTTGTCTAATGTACGTATGCCACTTTTTTTCGCTTTGTAGCGAAACAAATATGGTACTAAGTATGAAAGCGACTTCCTCTCGGGAAACGCACTCATCAAATACAATACGCACGAAGCCCTTGAAAAACAGTAAAGCCTCGAAACTTTTCATAAGTATCAAAACGAACCGTAATTAAAAAGTTATTTATTACAAAAATAGGCCATTTCTCACAGAAAAGTTACGAACATGTACCTGCGGGTTGAGTGAAATCGCGATTCGTCAACCTATTTCAAGGAGATTGGGCTGGACACTTACAATTATACACGATGTTCAGAAGCAGTCTGGAAAGACTAAGAGTGTTATAGAGTAGGCTGTGCAGAAATAATTATTAAGAAAAGAATTTCGATAAGTCACCGTTTCCGAGTCAATTAGCATTGAAGTTAGCTAATCAGGCCGTAGCGCGCTTAAATTTAAGCGGCACGTCACCGACTGTGCATCGAAACAAGAGAGCGATATAAAAATTGGATCTGGGACACTATTAAGGCCCAAACTCGAACCAAAAGAGGAGCAGCCTTATGTGCTATCATCTACTTTCTACGCTATGAGAAGATCTAACTGGTGGGCCGCTTGAATTTGCGCCCGTGCAACGGTCTGGTTAGCCAATTTCAATGCTAATTAATTCTGAAACGAGGCAACGTATCGAAATTTTTATCTAAACAATTATTACTCAACGCAGCCTACGCTGCAATAACCTCAAAAGCTTCTTAAACGGTTTCTGACCACCCTGAATATTACTAACAATCCACCCCGGGTTCGCTCGGGAAGACCTAAGTTCGGACGACTTGAGTGGCGTAGTGGTAATTGTGTTTACGGACCACTGTGTAGCGCTAAGATTCAGGGAACAACGTTAGGTAACTGAATATTAACTCCGAATTCTGTTATTACTTAAACGATTTACGCCAGCTAAGTTCTCAGGAGGCACAACTCAATCGGCACTCACCCTCAACTTGCATGGAATACTTATAAATTATATACATGAACCTTCCTCGTGAGTCAGTCTATCAGAGAAAACCGTATCAGAATCCCTGCAGTAGTTCCTGAGATTAGCCTTTACATAGACAGCAAATCACGGTAGAGGATTTTAACTTACAATATTTAGTGAAAAAGAAAAAGCCTTTATGCACGTAGTCACGGCAAGAGGGTTTTCCGTAAAACACAGCAACTCTAAATTCATCCTTGTTACAGGTCCCGAATAATGGCTTAAATTCTACCCATACCAATTAACTAAATAAGAGCCCGGTCGGCATTACACACAGTGGAATAGATCACGTTAGTTCTTCCACCGTCCAACAGCAGGAACCTTTATCCTTCATTCAATGTACATAAAGTATTAGTTTACTTTAAATTATTGACTGGTATACACAAGATGAGACGTGAGCGCAGCTTACGCGTCGAGTTTTGAGGCTGTGTTTCGCCAAGGTCCGAAAGTGAGTCATGCGCGGCGTCTACATATATGGGGAAGTCATCATTTGTACAACAGGGGGTAAAACGTTATAAAATGGTTAAAAACGTGGATGATATTTAAGAACACGGCTCAATCGGTAAAGTGGAAAAACGTATTAACCTTGTTTCGGGAAACCAATTCTTAACACTGCGTCAAGCGCAAGCAAAATTCACTCTAACAGCTGCCAATGCAAATTCGACGCACCTGTAGGTCTCTTCCACGTGTATACGCGGAAAACTGTTTCAAGCATTCCTCGGCGATGCCAAGCAATTATTGACGCTGCGGGTGACTTGACGTATTATTAACTGTAACTGCATTTTTCGTTTGTTCATATACGATGTATGTATGTGTATATGTGTTTTCAAATACATTTTTCAACTTGTTAATACGACAACGATCTTACTTAACAGACCGTATGTCATTACAACGAATATTGGTATGAGCACCATAGACACAGTCAGAGATGGTATGCTGTTGCTTCCTTCTGTGAACCACGGGTGCGCAAACCTAAGTTAACGGCAAACCTAAGAGTGCAACACGTAGAACAAGTTACGCTGCAATTTTTCATTTTTTATCGAAGACGATAGTTGCCACAAAGTCTTAGAACTAAATGAGAGGTACTCGTAACCTCCCACGTAACAGACTGATTAAATCAACCGTACTCTCAAAACAAACACCTTAAAAGGCGGGTGACGAAATGTGGAAGACCATTCCATGTGTATTATCATGGCCTCACATCGGTCGTTATTCATTAAACCCTGCCTCAAATCGCTTTAGGTAAGAGATTTAGCGGAAAGGTGATTACCCATTACACAAATTATCGGCTCTATTGTTGCCGTGATTAACAAAGTAACAGCGACTCTGTACCAGTCAAGTCTCCCTCGTAATTAAAATGGTTAAGATATTCTTGTCGCGTTACTTCACTTCTGACTACTACACCTTGTTTAGATGCTGAAGTTTATCTCCTACCCTCCATGCACAAAACGTCATTTACATTTCGGGTAAGTCAAAATTGGATACAGGGATTGTAGCTACAGTGACTTATCTCGCCATACCACACGAAACAATTCCCATAAGCGACTTAACGGATACTAGAGTAAACAATAAGCTGACTTCCAGAGCCTTGAAAGACAACATTCACTGTCCGCAACAGGTGAACAACAACAAGGCTGGCCAAAGGATAAAAAAAATTACAGATGTCTTCAATTCTAAGGTTGGTTTGAACATCACAGTGTTTTACTAGGTATGATCTTATCGTATTACCGAACACTATGCTCACACCGTCAGTTACAATGGTAGCCCGAGTTTAACGCTGACTCCGAACCACCGTGCTGTTTATTTTTCTTCTTATTATGTAGAAGATATCTTCTACTTAACCCACAGAAAAATTCTTGCGACATCCGAGGATAGAATCGCAGCCCTTTGGAACTTTAATCACGATTACACAGCTATGTACAGAGTTAGATTTTCCATTTGGCGTTTCGGTGAGGGCTGCAATAATGATACGGAAATTAAATTTATCTTTCTTGTCGACATTTAAAGTTAAGACACGAACTGCTATTATCAGAGGTATAGAAACTACCTTCACTCTTTGATTTAGCATGCGATGATGGGCGTGTACTCGCGCCATTGTGGACTCTCCGTGGACCCAATGACAACGCACAGCTTGCCAGCAATCCGTACCACTCAGGCTTCCGTAGAAAGCACGTACCAAGGTCCGGAAGAATGGCAACCATGCGCTTCCACGGAACAAAGACGGTCTGTCGCGCATTGCAGGCTTTCAGGGAAGTCTAGCCCCACCTAGTACATTTGTACTAATGGTCAAATAGGGTGCTGCTCGATTTTGATATTCGGGATCTTCATCACGTCATATTATGCCATGATAGCTGAAAACGGTTAATTGCGTCACACATCACGTGATCTGAATAAATTAGTAATTTTGTATGAGTGCCACACACATACATAAAGCAGAGAGAATTATGTCTACCTTCTATCAGTAGGGGGAAAGAAAAAAACTTTCGAACAACGACAATGTTCCCAAATGAGCCACAAGTGAACACAAAAACAATCCTGCAACAAAACAGCGTTTTACAGAAAGTTCTCGTCGTTTGGAGACATGGATACAACTGCTGGAGATGATTCTAATTAGGTACATCCATACATCGTAAAGCTTTTCTTTCCCTAATATGAACCGTTCAAGAAATGCACTATGTATTGAGCACCGTACAAATTTGGCAATTACTTCACGATATGCAGATTCATCCGTTCGATAGAAAGCAAATACAGACGTTACTTACTGAAAACTATCTGGCAATAGAAGAGTGAAAAATGTACGGTCGCTCCGACACTTGAGCGATACGCGCTGTGCACGACCTTCAAGAGTAACACTTAGAATGCAAATCGCATGTCTGAATAGGTTTGCTCCTAGGCGCGGCATTACGCTGAAGTGCTGACAGACAGTAGTTATCTCGTGCTCTGGAACAACAGGAAGCCGGAAGTCGTATCGTCTCGCCACCCAGGAGCGCCAGACTGACTAAAGCAAGGCGTATTTCCACTGCTGTCTTCCACCGTAGCTATTGTTCTACAAACATCTTTAACGAAAAAATCATTGATAACACGACTAAATCTGATAACCAGAATGCAGATGCCAGTAATAACCTCTCTGTTTATTATTTTCGAAGTGGCCTTTTTTGCTACAACTGCAGGATTTTCTCCACCGTATACCACTGAAATATGTTGTAATTGAGATAGAATAACTTTATGCTAAAATTCGAGATCTACAGTAAAAAAAAACTGCAGATTGCGGCATAGCAAAAAAATTGATTATCTGCTAGCATCTGAACTAATGTAGGAGTTGCTGCTACCACGCTTTGGGTATTGAGAAAGCGTATTTTCACAGTTTAGAATGAGTGCAACCTCTTTCAGATTTTCATCTAACATTTCGTAACAATGATACCTGTAGGTCTTCGTAAAATCTTGCGTTTCTCATTCAGTGAAACTCTGCACAGCATTCTTTGACCTTCACGTAACCGTAATACTGTATGTAGGTATGCGACAATAACAATGTTTCCTTCGATACCTGTCGTTTTTGAGAAATACCACCTATAGCTTAAAATGCACATGCCACAATCCTACAGTTAAATTTTACATATTTACGCAATACAACTTTATTTACGCCAGTTAATAAGTGTGAAAGGTAAACTGTAACCATAACTTTTGCTTTCAAGAGGAGGTACGACGGAGCTTCCACACGGAAAAATACGCTTCCAAATTCAAAACAGAAGAACCGCAAACTATGCAACATTCTTCCCACACCGGATGAGTTTTAGCAGGACTTCAACTGTTCAGAGATCTGAAGCTGAAAACACACGTTTTCAATCCGCAAATGGTGAAATCCACAAACTTAAGCAGCTATGAGATAAGCCTGGTTGTTACATCCGCTGCGTGGGAACGACTATCTCTAACTGCGAAGCTGTTCGACTGTTCGCTTGCAAATGTCGTTAACATCCATAGAAATCACGAGTCGGCGGCAAGGTGTTAAATGTCCACGTCTCATCACAGAATGTGGAGGTCGCACGCTTGCCCCCTCATTTCAAGCGGTGACCTTATCTGACGACTGACTACAATGCCGCTGTAGACAAGTGTTTCGGAGCACATCGTTCAGAGCGCATTGTCGAATATGGGGCGCAACAGACGACCACTACTTGTTCTCAACGACTTGGTCAACTACGACTGCGGTGGGCACGGCATCATAGAGACTGGAGCGTGGAAACGTGTAGCCTGTTCGAATGACTCACGTTTACTGCGACACCAGGTCTATGATCGTGTCAGATTACTTTGTCACACAAACAAAAAAGTACGCATGTTTATAGGGTTAACACAAAATCGTTTTACAGTTTTTCTGGATACTTTGCTCACCAGTTGAAATTCATCGAAAACGCTCGGCCTATAATTTACATCTTTGAAGTTGTAAATATTAGTAGAAACGTTTTACTGAATTTGCAGTATTTCCAGTTTTTCACAATTTTGGCAGTCATTTTAAATTCTTTTCAGGCACGTTAAAACCTTTTTTTCCGTAACTGCAGTACCACTTCGCTCACATTTTTATAGGCATGAAGTAACCACTATATAGACAGTGCGTAATTAAATTTTATTAGTGAGAAAGTGCTGACTGTAAACACAATCTGGTGACCTCATATGCCTTGCGATGACTCTAGAACCCTTGCCATGTGTTCCCTACGTCAGTTAAAACTACATTTACGCCTCAGATCGGATATTACGTGCATTAGTATGGTAACTTTGAACCTAGATTTGCGTAACGAATAACAATATAAAAAAATGTTCGAGGTTCCCTGAGAACAATTTTAAAACATATGGTAAAAATTTCCACGCTCTGCCATGAATAGAAAGTATAGAAGTGGCCATCCCCACAAATAGTACCTTCGGTACCCAGAAATCTTGGGTTTTGGCTATTTCCTCAGGAGCCAACCACGAACAGGCCACCTGAGGTTCACCCTAGAACACACCTCATGCAAAAGAGCCAACCGATTTGCTTAATTTGCTTTGTCTGGAAGACATGTACGATGTTTAAATTTTGATCCGGTACAGCAAGATAGCTAAAGGATACCCGTTCTCTCGATGGGTATACAAATGGTCGCTAGGCCAAAACTCATGACCCCTTCAAATAACCTTACAGATCGGACCACCACAGCTAAAAACCTTTTACATAGTGTGAAGGACAATCAGACAATTTAAAATTAGAGATGTTAAAATAGTCTACATTAAAACTGAGTCCAAACCAGCACAGCTGTTGATTGAGTTTCCACTATATGGCGACTGGCTTCATAGCCCGGAGGTATACCTTCGAGTCATATAAAACTGATACTTCATGTGCGACGAATTCTAAGCTACAAGTGCGCGAAAACCATGTCACTCCACGGTAAAACCTTGAAGATATACCTCCAGGGTATGAAACCTGTCGTCACAGAGTGGAAAAACAAACAGCTATTGCGGATTTGGACATTCGCTCAATTTTAATAGAGACTGTTTTACCATCTCTGAGTTTAAATTGTCTTCCACATTTTGTACTTGACGCTTCACCTCCGATCAGAAGAATCAGGGATATAACCCCCTCAACAACTGCTTTTTCGCGCGCGCCATTTGGAACTTATTGGAATCATGCACAGACCGATTGGACACTTGTGGGAAACAGACTCAAAATGGCCTACAACCCATCTAAGCTACACCGCGCGAGATTTTGGCAAAAATAGTCCTTTAATATTAAAAACATTGTTATTGCATTTACAGGATGTAAAACTGCCACTTTTCTAAATTTTACCTCAATATATTGTGAATTTTAGCAGCATAAAGTATCAATCAAATAGTTTTGTTTGTATGGCCAACTTACTATAAAACTGCTTTGTTTGTAAGGGATAAATTTAGATCGAATGGTAAACGTAATTTCTTTTGCATTACGTTTACAAAACTCTTTCTTTCATTGCCCTAACGGAAAAGATTAAATTAACAATGTTAACCCAAATAGCCGACTAAGCCGGTGACGTGAGAGAGCAAGATGATATTGAAAATACTGTGCAGCGCGCATGCGCTGCGGCTTCGCAAGGCCAGTTTTTTGTTTTTTTTTCCGGTTTGATACACAATAAGTGTCCTCTATCCAACTGTTCGTTCAAAAATGTTCAAATGTGTGTGAAATCTTATGGGACTTAGCTGCTAAAGTCATCAGTCCCTAAGCTTACACACTACTTAACCTAAATTGTCCTATCGACACACACACACACACACACACACACACACACACACACACACACACACACACACACACGCCCGAGGGAGGACTCGAACCTCCGCCGGGACCAGCCGCACAGTACACGACTCCAGCGCCTTAGACCGCTCGGAAACTTCGTTTCAACTTCAACTACACCACTGTAGTACACTGTAAACAGTTATCGTTTACATCCTGTATGAAATCTGATTTCTGCGTGAACAATGTGGCAACGGTTCTATGTTCATCATTTGTCTTGTTCTGGCGTTTTTCTTCGGACCTTTGAGGAATTTGGCGATAGAATTTGAGATCTATTGCAAGTTATTCCAGTGTATATGGATTGATACCGGAAAATCTCCAAGATCGGTTTAACCTGTTGCTTCCACGACTTCATAGAAACTCCACTGCGTCTAAACAGGGCACATTTCGCTGTGAAACACCTTTCTAAGAAAAGTCTAGATCATTCACGCAATGGATACGTCCTAACCATCACAGCTGCTATTGAACAGTAATGTTCTCTTTTTAGGTTTAATTTTGACGGCTAAGACTTTCATTTTATATTCATAATGAGAGTTTCTGCTGGTGGAAGCGCAACAGCTTTTCCAAGTCTTAAAGAGTTACAGACAAAATTTCAGAGACGTATACCGGTGTTAACCGCTTTACACACAATGAGCTATGTGCACATCCTCAGATTTTTATTCCTGACTACTAGATGCGCCATTTTTGCAATGGTTGCACGATATGGATTAATCATCATCTCCGCTTCTTGCTCACAGGCACAGTGCTTGCATACGTTAGTAACTAGTTGTCTGTCTACTCCGATACAGTATCTAAGATACAGATGTTGAAATCTGGAAGGACTGTCCATGTTGCAAATCGTGCTGGTACCTTTATTTAATGAACATTAATGGCGATCGCCAATCAGCCACATGCGCTCGAAGGTTTACTGCATCTCCTACCTCACCTCGCGTACCAAGTGGTGTTTCAGTCGCGTGCGTACTGCAATTCAATAATCTTTGTGCCTCAGTTCGTAGGGATACCTACGAAAATTGGGAACCCATTTGCTGAAATGATACTTGAGCTCAACACTTCAGGTGCTTGTTGATATTTCATACAGCATAAGCACAGGAAAATGAAAGAGGCCTCTGGAGAAGAGAGTTCTAAGCATCTGTACGAATATCAAGCACTCGGAGGAAAACAAGAACTGAGAAAAGAAGGGAAAGCTGAAAGATGCAAGGAGTATATACGGGGGCTATAAAAGGGAAATGAATTTTAATGCAATATTATTGAAAGAGAAGAGGTAGTACATGAAGAGGAGGTGGGAAATATACTGCGAGAAGAATTTGACTGAGCACCGAAAGAAGCGAGTCGAAAAAATGCCCCAGGAGTAAGACGACATTTCCTCAGAACTAATGATGTTCTTGGGAGAGCCAGCCATGACAAAACAATTCCACCTGGTGTGCAAGATGTAAGAGAAATACGAAATACCCTCAGACCTCAAGAAGAATGTAATAATTCAAATGACAAAGAACGCAGGTGCTGATCGCTATCAATATTACAGAGCTATCAGTTCACTACCCGTATTCCATGTTTGCCAAATTCTGGCACGAAGGGAAGATCAGTTTTGGTTGTCCTACGACTTCTCTTAGAAGATGGTCAAATTCACATTTACAGGATTTGTAGACTTAGCGAAAGCTATTGCCGATTTTGACTGGAATACACTCTTTGAAACTCTGACGGTAGCACGGATAAAATACAAGGACCGAAAGGCTATCTACAACTTTTACACCAACCAGACGGGAGTTATAAATGGAAGGTCAGGAAACGAAGCAGTGGTTGAAAAGGGAGTGAGACAGGGTTGCAGCCACCCCCGTTGTTATTCCGTATATAACTAACGGGAATCAAAGAAAAAATTGGAGGCGGATTAAAAGTTCTGGGAGAAGAAATATAAACTTCGACGTTTATCAATGACTTAGTACTTTCAGAGACAGCAAAGGACTTTGAGGAGCAATTTAACAGAATAGACAGCGTCTTACAAGGACAATGTACGACGAACATCCACGGAAGCAAAACAAGGGTAATGGAATGTAGTCAAAGCAAGTGATACTGTGGAAGTTGGATTAGGAAACGAGACATAATGAGATCAGTGTTGCTATTTGGGTAGTAAAATAAGATGAAGGCCGAAGTAGAGGAGACCAAATGTAGACTGACAATGGTAAGAAACGCGTTTCTGAAGAGGAATTTCTTAACAATGAAGTGTTAGCAAGTCTTTTCCGAAGGTATCCGTATTAGTCTTGGATGTAGCCTTGTATGAAAGTGGAACGTGGACTATAAGTAGTTCAGACCGAACGAGAATGAAAGCTTTTGAAATGTGGTGCTACAGAAGAATAATGATTATCAGATGGGTAGATCGAGTTAACTAATAAAGAGGCACGGATAGAATTTGGGAGGAAAGAAATGTGTGGTATAACTTAACTTAAAGGAGTCTGTTGATAGGACACATTCTGAGGCAGCAAGGAATCGTGAATTTAGTATTGGAGGGAAGTGAAGGAGCAAAACTTATAGACGCAGGTCAAGAGATGAATATAGTAAAGCAGGTTCATATGCAAATAGGTTGCAGTAGTTATTGAGAGATGAAGATGCTTGTAAAGTATAGTCCTGCATGGAGAGCTGAATCAAAACAGTTTTCGGCGTGCGACGAAGACGACGAGTGAAAGGTGAAATATGATGGAGCAAGTACACTGATATGTTTCAGTCCGTAAGTGTTTTATTGCGTGAACAGATTTGGTAACCAGTAATGGTTTGGAAATCATAGTCCCCCAGAACTTTGTAAGGCAATTAAGCTAGATTCAATTGAAAATATGTTGATATGACAGTGATACGCCTTTGCAAATGCCACACACTATGATCACTTTTACAATAGAGTATAAATTCTGAATTTTTTACGCCACCACGTAATTTCGCTGTTTCGCACATCAAGAGAGTAGGACCCGAGAAATAAGGCGCTACTCTTGAATTTACATCAAAGCGATGTTATCTGGATCATAAGCCTTCCCAGATTTCAAGCACACCAGAACTTTAATCTTTATATGCTGTCTGTGCGGCCATCCTTCATTACTACGGTTTTTGAGGGGACTCTGGAAAGGTCTTGCACCACAACTTCTATTCAGAATAGTAATGAAATATTTCTTCCAATGCGCCAAGAGCTCTTGAATGGATCAAGAAGGTACAATTTTAGAGCTTTCAGAGCCCTGGATGAGCAATGGGCTGGACCAAACAATTTAGTCTTGTAGCATCAGATTAGTCTTTCTAGACTTGGATCTACATACGTACTCCGCGAGACACCGTAAGGCGCGTGGCGGAAGGTAACCTGTACCGCAGGTAGTCGTTTCTTTTCCTATTCCACACGCAGGTGGAGCTAGGGTTAAATGATTGTCTAAATGCTTCGGTATGAGCCCTAATTTCTCGTGTCTTGTTTTCGTGGTCCCTATGTGGCTGGCGGTAGTAGGCTCGTTCTGCAGTCAGCTGCAAATTCGGTTCTCTAAACGTTCTCAGTAGCGTTTTTCGAAATGAATGTCTTCTTCCCTCCAGGGATTTTCACTAGAGATTCCGAAGCATATCCGTAACACTTGCATGCTCATCAAACCTACCACTAACAAACCTAGCAGCTACCATCTGAATTGCTTCGATTTCTCCTTTCAATCCCAAACTCTCGAGCAGTACTCAAGAATAGATCGCACTACCGCCCTATATGCAGTCTCATTTTCAGATGAGCTACACTTTCCTAAAATTCTCCCAATAAACCGAGGTCGACCATGCGCCTTTCCCAACACAATCCTCACATGCTCGTTCCATTTCATATCGCTTAGCAATGTTACACTTACATATTTAAATGACCTGACTGTGACAAGCAGGACACTACTAATGCCGTATCCAAACATTACGGATTTTGTTTTTCCTTCTCACCCGCATTAACTTACATTTTTTCTACATTAAGAGCCAGCTGCCATTCATCATATCAACTGGAAAATTTGTCTAAATCTTGTATCAACCTACAATCACTTATCATCGACACCTTCCTGAACATCACAGCATCGTCAGGAAACAACCGCAGATTGCTGCCCACCGTCTGACAGGTCATTTAAGTATGCATGTATGTATGTATGTATGTATGTATGTATGAAGAAAATAACAACAGTCCTGTCACACTTCCCTGGGACACTCCTGATGTTCCCCCCGCCTCCAATGAACACTCGCTGTCGAGGGCAACATATAGTGTTCTATTACTTAAGAAGTCTGAAATATCTGAAACTTTGTTACCATAGTTTCTTCATGGCATTCGCTCGAGTTCCACAAAATTCCCCTCCTTAAACCTGCAGTTTCGATCTCGAAGAAAGGTTGCAATAGTTGACCACTTAGAACTTATTAAACTTTTTTAAGAAAATATGCTAAAAAACGATAATTCGCAACGTCTCGCAGTCTTATTTGTGCAGACTAGACTGTTAGCCACTCGCTCTAAAAATATTCGGAACTCTACCATAAAAAATAGTCTGAAAATTAATAGCAGATCTCCTATGTACACTTTTTTTTGCTGATTATGGTGGATTGTAATTCTTAGTTGACCGAAGTGACCAGCAGATGTCCATTTTTCTGGTTCTGGTTTTCGCACTGGTGACTCTATTAGGCAGTCGAAACCTTGTGCTAAAGATCAACAGTTTCCGTCTAACGCAAAAACCCAAGAGGGCGGTAATCCATTGGCGTTACTGTTCAGAGACAATTGCTGCCCTAACATTTTACCCGCGGCCGATGTCACTACCCACTCAAGCGTTAAAGCCGGCAAGTAACAAGAGCCTTCTTCACTTCATCCACCAAACATGTTTTCGGAAAGCCTGCAACTGTGTAAATAATGATTTAAATAATGACGTTACTATACCAGTTAAATAATTATTACTTAAACCCACAAGAGTTATCTCTATAGGACATCTTTGCAATGCATCTAGCTGGCTGGGTCCGTTCTTCATATCTACACTAAATGTAGAGGCGGAAGTGCCTACGAGAGCAATTTAGGGATCAGTTTTAAGTTTAAGACGTCATCATGATGCCTAAATTACTTGTGCTTGTAGTACGTTTTGGAAACTTACCAAGTTTCGTTTTGAATATGAAGCCTAATCTGTGAGCACAGTGTCTCCCCTTCTTTCTTTCCTTTTCACGATGTAGCAATCTCAGACTGCTTGAAATTGTCTTCCGGTGTTGCTGTTTCATCTTCCCATTTGGGGGTGAGCAGCAGCTATCCTAAATATGCCTGTATTCGCAGCTGTAGGGTCCATTAGATTGTTACGAGGTCTCAATAAGACGACCACAACAACAAACACACACACACACACACACACACACACACACACACACACACGCCTCTCTCTCTCTCTCTCTCTCTCTCTCTCTCTCTCTCTCTCTCTCTCTCTCTCTGTGTGTGTGTGTGTGTGTGTGTGTGTGTGTGTGTGTGTGTGTGTGAGAGAGAGAGAGAGAGAGAGAGAGAGAGAGAGAGACTGTTTTCAAAGTGAGCATCGATCCCAACGGGATCACTGTGCGACTCGACACGTACAGGAAAAGCCAGCACTTAACGTTTGCAGGTCAACCAGGAGAGTGTCATGGCGTCCTGCGCACGTCTCGCTCTAGCGCTTTAGTGACCAGTTTCGCCGTCAATGAGTTCCTTTAAAGGAACTAGGTTTCTGTGTCGCTTGAGACAAAAGTGTGATGAACCCTTTCACCGGCACAGCTGCATGACCTAATATTCTTGTCCTCCATACTCCAAAAGTTATGATTACAACGAACGCTTAAACATAATTAGGAAGGATCAACTATTATACGGTTCAATATGAAAGACTTAACTTACTAATACGAGTGAGAGATAAAGGTAAATCAACTTTGAGAACTTTATAACTCATTAATCTAATAGATTTTAAGAAGAAACTTATTCTGCAATGTTACTACTTTTAGTGGTTAGAAATTTAAAACCCAGTAAGGTGAAAACTAGAGAAACTGCTTTGGCATATACCTTGTAACCATATCGAACCCCTCCCCCCCTCTCCCCTTTTCCCCTTCAGGATGTGGGCTCGTGCACTTTTGGGGAAGTTTATTTAGTTTATATTTGACTGCTAAAGAAGATTTCACAGGCAGGTTTCAACTATTCTTATACTTTGTCGCTTACAAAGCGTAGTCAAAAAAGCTATGCAATATTTGTTTCTTTGAAGGTACGTTTGCATAAGTCGAACACACTGAAATCCCCGCTCCACAGTACCGCAGCATGCCTCTAGGAGCAAAATTAATATTGTGCAGCCTATGAATGAAGTAGAGTATCGTCCGGTAATTCATTTACGCTGCAGCCGAAAAGGAATTTCAGCACGATACACCATCAACAGGCTGCTCAATTTTGTTTTTGCTCCTCTAGCAGGATGCTACGATAATGAGATTGGGGATTTCTTCAATTTGCAACAGGACTACAGACATGTAGCTACAGAAAAATTATCTAACTATTTTTTCGGAGTGATGAAACTGCCTATACCTCGTAGGTACCCCACTGACTTTTTTTTATAAGTTATGATGTCAAAACGAAAATCGGTAACCAAGCCCAGAGACCTCGCGGTGCTGACAGACAGTTGTGGCATTACAACCAAATGACCCCATTTGGATACGGTGTAGAAGGGCAAGGAGTTAGTACAAAGATCTCAGACGTCAGCTTTCCAGACCCTGGAGCCGCCACTTCTATTCATATAGCTCCTCAAATGGCACCCCGACCCTGAGTTAATCCCGTTCCAGTCCTCGCACAAGGGAAATCTCTGACAGCACCAGGAATCTAACCACTGTCCTCCACATGTCAATCACACGTCGTGACCGCTCTTGGCCATTAGTTATTAATAAAGAGCAAGATTTAGTATCCATTTATTCCCCTGCAGCAATAACTGGATATGCAGGGTCTTTACTTCACCATATCTGAGGCATCCTTCCGAAACTTGTTGACACTATTTCGGCGGACACTGGTCAATGACACGTCGATACCAAATGAAAGGAAGATGGAAAAGAGGAAGGAAGCTGCTGCTGCTGCTGTCCATTGGTTTCTCTTCGGGTGTACGTTTACGAGAGAGTTTTAAATAGTGCCCATGACAGATTAGCCTGTTGTGGGCAGACTACAGCCGCGAACAAAAATTGCGCCGCGTGAACTACACATTCAAAGTAATTTTTATATTTCTGTGTGTCGCTATGAATTCACAGAGTCGAATATGTGCGCAAATAATTATCTAGCAAATAGAAACATTGTAAATCAACAATCTTTGAGGTCATAGAGCGAAAAGAGTTTTGAAACCCTTTTACAGCCTGCTCGTTATGTTTTATAGGATTATGAAAAGGACACAACACCAACAACAATAATAATAATGTCTAATCATCAACTTGCTGTGTGCTCTGCACATTATCTACGCTTTAGTCGCTAACGTCTCAAGGGGTTGAGTTATCCTGTTTTCGCCAATACATCGTTTACTTTCTGTAACTGGTGGGAAGAACAGCTAAAATTTGAGCAGTAAATTCTTCACTAAGCCATACGGCAGAACTACAATCGTTTACACATTTAGGGAAATGAAATATAGCATTTACATCTACAAATATACTCCACAATTTATTATACAGTGTATGGTGGAGGGAACTTCGTACAACAATTATTTTCTGTTGTTTTCTATTGACGTACTGAGAGATAGAAAAATGTATCATCCATATCCCTACTAGAACGGCTGATATTTTTGAAAATATCAGGAATCCGATACATCGATATATCGACGGATAAATTATCGACATACCGCCCTATGAAAATATCGGCTGCACAGTGTAAATATATTGCCGTTTTTAGAGCTGTATATTTAAGTAATGATTTATTATTAGATATTCTGTACATCAATAAGCTAGCAGCCTGCTTATAGCAAGAACTGAAAGGAAAACAATGCACGTTCACGCTTGGCGATAATAACTTTGCTAACAATGGTAATTGCATGTGAGTGGCACAATAAAAGGTGTCCGGTGGGTCAGTCGTCGGTTTCGTCACATATCATTTTGTCCAGAACGCTTCTTGTCGACTCCCCTTTTTTTGCCTTTTCTGCAAACGCCAGCGACTTAGCAGTTTTAGAGTAAAAAAATGCGTGGCGAAGTTAAACGCTGCAGGTTTCTGTCGGTAGCACCGAGCGCGAATTACGTCAGCTATCCCTTCACACGTCTCTACCCACAGCAAAGATGAATCTTGTCATCAAGATTTTAATTTTTTTTTTAAAGGCAGCTGATCTGCTATTTCTTCTCATCGGAAATCTTTTTATTACATTCACCCCCCCCCCCCCACCCACCCAGTGCAATCTGACTAATACTTTGTGCCACCTATTCTCGCTTCACACAGTCAAAGAGAAATACTGGGCGTGATGAAACCTCGGAAAGTAGGACACCTTCACACAGTTAAAGTGAAATTATGTTCAACTACAATTTCAAACATTTACCGAAAACTGCAAAAAATATATAAAATAAAAATATCGGCACTCGACATTGCTATGTCTACATTTGGAATGAAATTATTGTCTGTAGATAATGACATTTCTTGGAAAAAATATAGATATATCGACATCTTAACAACCCTAGGTCTTTCTTCCAAGGATTCTCATTTAAGTTCCCAAACATTTCTATTACACTTTTACATGGACTATACAGACCTGTTAGGACCTTATCACGTCTCTGAATTCGTTCGATGTTGACATCATGCCTATTTAACAAGGACTTCTAATGCTGGAACAATACTTTCTAAATGGTCCAATTAGTCTTGTATACGATTTGCTTTACAGATGCTTTGCATTTTCTCAGGATAATTTAACAAATGTAAGTACTCCATTAGTCTTCTATCATACTGATTTTACAAGATTGCCTCACGTTGCTTAGTATTGCTCCCTAAATAATTATACGATGTTACATGGTCAAGGTGTTCACCACTCGTCTTTCAATATTATACAACCAATTTTTTCTCTTTGCTGTAAGTATTATCCTGCATTTATTCACATTTAAGGAGAGCTGTCATTCATAACACCAAGCGGAAATGTTGTCCAAACGTTTCTGCATTTCCTTAATATAGCCCAACAACTAAACTTCCCTGTTGACAGCAGCAGCGTCAGTGAACAATCTTTTACTGCTATTGATCCTATCTGGAAGTTTATGTATACCGAGAACATTAGAGGGCCTCTTTCGCTTCCTTGGAGCGCACCCGATGTTACTTTCGTTTGTGTTGAACATTCATTCTGCAGTAATACGAAATGGGTTCTATTAGTCAAATATTCACAAATACAATTAGGTATCTGCGAAGATACTCTGTACGGTCGTATCTTTCTCGGTAGTCTACGATGTGGTAAGAGCCTATTGCATTTTGGAAATTAAGGAGATGGAAGCCATCTGCTTCACTTGGATCGATTATTTGCAGGTAGAATGACTACAATTTGAGCAGTAACCAGCCGTTTTTTTACAGGAGCGGTTGTTCCCGTGCGTGCGTGCTTGCGTGTATTTTTCCGACAAGAGCCTATTCATCCTTTCCTCTTCCCCGATTAGAACACCCTAACCACTTTAGACATCAACCCACTCTCGACATCCCATTTGGGCTGCACATATCTCACATGTCATGCCATGTACGCGAGATCACGGCACCTGAATCCCACGCATGTCTCAAGGCCGGATAGAAGACCTTGCAATTCAAAGAGCAGGCGCTCATGGCAGTCTCGCATTGAATTCAATTGGTCCAACGGAGGCATTTCGAAATCCTATTCAGATAACAACTGCGACACCCCAACTACGCAAGTAATTCGACTCACACAGTTTTGGGTGATTGGTTGGGGGTTAAGGGCTAAACAGTGAGGTCATCAGTCCCTCTGTGGTTCGTCTGGAGTTGGCGACTCCGCCACAAATTTGTTCAAATTATGAAAGTATGTAGGAACGGTATATTCCTTGAAAATATTTAGACCAAAACAGAGAGAGAATTTAAGGGGAAGTCAAAGTATGTGGCTAGGGCCCGTACGTAATTAAGAACAGACTAACCATAGAGACCAAGAAGTGAAACAGACTTCCTACTATTAATGACTTGTTTTGAATATCGGTAAAACTACAGTGGCATGAAATTATCGAAATTCCTATTCTGACAGTACTCTCAACATTAAGTGCCTTTCCTGTTCGCACTTCCATTGACGCAGGGCGTAGACTCGTTCTGAAGTTTACAACGAAATGATATGGAGAGGATAACCCTGTTTTTCAGGATAAAATAATCTAAAACTTAAGCAGATTAGAGACAGATCACAGTCTCAGCCGCACTCAGTGTACCAGACCATAATGTGAAGGCTCTGGCTTGAACTGCACGACCTAGTGAAACTGCAGATCCTTCTGTATTACACACATACGACAATATGTGTTTCACGCGGCGTAGCCAAGACGACCTACTTTATTGTGGCGTTAACAACATTAAGATTAGACAATGAATGAATGCAGGAATATGCTCTTCAGATATCAATTTTCGCTTACTGAATTATGTTCTTCGCAGTCATGCGAAAGGAAAGAGGTAGTCTGTATAATCACAAGTATACTGTGGACAGAGCCCAGTTTGATGCTGGAGGGAATGCAATATGGGGAAGCATGTCGGATGGGTTTACCTTCATGTCTACATAGGTGGTTGGGGAAGTAATGAAGTGTTCAGAGATATGGAGAGGAAGCACTGAAGTTGGGTGCTCTACTTATGAGGTAGTTCAGAATCTCTTCATGGACAGGGCTTCCATCCTTATAGAGTTACTCTCGTGAATTTTATTTATTTATTTATGTGCAGATATCCATTTTATGGAATGACCAGCGTAGTCTAATTCCAAGGCACCGCACAGGCCACAGGTATTTCTTAGAAATAGGATAACACAACCAATGGAGTTCTTGAGCTACCTCCTAGAGAACTTGCCATGTCGCTGCCACACACATGTGGCAGCTATATTTGGTCACATCCTCATATTAACCGTTTGTAGTTTGCGCGATTTTCTAGTTTATCACACTTTTAAATTTGTTCCTTTGACTCCGTAACTTCCCAAATGAATTGGACAATCATATGTCTAATGAGTGTTTGTGATCCACTTTGGAATCACTTTAAACATCCGGTTTGGAGACCAAGCTCTCCACGACTGGTTGTCTTGGGGAGGACAAGTTTATTATAAGGATGCTAGGAGAGGAAGAAAACTGCAGTGCTTCAATTTATACTGCCGAGGGACAAATGCTCTTCTTCAACTTCTAATGCCCGCATATTACATCGCATTCGTCAGTCACGATGACTAGGCTGCGAGACATACGACCGAGCGTCATTTGTAGGACGATTGCTTCTGGATCATAACACCGCAGGTCACGATGATACCGTCATGTTTTAACATGTGAACAGTAATACCTAGGTTCACTATCAGTGCCTACTGCTTAGCAGAAGGCGTGTGTTAGTTTCACACCAAAATCGTTACTGGACCTACTCCAAAGAACACTATGAAAACACTAAGTAGGATTTCTGCTAGACTGCTGCAAATACAGTCTCCCA
Source organism: Schistocerca cancellata (assembly GCF_023864275.1). Taxonomy (NCBI): domain Eukaryota; kingdom Metazoa; phylum Arthropoda; class Insecta; order Orthoptera; family Acrididae; genus Schistocerca; species Schistocerca cancellata. The sequence goes on from NC_064629.1 coordinate 66,808,344, forward strand.
AAATAATTATTGTGGCGAGTAAGATTGCTTTACCAACAAATAAAAGATTCTGCTAAAGAAACACGTAATACGATACTCGCAGCAGAAAAGACAAGGGGGGAGGGCTATATGAGAAACATTCAGTGTTGCGGTTTTTTTTTTTTTTTTTTTTACCAGCAACAACGTATTGCGCGTCAGACTTAAAACTCCATAGCAAACATGGATGTACTCGAGTGCATGACAGTTGTGCTGCTGTTTCTGCTGACAGGAATGAAACTAGAAATGAAAAGAGTAGTGAGTGAAATGTTACGCAAACAAATCATTAAGAAAAGCAGACCGGAAGATTATGCACTGCCGGTAAAAAAGCAACACCCTGAAGGACAAGGCCATTTTACTGATATGTGAGATGTCAGGTACTTCGTCATTGAAGGAGTATATGGTAAATAAAGACAAAGAAAATTACATGTCACAGTAAAGAATGTCCAAACAATCTCATCCTGCCATAGTGCGCCAACCCCCACCCGCCTAGCAGCAAAGCAGTTGTGTATTCTCGCATGCAAACGATCATAAAGGTGTCGAATGGCATCCTGTGATAGTCTTGAGTATCTTCCGGCTTTTGTTGCAATCCGGCAATGGTTCTTGCAGGTCCTGGAGAACGCACAAGTTCTTGCTTTATCATGTCCCATACATGTCTCAACTGGCGAGAGATCAGATCTTGTTCGTTAGGACAGTAATCGTAAACCACGATGATCACCTTACTCCGTAGCAGCCTTATGTCCTGCTGGAAAAGCATATCATTTTCCTCTCGAAGAAATAGCAGTAGTACGGGGATAACAGCCCGTGCAATGTAGCGGGCACTGGCTTCTTTATCCTGCAGAATACAAAATGTGACCGCGAGTTGTAACTAACCGCAGACAGCGCAGAATTTTGCGATTTTATTCATCCTGATTAGAAATTGGGTGCCACAATCTCTTCTAATCCATACAGGCGAAATTCGGTCAATGAGACTAAATGCCACTACGATATCATTGCGATTTAGTGACTTCACCAAAGAAGGACCGATGCCCCCTCCCCTTAATGGATGACAATTTACAGAGGCCGACGTAAAATAATTATGTACTTAAAATGCAAAAATTTCCTTCGCTAAACACAAACGTACATTACTACTACAACAGACAGCACAGCATGCGGCCGAAAAATGCAGAAGCAGACAAAGGTATGTCACCGTGGACGGATGACGATCTGCTGCTTTCGAAGTCATAACCAATAGCTAGATAGCGCTGGTTGTTTTGTTATCGGAAGGCTGTAAACTAGACGGCACATGAACCTCTAAAATCCCTAGTAGACACCCATTAAGAAGGATTCCATGAGATTCGGTTAGTCAAGAATTCCTTTTCCCAATGCTGATCAAGTTGGTACCGGGACTGATCAATGACAAGTTAAAATCCATTAACTATAGTTGGATACATCTTCACATATATACTTCTGCAAAGAGTGGTGACTTTTTGTGCGCACGCACACACACACACACACACACACACACACACACACACACACACACACACTCTGCTAAAAAATTCAACCAGTCGCCCTTTTGACATGTCAGAGGACCTTTATTTAATACTTTGCGAGTAAACAAGTTCAGAACCTCACCAGAATTAAATGTCCAGAGAAGTAAGGAATAGATCTCTTCCAGTTTCCTCCATACACGACGACCTTCAGCTTTTCGCGCACAGTAATAATTCATATCCCACTTACATCATGTTCATTTGGACATATATCTCCAAACTGTAATACACGGTTTACATTTATGATTAACCTAGAAGCGTAAATACAAAAAAAGCATAATTTAGTCACGTATCACACGCAGTAGATCTGAATACTGAAAGCACAAAGTATGCCGTCCTGGAAAGAAACTCGCTCTACCTGAACGCAATGGGGCAAAAAATCAACAGTCAGCCGAGACGGAAGCTTTACGCTTGGCAGCTTATGTAGAGAAACTGGCCGCTGTAGTTCGTCGCAGGTTCAGAGGAGAAAATACACAGTTACTCTTCAACTGATGGCGAACTCTTCTTTCATTAGCAGCCTAGAAGCTGACTGTTTTTGCAAAAAAGCCACCAACCTAAAGAGAAGTCACCAGCCTAGATGTCTCAAAGACAACGTCAACAATAACGAGCAGTGCATTGCAAATGTGTGACTAGGAGAGCTCCCTAATTAATGTGTTCCAAAAGTTTTTACACGGCCCAAGCAGATATGAGGTTTTTAAGAGCTAAATTTAATGCTTTCATTTCATTAAACATACAATGACTTACAGTTTTGTGTAAGTGTAGAATTTGCAGCCATTGTCATCTTCAAGAAAATCTTTCCAGGTATGTAACTCCATAATGTTACAAAGACCAATATTTCACCTACTGTTGCAACAGGCGTTCCACAAGCATTATAAGAGCCACCTTCAACAGTAGCCAAAAAATTGGTCCACGTGACAATGAAATCACATTTTATTGAAAAGTTACAGTTCCTTTTGTTTTCAGCTTTTGGTTATTCTGGAGTGAGTTTAGTCACAAATGAGAAATGACAGTTCACTCCAAAACATAGTGACTACTCACTAAAGAGAACAGAGCTGCATGAAAGTGTGTAAGCATTCTTGCACAGCAGCATTTGTTGAAAAAGAATCTTGTCCCGTGTGTTAACCTACTAGACAATGAAGATCATCATTGCTAAAAAGGTTCATCAGTAAACAACACTGTACATCACCTAACCTGAAGCTTACTGACAAAAAATTATGAGCTAGGCCACGAACTGAAGATGCATCTGACTATCATGAGCAACATTACCAACAGAATAAAGGGAAAGATTGCGGCGAGGGTTAATAGTTTTCAGCTTTCCAGAATTTCTATATTACAACATACTGCTACAGATCAAAAGCTTCATTCTGACTCACGAGAAACAGGGTTACACAGTTGTCAACTTCCGTACAAGTTAAGCTACCGTAATTCTGCTTCCTACATGCGTAACACTGGATTGAGATTATTTAAAGAAGCTTTTTGGATTTCATTAACACCACATACTTGAATGTGTGATTGATAAACAGTAAAAATCTACAACAGGAATACTAAGCATTAACTGGAAGATCACGTGGCAGTTCTCCCCCTTTACACAAGTACGAGGAAAAAACTGTGACAATGCCAACAGGACCACAGTCTCACTTTAGGACCCGTCATCTTTCACATTCATAGTTGTTGCTGTTGCGGTCTTCAGTCCAGAGACTGGTTTGATGCAGCTCTCCATGCTACTCTACCCTGTGCAAGCTTCTTCATCTCCAAGTACGTACTGCAACCTACATCCTACTGAATCTGCTTAGTGTATTCATCTCTTTCTCTCCCTCTGTGATTTTTACCCTCCACGCTGTCCTCCAACACTAAATTTGTGGTCCCTTGATGCTTCAGAACATATGCTATGAACTTATCCCTTCCTTTAGTCAAGTTGTGAGACAAATTTCTCTTCTCCCAATTCTATTCAGTACCTCCTCATTAGTTACGTGATCTAACCATCTAATCTTCAGCAATCTTCTGTAGCACCACATATCGAAAGCTTCTATTCTCTTCTCGTCTAAATTATTTATCGTCGATGTTTAACTTAATACAGAGCAACACTCCATACAAATACTTTCAGAAAAGACTTCCCGACACTTAAATCCGTAGTTGATGTAAACAAATCTGTCTTCAGGAACATTTTTCCTTGCCATTGTCAGTCTACATTTATAGCCTCTCTACTTCGACCATCATCAGTTATTTTGCTTCCTAAATAGCAAAACTCATCTAATTTGAGTGCCTCATTTCCTAATCTACTTCCCACAGCATCACCTGATTTAATTTGACTACATTCCATTATCCCTCGTTTTGCTTTTGTTGATGTCCATCTTATATCCTCCTTTCACATTTAGAGGTACAAAACAAATTTGGAGTGTCAAAATGTGTACACTTCAGTTTCACACTTGCGTAAATAAGGCACTTGTTTAGCAGTTACTATTTCAAACACCACTAGAAACATCTGAAATATATAAAAGCACACAGAAAACAGTACATGCACGATTTATCAACATTTTTATTGCTGGAAAAAAAAATATATTATGAACTCTGGTCCTGGAATGTAAAAATAAATGATCCAGATAAAAAGACAAACATCCAGTTCAGTTATTCCGTTTAATGCTTGACCTATCCACTGTGTGCTTAACTTCCCCTTTTCACTTGTATGCTACAACAACAATGTAACAAATGTAGACCGAATAATTCAATATATAAAAGCAATGCACATTATCTTGCTGCTACATAGTTTTCAATTTAATAATTCCTACCCACCACTTTTTATACATTACAGTGATCGAAATTCTTCTACACCATAAGAGTTGTCAAGGAGAAACTTGACCTGTTAGCTTGTTTTCAAATCTTACTTTGCTGTCTGTCAGACATTTTATATCACTGGGTAAGTGATAAAAATTTTGTCGCAGCACTGTGCACCATTTTCTATGGTAAAGATAACTCGAATGTTGAGTAATGATTGTCATTTTTTCTTCTGGTATTGTAATTATGTACATCACTATTCCTTTTCCATTGTAGGGGATTATTTACAGCAAACTCGATGAGGGAATATACAAGTGAAGCTACCACTGTCACTGATAAGAGTACATACAACTGAGTATAAAAGATGGGAAGAAATGGCAATATAACTATAAAACTAAGGGCTGCAAGATATGTTACTTGCTGGTATCTGCACTAGAGAATGCTCCAATCACTGTAACACTTAAAAACTTGTATACGAACACCTTATAGAAGAAGGCGTGGGGTTGTAGGCACTGAAAAGTGGTCAGAGGCTACATGAACAGAGTATAATTTTTATGTTATTAACACAATTTGTTCCAAGTACATAAAACATAAAATAAATATGTTGGGCATAACTGAATGAAGTAGTGCATTTTTTGAGACACTGGCCTCAGAGTCAGGAGGATCGGGGCACAAACTGATTGGTCATCTTGATCTCATTTTTTCTTCCAAATCACTTTGTGCAAATGCAAGGATTTTTCTTTCAACAAAATCATGGCTGATCACCTGCCCTATCATTTTTAAATGTGTGAGTATATTCATATATCTATATACACGGCTCGCGTTTTCCTTTTATTAAATTTACCCCCTTCATTTTAAAATGATCTTTTCAGCAAATACCATACTAATACAAACTTTAATTCAAATTTTTATACAGAGCACCACATATCACATCCACAGTTGGAACAGAAGGTAGGTCCACATATAAATTCACATCCTGCATACTATGGAACACTCAAAGTGGGCCCTGCTGAAATATGAAGCTTATTGATTGCCCCACTAATTGTGGTTAATACCCATCTAATAGGAAATGCCTTAACAGGACGGTCAAAGCTACTTTGTAGGAGGTACAAGACAGTGAAGTATTTAACTTCACTGATAATGGTGCAATGTCAATGTTTCTCTAACAAGACTTCAACTGACTTCTGTCGGCTTACTTATTTTCATTTCCCCACTTCTTGGGTTTACAATAACTAATAGAATGACACCACCTACCAGACTTTTAGCGAAAGAATTAGGAGAATTTACTCTCTCCACAACACAAAATTTAATGTTGCACCAAATGAGTGGTCATAACGTGCACCAAAAGTATGATAATGACAGCTCATAGCACTTACCACTCAGTTCAGTATCCTGGATTTATCAAACCTAAATACAAACACTACTGGGTGAACTTCCATGTGATAGTCATCATTTGCCACCACCCACTGAGTGTAAACAGGCTGACTAAGGAACACTTCAGACAATGCTCTCTTGTCAGATCCTAAAGGGCTAACACCATAGTTTAATTTTTCATTGTAGGGGATGGTAGGAATGCAGCCCTGTGAATTTGTAATTGTAAACAACTTAGCCTCTGACTAAAAGGATGGTTTTCTTGAATTCTCCAGCTATCCCTTACAGACACCCCTTCCCATAACACCGTGTTTCAGGTTACACGGCCCACAGGCAAGACTGTGAGCAGTGCGAGCCTCCGTGGCCATTTACAGATGTCGCCTGCAGCGGACAGACTAGAGTACCACACCTACCACAGACACCAACTGGAGACTACAAAAACAACATCTAACCAGGAGAGTCAACAGGTGAGAAGCTCATTATCTCAGACAACGGCAGCCGATTGCACAGATCCCACGTAGCAATCCGAGTGTTGTAACCTGCGGCCAGAGATCGGCAAAGGCAGCTGCAGTTCTTCTCCAGATCGAATTGCAGTCACAGTTACAAAGCAAGAGCATGAACTACTGAGCGATGCCATTGTCTTAACACACCGTATTAGTAAGCAGACTTGCTACTGAAATCACCACAGCTACAGTTGCTGCATTGCAGGTACAGACAGTATTTGGAGGATATTTACTATTGTAAGTGTTAACTTCTCATGGACTAAATTTTTGTCTGTATTGTATAAATAATAGAGTTCATGTCAAGGTGGTGACAACACCTATACTTCCATCAGTGTGACAATGGACTTACACATGTACTGCATTTCTCCAGATAGTTGGCAAATTTATGGACAGCCACTGCAGCTGTTATACTTCGGTGGGCAGTATGTGGACCTCACCAACAACTAATTCTGTGTAGCAAAGTTATACAGTACAGTGTACTTCTCCAGGTTTCCTATCTCTTAATATTGTCTTCAGAACATTCAGTGTTTATTGTGAACATATTTGTCACCAGATTTTCTCACTGAATTGGTTTTGATCATGTAGGACTTTATTAAATTTTTGGTTATTTGGTGGATGTTTTGGACTAGGATTCTGCCTCTTGTAGTCTTAGTAGGTGATTAAGAATTTAATTGTCTCACATCTGTCCTAGGTGGCGCAAGCACTTTGCCTTATGAACGTACTGCTGGCAGTCAGTGCCTCTGTGGAAAAATTGAATGCCGCTCAGAACTTTGTACACCAGCTGGAGAATCAGAAACGACGACACAAGTGTTCGGCTAATAACACCACCATTCCACCCATTTGATGCGGTACAGGAACTGTGGGCCAGTTACGTGGAGAGATCGGCAACATTTTAATGCACACAGAAATTTCGGTGATGTAACTAAAGACACTTTTGTCTAGTGGTGGTGCTGATGTGTATAGACCAGTTCAACTTTTCCCATACACAAACCTGAGGGTTACAGTAGTGTCGAGGACATGTTACGTGGATATTTTCAGAGTAAATTTCTAGTTGCAGCAGCATACCATAAGTTTTACAGTACACATAAGAAGCGTGAGCAATCATTTCAAGAACGAGTAGCTATATTACAAACCCTTTCAAACAAACCGACCAAACAGATGTAAGTGCTCAACTGCAAGAAAACCAAAGTTTTTTAGACAGACCTCAAGTGTAATGATATTCACACGAGACAACAAAATGGGAAACACCACCAGGCACCTAGGCCTTGTGCTATGCCTCATAACAAGGACAAATCATCTACCACTGTTAACTCTTCATGAGCCAAATCTTGCTCTGTGTTGCTAATATGCATGAAGTGCTTATTTTGTCAGAAGATGAATAGTAAGGTGGAAATTTATTTGAAGAAATTACGTCGGACTGTCAAATGCTCCACTCACATTCGTGTCACAGATGATTTATTTGATTGATTGATTTTAATGCCGGCAATTTTGAAAATAAAGTGTATAGAGTTACACAACAGGATAATTCTAATGGTATTTGATTTGAAAGTAATGTGTACAGTGTTCTTTCACAAAATGATGACACTGTGTTGGAGGATATTGGCACCAACTCACAATTAATAAAATATTCCGGGCTATTATGCCGTTGTCTAAGGGATTTCACTGGATGGGGATGAAACGTCAGATTTTAAAGTGAAATCCCTTTGACCACAGTATAATAGCTCGGAATATTTTATTAATTGTGCAATTCTGGCCATGGAAGTTTACATTTTACACCGACACCAACTGCTGGATAATTTAATTTCAGCTAGACATTGGTTCATCGAAAACCATCAGCAACAAAGTAATACCTATGCTTTAACTGGGGCCCCACAGTTGTTCCAGTTTCATGGAATGTTGAGTTACAGTGACCAGACTATTCACAACAGAGGTCGTCGTCAAGTACAAGAAGAAACATGTGCACTCTCTGCTTTTGGTAACAATTGTGTACAGCAGTCAGTACCTTGGGTCTAGACCTATTTCACCTTCTGGGTTTCTCAGTTCGAGATTCAACAAATTAGCATACATGTCAAGGCTGGAGGAACAGCCTGCACACACCAAGTACAGGCATATGTTTTTGGGCTCATATGATGGTATTAAGGACAATGAAGCAAATATCACCTGCACCCTGATGTAACACAAAAATTTTGTAAGGCACATCCTGCTCCTTTTGGACCGTGGCACAAGGTTAAACAAGAGTTGGACCGACAAAGCAGCTGGCATTATCGAACTGGTGCACAGTCGACAGTGGGACCCCTGGGGCTGTGAAAGCCCTAGCCATTGTCAACACACATCCCATTCCATGAGCAAAAGAAATCACGGCCAGGCTGGTTGGTTTGTTTGTTTGGAGTGAAAGGGACTAAAATGCAGGGTCATCAGTCCCTTCATCAGTTAAACAGCAAATCATGAGTAGCTGTAAAATGGAGGAGGCAAAAGGCAAATCCTCAAAAGCCCAAGTGTTACTAACACAATAAAAACAAGGATAAAGCTCAGAAAATAGACAGCACAGACAAGTAGTTAAAAGATCAGTCATGACAAGGCATTAAAATCAGAAAGTGAAGAAGAATAAACAGAATAAAAAGGTGGAAAGGAGAGAGGACAGACTGGGCCAGCCAGCAAGGGTGGCCAAGGGAACCCGAGGAGGGAGAGATGGGGTGGGGGGTACGGAGAGATGGGGTGGGGGGTACGGAGAGATGGGGTGGGGGGTACGGAGAGATGGGGTGGGGGGTACGGAGAGATGGGGTGGGGGGTACGGAGAGATGGGGTGGGGGGTACGGAGAGATGGGGTGGGGGGTACGGAGAGATGGGGTGGGGGGTACGGAGAGATGGGGTGGGGGGTACGGAGAGATGGGGTGGGGGGTACGGAGAGATTGGGGGGGGGGGTACGGAGAGATTGGGGGGGGTACGGAGAGATTGGGGGGGGGGGTACGGAGAGATTGGGGGGGGTACGGAGAGATTGGGGGGGGGGTACGGAGAGATTGGGGGGGGTACGGAGAGATGGGGGGGGGGACGGAGAGATGGGGGGGGTACGGAGAGATGGGGGGGGGTACGGAGAGATGGGGGGGGTACGGAGAGATGGGGGGGGGTACGGAGAGATGGGGGGGGTACGGAGAGATGGGGGGGGGGTACGGAGAGATGGGGGGGGGAAGCAAGTGTGTGTGTGTGTGTGTGTGTGTGTGTGTGTGTGTGTGTGTGTGTGTTTTTAAGATACTGTCTCAAAGCAGCCAAATTAGGGCAGTTTATGAGTAAATAGGCCACCATCAGGAGGTCTCCGCATCAGCAGACAGGGGGATCCTCAAGATCTGAGAATGTGGAAATGGGTCAGCCAAGTGTGGCCAATGCGGAGTCTACAGCAGACAGTGGGTTCCCTGCAAGAAGCCCTCAGGGAAGACGGCCAGATGGTCGTGATCTCCTTAACGGTCCTCAGTTTGTTTGGGGAGACCTTTCTGAGGTCACGAGTTCCAGCAATCGATGGCATATTAATGACAGAGTCCGGTTCTGGCACTGCCATTTCCAGAATCAGCATCCTGGTGGCCAGCATGGCCATCCAGTCAGCTCATTAATTTCCCAAATCCCAACATGACCAGAGGTCATGTACAAAGGGCCCAGTTTTAAGTATCAAATAAGGCTGCACATGTAATCTCATATTTGAATTGATATGTCCACCCACATCAATGTATGAAAACTACTACTGCTTCTTACTTCTTTATACCAACAACCACTGGGATTAAAGAGTTGTGCAATGCAACTATCACGGGAAAGTACTTGAATGGCTATTGGGATCCAGTAGTAATGAACCTGGTAAACAGTTAATGACCAAGAGTAGACAAATTCAATATTTTCAACAGGTTTACAAAGGCTTCAATTTTTTTTACTCACCTGCAGTTTTTTATTCATTAAAACTTCCAAGGGAAAGTTGTTATAAATCACAGTAATTTAAAAAATGTCCATCTCTACAGAGAGTTAAAGGTAATCAGATTTCTGGTGACATACATTGTTTGAATAAGATGCTTTATTCAAAACTAACAGCAAATTTCCATAACACTCCTTTTTATACAGTGTAGAATGAAAAAGGAAACATTGCCTGTAGGCAGGTAGTACATTTGCTATTAGCAGATCACACTTCAAGTCAAAAAATATAGAGAAATTTTCAAAGCATGTTCTAAATCCTATCAGTGAATGAAATATACAGCACAAATTTGTCATCCTGTACTTATGTAGGTAAAAAAAAACTGTAGGGAGGTACGGAAACCCAACAGAGATTCACTAGATGTTCTAGTCTACAGCAAAGTGTTACCGGCACATGTTGGCAGGGAGGGGGGGTGGGAGGAGGGAGGGAGGGAGGGAGGGAGGGAGAGAGAGAGAGAGAGAGAGAGAGAGAGAGAGAGAGAGAGAGAGAGAGAGAGAGAGAGAGAGGGGGGGGGGGGGAGGGGTGTTCTGTCATGACTCATCACAAATTTCAGTTTGTTTTTCTGCTACAGTAACTACAAAATTGAACTAGTTACAGTATTCTCCAAAATTGAACTGTGCAATGTGAAGGCACTGGACATCAGGGTATTAAAACTGTAGTGTAAACACTGCAACAAACACTGTATGAAGTGCCTTGAAATTTTACACCACTGTCAAATTGTGTAAGTTTGGGGAAGTTTCTCAGCAGTTTGCTTGACACTTTTTTTGTTGTTGAAAGGATTCATGTTATAAAGAATTTTGAATATGCCTGTATTGTCCAATGATGTTACCACACTACTTTAATTTTAGTTTGAGGTTAAAAGTATAGCACACATTACATCTGCATAGTTTGCACTTTATGTGAGCCGATGAAAAATTATGTAAATGTGTTGCTATGGCCCATGGTGGCTTAACCAGTGCCAATTTCTTTTCAAGTAAAAACCCAGTATCCCCATTACCAAAGGGACCACACACAATGGCTATGCAACAGCAGCCATAGGTGGGTTTCTTTACACAGGATTCCCAGCCTGATGATACATTTCTTTAAGTGTCAGAACAAAGCTAGAAGAGGTCTCTTAAGACCCTAAGCAAATGTTTCCTTCAATTTACTTGAATTTTTTTACAGGTTTCACTAATTTGCTGTAGAACTTTCAAATGATACAGCACAGCAATCACTTGTCCTTTTCTTCCAGGTTTTATTCAGCAAATCTAGATTTCAGATAGTGCATAGCCATTATCAGTGTACCATTTCATAGCATCAATGCATGTTCTAGTACGTCAGTCCTCTGTTGTTCATGATTCTCACCCATCATCTTCCCACTTACCTGAGATGCCCAAACAGGGGACTGAGGTACTAGAACATGCATTGATACTATGAAACGGTGCTCGATAACGGCTAGGCACTAGTTGAAACCTAGATTTGCCGAATAAAACCTGCAAGAAAAAGGACGATTGATTGTTGCGCTGTATCATTTCAAAGTCCTATCACAGTCATTGAGTGCAGCCCCATTCCTAATGGAAGGTAACCTGTTGCTGTAGAATGTCACGAGAAAAAAATATACTGCCACCCAGATGATTGTCACCGAGAGTGCTGGAATAACTGCAATAATGGGCTGCTATGGAATCCAGCTTTTGTGACTCCTTCATGGGCAATAAAGTGAATTTGTTGAGCCACGTGGGTGCATAAAGCTTACTGACGCACCCTTCTCCTCAGTGCAAGTGTCACAGATATATCCAATCCACTACTCTATTTCAGAAATGCATGCAACATCTAAAATATAATCACCTAGGAACGTGGTATCACCAAAGCAGGAACTCAACAATTACTGGACTTTGTCATAGCTGTAGATGAGTGGAGGAGGACTTCACCTCAGAGTGGCTGAAAGGAGGTATGTCATAGTAGAGGAATCTAACAGCTGCCACTTTCTGTCTCATTTCCACCAATCTTCTTCCCACCTACTCAACAGCAGGGTGGTAGTATTTTGTGGAATGGATCCTTAAGCCACAGGACTTGCAATATGTGCTTCCTTGGCTGCCACTTCATCTAATTTGTTTCTCTGAATTCCCACATGCCTTGCTATCCAGCAGAATGACACCGTGACAAGTCTTTTGCAGTTACCTGCAGGCAGAGAACTGTGCCCTGAATAGTCTGTTTAGCATCTATGCTCTGTATCCTAGCAGGTCATGCAGCCTGAGTGCACTGCGTATTTCACCGCACAAACTTACCTTGTTTGTTCCAGTGTCTCAAAACAATAAACATTGCACCACTTTACATTCATCTGGTGAGTGGTTTTGTGAACAAGCCCAGGAAAAAATTTCATAGCAGTCAAGGAAGTCACCACAGCTTATACCCACATCTCGATACCACCATTTTAGTTTTAGCAAACACTTAAAAATTCACAAAATGTAGAATTAAAAATATACACTGCAGTACTGCCATTCTCATACACCAGGAATAATTCTGGAAGTCTTCAGTAATGTGGACGGCAGTCAATTCCAACCTTGAGTTCATGTTAGTGCACATCCCATTCCAACCACAACTAAGCTTTGCTTTGCATAGATCCTGAATCATCTTGTGGCTTCTGGTGTATTTTTGAAAATCATTTCAGTCATATGGAGGAGCTATGATTTGAAAGTCAATGATTCTGGCACAGTGAAGAACTTGTAAGTCTGACACCACAGGGAGCTGCTGTAAGATGACAAGTGATGGCTCTCCAGCCTCAGTGTTGAGGCTGAGTTTGGGGCCAGTGCTGTAGGCACCAGACTTCACACAGTGTTCTAAATATTGAGGTATGTAGGTTTTGGCTTTCCATATACCATAATCTAGTTGGGATCTGTAAGGGCTGTATATAACTGGAGAAGACATCTTATTTTGACAAGTACTGTAAATAAGGCACTTCAGGTTATTCAGCTGCTTTTGGAGACTTTTCTTCAGGTGCCTTAGGTGTGCTAAACATAATAAATGACTGACCCACAAACATTAGCATAAACAACACTTTTGAGACCAAACCCTGACCACAGCTCCACCTGTAATGTGTTAGATTGACAACATCAAAGTACAGGGCAGGCCACAATTTTCTTGGCATGTGAGCCACCTATCTCTCAAAAACTGGACTCCACATTTGTTGAGTGAGCAAGAAAGTTTGGAAACTCAAGAGGAAGAAACTGTTCAATAACACACATTTTCTGTCATTATTTTAAAATTCATAATCTATCTAAGAACTAAAGTAAATATGCAATATAAACCTTTAAGCTTGGCCCTTTTTTTAGCATGTATTGCACTTTAAGATGCATCAATTACATATGTGCCAGTGATTATTTAAATAAAGACACAAATGCCCAGTTTCCTAGGCCCAATATTCTTGTAAGTGGCCTGTCTCCAAATTGTTAACAACATCCCTCACATGTAAATCTGGAAAATTTAAGACAGACTAAGGAGAATTAAATTCAATATAATTGTAAAAACAGTATTTTCAGCCCAATGCGACTAAGTGGCTGGCTGCTGCAACAACTGGAGATTTGGGGGGGGGGGGGGGGGGGCAGAAGAACCTGAAAATCTTCCACAAATGAGAGAAATGTACAGGATTTACTTACATTGTAATATATCATGTATATTAATTGTATCATAATTTATTTTTAGAAAATATAGTACGCTGCCTGTAAGCCGTCCACTTAAGTTACAAGCTCCCAACAGCATATTATTATACAAGTCTGCTTATAAAGTTGACAAAGCTACACACATTTTAACTACTTTACATGAACAATCTTGTTTAGTTCCACATTTTACAGCTCAATAACACAAAAAAAATCTGCATCTCCCCATGGCCCATATTCAGATAATGGCCAATACTGTCACAACTGGCACAGGAGCTACTAGCTTCTTTTCCTCTAAGCTGGCTGTGCATCCAATGACGGTCTTCTAGGTCAGTACAACTTAACAAGTGGACTGGTCTTTCACATTACATCATTAGCACCTACTGTCAATTCACTGTACTACGATGTAATGTCATTGGTTTTTTTTCTTTTTCTTCAAAGATCTAACAAATATTTCACACTCATAATACCCAAAATTGTGTCTATCCTGTTTCTATCCAGTAACTGGTGTAAGAATCCTTACTGACAATACCCACGAATACCCACGTGTGTATACTGTATGGAGTACAACAGAATCATTCCTCTTCTTTCACTGTTCGCAGATTTAGTCATCTGTTGCATTGAATGGAGATTAGTTTCTTTATTGTATTCACAAGATAGTTGGCAGAAAATATCCTAAAATATTGTAATTATGGTTCATGGTGTGGGTTCCTGTAGTCATGTCCTAGTTCATGAACCATGGGCAACGTATTTTTTTTTTTTTGGTTTTAGGGTGCAAAACTTCTATGGTCATTAGCGCCCACAGGCAACGTATGAGTGGCCAAGTAAGTGGTCCCGACATTCGGGACACCAGTTACTTTGGAATAAGGCTGGGCATCTCTGACATATTCCGAGTCGTGGTCACCTTTGCGCTCATACGGCAAAGACTACCAAATCCACCGGTTAGTCCCTCAGCCGTTAGGGGTAAAACCCAATGGGACTCGGGGCAAGTAAGGCTAGCAACCTGCTTCCCTGGTACTTTAAATATGATGCTGGCAATAATCAGAGCAAAATGCCTTGGACCTTTGGAGGTGACGGAGTCCCACCTCTAACAGACAAACCAGGAACTCCTAAGATACGACTTGGCAAACAAATGGTAATGAGATGGGGAACTATTAATATCAATGGGGGCTACTCTGCGAAGAAGGTAGAGCTGGCAGAGGCTGCAAGTAAGATGGGGCTGGACGTTTTAGCTGTTCGTGACATTCGGGTAAGGGGTGAGAAAGAAGAGGAAGTGGGAGAATACAAGGTCTACCTTTCAGGAGTCAAAGCAGGAATAGCACAATGGGGAGTAGGGCTTTACATCAGGAAAGAAGTGGAACCCAGCGTAGTTGCAATAAGGTATGTAAACGAATGACTGATGTGGATAGATTTGACAGTGTCTAGCAAGAAAATTAGGATTGTGTCAGTATATTCGCATTGTGAAGGGACAGATCAAGATAAGATGGGTAGTTTTTATGAGGCACTCAGTGATGTAGTTGTTAGAGTAAAGGACAAGGACAGTGTTCTGCTCATGGGTGATTTTAACGCCAGGATTGGAATCGAACAGAAGGGTATGAAAAGGTTATGGGTAAATTTGGAGAGGATATGGAGACCAACAGGAACGGGAAACAACTCTTGGATTTCTGTGCCAGTATGGGCTTAGTAACCACAAACTCCTTTTTTAAACATAAGAACATTCACCGGTATACTTGGGAAGGCAGGGGAACCAGATCTGCCATTGACTATATAATAACAGATCAGGAATTCAGGAAGGCTGTGAGGGACACACGTGTATTCAGGAGATTCTTTGATGACACTGATCATTATTTAATCTGCAGTGAAACTGGGATAGTGAGGCCGAAAGTGCAGGAGGTCAGGTCCATATGTAGGAGGATAAGAGTGGAGAAACTTCAGGATAAGGAAATCAGGCACAAGTACATAACAGCGATCTCAGAAAGGTACCAGTTAGTTGAATGTAGTCAATTACAGTCATTGGAAAAGGAATGGACAAGGTACAGGGACACAGTACTAGAAGTGGCTAAAGAATGTCTTGGAACAGTAGTGTGTAAAAGTAGGATGAAGCAAACAGCTTGGTGGAATGATACAGTCAAGGCAGCCTGTAAAAGGAAAAAGAAGGCGTATCAAAAATGGCTACACACCAGAACCCAGGTAGACAGAGAAAGTTATGTTGAAGAAAGAAACAAAGCCAAACAGATAATTGCAGCATCCAAGAAGAAATCGTGGGAAGACTTTGGAAACAGGTTGGAGACTATGGGTCAAGCTGCTGGAAAACCATTCTGGAGTGTAATTAGCAGTCTTCGAAACGGAGGTAAGAAGGAAATGACAAGTATTTTGGACAGGTCAGGAAAACTGCTGGTGAATCCTGTGGATGCCTTGGGCAGATGGAGGGAATATTCTGAAGAGTTGCTCAATGCAGGTGAAAATGCGATCAGTAATGTTTCAGATTTCGAGGTAGAATGGGATAGGAATGATGATGGAAATAGGATCACATTTGAGGAAGTGGAAAAAATGGTCAATAGATTGCAGTGCAATAAAGAGGCTGGGGTGGATGAAATTAAGTCGGAACTCATCAAATACAGTGGAATGTCAGGTCTTAAATGGCTACACAGGATAATTGAAATGGCGTGGGAGTAGGGACAGGTTCCATCAGACTGGACAAAAGCAGTAGTCACACCAATCTTTAAACATGGAAACAGAACAGATTGTAACAACTACAGAGGAATCTCTTTAATCAGCGTTGTGGGTAAAATCTTATCAGGTATTGTTGAAAGGAAAGTGCGAGTATTAGTTGAGGACCAACTGGATGAAAATCAGTGTGGGTTTAGGCCTCTTAGAGGTTGTCAGGACCAGATCTTTAGCTTACGGCAAATAATGGAGAAGTGTTATGAGTGGAACAGGGAATTGTTTCTATGCTTTATAGATCTAGAAAAGGCATATGACCGGGTTCCTAGGAGGAAGTTATTGTCTGTTCTACAAGATTATGGAATAGGAGGCAAACTTTTGCAAGCAATTAAAGGTATTTACATGGATAGTCAGGCAGCAGTTAGAGTTGACGGTAAATTGAGTTCATGGTTCAGAGTAGTTTCAGGGGTAAGACTAGGCTGCAACCTGTCTCCACTGGATCATATGTTGAAAACAATAGACTGGCTGGGTGAGATTAAGATATGTGAACACAAAATAAGCAGTCTTGCATATGCGGATGACTTAGTTGTGATGGCAGATTCGATTGAAAGCTTGCAAAGTAATATTTCAGAGCTAGATCAGAAATGTAAGGACTATGGTATGAAGATTAGCATCTCCAAAACGAAAGTAATGTCAGTGGGAATGAAATATAAACGGATTGAGTGCCAAATAGGAGGAACAAAGAACAGGTGGACGGTTTCAAGTACTTAGGATGCATATTCTCACAGGATGGCAACATAGTGAAAGAACTGGAAGCGAGGTGTAGCAAAGCTAACGCAGTGAGCGCTCAGCTACGGTCTACTCTCTTCTGCAAGAAGGAAGTCAGTACCAAGACTGAGTTATCTGTGCACCGTTCAATCTTTCGACCAACTTTGTTGTATGGGAGTGAAAGCTGGGTGAATTCAGGTTACCTTATCAACAAGGTTGAGGTTACGGATATGAAAGTAGCTAGGATGATTGCAGGTACTAGTAGATGGGAACAATAGCAGGAGGGTGTCCACAATGAGGAAATCAAAGAAAAACTGGGAATGAACTCTATAGATGTAGCAGTCAGGGCGAACAGGCTTAGATGGTGGGGTCATGTTACATGCATGGGAGAAGCAAGGTTATCCAAGAGACTCATGGATTCAGCAGTAGAGGGTAGGAGGAGTCGGGGCAGACCGAGGAGAAGGTACCTGGATTCGGTTAAGAATGATTTTGAAGTAATAGGTTTAACATCAGAAGAGGCACCAATGTTAGCACTGAATAGGGGATCATGGAGGAACTGTATAAGGGGGGCTATACTCCAGACTGAACGCTGAAGGGCATAATCAGTCTTAAATGATGATGATGATTGTAATGTTATGAAGTTGTAATTACCATGTTCAAAAGAGACAACTTACGGATAAGATTCAATGTCTACCATCCCTCACACCTATGTTACAACTACTAAGAGCAGTGTTGCTAACAAACTGTTTTTCATACTACACTTTATGTACCTCAGACTATAAAACTTCAATGTATTTTACACGAAATCTCACATTTAATCCTTATTTTAATGTTCATTTCTTTTCATAACTGGGCTTAAATACTGACAACAACAATTAATGACATATGATTCTTACATTGTGATTAGCATGCATAGCCTACAATGCAAAAAATCACTGTTCAAGTTATTTGGCCATGGAGACAATATTGTTGGATCACAAATTTCAAAGGTTGCTGAAGAGCGCCACTGCAAGAGCAATGATCAGCAAGAACATATGCCACTGAAAGAACACTTTTATTTTGATGTTTCTTCAGAACAACATTGCCCAATAGAATATTTCTGAGTGACATAATTCTCCTTTTACAACCTGTAAGACATAGCTTTACAAACTGTGAATTAAAAGTTTTGATCGAGATAAGAACTTGTGAACATTGGTAGACAACCACAGAATCCCCAGTGATGGTGCTAGTAATATTTCCTTCAGTTTATTCTAGTGTGACTGTAGTGTACGATACTCAGGATATAATCGTTATCAGTCACTATCAGGTCATTCCACGTCAAGTCACCAAGGCCTTGACACCAACCATGTCAGATTTTGATGAAACTTTGTACAATTACTTCTTTTATCATCCTGAAAGCACTTTTAAAATTTTTTTGCTCTATCTCTTATAGTTTTTTTTATAAATTTTTAAAGGTTTTAGATTTGGCGTTGTTTCAGCAGTCTGAAATCATAACTTAAAATGTGTCCTCACAACTAAAAAAATTTGTATATTAAAGAATACTCAAGATATCAGTATGAAATTTTGGAATAAGTTTGTGTATTATATCTAAATGTTAAAAAAAAATTACCATAAAGATATATTAAAACCTTCCAAATGAAAAAAAAATTACAAGTTTTTTTTTTTTTTTCCTTTCTTTTCTTTAAGCTAACGGATGTTTAGTTTTACAAAAACTGCAATATCTAGAGTCTCAGACCTGATAGAAAGCTCAAATTTGTTTTAAAATACTCTTAATTGTATAGGCTATTAGATAAAAGAAAAATTATGTTGGCTTTTTAATCTGTTTAATAGTTATCTAATTTTTAAAATAATATTAATTATATTTTAAAAATAAAAAGTACCAAGTGACAGACACCGAAAATAAGTTTTTGTCTTCTTGGAGTAACAATGAATGCTTGGATTTTGTTTTGTTACTCCTGTGTTTTGAAGTAAAAAATTATTGCAGTGTTAAATAGTGCTTGGATAGTATTTTATTAAGTTTATTCGAACTTTCAGTAATTACTGTTACTTAGTTTACAGAGATTCTTTTCCAATATCCTATAAAAGTAACCAGAAAAGTAATCAGACCAAAAGTGAAATCAGTATGTCAGATATTCAAACCTATAGCGTAGGGTTATTTAAGAAATCTGACTGTTTCCAAACAACCTACACACCTGCAAAAAAGTTACAACCGGTATCAGAATTGAGTGAGGAAGAAAAAGATTTTATCCACTTACGATCTGGAATTAATCTGTGTGAATTTAAGAATATATGTTCACACCACAGCTACTACTTTTTAAATGCTTTTGGAAAGTATCAAACAACATGTGTAGACCCACTAAAAAAACACAAAAGGCCCATCAAAAAATCGTTGAGAAGTGTAGGCTTGGATGTTTCTAAACAATTACTGACAAAAAATATTAGCATAAAACCTGGACAAAAGCTTTACTCAACATGCCGTAGCTTTTGTGAAGAAAAATTAAGAGTTGAAGTCAATGAAAGTGAAACAGTTGAAGTCATGGTTGAATTAGAATCATTGGAATCCAGAAATGAATCCCTCGTACAAACAAACATTGCTCTTGATAATTTAGGTTAACACCGATAAAGCTTCATGGCTTGTGAGAACAAAGTAAAGGGTCTTATTTTAAAAGGAAGGTTAGCAGTATTGAAAAGACTGCAAAAAATGCAGTTTCAAAAGCATTAAAATATGATGCACCAAGTTCTGATGATGACGAAGAAGATACAAGTGTGGCTGAGAAAGCAAAGGATTTTGATGTAATGATTTCTCTTATGAAAGAGAAGATTTCATCTGTTGGGAGGTCTAGAAAAATCCAGATTCTGACCTTGGCTCCAGATTCTTGGAGTCAAAGTAAAGTGATGAAAGAATTTAATGTAAGTGAGTACATGGTGCGACAAGCTAGAAAGCTAAAAATCTGAAAAGGGTATTTTGGAAACTCCTGGTCCAAAAAAGGTAAAACTCTTTCTGAAAATACAGTAAGACTTTTAAAAGATTTTTATGAAAAGGATGAAAGTTCCAGAGTGCTACCTGGAACAAAAGACAAAGTAAGTGTTCAAAAAAACGTGTACATGCAAAAAAGAGTCATTTTGTGTAACTTGAGAGAACTATTATTCTTTCAAACGGGAGAATCCCGAGGTAGAAGTAGGATTTTCAAAATTTTGTTTCTTGAGACCTAAATGGTGTATCCTTGCTGGTGCTGCAGGCACACACACTGTATGTGTATGCAGTATCCACCAGAATGTTAAACTATTACTGGATGCTGTGAAAATTGAAGAATCTTATAAAGACCTAATTAAGATGCTTGAGTGCAACACGGAAAACCAAAACTGCATGCTACATCATTGAGACACCTGTCCTGCAAATACTGCACTAACTGAGTACTTAACTGAAAAACTAAGTGAAGATTATGATTTAGAAGAAGAAATTGTAATCATTCAGTGGGTTAACACAGACAGGGCAGAAATGATCAAACAGTCTATCAGTGTTGAAGACTACATTTCTTTATTGGTTAGGTCATTGGAAAAGCTCATCCCGCACTCGTTTATAGCAAAATCCTAATCAGCAGCCTTTAAAAGATTGAAAGAAGACCCACCACCCAAAACGGCAATTATTGTGATGGATTTCTGTGAAAATTATTCCTTTGTTATACAAAATGAGATCCAAAGTTACCACTGGAATAGAGGTGGTTGTACTCTACACCCAGTTGGAGTTTTTCTAAGAAATGAGGAAAACAATGTTTTTGTTTCCAACCACTGTTTTATTAGTGATGACCAAGAACATTACACTGGTTTTGTTAACGTTGTACAAAAAGAAATTACAAAGTGTCTGTCATTGCATCATACTGACATTGCCTCAGTTCACTACTTTACAGATGGTTGTGCTGGGCAGTACAAAAATAGAAACAGTTTTAAAAATTTGACTGAACACTTGAGACTTTAATTTGAAGGCCCAACACACTTTTTTTTTTGCAACAAGTCATGGGAAGTCAATTTGTGATGGCCTAGGAGGAACTATTAAAAGAATTTTAAGGAAAGCCAGGCTACAGCTTTCAGACGAAGAACAAATAATGACAGCAATCTATGTGTACAAGTCTTGGGAAAAAAAATATTGAAAACATTAATTTTCACTTTATTGACAAAAAAGAAGCTGACTTGCTACGGTTAAAACTACAAAAACGTTTTTCAGCAACCCGAACCATTCCTGGAACAAGAAGTTTTCATAACTTCAAACCACTTCCAACAAACAACCTTGAAATTAGAAGGACTACAGATAGTGTAAAACCCTCCTTAGTCTTTTCTTTCCATTTCTCTTCTGATTGGGTTCGTGTTGAACCATCCATAAATAGCTATGTGGCTGCAAATTATGATGGTAACTGGTACTTTAGACTGGTAAAAACAATATTCAGTGATGAAGAAGATGCAAAAATTCTATTTCTACTTCCTTCAGGACCAGCTACATCATTTTATTGGCCTGAAAGAGAAGATTCTTGCATAGTGCCTTTGGAGCACATAGTCTGTGTAGTAGACGCACCTCAATCAAGCGGCACTGGAAGAATGTATTACTTCAAAAAAGACTGTATCAAAAGAACTGAAAGCTCTTGGATGAAGTGGAAAAACTGTTTGAATCAGCATTAATGTTTATTAAAAAGAAAATTACTCAAAAAATTCAATGTTTCAAGCAATCAGTTGGGTTATACGTAAGTGTCTTAAGTACACTATCTTTGTACATAATTCTAATGTAATCTACTATAATTAATAAACATGTTAAAAAGCCATCATTATTTTTGTTTTATCAAGTAGCCTATATGTTTAAGAGTAAATTAAAACAAATTTGAGCATTCTATCAGGTCTGAGACTCTAGATATTGCAATGCTTATAAAACAGTACATCCATTAAAAATATATATATATATATATATATATATATATATATATATATATATATATATATATCAAAAACTTTAAAAATTTATAAAAAAATATATATATATAAGAGATACAGCAAAAAAAAAATTTGCAGGTGTTGTCAGGATGGTATTAGAACCATTTGAGCCAAATTTCACGAAAATCTAAGGAGGTGGGTGTAAAATTTATTTTTTATTGGGTGATTTGATATGGAATGACCCTATCACTATCTCAGACATTTTTCAATCCAGCTACCATCTGGAGAAGCAGCAATTATACAAGCAATTTTGGTTGTATTTGAAGCCCACAGCTGAAGTCTATCAACAGAGAGAGGAGATGGAACACTACATCCTAGCAGGTGGTTTTTGTAGTCTTTGGGAAATGATTCAACATAATATGAGCAGTGTCCACGTGTATACATTCATCACTGTTTTAATAAAGCTGCTATAGGTGGATGTATGTATTTACCAGAAATCATGTCAAACTCTCCTTGAGTTAACAGAAAGATTGAACCACTCCAAAAACATTTTCCACAACCTCGCCATGCTCTTAAGTAACTATTATGAAGTCTTGATAACTCAAGCATTTATTTGTCATCACTTTACACATTTTGATGTATTCACTATCAGAATATCAACTAGACAAATATGAAACTTTAACAAGTCCAGCTAGCATGAAACACTCCCACAAAGAATACAGAAAATAATTTGAATGTTGAACCTGCATGACATTTTCTACATGACACTGCCACAACCTATGAATTTTTAAGTTTCATTTCTCCAATAACTGGGAAAAAACCATGTTGAGTAACACCTCTCTTTGAGTGTGTTGAAGTTGAACCCCAGTCCATAGAGCACATTAAAGTCTTTATTTCAAGGAAATCTTTCAGAGCTTTAATATCTATACATGGTAACTAAAAAATCAAACTGTCACATTGATGGTGAAACAATTCCAAAACAAATTACCAACGTGCGTGATTCACTTAGTACAATCTTGTTATTTGCTTTCCAATGGGTTTTTAGTGAACATACACTGATTTCTTCCGTCAGAAGCTAAAATTCCTAGACTGTAATCATTCATATTGTTTTAAGACAATCACGAGGTTTCCTTTTCTTTCTTTTTCTTCTGGTGAGGTGTACAGCCTGCAACATTTATATGAGGGATTTCTGGGCTCAGAGTCCAGCAGCCTTAATGGGAAATTTCTGGTAATGAGTAGTAAATTTTTTTCTTTCTCCTTTTTGCAGCTTTTGTTTCTCTTTGATCGTCACAACTGGCTCGCACTACATATGTTTAAAGAGTTGAAGCAGATGGTGCTATGAATGTAGATGGTTATTTTTCACTCCAACAATACTTACTTCCTTCAACTGTCAGAACTCTGTACCTTCATATGCAAATATTGCATACCAACAGACTACACCCTTACTAAAAATAAAAGCAATATTTCTTAGTAACTACTGAGTATATCACATGTGCTTTGATGCTAAGAATAGCTGATGCTTGACACGCTCTAGCTATCTCCAACAGAAGCATATCATTGTTCACTTTACTGACTTTGCAGTCACCAGTTATATACCAACATGTGAAGGATGTGCTGTCTAAGTTTCTTTTTCTGTTGCAAATCTGACATGGTCATCAAATGCTGTTACCTAGTGCAATCTGTGTGTCACCTGACTGACTTAGTAATCATTCAGCATGTATGCCAATAAACTAAAAAAAAAACAATAACAATATTAAAACACACTTGCTAACAGTCACTAGTTTACAGCCCAACTCAAGTTACATTGGCTTCTCTACTGAATGTTGCAGTTTATCATCAATACTTACTGCTTGTTACTCCATTGAACTACTATTTTCCCCCCTCTCTTCCTTTACATATTATCTAAATCCATCCCATTCCCTTATCTAAATAAATGAGAATGGAATGTGGTGTAATGAAAAAAGGAAAAATAGTAGTAGAAGATGGACTAGAGGGGGGAGGAGAATGTGATTGCACACACTTGGTTTAAGAATTATGTAAGAAGGTTGGAAACATGGGAGAGATGTGGAGACACCGAGGTTTCAGACTACTTATATAATGATAAGGCACAGATTTTGAAATCTTATTTTAAACTGTGTGGCACCTTCAGGACAGACATACAATTTATTGGTTATGAACTGTAGACTAAAAATGAAGAAATTGCAAAAAGGTATGAAATTACAGAGATGGTACATGGATATGTTGAAAGCACCAGAGACAACAAAGTTTCAGTGGGAGCATTAAGTGATGTTTGACTAAAACAGGAGAAGGTAATACAATAGAAGATGAATGGGTAGCTTCGAGAGATGAAGGTGAAGGCAGCAGATGTTCACATTACTAACAAGACAAGGCCTCTTAGAAATCATCGGATAACAACACAGGAAATACTGAGTTTGACAAAAAAGAGAAAGTACTGAAATGCAGCAAACATATCTGGCACACCAGAATACAGAAAAACTAAAAAATGAAGTTGGTAAAAAGAGCATAAGTGTTAAGTGCCAATGGCTAGAGGACAAGTGCAAGACTGTAGAAGCATGTTTATCTAGGAGAAATATAGACAGACAATAGAAATACTAAAGAGATCTTAGGGGAAAGAAAGCAACTGCATACCAAGCATTGATTGATTGTTCTGTCTGGTCTTGTATGAATATTTTACACATCATGAATGAAATACACACAACACTCACTCAACATTCCACAATATTTATTATTTGTTACAGGAACTGGTTTTCAGCCATTACGCCATCACCATGTACAAGGATAAGCAGGTAATGCAGCGACATTTTGTTGGATCCAAGATTTTAAACTAATGCATATACAGAGTATCTCCATTTCCTGAGATGGTAATGTTAATGTTACAGTTATGAATAAAAATTCTTTTAACACAATGAGAGAAATTATAGTAACTGAAATAAAGGAAATGGGGCATGTGACTAAAAAGGGTAATTTACGATTTGGCCTGGAGGGCATTATGAATAGTTAGAAGTTGTGAGTATGAGAACTGTGTGTGGTTTTTCAGTACCAAGCTTCAGTTAATGGACATGTGTTTATTAATTTCCATTAATTCAAGACAGTTCACCTTCCTTCCTTCCTTCATAAATGTGATATAATACTACAAGTTTCACCTTTTAACTATGGCCTTCTTTAAGCAGGTGGTCTGGAAATTAGTCTCTTTTTCTAAGTGTTCCTTCAAGCAGCTTCATACTGCCCTGCCAGACTGACCGATATGGAATTTGCCACAGTTACAAGTAATTTTATATATTCCACTCTTTTACAAAGCCGAAATGCTGTCTTTATCATTGGGCTAAAAGTGTACAACAGTGTTGTGCACATTAAATGATGTTTTTATGTGCCTGGATTAATTTTTTTGGCTCCATCCAGTGAGACTTTTCCTAAAAATGGAATTGTGAATCATTTACTGCATTCTTGATGTGAGGGTCAAGGACAGGGTAAAGAAGACAGTACACCTGGTGTTTCTGCTTTTTGTGCATTACGGAGTCCACTAAGGTATGAGGATATCTATTGTTTGATGCTATTTGTTTGGTTGCATTTAATTGCATTTGAAAGTTGTCTTCACCCTTGGGGGTGGATATTAGCCAATGTATCATAGAATGAAAGGTAACATGTTTATGGGTCATCAAATGTTGAGAATTGGCCTGTATTACTGAAGCTTTGGTGGTAGGTTTCCTATACATCTTGAAAGTACTGATACAGTCAATGATGTCTATGGTTAAATCTAAATAATCTATGCAGTTACCCCCTAACTCTGTTGTGAATTTTGTATACTGTGTTTAGAATTTAACTGTTTGAGAAATTTTTGAAGCTAGGTAGCATCTGTCCATTGGCATAACACATCAACATACCTAAACCAGCATTGGTGGATTATTTTCTGAAAACTGTTTCAAAATTGTCCATGAAGGACTGGACTGTGCGGCAATCTCACAGCTAGACCATTCAACTGTTAGTACACCCTGTCATTGAAACAGAAATAATTTCATATTAGACAAGTTTCTGTAGCTAATCTTACATCACCTGTGACAACCATGTTAACTACTGAATTATCTAGTAAGTCTGTGAGAATTTAAGCCACTCCTGAACAGGTGAATAAATTGAAAACATCAAAACAAACCAGCTTAGAACTAGGTGGGATTTTCATGTCTCAACTTTTTCAGTAAGTCAACTGAATTAAGTCTTCAAAAATTCCGTAAACAACTAAATGCTAAACAATATACAAAATTCACAATGGAGCTTGGTGGTAACTGCATAAATTATTTAGGTCTAATGATAGACCTCAGTGACTGTATCCATACTTTCAAGATTTATACAAAACCTACCACCAAAGCTGCAGCAATACAGGCCAATTCTCAACATTTGGTGACCCATAAACATGCTGCCTTTCATTGTATGATACATTGGTTAATATTCATCCCCAAGGGTGAAGACAACTTTCAAATGGAATTAAATGCAACCAAACAAATAGCATCAAACAACTGATATCCTCATACCTTAGTGGACTCCGTAATGCACAAAAAGCAGAAACACCAGGTGTACTGTCTTCTTTACCTGTCCTTGATCCCACCTCATGAATGCCATAAATGATGCACAATTCCATACTTAGGAAAAGTCTCACTGGATGGAGCCAGGAAAGTTAAATCCAGGAACATAAAAACATTATTTAATGAGCACAACACTGTTTTACACTTTAACCCAGTGGTAAAGACAGAATTCCAGCTTTGTAAAAAGTGAGAGAGATATAAAATTACTTGTAACTGTGGTAAATTCTGTATAGTTCAGTCTGGCAGAGCAGAATGTAGCTGCTTGAAGGACCACCACACAGGATGGAAACTTAGGAAAGGAGACTAGTTTTGCACACCACCTGATTAAACAAGACCATAGTTACAACGTGAAATGAAGTATTACATCACATCCATAAAGGAACCAAGATGAACTATCTTGAAATAATGGAAATGAAACATGTCCACTAACCCAAGCTTAGTACTGTATGACCAGACACAGCTCCCTTGCTGACCACTTCTAACTGCAGGTACTACTCATAATTCGATCCAGGCAGTGTTGTAAATTACCCCTCTTAGTCATATGCTCCATTTCCTTTATTTCAGTTAGAATAACTTCTCTCATTGTGTTAAAAAAAAACTTTTCTTGTATAACAACAGCTGCTTTACTCACATGTTTAATGCACTATTATATCTTACTTGTTTGTAATTTAGATCTATTAAAAACAAGATTATTTTATTCAGCCATATCTTTGAAATATGTCACCTAAGTTTATTGTTCAATTGTTTTCTTCTATATACCACTGTTGTGATTTGTCTATAGTCCGTTAGTTAATATGCTACATATTTTATCTACGTTAAATAATCTTACACTGCATTTACAGTGAGTAATCTCTCTTTTATTCATAACTGTAACATTAATATTTTCATCTCTGGAAATGGAGACACACTGTACATGCACTAGTTTAAAATCTTTGACCCAACAAAATTTCTCTACACCACATACTTACCTTTGTACCTGATGCTGGGAGCAGGCAGCCAAAAACCTGTTTATGTAATAAATACTAAATATTGTAGAATATTACACCAGTTGCTATTTTGTCAAAAATGGACATTCTGAGCCCGTGGCTGTGTACAAAATATAGGTTGACTCTTACAGAGAGGACAACAGCAACAATACTATTTATTTATTTAAACAGCACCATTACCAGTTTCGAACCGAAAGGTTCATCTTCAGATGGCTGGTTCATATTATGACACATTTTACATTAGCTGTCAAATGACGAAATTTCCTTTGATGGTGGTGTCCTACAATGAAAACAAGATGCAAGAATGTTAATTTTTTTTTTTTTAAACTGTAATTGTGACTCACAACGATTTTAAACGACAAACTAATTACTGTTTTGGTTGTAGAACACCACCACCCAAAATTCCATAATTTGAGAAAACAAAGATTGAAAGCTAATGTAAAATTTATCTTAACATGAACTAAACATCTGAAAATGAACCTTTCTGTTTGAAATGCGTAAAGGTGCGGTTTAAATAGATGAATGGCACTGCAAAAAGTGGCTGGTTGCTGTTGCCTCCTCAGTAAGAGTCAACTTGTATTACACCAGTGTTGGGTGTATGTTTCATTCATAATCTATATCAAGAGCATAGATGACAAGCCAACTAATCAAAGAAGGGAAAGTGAAGAGATGGAAGAAATATAACGAGGGGCTTTACAAGGGAAGTTAACTTTATGATAGGTTAATACTGCATTCATCCTCAGCAAATGTATGTTATAGAAAGGAATGAGGAAGGAGACAAAGATGAGATGGGATAAACAAATACACGATACTGCAAGAAGAATATGACAGACCAGTGAAACACGTAAGACACGAAAGGACCCCTGGAGTAAACAATGATCCCCAGAGTTACTGACATCCTTGGGAGAGCACACCATAATAAAACTTTCCAACTGGCGTGTAGTAAGATATATGAGACAGGTGAAATACCCTCAGACTACATGAAGAAAGTAATAATTCTAATTCCAGAGAAAGTGGGTCCTGACAGGTATTAATATTATCTATCAGTTTAGTATGTCATAGTTGCAACATACTAACTCAAATTATTTACAGAAGGATGGGAAACCTGGCAAAAGCCAACCTCAGAGAATATCAGTTCAAGGTGTTGAGAAATGTAGGAACACATGAGGCAATACTGACCCTGTGACTACTATGAAAAGATAAGCTACATAAAGACAAACTCATTTTATAACATTTGTAAACTTAGAGAAAGCTTTTGACAATGTTGGCTGGAACAGAGTCTTTGAAATTCTGAAGGTAACAGGAGTAAAATATAGGGTGTGAAAGATTATATACAGCTCATACAGCAACCACATGGCATTTGTAAGTGTCTAAGGGGATAAAAATGAAGCCGTGGTTAAGCAGGGAGTGAGACAAGATTGTAGCTTATACATGATGTTATTCAGTATGTGCACTGAGCAAGCTGTAACTGAAACCAAAGAAAAATTTGTAGACAGATTTCAAGTTCAGGGAGAAGAAATATAAAAACTCTGAAGTTTGTCATTCACATTGTGATTCTGTGTCACAGACAGCAAAGGACTTGGAAGAGTTGTTGGACAGAATGGATAATATCTTGAAGAGATAATAAAATGAGCACCAACAAAAGTAAAACAAGGGTAACAGAACATAGTCTAACTAAATCAGACAGTGCTGCAAGCATGGATTTCAAAATGAGACACTAATGTAATAGCTGAGTTTTGCTACTTGGTCAGCAAAATAACTGATGGTGGTCAAAGCAGAGCTGACAAGACTGGTTACAGAGCAAGGAAAGAATTTCTGAAAAAGAGGAACTGTTAACATGGTGGATGATAAGCAGTTGGACAAAAGAACAGCTTTTGAAATGTGGTGTTATAAAGGAATGCTGAAGATCAGATGGGTGGATCATGTAACTAATAGGGTGGCACTGAGTTGAACTGGGGAGAAAAGAAATTTATGTCACAACTTGACAGAAAGAAGGGATCCACTGATTGGACACAATCTGAGACATCAAGGAACTGTCGATTTTGGGGGAAAGTGTGGGAGGTAAAGATTATAGAGAGAAACCAAGGGATGAATCTGGTAAGCAGATTCGAATGGATATAGGTTTCACTGGAGTTGTTCAGAGATGATACGGCTTGCTCAGGACATACACTAGAGTGGATAACTACATCAAACTAAACTTTGGACTGAAGACACCAACAACTCCTTTTAATTTTGTGGGGATAGACACCACTAAGTAAGAACTTATCCATTCCTTCACAAGTGGGAAGAATACCTTCCAGACTGGGTGCAGGTTCTCACAAGTTTCTGCACAGATTTTAATGAAACATTAGCTCTTGCTCTCACCATGCAGGTACAATTGCAGTTTGTGTTAAGTTAAGTTTTGTTATCTATATGTATTCACATTACTGGGCAGGTGGAGAAAGATTATGTGGAGCTGAGTATTTTACTACTTCTTTATGTCACATGTGTAGGGGCAATTGGTACACTCAGACAAGAATGACGACAAACCACGAAAGATATATGCAAACCGGTCACAAACTGATATTCATATGGGTGGTCACAAATTGATATTCATACAGGTGTCAAAGGAAAACATAAAATTGTAAACTGTCAGCCAACAGATGAATGCGTGACACTGCAGCGTAATTTCATCCCACAGCTGCAAGGATAGTAAACAGCTGACATGCTCATACCAGGTCATGAAGTCTCTGAGAATCTCATTCTGTGTACTCAGAGGGACAGTACCTATGCCCCACGGACAGGCACACGGACAACGTACACAGATATCAGCATTTGAGACATGAAATGGAGTTGGGCTAAAAGAAGCTGATTGGAGTAATTGGTGAATCACTTTACCTTTGAATAGGAGCAATGCCACTATCGGACAATGTTTGCAGAAATGAGTTAACCATGGCCAAACACAGTGCCAAGAAGGTAGCGTTCAGCCTAGAGAGACGACAGAATGTGAGAACCAAGCAATCATCAGAAGTACTCAAAGCCCTGGATGATTTTTTATTATTGATTTTCATCGCTCCAATGTACAACTGATGCTTCAGTGATCACAAGGATCATTAATAGGCGGCTCATGGATAGGGGGCAGAGCTCACGATATCCTTGTGCCAACTACCATTGATCTCCCATATACCAACAAGCCCGTTTGCCATGGTGCCTGGCACATTCATCCTGGAATCTCACTGACCAGAGTAGAACTGTCTTCAGTTATGAGTCCTGATTCAAACTGGGCCCCAATGACCATTGAAGATGTGTCTTGAGATGCCTCTGACAGTGGTGGGAAACCAAGCTGCGACCTGCCATATGGCCCCACAACCAGGAGTGATGGTCACAGGTGCTATTTCATTTCATTTCATAGCAGGACCCTTCGGTTGTCATCCTTGGCACCCTTACAGCACAGCGGTATGTTGACAATATTCTACACACACTTTTGTTGCAAACCATTCTGGGCTTACATTTCAACAAAATAATGCCCACCCACATACAGTGAGAGTTTCTGCTGCCTGTCTTTGTGCTTGGCAAACTATCTTGGCCAGCAAGATCGCTGGATCACTCCACAATTTAGAACTGTTGGAGCTTATAGGCAGGGCTCTCCAACGAGCTCAGGATTTTGACAATCTAATGTGCCAACTGAACAGAATTAGGTATGATATCCCTCACAAGGACATCTGACAAATATCAATGCCAAGCACTGCATAACTGCTTGCATAAGGGCCAAAGGTGGACCTACGCATTATTAACTTGCTCGAGTTGTGAATCTCTTTCTCCTGAATAAACAATCCACTTTTTCTGAAGTTGTAATCATTTATTTGTCTTTACATGTACATCAGATCTACAGATTTCTGTCCCATTCAGATAATTACTTCGCTGTGTATCTGCTTTTTTGTCTTCAAGGGTATTTTGCTTTGAAAGCTGAGCTGGTTGTGAGGTAGGAGGACAGTCCACTAATGTCAGAACTCAAAACATATACTACAATGTAGTAAAGGTAAGTGCTGGGATGCTTTCAGGAATCTGTTCTTGTGTCCCATTCAAATCACTGGGAGCAGTTGTCTGTCTATCTGCAAATAACTCAGAAATGGGTTAATATTATAAGTGAATACATTTCTGATTTTCAAGGATTTAAGATTTCACTATACATTAAAGAAATTCTACACAGGCTTCTACATTGACATCATCCGATTTCTATACAATGGATTCAATGAGAAAAATGAAAGCAGCACTTTAGCCCTCTTAAAGAAAATCAGATTCACACAAGGTTTCACATTTTAAAAAATATGTTACCATGGCATTTACTCCCTTTATTTTGAGAAATACATTGTTTTGTATATGTGCTCAGACTGTTTTGGATTCAAAGTGTTTCGACAATATTATCTGACCCACAAGGTGGTAAACTTTGGAAGACAGGTCACCTACTCTTAGCAAAAGTTAAAAAGTTGTGATGGCTATAGTGAGGGCACGTCTTACTCTGTTTCTAATTTTCGAAGCGTAATATAATGAACTAATGGGCTTATGTTTTCAAAAGTGTAATATAACCAAGTTTCCATGTTCTAGTTATACCAGTGATCCTATTACTTATGCTTGATGTCAGCTTCTTGTTGATGAGACATTTTCTTTCCTTCTTTCCATATTACACAGTGAGCAAACTTACTGGACTTGCATTTGACAGGAGGATGTTCTTACCCAGTCCTGTCATCCCGATGGGCTTTCAATGGTTTTCCTACATTGCTAAGGTGAATGCAGGAATGGGTCCTTTGATGAAGGAATGGCCAATTTTCTGTCCTCACCTAATCCTAGTCTGCTTTGTATTGTATATGTTTATACACATATATATTATTTTAGCAATGTAACAGACATTACCTATACGGCTGTGCTGGATAGTCAAAGGACGAATAAATAACAGACTATTTAAATTTATTTTTCCTCACCCTTTCCCATTTGCTTACAAATTGCTGTGGTTAAAAACAGTCCATTTATTTCACTACATGACACTAGTTTTAAAACAAAACAAAAATCCACACACTTTTTAGAACAGTTTGAATTAAACTTTATTAGCTAGTTTTTTTACACTGTACTGCCTAATGACAGTGCGCCAAAAACCGTTTTATGTTGTGTGACCACTTATTGAATCAGCAGCTTCAGGAAAGAAAACAGGCACACTGACAACAATTTAGTCTTTTCCTTGTGTTATGATTCTGTTCTACTCTAAATGGAGACATTTGCAGTTTGAACACAATCACCAACAATTTTCAGTTCCGATTTCAGTACAAGGGCACAAGATGTATCAACATTTATTCCACAATGAGTGCTGGATTACACAAACATTAAGACTTTATTTTATGTGTATTCTGTCTGTCCCTTTCAAATTGGAGAAGTATTTTACGGTATTATAAGTACACCAATAATTTAAGTGCAGTTTTATCTGCAGTCATTCAGCAGTCAATATACTTAGTAAATCTGCCGAACACCGCATTTCATCATACCTCTGCATTTCTTTCTTAAAATCTGTCAACGAATGGTAGCAAAAGGTCATTTTTGCGTTATATACATGTCCAAAACCCCATATGTGTCAGTCTTTGCAGAGTTATTGTGCATCGAGAGGATGTGTTCCTACGTAATGCTTCCCATGACGATTTATAAATGATGCATGGCACGAAAATCTGTTGCAAATCGATGCGCTTCCAACTGTCACTTGAACCGCCTATTGTGGGAGGGCAGGAGTCATCACGTTTTACAATTACAAAGAACTTAACTTTATACAAGTGGTTAATCTGACAGTCTAAAACGAGTCAATGGCTAAATTCTCATCCATACTAATCACGAAAGAAATCAATAATTTTTCCGCAGAGCAGAGCCACTGCAGTCACAAGATTTCAACACTCCACAACTATGCTAGAAGAACATACCATAAATGGGGATTCAATTACGCTATAAAAGAGAACTAACTGCTGTTATAGCTAGCTAATGTATCAAAGGCATTTTCACAAAATCATGACAAACTACCAATATTTGTAAACCAAGTACAACAACAAAAAAATAACAACAGTGATTGAGTGAATATTACATAAAACGTTGTCCAAAACAGTTTATACTTACTTGCTGGAATTACGGCTCGAGCCGTCAAGCCCGACGTTAAAGCTTGTGGACGTCATTTTCACCAGTCTCTTTGTGGTTTGCGGGTTTCTAAGGTGGATCTGTCTGAACGCTAACCGGCGTAAACCGAATCCGAGCGCACCTCCTATTGGTCCGTCAGAGTATGTAGGCAGCACAGCTCTGAATTTCAAAACTGTTCAAAACGAATGGTAGTGCATCTATGGAATCAGACGTTAGAACAACGAAACCGAGAGATGACAAATTTCGGCAGAGAACAGCTAACTTTGCCGACGTCTTTTAAAGTCTATTTTTCCTCAAGCAGTCACCACACGTTAGTCAGACATGGTCACAGATGTGCGTAACGTTTTATTAACATGTAAATATCGTAACAACCACGTTATTGTGTTGACTGCAGGAACGTAGCACAGCAGCTGAAACCAAAGTTTAAAAATTATGGTTAAATTACTATATTCAGTCGAGTAAATTGTAATTTAAGGCATTAATATGAAAAGCAGCCACAAACCTGTAAGTTTTCAAAAAGGACTTAAGTTACTGTGTGCACTATAAGCGTTAAAGATTGTTCCAAATAAGTGTCAATAGACTTATCGTGAATAAACATATCAAGAGACGTTTTTACAAAGAACACTCGCAAAACAAAAACACGGGCGTCGTTACTGGTTAATCACTGGCTGTGGAGTAAATTATATTCGTTCAGACGTAATTTGAGGTTCTAATTGTAGCTAATGAGATACGGTGATCACACCGTGGCCAGCCGGTGTGGCCCAGCGGTTCTAGGCGCTTCAGTCTGGGACTGCGCGACCGCTAAGTTCGTAGGTTCGAATCCTGGATGGATGTGTGTGATGTTCTTAGGTTAGTTAGGTTTAAGTAGTTCTAAGTTCTAGGGGAGTGATGACCTCAGATGTTAGTCCCAAAGTGCTCAGAGCCATTTGAACCACCACATAGTGCACAAAACATCTTTCGCTTTATTTCCAGCTCGTAGGCCTACTCGAGGTTTTGTAACGAAAGAGAAAAGGTGGATTTCCATAACAGTAGACTATGATACATCCATAACAAGAAAAATCAGTTATCTGTACCGGTATAGAAAATATTTACTGCGGTGTTCCTAGGTTGGGTATACGCACGGCTGCAAGTAGTTTTCGTGTTTGATCGCGGTAGCCTGTGTATTAACAAAAGCGGCCATGGATTGAGCAACACATCGTTGTCTTCACCTCGAATATATTTTTCTTGCGTGTCTAGTAACTGGCCTGCTATCATTGATTTTACGTTAAGTTGTAACTTTCTGTGTCAAAGTGGTAAATTGATAAGCTTAATTTTGCCGTAGATCCTCGCTAGAATGGTTCTACATTCATTTCTGCACCGCTTATACTTCCCTTTCCGCATCATGTGCCCACAACGCCACCAAACGGCAGTCAGTCTCGCGCTGGGGTCATAATGTTTGGATCATAAGTGTGTGTTCCTCCATACACTTCATAGTATCAGTTGTTTTGTTCGTATGACAATTTAACTAAATATAGATGAGGACCCGTGTCCAGTTCGTAGTGCTGCCTCGGATGGTCTTGGTGGGAGAACTGGAATGGCTGCACTCAGCCTCCATATGCAAATTGAGAAATAGCGGCTCCAAGGTCAGAGAAGCCGACTACGACTGGGAGATTCCACCCAGGAGGATTCCACACCCAGGAGGATTTATGGGTCTATGGAATGAGTAATTAATGTAATCTAAGAGCGGTGTGCTGGCTTTAAGCAACTCCATACCTCATTCCAGTGACAAAAAAAAGACACCACCTTGGTTTCTACTCCGTCTGATTTCTGTACAAAAGCATGTCATAAGTTTTTGCTTTTTTTTGTAGAGGGGGAAATAAGTAGCCAGACGTTACAGATTGTACACTATTGGTGAATCACTTCTTCACTTTGTGCCTGAAATCACCATTTCACTTGTTATTCCTTGCCTCAAATATCAGTGCCTTCAGAATATCCATAGCTCTTGGAGAACAAATGAGAACATACCTGTGTTGTATACTGTGCAGTGATGGGTATGACCATGAACTAACTATCCTGCTAAATAGTCACAGCTAATTTATGATGAAGAGCCTTTGAACCACCCATTTGCATAGTTTCTACCACAATGTAATGTGATTATCTGACTATGAACCTGATCCATCTTGGTTCTCCAACACTAACAAATACTAGAATTCTTGAATTGCTCAGGTAGTAACACTCTATGCAACATTTCCTTCATTCCTACTACCCTCACTCAATGTCTATTGTCTGCTGAACACAATTTGCCTACATCCCATGCTTTTCCCAGCACATTCCACTCACCTGCCTCAACATTGGCTGCACTCTCCCACTTTTACCTTTCTTTTTCAGTCTAACTCGTTCATTAAAGGCGTACTGAGAAATAAGCTTAATAAAATATTGGGTGAAATGGCAGTAATCCTTTCTACACATTCATCAAGTATTATTATATAGAAATATACATTGGTGAAAAGCCACAGCCATTAGCTACAAAATTTTGCTTTTTCCGTGCTGTAATGGTCATATGGAATGCAGGAAAATGATTTTGCACTCTCTCTCAAAAATATATTAACTGATCTTGAATGAAGCATTGATGATGATGTTGTTATAGCTGTGTAAGCAAGCACACCTCACATGCATGACTGCCACCTCCAGCAGCTCCGACAAGAATGCTGGAGACTGCAGTCGTGCGTGTGAGGTGTGCTTGCTTGTGCAAATGAATGTGTGTGTTTCCTTTTCTGATGAAGGCTTTGGCCAAAAGCTAATGTATAAGCATATTTTCATTGTGCCTGTATGCAACTTGATGTGTCATCCTTACGATAAGCAGCAATTTGTCCTTTCATTGTATTATTGTTATTCCAACCTGCAGTTTCTATTATTTGATTGTTTGTAACTTTGGCCAGACTTGAAAGGTGCTTTAAGAGTCAGACACACTGTATCAGACTGATAAAGAGCAGATGCTGTATCTGGCATTGGTTGATTTGTGTCAACTTATAAAAACATATTTACCGTAATGAGGATCATCTTTATGCATGAAATCACTGATGTAGCTGCCATTTATCAACCATTACAGAAGAGAATATATGACTTTGTGCCAGTGCTATAAGCCCTTTTCACTGGAAAGTTAAGATTTTTTTGAGACTCATTTTTGAAGTTAATGGGACACTAGAGGCGAAAGGAATTTCAAAGGAGGTGCGAGCATGCTGTTAAGAGTGAAATATTTCTCAAGTGACACTGTGATCCTTAGATACTACCCCTGGAGACTTAGTTATATGCCTGATATATGAATGAGTTCACAGTATCTCCTTATGATAATGAATGTGTCAGTTGGTTTACATGACATCACACACACTCATCCCTTCATGAAGAAGAGCATTCAGTGATGTGGAACAATTTAAGGTACCACAGTTTGCAAGACAAATGTTGAATTTGTATTTATTTTTTCCTCAGTTTCCATGAAATTGTGAGCCGAAGTCAGTTTATCATGGGACAAGCCATTACGTAATAGACTCAACAAAAGGAATATCAAGAAATAAAGAATTAAAAAAATATATATACAGGAATTTTCAGTTATATTCACAAATGGGCTCCAAACTACAGTGATAAATTCCTGTAGAGAATGAAATGAAAGTGCCACAAGAAAGCCTTTCATCTTAGCTTTAGAAATATGGGGCTTATCATTTACATCTTTCAGTATTCCTGGAAGCATACTGAAACTAGAACTTGCAAAAATAGTGCACATCTTTTTGTACAATACTTATGGTAGTGCTGTACAAATGCAATTTTTTTTTTTTTTTCTGCTTCGTGTCCACTGAACGAGTTATGTAACTTTTTTATGTGCCCAGGTTATTAACCATGTATGTTATGTCTTGAGAGGATGTATTTGCAAGGTGGGAGATTAGGAATTGCAAGACACTTGAACAACAGTCCAAACAAAGGTGACAAGTAGCCACTACAAATCATTCTGACTTTTCTGGTGTATAAATATTATTTGTGAATACACAGAGTTGCCCTGGAAAATGTCACTAGACATAATAAAACAAAAAAGAGGAAAGTAAACATGCTTTTACACCTCATTGGGAGTGACAATAAAAACTGTTCTTATAGTTAAGATAGTGGCACTCAGTTTCTGCACCAGATAGTGTATGTGAAATTATTAGAGCAGCTTTCCCCCCGTCTTCAGCCATAAGAATTTAAAATGTTCAGTTTGATCATCTTTCAATGATAACATTCATTTTTCCCATATTATGTGTAATAAACTGCATACACTGTGTTTTGCTATAGTTAACCAACAATTTGTTATTTGTAAGCCAAAAACTGATTTTACCAACTACCATGTGTGCAAGATCATTTATTTTATGTGCTGCATTTTCTGAAATATGGTATTTTTAGTCCTTTTTTTAATATTCGGTCAGGTATAGAGGCAGATCAATGAAATGCATCAATAAAAGCAGTGAACTTAGGTCATAGCTCCACCACTTTCCTATGTCCTAATAAAATTCAAACTTGTTCCCTGTTGACTTTGGAGGACAACCCCCCTGCTTCCTATTTGTGTACTAAGAAAGGAAACATGAACTTTTCTCCTAATTACATAATGCTCCAATGTATGCGAAAGTATAACGTGAACCACACTGACAGATGTATATGTTAAATCAATGTCAGTAGATTAAATCAAAGAATATACCTTGAACATTAAAGAATAAATTTCATTTTCTGGTGATGCTCCTTTTCTGAAGCCAAAGTGTGTATCTGACATAGTACATGTACAGAGACATGATATACTCGTAGCCTTCTTAAACCTTGAAAACTTATTAGTGAGGACATTGGAATGTAATTGTCGACATCATCTGCTCGCTCTTTGTATAAAGTGATTTTACTTACAAGTATTTTAATCTCCATGGATACTGACTGCACTAGCAAACTAACTGGACAGATGACAGAATAGCACTAATATATAGTGCCCTGATATTCATAAGCTTATCAAATTGTTCAAATGGCTCTGAGCACTATGGGACTTAACTTCTGTGGTCACCAGTCCCCTAGAACTTAGAACTACTTAAACCTAACTAACCTAAGGCCATCACACACATCCATGCCCGAGGCAGGATTCGAACCTGTGACCGTAGCGGTCGCGCATTTCCAGACTGTAGCACCAAGAACTGCTCGACCACTCCGGTCGGCCTAAGCTTATCAAAACTGAAGATTACGGTACCCAGTTGACTTAAATTTCAGGACATTATTCAGATTATTCTACTGACTACATCAATAAAAGGTTATTGTGGTTTACAATTTATAAACTAAAGTTTTGAGTTTCACAATAAATTTTACATTAAGAAACTTTTTTTTATTTTTATTTTTATTTTTATTTTTTTTATTTTACTGTCCTTAGATTGTTTCAGTTACAATGCTATGAGCCTGAAATAACTAAAAAGCAGAACATTTCTATTCATTTTTCTTAAAAACAAAGTACTCATCTAGAGAATAAAATGGATTTTCTGTTAAAATGAAGTTCCAGTTTCAAAGTGCTGTAAAAAACAGAAGCTGCTCAGAATTAAGTCATTTTTTAATGATATCTCAAGCATTTTATGACCATCTCCATTGCCATTATCAGCAGCTGACAGCTTTAACTGACACTGTGGTGGTATTAAGCATGTAACAATGGGGATAAATTATATTGTGGTGATATCATGCAAAGGCCACAGAATTTATGCATGCTACAACAGATTATATTGATGATTATGTCAGAGGAATGTAAAGAATGAAAGAGGAAGTAAAGAACTTGGCATACTCCTCTGCAGATTCTGAGCCCCAAGTACCAGTTTCCTTGGACGACTAAGAGTTTAGCTACTTTCGTGGCCAAAGCTGTTCATAATCTGATCTTAATGGTTTCCTTGATGACAGAGACTCAATAGAGGTGAAATTATTTTGTGGCCTAGTGACTTGTCTCTTTCTGTACAGTGTTAATGTCAAGTCGTGCATTATAAATATGTTGAATTCCTATGGTTATATTTATGAATCCTAATGCCAAATTGTGAATAATAAGTGAATAAACATATTACGAAACTGCTATTTCAGTGTCTCATTAAGTAAACATTTTTAATAGGTATGAAACTCTATAACAAATATGTCTCAGCCTGACCACAAATGTTTTTGCAGTGCATGTTGTATGTGAGACTGATAAATATATGGAAATACATACTGGATTATTATTGGAGATAACTACACAAATGAGAAGTATGAATAATTTGTTGTGACTTGCCGATCATTCAAAGTGTAAGTCTCTGTTCCTTTCATGGATTTCACCTCAAATGTGTCGGTTGTTGTCACAATTGGCTCCTTTGAAAGATCCTGCGTCTTTGTCCTTTGCTGAAATGTGCTCACTTCTGTCCGTATTTTTCATAAGCAAACACATGTGGTAGCCTCTCGTGTTGCCTTTTATCGTTGTCAAAAACAACCGAATCAATCCTATCGCGCTTGGGCTGCTGAGCTTCACGGCCTCAGTCGAAAGTGCCAATTTGTTACTGACGTTCACAAAGAATCCTACGCGGATTCCATGGTACGGGATGCTATTATCAGGTCGGCACCCGACAAAGAAGTGAGGCAACGTGCCCTTCAGTTGGCAAATCCAACTCTAGATGAGGTCCTATCCATCGCGCAGTCTTTTGAAATGTTTGCGCCGCTGGAGTGCAAATAGAGGCGTGGGGTGACGTTGGGGACATACAACCTCTGTGCGCTGTTGACGACGCATGCAGCGTGTCCCCACCGGCCGACGTGGCCGCAGTACGCTTCCAAGCGCAGCCTTGGCCTAACCGTAAACAAACCTTTAAGAAACTGCAGCAAAACCCACAGCAACTTCCTTCATGTCCGTGGTGTTTTACGAAACATTAACGTGACGATTGTCCCCAACGTTGGGCCTGTGTCACAATTGCAAAAAGAAGGGTCATGTGTCTTCCGTTTGCAAATCCGACCACATACATGATGTTCATGACCATGACGCTGATTCTGCTTCTGTGTTGTCTGTCAATTGCACTTCTTCTCTTTCTTTCAGGGAAGTTGTTCCTCACAGTCCAAATCCTTGGTCGAGATGTTCGCATGCAGGTGGATAGTGGTTCTGCTGCCACTATCATTAATTCTCAGACGTATCTTCAGTTGGGTTCTCCTCTCCTATCACCTGTCACTCGGCAATTACGGATGTACAATAAACAGAAGATTCCTCTCTTGGGACAATTTAATGCTGAGGTATCTTACAAGTCCATCGTTTGCGCTGTTCCCATATTTGTGGTCGACCAGAGTAACGCAGAAAATCTTTTTGGTTTCGATGCCTTTTGCGTTTTTGGGTTCTCCATAGATGACTCTGTCAATATCGTCTCTGATGCTATTCTGTATGCTCAACTGGATTCCTTGTCGATGACATTTCCGTCCCTTTATTCTCCTGGGTTAGGCCGTACAAACGACTTTGAAGCTCATATCACGCTCAAACCCACTGCTCGGCCTAAGTTTTTTTGGGCTCGGCCCATTCCTGTGGCCCTTCATGATCGGGTAAAACGGAAGCTGGATCATCTCACAACTTCAGGAGTCTTGCTTCCTGTCACTTCCAGTGATTGGTCCTCTCCTGTCATTGTCGTTGGTAAGCCCAATGGTGATATTCATCTCTGTGGTGATTTTAAAGCCACTGTAAATGCGCAATGCCTCATCGACACTTACCCTATGCCCCGACCTTAAGAATTGTTCACTAAACTTACAGAGACATGATATACTCGTAGCCTTCTTAAACCTTGAAAACTTATTAGTGAGGACATTGGAATGTAATTGTCGACATCATCTGCTCGCTCTTTGTATAAAGTGATTTTACTTACAAGTATTTTAATCTCCATGGATACTGACTGCACTAGCAAACTAACTGGACAGATGACAGAATAGCACTAATATATAGTGCCCTGATATTCATAAGCTTATCAAATTGTTCAAATGGCTCTGAGCACTATGGGACTTAACTTCTGTGGTCACCAGTCCCCTAGAACTTAGAACTACTTAAACCTAACTAACCTAAGGCCATCACACACATCCATGCCCGAGGCAGGATTCGAACCTGTGACCGTAGCGGTCGCGCATTTCCAGACTGTAGCACCAAGAACTGCTCGACCACTCCGGTCGGCCTAAGCTTATCAAAACTGAAGATTACGGTACCCAGTTGACTTAAATTTCAGGACATTATTCAGATTATTCTACTGACTACATCAATAAAAGGTTATTGTGGTTTACAATTTATAAACTAAAGTTTTGAGTTTCACAATAAATTTTACATTAAGAAACTTTTTTTATTTTTATTTTTATTTTTATTTTTTTTATTTTACTGTCCTTAGATTGTTTCAGTTACAATGCTATGAGCCTGAAATAACTAAAAAGCAGAACATTTCTATTCATTTTTCTTAAAAACAAAGTACTCATCTAGAGAATAAAATGGATTTTCTGTTAAAATGAAGTTCCAGTTTCAAAGTGCTGTAAAAAACAGAAGCTGCTCAGAATTAAGTCATTTTTTAATGATATCTCAAGCATTTTATGACCATCTCCATTGCCATTATCAGCAGCTGACAGCTTTAACTGACACTGTGGTGGTATTAAGCATGTAACAATGGGGATAAATTATATTGTGGTGATATCATGCAAAGGCCACAGAATTTATGCATGCTACAACAGATTATATTGATGATTATGTCAGAGGAATGTAAAGAATGAAAGAGGAAGTAAAGAACTTGGCATACTCCTCTGCAGATTCTGAGCCCCAAGTACCAGTTTCCTTGGACGACTAAGAGTTTAGCTACTTTCGTGGCCAAAGCTGTTCATAATCTGATCTTAATGGTTTCCTTGATGACAGAGACTCAATAGAGGTGAAATTATTTTGTGGCCTAGTGACTTGTCTCTTTCTGTACAGTGTTAATGTCAAGTCGTGCATTATAAATATGTTGAATTCCTATGGTTATATTTATGAATCCTAATGCCAAATTGTGAATAATAAGTGAATAAACATATTACGAAACTGCTATTTCAGTGTCTCATTAAGTAAACATTTTTAATAGGTATGAAACTCTATAACAAATATGTCTCAGCCTGACCACAAATGTTTTTGCAGTGCATGTTGTATGTGAGACTGATAAATATATGGAAATACATACTGGATTATTATTGGAGATAACTACACAAATGAGAAGTATGAATAATTTGTTGTGACTTGCCGATCATTCAAAGTGTAAGTCTCTGTTCCTTTCATGGATTTCACCTCAAATGTGTCGGTTGTTGTCACAATTGGCTCCTTTGAAAGATCCTGCGTCTTTGTCCTTTGCTGAAATGTGCTCACTTCTGTCCGTATT
The DNA here is from genome assembly GCF_023864275.1 of Schistocerca cancellata. Classification (NCBI taxonomy): domain Eukaryota; kingdom Metazoa; phylum Arthropoda; class Insecta; order Orthoptera; family Acrididae; genus Schistocerca; species Schistocerca cancellata. The sequence continues at coordinate 66,851,575 of NC_064629.1, forward strand.
TTTCATAAGCAAACACATGTGGTAGCCTCTCGTGTTGCCTTTTATCGTTGTCAAAAACAACCGAATCAATCCTATCGCGCTTGGGCTGCTGAGCTTCACGGCCTCAGTCGAAAGTGTCAATTTGTTACTGACGTTCACAAAGAATCCTACGCGGATTCCATGGTACGGGATGCTATTATCAGGTCGGCACCCGACAAAGAAGTGAGGCAACGTGCCCTTCAGTTGGCAAATCCAACTCTAGATGAGGTCCTATCCATCGCGCAGTCTTTTGAAATGTTTGCGCCGCTGGAGTGCAAATAGAGGCGTGGGGTGACGTTGGGGACATACAACCTCTGTGCGCTGTTGACGACGCATGCAGCGTGTCCCCACCGGCCGACGTGGCCGCAGTACGCTTCCAAGCGCAGCCTTGGCCTAACCGTAAACAAACCTTTAAGAAACTGCAGCAAAACCCACAGCAACTTCCTTCATGTCCGCGGTGTTTTACGAAACATTAACGTGACGATTGTCCCCAACGTTGGGCCTGTGTCACAATTGCAAAAAGAAGGGTCATGTGTCTTCCGTTTGCAAATCCGACCACATACATGATGTTCATGACCATGACGCTGATTCTGCTTCTGTGTTGTCTGTCAATTGCACTTCTTCTCTTTCTTTCAGGGAAGTTGTTCCTCACAGTCCAAATCCTTGGTCGAGATGTTCGCATGCAGGTGGATAGTGGTTCTGCTGCCACTATCATTAATTCTCAGACGTATCTTCAGTTGGGTTCTCCTCTCCTATCACCTGTCACTCGGCAATTACGGATGTACAATAAACAGAAGATTCCTCTCTTGGGACAATTTAATGCTGAGGTATCTTACAAGTCCATCGTTTGCGCTGTTCCCATATTTGTGGTTGACCAGAGTAACGCAGAAAATCTTTTTGGTTTCGATGCCTTTTGCGTTTTTGGGTTCTCCATAGATGACTCTGTCAATATCGTCTCTGATGCTATTCTGTATGCTCAACTGGATTCCTTGTCGACGACATTTCCGTCCCTTTATTCTCCTGGGTTAGGCCGTACAAACTACTTTGAAGCTCATATCACGCTCAAACCCACTGCTCGGCCTAAGTTTTTTTGGGCTCGGCCCATTCCTGTGGCCCTTCATGATCGGGTAAAACGGAAGCTGGATCATCTCACAACTTCAGGAGTCTTGCTTCCTGTCACTTCCAGTGATTGGTCCTCTCCTGTCATTGTCGTTGGTAAGCCCAATGGTGATATTCATCTCTGTGGTGATTTTAAAGCCACTGTAAATGCGCAATGCCTCATCGACACTTACCCTATGCCCCGACCTTAAGAATTGTTCACTAAACTTGCCAGTATTTTTCTAAAATTGACCTGTCAGAAGCTTATCATCAACTTCCTCTTGGTGCTGCTTCCCGGCAGTTTCTGGTCCTTAACATGCCTTTCGGCCTCTATCAATACCAATGATTGCCATTCGGTGTTACCAGCGCCCCTGCTCTCTTTCAGCGATTCTTGGAACAATTATTGCTCCCTGTACCTGGGTGTATCAATTACATGGACGACATTGTTGTCACTGGCTGCTTCCCGGCAGTTTCTGGTCCTTAACACGCCTTTCGGCCTCTATCAATACCAATGATTGCCATTCGGTGTTGCCAGCGCCCCTGCTCTCTTTCAGCGATTCTTGGAACAATTATTGCTCCCTGTCCCTGGATGTATCAATTACATGGACGACATTGTTGTCACTGGCTTCACCACTGAAGACCATCTTCAGAATCTCTGCACACTTTTTCATGTCTTACAGACTGCCGGTCTTAAGTGTAATCTTCAGAAATCACAAATTTTTCAGGCATCTATCATGTACTTGGGGTTCCAACTCTCTCGGGATGGTATTTGTCTGCTTCAGCAAACTGTTGCTGCGATCAATGCCCTTCCTCGCCCTACATCTGTTAAGGAACTGCAGGCCTTCTTGGGGAAAATAGCATACTGTCACAGGTTTTTACCGTCTGGAGCTTCGGTGGCTCAGCCGTTGCATCGACTGTTGCATAAAAACATGCCTTTTCACTGGTCCACATCATGCGATGCGGCTTTCCAGAAATTGAAGACTATGCTGAAACAGGCCCCGTGCCTGGCTACTTATCAACCTGGCCAACATCTCGTTCTTGCCAAGGACGCCTCTCAATATGGGGTTGGTGCAGTCCTTGCGCACCGTTTTTCTGACGGTTCTGAACAACCCATTGCTTATGCCTCCAAAACGCTCACAGATGCCCAACAAAAGTATTCTCAAATTGAAAAAGAAGCTTTGGCCATTATTTATGCTCTTGGTGTTTTTCTCTATGGATCCAAATTTCATCTTGTTACGGATCACAAACCACTTGTTTCATCCATCAACGTCACTTCCCGACAAGGCTGCACATCACCTCCAGCGTTGGGCTGTTTACTTGTCTTGTTTCAATTATGAGATTCATTTCTGGCCGATGGCTCAACATGCAGTGATGCACTGTCTCACTTTCCCATGGGTCCTGATCTGGCATTCGATAGGGACGAACTTTTGTGTTTCCACCTGGATGTTGCCGAGCAGCGGGTTGTGGACGGGTTCCCCATCACCGGGGACCGGCTGGTGGCTGCTACGGGTTCTGACCCTACCCACTCCCGGGTTTTACGCTGTATTCAGAAATGTTGGCCAGATCATCCGTCTGCTAAGACTTCTGATCCATTGCGGAACTACTACGCTTTGCGCTACTGCCTCACGGCTAGGGATGGTGATATCCTCCTTTCCACTGACAATGCTTTGCCGCGTGTTGTGGTACCTGTGTCTTTGTGTGCGTCAGTCTTGCGCCTGCTTCACCAAGGGCGCTGGGGTGTCTCTTGCACAAAATCTCTGCCGCGCCGTCATGTGTACTGGCCTGGCATCGACTCTGAAATAGCACACATGGTCGCTGCCTGCGGCCCTTGTGCGTCACAGGCCGCCGCCCCGAAGTCGTTTTTGTCACTATGGCCTTCGCCTGAGAAGCCCTGGCAGCGTATTCATGCTGACTTCGCAGGACCTTTTTTAGGTACTTGTTGGCTACTCGTAATTGACGCCTACTCTAACTTTCCTTTCATTGTCCATTGCACGTCGCCTACCACCGCGGCAACCACAAATGCTCTAGCTCGCATTTTCTCTTTGGAAGGCCTTCCCTCTTCTCTTGTCACTGATGATGGTCCGCAGTTTGCCTCTTCCGAATTTGCGGATTTTTGTGCCCGTCACGGTGTCATGCATGTCACGCCCCCTCCGTTCCATCCACAGTCGAACGGTGATGCTGAACGACTGGTCCACACATTTAAGGCTCAGATGTGGAAACTCCTGACTTCTTCTGCTGCTGGTGATGCGCTTCTCCAATTTCTGGCTTCTTATCATTTCACCCCCATGGACGACCACAGCCCGGCTGAGCTCTTACATGGCCGATGACCCCGCACGCTACTTCATCTTCTGCGGCTTCCACGTCACGGTCACGGGTGCCTTCGCTTGGCCACTTTACCGTCGGCGACCTTGTATGGGTACGGGGATATGGCAGGCGGCCAAAATGGAGTCCTGGCCGCATCTTACGACACCGTGGCCGATGCCTGTATGAAATCCAGACAGACACGGGTGTTGCAGTGCATCATTTGGACCAGCTTCGGCCTCGTATGCCGGCATCGCCTGTTCCGAATCCCGCTACACCACCTTCGGCTCTACCTGACACTCGGGATCTTGGCATCTCTCATTACTCACAACGCTGCCCTCTCACCATCATATCAGTGCCAGCACAAGAACGGATGCCACTAGGAGATGTCCCCATGCAGGAACCGGATGACCATCACTTGTCGGAGCAACTCTACTCGCCTCCTTCTCCGACGCCGGATGCCGACACATCGCCCCCGGACTTGCCGCAATGGGCAGATTGGTGCACGGGGCCCCAGCAGACTCGACCCCTATGTCTCCTGTCATCTGGACCCGTTATCATCGGGGACACTCCCGTCCGTATGGGAAGCCTCCTCCTCGAGACTTTACGGCCAGTCAAACAACGCCTATGGATGTTAGCAATCTACAGGCCACCTCCATCAAGACCAGTGCAAAAATTTCAAAGGGGGGGAAAAGTGTTGTGACTTGCCGATCATTCAAAGTGCCACCGCACAATTACGCGCGTCCTCTACATGTGGCGCTGTCTGCCAGCCATGCAGCAGCCGCGCCACCTAAGCGGCCAGCCAGCCAGTGGCCGCTAGACTTGGACTCAGTGCTAATTTGAATGTTACCGTGTTCACATGTTTTGCTTGGTCAACTTGCTCTGTGAGTTACATATGTTGTGTTGTTTTGAAATATATGTGTTTAACTTGACGTTATAACATAATTACTCTGAGGAAAATGTTTATACACACCATATTATGGGCAAGGGGGCCCTACATCAGTAGTGTGTGGATAAGTTGAGAATTTCAGTCTGGCGAGAGGTATGCTATGGCAGTCCATGCAGTCACAATGACAACTGTGTCCAGATAGTGCAGCGGTCAACATACATGCCTAATAAGCAAGAGACCTGGGTTCAAGTCCTGGTCCAGCAAAAATTTTTAACTTTCCCCATTGATTTAAATCAATGCCCGCTAGCAGCCAATATCAGTCATTTCTTTGTGTCCCCATCAGCACATAAAGTTCAAGGAACACTTGGATCAAATTGATAGGTTTTAAATCCTAGATTTTCTGAGATACTCTGATGTGGAGCCTGTAGAGGATTGCATGAAATTTTATGATTAACTGCAACCTCTCTTGTTGAAACACCATGTTGTGAAGTATCTTCCTGTGCCCCAGGTGCCATACGTCACACTAGGTGGGTGGTATAAGCTATTTATTACTTGCATATGTGGGTGTTCTCATTACAAATTTGAATAATAACTGCAAGAAGAAAATTTGAGTTTATCAATGTGCATGTCCAAACACTATTTGACTCCTCTTCTGAATCCAAAGCATCATATTTGCATTTTAGTCTTCTTTCAAAACTTTAGAAACATCAGGTCTCTGTAAGTCCATCTTTATACAGATTGAAGCTGGACCTTGCCTATTCAGTATAAAATGTCAAATCAAAACACTTCCAGCCGTATAAGTTTCCAGTTGTTATTTTATTTGAGCAACCAGCTTCAGCACTACATTATGCTATTTTCAGGCCCCAACCAACATTTAGGAAGCATCCCACCTCTGGTCCAGTCAATACGGAGCCCAGCATTCTGTGACTTGTACCCGCAGATTTGTTCTTAACACAGCAATCCCTTTGTTCATCACTTGAGCTGGCAAGTGACAATCAAAGGGATCACTGTGCTAAGAAGAACTCTATATGGTGTGGCTTTTCACCAATTCCCATGAGAGTATGAGCAACATGTTTGAAAGAACAGACACCACATATGAAATTAAGGTGAGAACAACCAATTGATCACTTCAACACAGATGCACATTACCTTTCATTCTGAACTAAGCATTTTGACATAGCTTCAAGACTGGTATAATTGAGCTTGTGTTTCTACATGCTCATCTTTTCCTAAAAAATGCTTCTGAGAATCATTTTAGGTACCTGATGCCTGCAAAGTAAATATAAGAGGTATTTTTCACTCAAGAAAGGACCTGTATTTGATAATGTGTCATAAACTAATGCTGCAGTATATGACAAAAACTCCATTCAGTGAGAGTTTTATAAACATTTTTCTTTTAAGTTAAACACCCGAAATCAGAGTAAATTTGCCAGCATTATATGAATAGTAGATTTTCTTTTATTTTCAAACATTTATGTGTAAAATTTATTAGTACTTAAATATATAACTTACTGAATTTTGTATTCAGTTCGCTCACTTCTTCACAGCTGCCTCTGCTTACTCAAATCATCATCTTTATTTCTCACCTAACTGCTGATCAAATCCATGCCTGAACGTTGTCCTTCCTTTTAACTGATGGTTTATTAAAAACTGACTATTTTTCTGACAGTATTACGAAAGGATAGTTGCTACTCACCACATAGCAGAGATGCTGAGTCGCAGATAGGCCAACAAAAAGACTGTCAAACAAAGCTTTCGGCCAAACAGGCCTTCATCAGAAGATAAAACACACACACACACACACACACACACACACACACACATACACACACACACACACACACGGCCTCAGGACCACAGTATCTGGCTGCCAAGGCCAGAATGCGAGCAGCAGCGCATGATGGAGAAGCAGACTGGGACGTGGGGGTAAGGAGGAGGCTGGGGCAGGGAGGATGAGGGATAGCAGGGTAGTGGGAGGAGGGGGAGGGGGACAGTAAAGTGCTGCTAGTGGGAGCATACAGGGTGAGTTTGGGAGAGGGTGGGACAGCTAGGTGCAGTCAGAAGGTTAGAATGGAGGACGGAGGGGAGGGAGGGGGGAGGGAGGTGGCAGCAGAAAAGGAGAGAAGTAAAAAGACTGTGGGTGCACTGCTGGAATTGAGGCCAGTGTTGGCATGCGAACAGGGAAGGGGATAGGTGGGTAAAGGACAATGGCTAATGAAGGCTGAAGCCAGTGGGGTTACAGGAACATAGAACATATTGTAGGGAAAGTTCCCACCTGTGCAGGTTGTCTGTTTTGATGAATGCCTGTTTGACTGAAAGCTTTGTTTGACAGTCTATTTGTTGTGCCTGTCTGCAACTCAGCTTCTTTGCTGTATGGTGAGTAGCAGCTATTTTTTTCATAATATTGTCATTATTACATCCTGGATTTTCCATTGTTTGACTATCTTTTTGAATGTTAATGATATTGAAAGTAAAAGCATGCATTATGCAATCAAGTTTTTTTGAAAACAAATCTGTTGCATTACATTTGTCAATCTCCAATAACTTTGCAGCATATTCTTGTGGTTGCCTCCATTATTGATAGAAAGTTCACAATTTTGACATGGAGTTTCTCGGCTCCTTTATCAGGTATTGTGATTTTTTTTTTTTTTTTTTTCTAATGAATAATCGCTCCCCAACAAGCTAGATTCACACGTAAATTACATGTCCATAAATTGTAAAAAAGAACTAGTAGCAATTGGTTGACAGATGACGGTTTACTTCCAGTTGTTTTGTGCAGAGAGGACCTGAGCAAGTGAATTATCTCCCATAAATAAACTGATAATGTAGACATTGTACTTGCTATGATTACTATCTTCTCTCAAAAGTGAACTGCAACTGGGTTTCCTGGGTTGGGTCAAATAAATGACTTATGTAACTTAGAATAGCTCAACTTGCTATGTTCTCTCTCTACCTACTCTAATGTCACTGTCCATTACCTTATCAACATGATCTGTGAAACGAGAATGCATTAATTTAAGGACATTGAAATACTGTAAGCTATCTGGTTGCATTAGGCAGTGAATGAATTTATCATGTAGAAGTAATATTTTGAGAAGTTTGCAGTTTTTTTCTCTAGATTTTCTGACTTTGAATGCCCAGGAGCACCCCTTCCTACTTATTCTACTGAGCTCAGTTTCGTTCAGTTAATTTTTACTTGAAATGGAACCAAACAGTGGAGGGGGAGGGGGGAAGGCACCATGGTAACATAAGAAAAAATATGAAACTTTTTAAAAAGTGGTTTGTAAGAACCACCCCAGTAAGTATAATTTCTGATATTATACCTACATAGAGCTGTATAATGTACAATGATCAAAGAACATAATAACCAGAAAGGTTGCAATATTCTGATCATGTTAATCAAATAGGGGCTTTCTTTTAGTTGATGTCTGGCATGATTCCAAGAACACCATAAGAAAAAAAGATAAATGTGAAAGCAATCCAGCAAAACAGATCGACAAAATTGATTTCTTTGTTATCGGCATTTCCATGTTAAAAAATGTAGTGGTTCCGAACTATAAAGTCGATGTTCGCCCTGGAATCTGACCACAGCAGATTGTGAAACATTTCAACAACATTAGGAACACGGAAAAATCCAACCAAAACAACAATGATTCCAACACAAATTTTAAAGGCGTGATAATTCACGTAGGGACAAACTCTATTAGAAGCAGCAGACAAGAAGAAATCATAAATGATATTCGTAATTTAATTCGGTCAGCCAAAGGTTTGTTTACAAACTCCAGAATTGTTATCAACGGATTTCTACAAAGAAGATCGGTGAGTAACGCGTATACAAACAAAATAAACACTGGCATCAGGGAACAGTGCGACGAACTTGGTGTTGTATTTGTTGACCCAAATAATTTCACGACAACAAATGTCTGGGTAGGGAGGCCTGCACCTAAACAGACTAGGTGCAATGACTTTCAGTAAAATGCTCCTGGACTTATGTAAAATTATTAAAAAAAAAGGAAAACTAATACGGTCTGCAGGGTGTGACTATCCAAGAATACCATATGCAAACAAAAATCGTGAGTGTAATCGTAATAAGGAAGCAGTTGAACCAAAACAGAACGACATTAAAACGAAAAAAAGTGGGAATGCAAATAGTGTTGGAAAAAAATTACTTAACAGTTGTTAACCAAAATATATGTTCCCTAGCAAATAAGACCCAACAGCTAGAAGTGGAGCTGGAGTCTACAGAGTGCTCAGTTGTTTGTCTCACTGAGCATTGGTGCAATGACGCTGAAATTAATCAATTAGTCTTGCAGTCTTATAATTTAGCGTGTGCATACTGTAAGACTTCTATGAAGTGTGGAGGCAGTTGTATTTACATAAAACAAAATTATCAGTATAAGACCAGAAGCGATTTATGTGTAATCAGTGAAGAGCAACATTTTGAACTGGCAGCAGTTGAAATCAGGGACCAATACAGGTGTAGGAATTTGATTATCTTATATATATATACAGATTTCCTAGTGGAGACTTCAACATCTTTTTCTCCAAACTTAGTCATGTTCTTGACAAGATATCCACTCCAAAGAATCACATTCTCATATGTGAATACCTAAATGTGGACAAACTGAATCTTGATTCTACACGGTACTCGTTACAAAGTCTTGCTCAAAGTTTCAATCTAGTTCCAATAGTTAACAGTGCAACCATAATAACAAAATACTCAAAGACAGCTGTTGATCAGGTATTAACAGATTTAGGCAAAGAAAGCTGTGAGGTGGTGGTAGCAGAGCTAGGATTATCTGATCACTCAGGTCAAATCATTAATATAAAAGTGGCCCCAGAAGAAACAAAGAAAATTCATATTTACAGATGAATTTTTTCTAAACAAAATAGACATGAGTGTTCCAAACAGATAGCAGGACAAACATGGGACTCAGTATACTTAGAGGTAGATGCAAATGAAAAATTCAAAAATTTCATGACATTGTTTAAATTAAATTTTGAAGAAACATTTCCTAAAGTATTATGTCCATTATCAACAGCAGGAAAAAGCAAGTGGGTCACAAAAGGAATCAAAAAATCGTCTGAAACACTAAAGTACCTGAGCTCCATTAAACACAGCCAAACTAATCCTGCTTTCTCACTCTTTTATAAAAGATATAGGAAAACATATAGGAAAATATTGCTTGCAGCAAATAGAGCTCATAACTCCAAACTGGTCCTCTCTGCTGAAAACAAAAATAAGGCAGTATGGAAGAATGTGAAGCAGGAAAGTGGTACCAGGAAAATGAATCTGTCAAACTTGAAAATCAAAGAGGAAGGGACTCTAATAAAAGACCCAATATATTTGGCAAACTATATAAATGATTATTTTAGTAGCATAGGAATAAAATTACAGGAAAATTTTCTAACAGCCCCTCAGGTCAAAAAGCCAAATAATGGTGTATCACACTCAATGGTGTTATTCCCTACAACACAGGAAGAAGTCTATAAAGCACTCAGCAAACTGAAAAACAAAAACTCAGCTAGTCTGGATGAAGTCCCGATTTTTATAATTAAGGACTGTATCAAGAGCCTACTTCCACCTTTAGTTGATATTATAAATCAATCTTTCAAGCAGGGCTACTTTCCAGACTATTTAAAATATGCAAAATTACTACCTCTCTTCAGAAAAGGTGATGCAGGAAAAATTGAAAATTATAGGGCAATTTCTCTACTATCATGCTTTGCAAAAATATTAGAAACTATTATGAAAGATAGGCTAATGAATTATTTAAATAAATACAACTTACTGTCTGTTGACCAGTTGGATTTCGATAAGGGAAAAGCACAGAATCAGCAACAGCACACCTCACAAAACACATTCTAGAAGCATTAGATAAAGGGAACTACACAACAGGTATATTTCTTGATCTAACTAAAGCGTTTGATACAGTAGACCACAACATATTGTTAAATAAGTTAGATGAACTGGGAATAAGGGGACTTGTGAAAAAGTGGTTCCAGTCATATCTAAAAAATAGAAGACAGATAACTGATATCTCACATATTTCAAGTTGCTCAAACTATATTGTAAAGTATACTTCAGACCCAAATTATGTAAATATAGGTGTCTCACAGGGTAGTGTCCTTGGCCCAATACTATTCCTCATTTACATAAATGACTTCCCACAGAGCATCAAGCATGGACAAACAATATTGTTTGCAGATGACTCAAATGTTCTAATCAGTGACAAATCACCAGATGCACTAAAAAAAAAAAAGCCAAACAAACACTAAACAGTGTATGTGAGTGGGCATCCAATATAAACTAACACTAAATCTTAAAAAAACAAATGCTGTTAACTTCTATGTATGCAAAAAACCACACTATAACAAATTTAAGTTAAACGTTGAAACTATAGAATGTGTAGACTACACAAAATTTCTTGGTATGCATGTTGACAGTCAGTTAAAGTGGGAAGAACAAATTAAAATACTTAGTAACAGAATCGTTACAGCATGCTATGCTCTTAGAATTCTGACTGCAGTGTGTGATACTACATGTGTCAGATCTGTATATTTGTCTTATATCCACTCTGTTATTACCTATGGAATAATAATTTGGGGAATCAACATTAAAAATATTCGAATAGTTTTCAAATTACAGAAAATAGCAATTCGTATAATAACCAAGAGTGGCAGTAGGGCCCACTGCCTTGAACATTTCCAAAAGCTGGAAATCCAAACTGTCCCCTGTGAATACATTTTTCAAAGTATTATGTATGTAAAAAAAATATTGACTGCTATGTGTAAAATTCTTTAGTACACAGCTATGAAACTAGAAACCAATACAATCTGCATCTAGAGAGGAAAAATAAAGTTAAAAATCAGCAGAGCTTGTTGTACAATGCCGTTAAATTATATAATAAATTACCCCAAAAAATAAAAGATATTGACACAATCGGACAGTTCAAAACAAAAACTAAAAAAAATTTTATTAAATAAAAGTTATTACGCTGTAACAGACTATCTGAATTAAAATATGTAGTTTAATTAAAGTAGCCTGCATTGTAATACACGAGGAAATAATTATAATATGAAATCCAAAATTGTACAGTACTATAAGAAAATTACAAATTACACAAGGATATAAAACTAATTTAAGATACCTCAAAAATGTGTGTAAATACTAATTTTATGTGTATAATTGTAGGTATATTGTATTGTATATGATTTTGCTGACGAAATCCACACAATGTAAATTGTTACATGGATTAATAAAGAAACCAATCAATCAATCAATCAATTTGTAAAGTGTTCCCCAAAGACAATGGTTTAAGGTTTTGTGTCAGCACTTGCTTCACTGCTTGAAGTTACGCAAAATGGTAATACATGGAGATCACAATGTAAGATCTGATAGTTTGCAGCAATGTAAAAATCTGTACAACTGTAAAAAAATAGTTCAAGAGAGGTAGGTAAGTTGTGTAAATAGTATGGGCAATTATCTGAACCATCACTCAGCTGTGCCGCAAATTTCCAGGCATGTAAATTATTAATTAATTCAGGAAGGCTGTGAGGGACACGCGCATATTCAGGGGATTCTTTGATGACACTGATCATTATTTAATCTGCAGTGAAATTGGGATTGTGAGGCTGAAAGTGCAGGAGGTCAGGTCCATATGTAGGAGGATAAGAGTGGAGAAACTTCAGGATAAGGAAATCAGGCACAAGTACATAACAGCGATCTCAGAAAGGTACCAGTTAGTTGAATGTAGTCAATTACAGTCATTGGAAAAGGAATGGACAAGTTACAGGGACACAGTACTAGAAGTGGCTAAAGAATGTCTTGGAACAGTAGTGTGTAAAAGTAGGATGAAGCAAACAGCTTGGTGGAATGATACAGTCAAGGCAGCCTGTAAAAGGAAAAAGAAGGCGTATCAAAAATGGCTACACACCAGAACCCAGGTAGACAGAGAAAGTTATGTTGAAGAAAGAAACAAAGCCAAACAGATAATTGCAGCATCCAAGAAGAAATCGTGGGAAGACTTTGGAAACAGGTTGGAGACTATGGGTCAAGCTGCTGGAAAACCATTCTGGAGTGTAATTAGCAGTCTTCGAAACGGAGGTAAGAAGGAAATGACAAGTATTTTGGACAGGTCAGGAAAACTGCTGGTGAATCCTGTGGATGCCTTGGGCAGATGGAGGGAGTATTTTGAAGAGTTGCTCAATGTAGGTGAAAATGCGATCAGTAATGTTTCAGATTTCGAGGTAGAATGGGATAGGAATGATGATGGAAATACGATCACATTTGAGGAAGTGGAAAAAATGGTCAATAGATTGCAGTGCAATAAAGAGGCTGGGGTGGATGAAATTAAGTCGGAACTCATCAAATACAGTGGAATGTCAGGTCTTAAATGGCTACACAGGATAATTGAAATGGCGTGGGAGTAGGGACAGGTTCCATCAGACTGGACAAAAGCAGTAGTCACACCAATCTTTAAACATGGAAACAGAACAGATTGTAACAACTACAGAGGAATCTCTTTAATCAGCGTTGTGGGTAAAATCTTATCAGGTACTGTTGAAAGGAAAGTGTGAGTATTAGTTGAGGACCAACTGGATGAAAATCAGTGTGGGTTTAGGCCTCTTAGAGGTTGTCAGGACCAGATCTTTAGCTTACGGCAAATAATGGAGAAGTGTTATGAGTGGAACAGGGAATTGTATCTATGCTTTATAGATATAGAAAAGGCATATGACCGGGTTCCTAGGAGGAAGTTATTGTCTGTTCTACAAGATTATGGAACAGGAGGCAAACTTGTGCAAGCAATTAAAGGTCTTTACATGGACAGTCAGGCAGCAGTTAGAGTTGACGGTAAATTGAGTTCTTGGTTCAGAGTAGTTTCAGGGGTAAGACAAGGCTGCAACCTGTCTCCACTGTTGTTCATATTATTTATGGATCATATCTTGAAAACAATAGACTGGCTGGGAGAGATTAAGATAGGTGAACACAAAATAAGCAGTCTCGCATATGCGGATGACTTAGTTGTGATGGCAGATTCGATTGAAAGTTTGCAAAGTAATATTTCAGAGCTAGATCAGAAATGTAAGGACTATGGTATGAAGATTAGCATCTCCAAAACGAAAGTAATGTCAGTGGGAAAGAAATATAAACGGATTGAGTGCCAAATAGGAGGAACAAAGTTAGAACAGGTGGACGGTTTCAAGTACTTAGGATGCATATTCTCACAGGATGGCAACATAGTGAAAGAACTGGAAGCGAGGTGTAGCAAAGCTAACGCAGTGAGCGCTCAGCTACGGTCTACTCTCTTCTGCAAGAAGGAAGTCAGTACCAAGACTAAGTTATCTGTGCACCGTTCAATCTTTCGACCAACTTTGTTGTATGGGAGTGAAAGCTGGGTGGATTCAGGTTACCTTATCAACAAGGTTGAGGTTACGGATATGAAAGTAGCTAGGATGATTGCAGGTACTAGTAGATGGGAACAATGGCAGGAGGGTGTCCACAATGAGGAGATCAAAGAAAAACTGGGAATGAACTCTATAGATGTAGCAGTCAGGGCGAACAGGCTTAGATGGTGGGGTCATGTTACATGCATGGGAGAAGCAAGGTTACCCAAGAGACTCATGGATTCAGCAGTAGAGGGTAGGAGGAGTCAGGGCAGACCGAGGAGAAGATACCTGGATTCGGTTAAGAATGATTTTGAAGTAATAGGTTTAACATCAGAAGAGGCACCAATGTTAGCACTGAATAGGGGATCATGGAGGAACTGTATAAGGGGGGCTATGCTCCAGACTGAACGCTGAAAGGCATAATCAGTCTTAAATGATGATGATGTAAATTATTAAAACAGTGTGCTCACCCTTGCTTCTATCCCCAGGGCTCACTGCTCTATGGCACATTTGTGCTTGGCTACCACATGGCCCCAGCCTTTGCAGCATCTTTTCCCTTATATGCTGCATGCCTGTCCTCTTGCTACTCCTTTTCCCCTCCCTTGGGTCTGTTTTTGGAAATGTGTTCTGCATTTTCAGTAGCTGTCATAAGAACAGTCTCACTACTGTTTCTTGTTTCTTTTTTCCTTTCTTCATTCTTCTTCTCCTATCCTTCCTCTGCTTCAGCATTTGAGGCTCCTCTTTTTCTTCTTCCTCCCTGTGCGCTCCTGAAGGCCAACTGCATGCGTCTGACATGTAACAGGTGACTGGGTAACATGTAATTCCCAGCCCCAGGTTGACAGGTAGGGTTCGCACATACCCCCTGGTACAGGCCAGGCCTAGGGAGGGGTGATTACCTGAGCTGCTACCTTCCCAAACTGCCGACTGGTCCCTCTGTCAGGTTTTCAGGTGTTTGAGAGGTGTAACCTGAGATGTGAACAATTACCTAAGGCGGGTGAGGCTCCCTCTGAGGGAAGGAGCGTGCCATCAGAGACGCTGGCAATCATGGGTGATTTCCTCGCAAGGAGCCAATCGTCATCTTCGCAGTCCATGTCTACCAAACATAAACGGAATGAAGCTCCCGATTCAAAGACCTTCCCAGCTGCACCACGGTTCCTCGTGGTTTCACATACTGAAGACGGTCAATCCTTTACAGAGTTAAATCCGTTTCTTATTCAGAAAGGCGTTGATGGAGTTACCAGCCCTGTGAAATCCTGCTCTCGTTTACATAATGCCACTTTGCTTTTGGAGACTACTGATTCTCAAGCAAAACAACTGATTGCCGTTTCACTTCTCCACGGCTATCCTGTTCATGTTGAGGCCCATAGAACTCTGAATTCTTCCCATGGTGTTATTTACACCACACTGCTCGATGGTCTGACCAAAGCAAAAATCCAAATGTACCTCTCTGATAAAGGTGTCGTTGCCATCCATTGGGTGATGAAAAAGGTAGATGCATCCTTAGTGCCCACAAGCACTCTTTTTCTCACCTTTGATAGAGTGGTGCTTCCATCCAAGATCAAAGCAGGCTATGAAGTTATCACAGTCCAACCATACATTCCAAACCTGATGCTCTGCTACCAGTGTCATCATTTCAACCACACTCGACACCCAGTCCGCCGCTCGTGGTCTCGCGGTAGCGTTCTCGCTTCCCGAGCACGGGGTCCCGGGTTCGATTCCCGGCGGGGTCAGGGATTTTCACCTGCCTCGAGATGACTGGGTGTTTGTGTTGTCCTCATCATTTCATCATCATCCAGGAAAGTGGCGAAATTGGACTGAGCAAAGATTGGGTGATTGTACGGGCGCTGATAACCACGCAGTTGAGCGCCCCACAAACCAAACATCATCATCATCATCACACTCGACACCCAGCCAAATATGTAACCTGGGGTAGGGCTGCGCACAAGGGTGGTTGTCCACCTCCTCGTCCTTGCTGTATCATCTGCAGGGGCAACCAGGCCGCATCCTCTCAAGATTGTACCACGTATCTTGATGAGTGTGCTGTCCAGGAAATCAAGGTAAAGGAGAAAGTTCCTTACCCTGTTGCTTGCAGGTTATTGGCTAGTCGGAAACCCTGTGTTGTACCATCTGGCACTTACTGTACTGTACTGTACTGTACTGTACTGTACTTCCTACATATTGCTCCATGAAGGACATGGCCACACAGACACGCAACCTCAAATTCAGCACTGAGGTTGTGAAATTGCTCAGTGTTTTGATAGCATCACCATCTCCTCACCCCGCTGTGCAACAAGCCACCAAACATTCGCCTCCCGAGGTGAAGTCACCTGCTATACAACTGGCAGGCCAGAAAGGACAGAAGGAATACTACTGAGAAGACTTCCTATTTCCCTCCAGCCAACAGACATCTGAGTCTTCCTCTGCCAACCAGAAAGGCTTCAAGAAGTCAGACAAAGGCAAGTGGTCTTCTCCTTCACCGACTCGAAGATTCTCTTTGATAGTGTAGCCACACATTACCCTCACCCGGCCGACCTCCATGTCACCGGTGCTCACTGCCAACCATTTTTCTGACCTGGACTCTGCAGGTTGACAGAGGAAGATGCCGACACCCCTGTAGGTCTCATGGAGAAGGATGCTTTTGCCTCTGCACCCTGTAGCAGTGAGTCTTTGAAGGCTGGCACTTGTCAGCCACTGAGGTGACACCATTTCATTTTTCCCTCCTCCCCTTTCCTTGTTATGACCCTCCTTCAATGATCATGGCCTTCAATCAAACAAAGAGAATTTATGACTGCTCTTAGAATCACAGTGTTCGCCGACTTCAGGAAACAAAATTGTGTCCTCACAACTGCTTTGAGCTCTTGCAGTTCTTCCCGGACCATTTCAACCTCCCCCCCCCCCCCCCCCCCCCCCTGAGGACAGCACTGCATCTCATGGGAGAGTCATGCTGCTCATATGGGATGACGTTAATGGTCAACCCGTCTCCCTGACTACCCACCTTCAAGCTGTTACAATTTCCTCACTTGACCTTTTCCCTTTGTACCGTTTACTTCCCTCCATCATTCGATGTCACTAGGGCAGACTTCCTCCAGATTATTGGGCAGCTACCTCCCCCTTTCTGCTTCTTGGTGACTTTAATGAGCTCCATCCCCTTTGGGGTTCTCCCAAAACCTATCTGCGAGGTACCCTCTTGGCTGAACTTCTCAATTAACTTAACCTTCTCTGCCGTAACACAGGAGCACCCGTGCTCCTTTCAGACTCCACGCACACGTATTCCCATTTGGACCTATCCTTCTGCACTGCCCAGCTTGCTCATCATCTCAAGTGGTCTGTTGTCTCTGACATATACTCGAGCAACAATTTCCCATTTGTTATCTGCTGACTCCTACCCCACCTACATGTAAACCCAGATGGCAGCTTACAAAGGCCGACTGGAGGCTTTACTACTCCCTGGCAACCTTCGATGAACAATGTTTCCCCAGGTGTGATGACCAGACCAAATATCTTACAAACATTACCCATATTGCCGAGGAACATTCCATTCCTCGCACTTCCTCTTTACCACAGTGTGTCCCAGTCCCTTGGTGGACTGAGGCGTGTTGCAACACAATTCACGAGTTGAGATGTGCTCTGCACTTTTTTAATCATCATCCTATGATGGCAAACTACATTCATTATAAACAGTTGCCTGCAGTGTGTCGTCACATTCTTTGGTATAGCAAAATGCTAGCTGGATTTCATTCTCTAGTTCTGTTAACAGTTCCAATCCATGTTCCGTCATGTGGGCCAACCTCCGACGGCTCTCTGGGATCAAGATCCATTCCCCAATTTCTGGCCTGATAGTAGAAGATGATGCAATAGTGGTCCCTATTGTTATCTCCAATACCTTGGGCTGCCATTTTGCAGACATTTCAAGCTCCTGCCACTATCACTCCTCCATCGTAAATGAGCGAAGGAGGCTCGGGCAATACCCTTCTCTTTTTAGAATCGTGATTGCTACAATGCCCCCTTTACTGCAAGGACATTAGAGCATGCTCTCATTTCATCCCAATCCTCCACCTCAGGGCCAGATGATATCCACATTCAGATGTTGCAACACCTTTCTCTTGCAGGCAAGCACTTTTTGCTTCATACATAGAACCACATCTGAGCAGAGGGCACGTTTACCAGACACTGGCATGAAACCACTGTCATACACCTGCCTAAGCCCAGTAAGAACAAACACATTCCTTCTAGCAACTGCCCCTTTTCTCTCATCAGCGGTCTTTGCAAGGTGACAGAACGTACAATTCATGCCCAGCTGGTATGGTGGCTCGAGTCTCGCAATTAACTAACGACTGCACTGTGTGGATTATGAGCTCACCATTCTGCAGTTGCCCATCCCCATGTCACTAATGGTTTTCTGCAGAGATCCCAGACTGTGGCCATGTTTTTTGATTTGGAGAAAACATATGACACCTGATGGAGGACTGGTATCCTCTGTACGGTCTACACGTGGGGCTTCTGTGGCCGCCTGCCCCATTTCCTTCATGAATTTTTGAAAGACCAAGTTTTCAACTTACATGTGGGTTCTGCCTTGTTGGACGCCATTATCCAGGAAAATGGTGTACTTCAAGGTTCCATGCTGAACGTGATCCTCTTTGCTGTCGCCATTAATTCTGTAATGAACTGTCTCCCACCAGGCATCTCTGGCTCCATTTTTGTTGACAATATTGCCATCTATTGCAGTTCTCCATGAACTTGTCTCATTGAACAGTATCTTCAGTGATGTCTCAATCGTCCTTACTCACGGAGCATCGACAGTGGCTTTCATTTTTCCACTGATGAAACTGTTTGTATGAATTTCTGGTGATGCAATTGGTTTCTTCCACCGTCTTTACATCTTGGACGTGTTGCTCTTCTTTTCATTGAAACTATGAAATTCCTGGGGTTCATGTTCAATAGAAAACTTTTTTGGTCCTCCCACATGTCTTACCTGGCAGCCCACTGTATGTGGTCCCTTAATGTTCTCTGTGTCCCGAGTGGTATTTCCTGGGGAGCAGATCGTATGACCCCCCTCTGTTTGTACTGGCTTGTTGTCCATTCGAAACTAGACTATGGGTGTTTTGTTTATGCATCTGCACATCCGCACCTCTTACACTGTCTTAATACTATACACCATTGTGGCATCTGTTTGGCCACTGGTGCCTTTTACACTAGCCCGGTTGAGAGTCTGTGTGCAGAAGCTGCTGAACTACCACTGTCCTACCACCATGACTTTCTCCTATGCATGCTGCTTGTCTGTCATGCATGGCCACCCATCCTATGCCTCCTTCTTTGATGACTCCTTTGATCACGAGTATGGGGCACGCCCCTCTTCTCTGTTACCTCCTGGAGCTCACATTCAGCTCTTGCTCTGGCAGCTTAGCTTCCACTACCTGCCACTTTCCTGGTGGGTTTGAACCCTTCACCACCTTGGCTTCATGCACAGCTTGTGTTCACCTTGGCCTTCATCCCCGTCCTAAGGACACTACTCCAGCCTCGCTCTATCACCGTCAGTTTCGTGACCTTCGCACAGAACTTAGCAATAGTACTTTTGTGTACACTGATGACTTTCGGACTGACCGGGGT
This sequence comes from Schistocerca cancellata, assembly GCF_023864275.1. NCBI lineage: Eukaryota > Metazoa > Arthropoda > Insecta > Orthoptera > Acrididae > Schistocerca > Schistocerca cancellata. Next base: position 66,870,878 of record NC_064629.1, read on the forward strand.
GTCGGGTGTGCCTTCGTCATTGGCACTGATGTTTTTCAGTATCAGCTTCCGGAACATTGCTCAGTATTTACAGCACGGCTCTACACCCTGTATCAGGCCTGGCATACATCCAGAAACACTGGCTTTTCGATTGTGTCATCTGATCTGACTCTCTCAATGCCCTTCAAAGTCTCTGTGTGTTGTACACCATCCATTCCTTAATGCAATGGGTCCAGGAAAGCTGTCACTTGTCACTATTGATGGAACCACTGTGATGTTTACGTGGATTCCTGGTCATGTCAGTATGACAGGAAACGAAGCTGCTGACACTGCTGCCAAGGCTGCAGTTCTTGTACCTCAGCCCGCTAGTTCTTACATTCCCTCCAATAATCTCTGTGTTGCCATCTGTCAACATGTGGTGTCATTTTGGCATCACCACTGGTCCTCCCTTCGTGGGAACAAACTCTGGGTTTTAAGCCTCTCCCAGTGGCTCGGATACCCTCTCGCCGTGAGGAGATTATTTTAGCTATGTTGCGCATTCGGCTCTGTCTTTTTAGCTGTCACCCGTTGTTAAGTGGTGCTCCCCCACTAATTTGTGCTCATTGCACTAAACCTTTGACGGTCCGCCATTTCCTGATGGAATGCCCTTTTTTTAACCACTTACATTCTTGTTTGTATTTACCATCCGAGTTATCAGCCATTTTACCAAATGATGTGCACGTATGACCTTAGTTGCTTTTGTGCCCTAAACCAAAACAAAAAACCCTTGCTTCTGTCAAGATCAGCCAGTTCTGTTTATGAGACTTCATAATTTTGGTGTCATTAGTCCATATCAGCAAATCAATGGGCAACGTTTGTGGTTTTACTCAAAAAAACCTAATGATAGCATACCGTTGGTGGTTATTGTAAGACAACTATTAACACAAAATCTGAAATTAATCTACATCCAATCTCACTGTCAAGACTACTAGTGGCCAGTATTTTTCTAACATTTATCCCATGGATGCATATGTTGCTATTAGACAATCAGAAGCAACAGATCTTGGCATTCAGTATACATTTTGTGGAGTTAGCAGTGGTGGAGTAATCTAATGTTTCATGCATTTTGATTGAATATTGTTGTGTCTGCATTTGCAGACAGCAGATATGAGGAAGACATTTATGCTAAAAAGACAGACTCTTGCATGGGTAAAATTCACACACTCTTATTTACAATTTATTTATTGCTAAAACTGGCAAGATTGTTGGATTTATGGTGATTTGTGTCAGAATACTGCCACTGATTGTCAGTAGTCACTTCTAGTAATTAATAATTGGGGTGTAGGCACTGATGATGGCAGCTCTCCAAGGTTCAGTGTATCTTCTTCCAGATCTCTGCACATGCTAACTTATAAAGGGTTACAGTAGGATACTATTTGCTCCATTGTGGGTGTGTCCACTTGCAGCAACCTCTATCTTCATATGTGGTACAACCCGTCAGACTTGCAGTGAGTGATGGGGAATATGGTGCAAGTGCGGCACCTGCTGATAGGCAGCCTTGATTTATCATATTCTGCTGCCTTTGGAGTAGCACACTTGCAGTTTCATGTGCAATTGGCATGCACACTGCTAATCCCTCAAAGATAAATATGTAATTAACTTTGCTAGGTGCTGAGATGGAACTCTGAACCGTTGTTGCAGTAGTGTGAACAGGGTAAAACCCTTCCAGAAAGTCTTTGAATTTAATTGAGCAATTGTCCCAGATAAGTCCCATGTTGGTTTTGGTTGAAGTTTACTCCACTATTCCTGCATGTTCTGGTCCTCTTTATCCTTTCTGGCAATATCATGGCTGTGAGCAGATGGACTAGTGGGACTTGTGACAGGACCATAAACAGGAAAGTACAGAGTGGTGTGGCTGCCACCCAAGCCAGTCATGAGAACTACATGTTGATTGACAAAAGGCAGTAACATTTGGATCAGAAACTACTATGAACTGTGTGTCATCGTTGGCCAAATGTAATATATCCAGAGAGGAAGTTCAGAGGAAGACAGTCAGGTACAGTTGGTTGGTTCCAAGATACTGAATAGTACATGATATATAGCTTCACACAAGACTGGAGAGTTACTATCAGGCTGCTGTGCTTGGGTACTTAATGGAATTACCAGGAAATGCTGATCTGGTGTGAGCACTGCACACAGGAAGGACTGTAGGTCATTCGTACATTTCTAGGATCTCTGACTTATTGTCTTAGGTGACATTTGTATCTTACGATACTAAACCCTTCCTCTATGTAGCCTAACAAAAGGTAGCCATCTGTATCTCTAAGAATAATATCCACCTAATTATTGTAGCCCCAGTTGTTGGAATTAGTCATAATTTGATTTGGTAACTCAGATAAGGCAGCCAAATGAGTCAATGTCCACATGTGGCCGTATCAGTGGTGTGTCTGACCTTCACCTTTCAATATGTCAACACCCCATGAGGGATCCTGTAGCTTTGTGTTCTGTTCCACTCACTCTGGTGACCTTCTCTCTTCTTCTGATAAAGGTGCCTTCTGTACCACCTGTCCCACTATTCTTCACTCACTGGTAAATGTTCTGATTAACAGTCCTTCACAGTGCTCTTCCTCTTAAATACATGAAGTCCTTGTGTGGTTTAGGTTGCTACAAAGAAATGTGCAAGTTACTTCTTTACAAAAACAGATCATTATAGCCTTACCTATTTATAATTATAATAGTTTGGGGTTTAACTCAATAAATGAAGTCTCACATTTTGAATCTGCCTCCTAGAATTTTCACAATGGCAAGTCCCATGTTGGTTTTGGTTGAAGTTTACTCCACTATTCCTGCATGTTCTGTACAAAAGATTCAAACAAATCCATCTTTGTATCCCTAAGTTATTTTGTGCATTATTAAGAAAGAAAACTTTTTGACAGTTCTTTAAATCATGCTATAACAGTGTCATTACACACTAACACGTCATCTCTGGCCATCCCTGAAGCTGATGTGCAGCTGGACTCACTAGTAAGATGTACAGTGCTGATATCCTTGCTTCCCCATCATCAATGCAACTGCCCAGGGAATTATTGTAATATGTGCTGATTAAAGGTGGATGGTATTTAGTATGACAGAAAATCAAACTCAACAGCAGGTCAGAGACAAAGCTGCAGTTGAGCAGATGTAAAACTCAGCTACCCCAGAAACAGAACCACAAGTATGTGACACAGCTGTGATAGTTACTTGTAGCGCTCTATAAACTCTGTGTGCATTTTCTAGACCAAATAGCAGCCACAGACATCTATAGAGGCCAGTGAGAGTAGTAATTACTATTATGTTCTGACATTTTGAATTTAATGGCAATTGTAAGAAACCATCTGCCATCCTGAAGCAAGTTTCAATGGAAATTCTTCTTGCTTCAGGATTGGGTATAAGCCTATGATAGATTTTGTCTTTACTGTTGACCTAAATTACCATATTGTTGAAGAGAACTACTAGATTTCTTGATAAATACCAATGGCATGCTTCATATTACAGGTTCAAGGATGACAAAATTTTTGAGATGGTTAAATTTACGATTGCCTGGTGTTGGAAGGTGCAGAAGTTGAATGCGTGCCAGAGGGTATGGACCTGGATACCCTCTAGAGCTCTCTGTACTCCAGTGTGCACTTGGACCGCAAGCCTCGCCACGCGAGTGCACCACTCTCCATACCACACGACGTCCGCGGCCCATTGCGTTTCCTGTGGTCATGTATTTATGCGACCGCACGGTGCTACCCCAGCAGTCTGGTACTCGCAGTAGTTTGCGTGTGCATCTCGGCCGTACTGCATTCCAGTTTTGTATGTTGAGGTACATATTGTCATTGTTTGGAGTGTTCATGCACTGTTGTTGTCTCACCATGTTTATCACATAATTTCTTGCTTGCTTGCCTCGTGTTGTGTCCTGGTCAGTCATAGTGTCTGTCATCCCCTACTTGTTCATCTGTCCTGACTGTTGGTTGTTAGTGATACCTCCAGCAGCTCACCCACCTGGCAGCTTTGCGTCTCCATTTGCTGCCATGCACCACTCGCTGGTGGCTCATGGCTATAACATTGGCGGTGAGGTAAAAGGTTCGGTAGTATGGAGGCTAAGGTGGTCTGTCTCCTCGAGATATAGCAACAGCTCATGCAGTAGCAGCAGCAGCAGCAGCAGTGCCCGTTAGACGTCTTACAGCAATCCTTGCAGTTTCTGATGGACAAAGTCATGGCATGAGATGCCGTACTGCTCCAGCTCCCAGGGGTCCCGGTTTCTGCCACTTACACATGTCTGCCATTGTTTCCGCCCTTTAACAATGCTAAGAAAGACTCGGAAACATCATCTGAAACAACATTTCACTGCATTTCAGGTCATGGATGCCTCCCTATGGCGTTCATTATTCTTGTGCTGGACATCACTAAACATTCACTGCATTTCAGGTCATGGATGACTCCCTATGGCGTTCATTATTCTTGTCCTGGACATCACTAAACACATTCTTTCTGCTCTGCAAGTTGGCACCATTGTCAGACGGGCTGTCTCCTTTAACGAGATGTGTGTGCTGCTGATTAACTACTATCCCCATGATACCATGCCATGGCATCTCGGCTTGAGTTCCACCAGTACCATAAACAGACCAGTCAGTCATACCATTCTTGGGTCACAGACTTGCAGAGTCTCAGTTGCAAATGCAACTTCACTTGCACCAATCAGTGTTGCAAGGCATCGTATGCAAACTCCTTGATTCATGATATTGTCGTCCTACTGGCACCCGATCCAGAGTTCTGCACAGCTGCAATGGAACTCGATAACACCTCGCTGGAAGACATTCTGCGCATAGCCCACTCCTTTGAAATTGCAGAACCGGCAAATGAGTGTCTCATGGTGAGGCCACAGATGGAAGCAGCAGAGTCCTCCCCATGGGTGCCTCCCTCGCTCAGTCAACGTGGTACAGCCCACAGAGAGCAATGTTGTCGAGATTCCTCCTTGTCCAACATTTCTGTGGCTTCGGAGACACTGGTCACCCCTCGTCGGCGGTTGCATGGTGACCTTCCGTCTTGCTCGCAGTGCTTTTCCACCCTATTTTGCCCAGACTGTTCTCATCACTGGAAGACTTGCATGCTCTGTCAGAAAGACTGCGATTTCCGATCTGTCTGTCTGCAGCAACTCAGCCTGCTCTCATACCCACCCACGGGGCATCAGGATATGGTGGACATGCTGCAACCAGTCATCCCACTGGATGTCCCATTGACATTCATTTCCAGGTCAATACGGGGGCCACCATTTCCTTGATCAATCTGGTGATGTATACACACCTGGGTTTCCCAGAGCTGTCTCCCACCTCTCAGCAATTGGTCGCATACAGTGATAGTTCAATCCCCCTCTGTGGGAAGTTCTCGGTCCCGGCCACCTATAAACATGTTCCCCGGCTCCTGACCATACTGGTGGTCACCCATCCTGTGGCTTCAAACATTTTTGAACTCGATGCTTTCACACTGCTTGGCTTTTCAGTTTCAGACAAAGTTAACGTCATTTCCACTGCCGTCCCATTCCAGGACCTCAACGATCTGTGCTCAGCCCATGCCATCCGCAGCTCGTGGTCTCGCGGTCGCATTCTCGCTCCCCGAGCATGTGTTCCCAGGTTCGATTCCCAGCTGGGTCAGGGATTTTCATTGCCTCGGGATGACTGGATGTTTGTGTTGTCCTCACTATTTCATCATCATTCATGAAAGAGGCGAGGTTGGACTGAGAAAAGGTTGGGAATTTGTATGGGCACTGATAACCGTGCAGTTGAGTGCCTCGCAAACCAAACATCATCATCATCATCATCATCATCATCATCATCTTGTTAGTGGTGATCAGGAAATCCAATGGCTCCCTTCACCTATGGGGGGATTTCAGAGCTACAATCAATGCACAGTTACTCGTTGAAACTTATCCAATTCCCTAGCAGGAAGACCTTCTCACCAGACTTGGCATGGTGAGTACTTCTCCAAGACCAACCTGGCGGAGGCTTGCCACCAATTACCCTCAGATGCAGAATCCCAGAACATAACTGTCATCAACATACCTTTTGTATAATATAAATTCCATTTGGTATTTCTGCGGTGCCAGCCGTTTTCCAGAGGTACCTGGAGCAGCTCACACAGCCCATCCTGGGTTGTGTCAATTATCTTGATTATATCTTGATCACCAGCTGTACACACCACAAGCATTTGCAAAATCTTTGGTACCTTATGTCACACCCTGCAGGCCGCAGGCTTATGCTGTCAGATGGAAAAGTGTAGTTTCTTTCAACTGGAAGTTGAATACCTGGGGCACGGGCTCAGTAAAGATGGCATTTGTCCATCGGATTGCAACGTCATGGCCATCGATTCCATTCCCCACCCCAAGGATGTACCTGACCTCCAGGTCTTTTTGGGCAAGGATAGCTACTACTTAAAGTTTTTACTTCAGGCTGCTGACTTTGCACAACCCCTCAGTCACTTGCATCACAAAGGGGTGCCTTTCAACTGGACTCCTGCCTATGATCAAGCTTTTCTCCACTTGAAAACTATGCTCAAGTCTGTCCCTTGCCTGAATCCCTTCTCTCCGGACCGCCCCTTTGTTGTGGTGGCTGATGCTTTTGGCCTATGGTATTGGGGCAGTCCTGGCTCACTGGAATGAGGACAGTTGAGAACAGCCCATTGCGTATGCATCCAAGATGCTATCCGCAGCACAGAGGAACAATTCTCAGATTGAGAAAGAGGCTGTGGTGATTGTGTTTGCCATTCAAAAGTTTCCCATCTACCTGTCTGGGATGAAGTTCACACACCTCCCAGAGCAAACCGCTCAACATCTCCAGTGCTGGTTGCTGTTCTTACGCAATTGCACTTAACCTTATCTGATATAAGCCCACCTCTCAACATTCCAATGCAGATGCCTTATCCCGTCTCCCCTCGGGCCCTGATCCCGAGCTCGACCAGCAGAAAGTCCTCTGCTTTCAAATTGATTCAGCCTGCCAAGATACACTGGACAGATTTCCCGTCACAGCTGCACAGGTTGCGTCTGCAACATACCAGGAACCCCATTCTGTGGCAGGTTCTCCTACTTGACTCATGGTTGGCCAAACTACTTGACTCGCCAGTTGAAAACTGAATTCAGCCCCTGGCATCATCTCTCACACAGGCTCTCAGTTGTGGTTGGTGTCCTTCTGTTGGCCACAGAGGCTGACACCCATCAGGTGATCATCCCACCCGATTTGTACAACCACGTCATATGCTCGCTACACTGCGGGATGTCTCGTATACAGACGTTGGCTTGCCGGCATGTGTATTGGCCTGACATCAATGGTGACATTGAGTGCTTGGTCCGCAGGTGTGTACATGTCAGCACTCTGCAATCATTTGCACCAGCTCTGGGACCGCACTCATCTCGATTTTGCGGGCCCATTCTAGGGATCAATGTGGTTTCTCATTGTGAATGCATACTCTAGATACCCATATGTGGTGCACATGGTGACCATCACGACTGATGCGACAGTCATGGTCTTGGCACAGGTTCTCGCCATCAGAGGCCTGCCTTGTACCTTGGTCTCCAATAGTGGCCCACAATTCACAGAAGCCTCCTTCCACGCATTCTATGAGGCCAACGATATCAAATACATCCGCACCCCTCCATTCCATCCACCCTCCAATGCCACAGCAGAACAAATGGTCAGGACATTCAAACAACAGCTGACAAAAGCAGTTGAATCTGCTGCCACCACATTGGCCCTCACCTTATTCCTGAGCGTTTATTGCACCCCGCTGATTGATGATCATTGTCTGGCCGAACTCCTCCATGGGTGGCAAGCACGGACCCTGTTCCATCTGCTAAGCCATTGCTTTCTGAGCCCTGCTTCTGACCCTTTGTGCTACACTCCAGGCATGACCATGTGGGCCTGCTCATATTGGGGCAAGGCTGCTTGGACTCCCGCCACAGTAATTGCGACCCATGGGCTGTGTGTGACATCGGTACAGACACAGAGGGGGCTCAAGTGCCGCCACCATAATGAACTCCGGCCTGGTACTCCTTCATGGCACCTCACATCCCCCAACCCCCTGCCTCCTTCTGGTGTGCTCGAGGCCTTCGAGTTGGCCCCACTGCCGAAGGCCGCTGCTGGCACTCCTTCCCACATCCACAAGGATCGGAGGCGCTGCGTGGTGCTCTGTGCTCCGGTGACGTTTTGACTGATTCCATGGACTGCCTTCCCAACTCACTGCTGGCGGTCAACAACACAGTGTCTCCCTCTGTTCCTTCCTTCTGCTCACCATGGTGCCATCCGGGGCATTTCCGCCCCTGCGCATAGGTTTTTGGGGGGGGGGGGGGGGGGGGAATCTGGTATCAGAAGGCATGGAAGTTGAATGGGCGCCAGAGGGTATGGCCCTGGATACCCACAGGGGCTCTATGTGCTTCGCCATATGCCTGCACTGCAAGCCTCACCATGCAAGTGTGCCACTCTCCATACCACATGAAGTCCGCGGCCAATTGCGTTTCCTGCAGTTATGTATTTAGGCAGCTGCGTAGTGCTATGCCAGCAGTCTGGTACTCACTGTAGTTTGCATGTGCATCTCGACCAAACTGCATTCCAGTTCTGTGTGTTGAAATGCATACTGTCATTGTTTGGAGTGCTCCTGCATTGTTGTTGTTGTCTCGCCATGTTTATCACCTAGACTCTTGCTTGCTTGCCTTGTGTTGTGTCCTGGTTGGTCATGTCTGTCATCCCCAATTGGCAGCTTTGTGTCTCCATTCTCTGGCGTGCACCACTTGCTGCTCACTCGTGGCTATAACAGTTTGACTGATGGTTTCATGGCAATAGTTACAGGGAATGGCCTACAGAATTTGGACATTGCCAAAGGTATCAAAGTAATGTGTTACTACAACATTATTGGCACAAACTGAGCCAAGTGCGAACAATGATGGAAATTATTGGCATAAATCTTTCAGCATGTGGAGGGGAATATCTTGTGTAAAGATTCATGGCATCTTACAAAAAGAAACAAAATGTGGTGAGTGTTTCTAATCCAAATATGTCTGATTCTGTCTGATATGTACCTCTAGAATAGTAATTTCATGGACTACTAAGTTGTATATTGTTTGTACCCTGAATGAGCATTTAATCAGAATATCCTACTTGCTGTCTACACTAGAGGATGACTCACATGTCACAATAGCAGAGAACCCATTCTTTGATAGATTTTGAGGTTTAATACAGTAATTCAGCACTGGTATTAATTTGGAAGGAAACTTGGTTCTAATTGATAGTTAAAATCGTTTATACCTTGCAGAGTCTACTAAAACTGTGGTAACATAGTTTGATAGTGCTGTCTCACTGCTACATACACTTGCCAAGTGTTGTTAAAGCAACAAGTAAACGTTGTTGAATGGGTGGTCACATCACTCATTAAAATACTGAGGACAGGATGAAAGTTCTTGTCAAGGCCCAGAGAAGTATGTTGTTGACTGTCCGCACTCTGCTTTTTCTGACAATGGTGTTTATTTATGACAATAAGGTTGCAGATCAGCTAGTTCCCTGTCTTATCAACAGTCACAGAACTGTGCTATTGTGACCTGAATTACACACAGCTAGGATTTGAAATATTAGGAGACATATTTTGGGACCTGTGCAGTTGTACTGCTTAAGACTCCTGAAGTATTTGAGAATCTGCACACTGCACAAGTTTAAAAACCTGTGCACCCTGTATGATGTTTTCTCAGAACTTGGCAGCTAGTTCAAAAACTGTAACTTCCTGGCAGGTTAAAACTTTGCCTCAGACCTAGACTCAAATTTGGGACCTTTGCCTTTCACAGGCAACTGCTCTACCGACTGAGCTAGTTAGTGCAACTGATCATCTGCCCTTACAGCTTTATTTCTTTCAGTACCTATTCTTCTACCATCCAAACCTCACAGAAGTTTCCCAGCATAATCTGCAGGACTAGCAATCCTGGAAGAAAAGATATTGCATTTCTCCACAATATCCTTTCTTCCAGGAATGCTAGTCTGGTAAGGTATACAGGAGGACTTATATGAGGTTTGGAAAGTAGAAGAAGAGGAACTGGTGGAAGTAAAACTGTGCGGGTAGGTCACGAGTTGTGCTTGGATTGCTCAATTGGTAGAGCACTTGTCCACAAAAGGCAAAGGTCACAAGTTTTACCAATCTGCCACACACTCTCCTGCAGAGCGAAAATTCATCTGAAGTTTAAAACTCGGTAATCAATGTCTTATAAAATTGATCTGTTTTTAGAGAACACGATATGTACCCTACAATGCATTTGCTCACGAAACTATACTGTTAGTTAATCATATAAAGGCTGGTTATAATTAAACTTTTGCTACTTGAGAGGGCCCCCACGAAAAACAAGTGATCGTAGGAAAGAGAAACTTTGTGAAAACATTTACATGAAAGGGTAACATTTGTTAATTGTGTATGATGTTTATGTTCCAGGCTTCAGACTTTGCTCAATGTGATGACCATCTGCACCCACAACAACCTGGAACCACAGTAGAGATTGCTCTACTGCTGACTGAAACATCTTAAATGGGATGTTGACTACCTGCCTCACTATGCTTGGATCAACATCCAATATGTTTTAGCATCCTATTGATGAACCCTGAGCCGGCCGCAGTGGTCTCGCGGTTCTAGTCCGGAACCGCGCGACTGCTATGGTCGCAGGTTCGAATCCTGCCTCGGGCATGGATGTGTGTGATGTCCGTAGGTTAGTTAGGTTTAAGTAGTTCTAAGTTCTAGGGGACTGATGACCACAGCTGTTAAGTCCCATAGTGCTCAGAGCCATTTTTGATGAACCCTGTCCTTCAGGTAATCCCACAGCCAGAAATCACGTAAGTTCAAATCTGGTGATCGTCTTAGCCGTGCAGTTTGGAACGATTGGCGAATGACTCTTCATGTTCTTCAACTCTGATGCAGAAAGAGCACTTCTCCATACTCTTTTAATATGTTGATACTCGTGAAGAGCAGCAACATTATTGCTGTTGATTTGGTAAAATAGCTTTATGAGTAAAACTGTGCTCACCTTATCGAGAATCATGTTGACTGTCTGCAACTGTAATGCACACTGATGCTTGTGTTTCAGCCCTACTTCACCATACCAGTGCTGTTTCCTAACAGTAAATCATGACATTAACGCTACTAACAACATAAATTCTGCAGCACCCAGTGTGCACATCATCCCTATAAAGTTGGGTACCTGTTCAGTAAATAGTTTTGCATCTGCACTGGCTTAAGTAGCAAAAGTTTAGTTATAGCCACCCTGCCCTATTTGGGAAAATGACAGAGAATTGGATTCTGCAGCTGTGGCCAGTTTATAGAAGTACTGAAAAATTTCTGGCTCAGACCATGCAAGAAAAAATATGTCTTTTTGCTACACACATCTGTTAACTTGAATACTGTTGTAATTGCCTGAGGTACTAATGCGTGTCCCACAGTCCTTCTCCATCATAGAATGTCAGAAATGTTGCAGATAACCTTGCGAGCAATTGTGATATTCTGTGCACTGCTGCTGGGGTAAAACAGTTCATGTTGTTTAGTACTGTTTCCAAAAGGTGACATGCTTCCTATTGCTAGTAACCTACTTTTTGTCGCTGGTAACATTTTTCTTGTTACTGGTGCTGATCTTCCAGTTTCAGTTGATGTGTCATTAATTCACAAACTTTGGACTTATTTTGATGGATAATAATTCACTCTGGAAGTTTAAACCAACTCATTGCCAATGTGTTGGTGCTATTTACTGTACTGCTTGAAGTTACATAAAAATGTCTGTACAAGAAGGACTCAGTACACGGTTTGATAGCCAGAGGCATAATACAAGTCTTACTGCTTATGGTAACATGGGGGAGGGGAGGAGAGGAAATGATGGAAGCTGGGCAGGAATATGCTTGTGGGAGATCTTGTTGTGCTGTGAATTCATTCCACATAAAATTGCAATTAACTTCATTTATCCATTGCACAAGCAAGTTGGACTTCTTTGCCTACTGGCAGGAGAGGTTTGTTTCAGTACTCTCAGCAACTGAAAAAGTCTTGACAGTGACACACTGGTGGCTACACAGTTTTGTCATTTAAATCTGACTATTGAGTGACTTCCCACAACCTGGATTTGGCTGCCAACTCTTTTGGAGGTGACCTGAAGGAAGCACCCCTGACTGTTATCTTACCAAAGGCAAGGGCAAGCACTTCCCACAGTTGACAAGAAACAGCCACAAAGTGTTATTTTCCAAAAATTCTTTGAATAAACTGAAGTCAGTCACTTTATTTTTGTACCACAATCCTCATATGTTCATTTCATTTTATATCACTTTCTACACCTACATCTACATCCATACTCTGCAAGCCACCTGACGGTGTGTGGTGGAGGGTACCTTGAGTACCTCTATCAGTTCTCCCTTCTATTCCAGTCTCGTATTGTTCGTGGAATTTGCAACATTATGCTCAGATGACATGACTGTGTCAAGCAGGACACTACTAATGCTGTATCCAAACATTATGGCTTTTTTCCCTACTCATCCACATGATCTTTCATTCTTCTGCATTTACAGCTAGCTGCCATTCATCACACCAACTATAAATTTTGTCCAAGTCATCTTGCGTCCTCCTACAGTCACAACTTCGACACCTTACCATCCACCACAGCATCATCAGCAAACTGCAGATTCCTTCACTTAGCAATTCTAACAGCATAGGGAAATAATATTGTTGTTCATTATCACTGTATTATTTTTTATAGTTTTATGAAACTTTTTCATCCATTTTTGTGCTGGTCTCTTAAATAGGATGCACCATGAAGGAATTATCCAAATGAGACGGAAATTGATAGATGTGATGTACATGTAGAGACAAACTATATATCACAATGTCAGAGAAATTGCATGATTTATTCAAGAGAAACAGCTTCACAAACTGGGCATGTCAATAATGCATTGGTCCTCCTGTGGTCTTTATGCAAGTAGTTATTCGGCATGACATTTATTGATAGAGTTCTTGGATATCCTCCTGAGAGATATTGTGCCAAATTCTGTCCAACTGACATATCAGATAATCAAAATCCCAAGCTGGCTGGAGGGACCCTGCCCACAATGTTTCAAATGTTCACAACTGGGGAGAGATCCAGCAACCTTGCTGGCGAAGGTAGGTTTTGGCAAGCATGAAGACAACTAGTAGAAACACTTACCATGTGCAAGCAGGCATTATCTTGCTGAAATGTAAGCCCAGGATGGCTTGCCATGAAGGTCTACAAAACTTGGCATCAAATATCATTAACATACCGCTGTGCTGTAAAGATGTTGCAGATGACAACCTAATGGGTCATATGAAACGAAATGGCACCCCAAACCATCACTCCTGGTAGCCGGGCAGTATGGCGGGTGGCAGTCATTTAGTATCCCACTGCTGTCTGAGTCATCTCCAAACACATCTTTGCTGGTCAGCAGCGCTCAGTTTGAAGCAGAACTCATCACTGAAGGCATTTCTACTCCAGTCAATGAGATTCCAGACTGAAGACATGTCTGGAGATGCCCGGACAGCAGTTGGATACCAACCTACTGTCAGCTGCCAAACGGCCTGACGCCCGCGGCTCGTGGTCTTGCGGTAGCGTTCTCGCTTCCCGCGCATGGGATCCCGGGTTCGATTCCCGGCAGGGTCAGAGATTTTCTCTGCCTCAAGATGACTGGGTGTTGTGTGTCGCATCATCATTTCATCCTCAGTCACTTGCAAGTCGCCGTAGTGGCATTAAAGAACTTGTGGAGTGGCGGCCGAACCGCGAGGGGTCTCCCGGCCACCAATGCCATATGCTCATTATTATTAACGACTTGACAGCCATGAGTGATGGTTTGGGGTGCCATTTCTTTTTATAGCAGGACCCTTTTGGTTGTCGTCCACTGCATCCTTAAAGCACAACGGTACATGAACGATATGATGCTTCATGATTGCCAAACCCTACTTTGGCCAGCAAGGTCACTGGGTCTTTCCCCAGTTGAGAATGTTTGGAGCATTATGAGTAGGGCCCTCCAACCATTTCAGAATTTAGATGATCTAACACACCAATTGGACAGAATTTGGCATGATATCCCTCAAGAGGACATCCAAGAACTCCATTAATCAATTCCAAGCCAAATAATTGCTTGCATAAGGCCAGAGTGGTGATTCTTCTGGAAAATCTGGAATTGTCAGGGAATTACCTCCTACCTGAAAAAAATCAGGGCAATCTCAGGGAGTTTCAGGAATTTCATAAAAACATAGGAATTCTGTATTTTTAACCTAGTACTGAAATTTGATTTTAGTGAGTTTTATAAATCACAAATTTTAAAATACTTAATATCTCAAAGTGTGCTAATTATATGAATATTATTTTCTATAAATTAACAGTGTCTAAAAACTGCAGTGAAACTACTGATTATGACCAGTATATCTCAGCGGAGAGCAAAAAGAAAGTCATTATGGAAATTTACTCCTCCCCCACCCCCTCCACTCAACATTTCTTTAGCAGGAGCTTCTCATGATACCATCTTGCTCCTCATACCTGGAATTCTCATAAGAAGAGAGAGAGAGAGAGAGAGAGAGAGAGAGAGAGAGAGAGAGAGAGAGAGAGAGAGAGGCTCTATGATGGAATGGGGTGGTCCACAGTTTTAATCAATCTCAGTCTTCTTCGCCTTATGAAATGTAACTGTCACTCTATGCATAATTATACATGCACTTGAAACAGAAATAATGGGTCATTCAATGTTTCATATAAACTGGCATGGGAAAAATTAACAGTGTCTAAAAACTGCAGCTGAGAGCAAAGAGAAAGTCATTATGAAGATTTACTCCTCCCCCACCCCCTCCACTCAACATTTCTTTAGCAGGAGATTCTCATGATACCATCTTGCTCCTCATACCTGGAATTCTTATAAGAGAGAGAGAGAGAGAGAGAGAGAGAGAGAGAGAGAGAGAGAGAGAGAGGTTCTATGATGGAATGGGGTGGTCCACAGTTTTAATCAATCTCAGTCTTCTTCGCCTTATGAAATGTAACTGTCACTCTATGCATAATTATACATGCACTTGAAACAGAAATAATGGGTCATTCAATGTTTCATATAAACTGGCATGGGAAATCACATTGAGCTTGGCTGCACTACCACGATTTTGTCAGTATTCCACATTAATAGAGGTCCACTGGACATGGCTTACTTGACTCATGCAAGAAATAAGCATTGAATGTTGTCAGCTATGCGTTGAGTTTGTATTGATTGTTTTAGGAGACAAAAAATTTTAAACAATTTCAATAATTGAATAATGATACTCCAAGATTCAAATCATCCATAGTTTCCATATTCAACTATCCTACAAAAGTCGGGATCTGAGACCACGATGGCGGCCGAGTTGAAAGTGTATCATGTGTCTCCACGAAAAATCATGAATTTTGGTAGTAAAAGGAAAACGTGTGCAAGTTGTAAGAATGAAATACTGAAGCTGAACGAACGGATGTCCAGTCTACAGTTTACAATCGATGCCCAAAAGGTGGAAATAAGTAAACTACAATATGAAAAACTTGAGACGCTAATGAAGAAAGAAGACTCGGTCTCGGGAAAATGGAAGATAATGACTGAAGGAAGTTGTACTCAGAAGGTAAAAGATTTGAAAGGCAGTGAAAATTTGGTGCAAAAAAACTCTTTTGAAGTGCTTTCTGCCGTCGGAAAGGGTTGAGAAGTTGGAAAACAAAGTAGGCAAACCGTTGCTCGTTGTAAGTAGGTCAAACAGAAAAAATACTGCAGCAGGAGATATTCTAAAAACTCCGAAAATAAGTGTGCACACCTACAGTGCCACAGACTTAAATGCAACAAAGGAAACTACGTTAAAAAACGTATCTCCAGCGAAACTGCAAACTGAAGAACATGTAGAATACATGCGGGGGGGGGGCAAAAAAAAAAAAAAAAAAAAAAAAAAAAAAAAAAAAAAAAAAAAAAAAAAAAAAAAAACGCTAGTCAGGTGAGGAGGAGAACCTTAAATCCTCCGATTACAAAAAGTGTGAAACGCAAAACAATCTGTGGGTTAGGTGATAGTCACGGCCGCGAAATTTCTGCAATGTTAATGAGAACATATACACTCCTGGAAATTGAAATAAGAACACCGTGAATTCATTGTCCCAGGAAGGGGAAACTTTATTGACACATTCCTGGGGTCAGATACATCACATGATCACACTGACAGAACCACAGGCACATAGACACAGGCAACAGAGCATGCACAATGTCGGCACTAGTACAGTGTATATCCACCTTTCGCAGCAATGCAGGCTGCTATTCTCTCATGGAGACGATCGTAGAGATGCTGGATGTAGTCCTGTGGAACGGCTTGCCATGCCATTTCCACCTGGCGCCTCAGTTGGACCAGCGTTCGTGCTGGACGTGCAGACCGCGTGAGACGACGCTTCATCCAGTCCCAAACATGCTCAATGGGGGACAGATCCGGAGATCTTGCTGGCCAGGGTAGTTGACTTACACCTAGAGCACGTTGGGTGGCACGGGATACATGCGGACGTGCATTGTCCTGTTGGAACAGCAAGTTCCCTTGCCGGTCTAGGAATGGTAGAACGATGGGTTCGATGACGGTTTGGATGTACCGTGCACTATTCAGTGTCCCCTCGACGATCACCAGTGGTGTACGGCCAGTGTAGGAGATCGCTCCCCACACCATGATGCCGGGTGTTGGCCCTGTGTGCCTCGGTCGTATGCAGTCCTGATTGTGGCGCTCACCTGCACGGCGCCAAACACGCATACGACCATCATTGGCACCAAGGCAGAAGCGACTCTCATCGCTGAAGACGACACGTTTCCATTCGTCCCTCCATTCACGCCTGTCGCGACACCACTGGAGGCGGGCTGCACGATGTTGGGGCGTGAGCGGAAGACGGCCTAACGGTGTGCGGGACCGTAGCCCAGCTTCATGGAGACGGTTGCGAATGGTCCTCGCCGATACCCCAGGAGCAACAGTGTCCCTAATTTGCTGGGAAGTGGCGGTGCGGTCCCCTACGGCACTGCGTAGGATCCTACGGTCTTGGCGTGCATCCGTGCGTCGCTGCGGTCCGGTCCCAGGTCGACGGGCACGTGCACCTTCCGCCGACCACTGGCGACAACATCAATGTACTGTGGACACCTCACGCCCCACGTGTTGAGCAATTCAGCGGTACGTCCACCCGGCCTCCCGCATGCCCACTATACGCCCTCGCTCAAAGTCCGTCAACTGCACATACGGTTTACGTCCAAGCTGTCGCGGCATGCTACCAGTGTTAAAGACTGCGATGGAGCTCCGTATGCCACGGCAAACTGGCTGACACTGACGGCGGCGGTGCACAAATGCTGCGCAGCTAGCGCCATTCGACGGCCAACACCGCGGTTCCTGGTGTGTCCGCTGTGCCGTGCGTGTGATCATTGCTTGTACAGCACTCTCGCAGTGTCCGGAGCAAGTATGGTGGGTCTGACACACCGGTGTCAATGTGTTCTTTTTTCCATTTCCAGGAGTGTAGTTTCAAGGCATCTGGTTTCATAAAGCAAGGGACCAAATTGAGTGAAAAAACGGACCTAACATCAACTGAATAAAGACGATTTCGCTGTGTTCATAGGAGGATCAAACGACGTCTACAGAAACGAGACATGCAAGGTTATTACAGAAATGAGGAAATGTTTAAATAATTTAACCCACACAAATGTACTCATAGTGAACATCCCACGTCGTCATGATTTACCACCCTGGTCGTGTGTGAACCGCGAAATTAATGTTGGAAACGAGTGTATCACTGAAATATGCCATAACTTTAAGAATGTCGATATTGTAGATATAAGCAGATTGGAGCGAAGGTTCCATACAGTCCATGGACTTCATTTAAGCACGCCAGGAAAGAAATTAATAGCAGAAAAAATATGTACTCGCATTTCGAAGAAGAGTGAAGAAAAAAGTATAAGTGACAAACAAACAGAGATTAAGAAGTGGTTTAAATCGATTAGGCGAGAAACAAACAAACAAGTCGTCAGCCGAACGAAAATTACGAAATGGTTTAAACCGAAGAGGACACATGTGGATAAAGCAAAACTTATACAAGCTCCAGAACTTAACTAACCAGCTGATTGCCACCAGCAAGCAGAAGCCACACACAAGAAAGATACCGAAATTTTTTTAGGGTAAGTGCTATATTAGAAATGCCATTATGATAAAGAATCAGAAACCGTTTCACCTAAAGTTACGAAATACTCAGATTTTGCTCTACTACACCATAATGTTCAGTCACTCACAAGTAAAATTTCCGTGTTGGAAGCACTATTCCAGTATGCACTTAAATTTAGACATAATTCGCATTACTGAACAATGGCTACGAAATGAAGTAAAATTAACCTCAATCTCAGGATACAGATTAGCAAGTCATTTTAGCCGAGAGTTTTCCAAACATGGTGGCTCTCCTATCTTTGTGAAAGAACAAATAATGTTCTGTGATGTCAGTAAAAGTTATATTGACTCAGTTGAAAAAGACTTTGATCTTTCGGTTACTAAACTGCCAGAGCTTAATTTCATAGTTATTAACATATATAGAGCACCAAGTGGAAACCTGCGAGTCTTCATGAATAAACTAGAGGTCCTGCTGAACATGATCAGTTCACTAAATATGAAGATAGTGCTTTGTGGGGATTTCAATATTGATTTTTCAAAAGACAGCAGCACCAGAGATGCTTTGATAAATATGACCAACACATTCAATATGATCCCCACAACACACTGCCCAACAAGATTAACAGACTGCACAAATTCCAGTATTGACCAAATATTCATCTCAGAAACAAATTACAGATTCACAAGCAGAGTGCTGAGTATGGGTTATAGTGATCATGAGGCACAGCTGCCGTGTATAGAAATGCCAACAAGTAGTAGCAGTTCCAAAAAAGTAGTTGAAAAAAGAACCTTTTCTGAAGATAACATTAGAATTTTTAATCTCTTTACTGGCGAAGGAAAACGGAAAGCATCGCCACTTTGAACAATGTTGATAGCATGTACATGAGTTTTCAGAGCATCTTTCTTCACTATTTTAATGTAGCATTTCCAAAAGTAATAAAAACAGTAAACCTAACAATAATAAGCAATGGGTAACTAAAGGCATCAAAATTTCCAGTGAGAGAAAGAGATTCCTGCAGTATTGTTGTAAGAAATATAGAGTAACCCAAGAATTCGCATATTATTCAAAAGCCTACAAAAGAATCTATGATAGTGGAGTAGTCAAAGAAGCAAAAATTATGTGGAATGACAATTTGATAAGAAACTCATCTAACAAAATGAGATCCATGTGGAGAGTTATAAAGAAAGAAACATTTAGTTCAGCACCAAAGAAAAAGAATGTATCATTAACACTAGAAGGCTCAAAAGTCACAGACCCAAATTTAGTTGTGGAAAAATTCAATGAATACTTCACTTCACCAGCTGAATACCTCATTCAAGTACACTGTCAAGGACCAGTTCCAAGTTTCTCCAGCAAGTCAGTGATCTCGACTGCTTCTATGTATGTTTATGAAACAAACCCCAATGAAATTATACGTAAAATTAAATAATTAACCAATAAAATGTCAAGTGGTCTTGATGAAGTACCTGATTTCGCATTAGAAGAATGTGCTCACCACATAGCAAACCACTTGGCAAAAATTTTCAACCTCTCCTTCAAAATTGGTGTATTTCCAGGTATTTTTAAAATAGCAAAAGTTTCGCCACTGCTAAAAAAGGGTTCTTCTGAAAAAATATCAAACTACCAACCTGTGTCACAGTTAAGTTCCTTCTAAAAAATTCTAGAAAAACTCTTCTATGACAGGCTTTCAAGTTTCATAAATAAATACGCAGCTCTTACAATACAACAACATGGTTTTAGAAAGTCTAAATCTACACAGACAGCAATTTTCGGATTCTTAGACAGCATTTTAAAATCCCTTGATCAAAATAAATTAGCTGCAGGTATTTTTCTACATCTTTCAAAAACTTTTGACGTCCTGGACCATAACATTCTGCTCGAAAAATTAGAAAGACGAGGAGTGAGAGGTGCAGCACATAGCTGGTTGTGTTCACACCTAAAAAACTGCAGGCAGGAAGTATCACTTCATTATGAATTCAACAAAATGAATAAAACAATAAACAACTCCTTTCTTTCTAGCGAATTAGCAATAAAATATGGTGTACCACAGGGCTCATTCTTAGGTTCTCTGCTCTTCTCGATTTATGTGGACGGCTTAGTTGAATATATGAGTCCCACAAAAACTATCCTGTTTGCCAATGACACCAGCATATTGCTCAATGAATCCAGTCTAGAAACTTTGCACTCCACTGCAGAAAGTTCTATGAAAAAACTTTCTGAGTGGTTCACAAAAACATCATTATAAATAATGAAAAAACTGCGTGTCGATTTTCGTTTAATTCCTCCAACTAATCAAATGTCTATTCGAGCACAATTAAAAAATGATCCCCTAGGAAATGTGTCACAAAATTTTTGGGTGTATGGGTTCTGAAAGACTTAAAGTGTCTAGACGTGTCTAGAAAACTATCACCTGTGTGCTATGGCCTAAGAATTTTAAAGGCTACAACAAGCAAAACAACAGTACTGTAGGCATACTATGCACAGCTCTACTCACTAGTCCGATATGGGATTGTTTTCAGGGGATACTCAACTCACAGTGTAAAGGTTTTTAGACTGCAAAAAAGAGCTCTAAGAGTAATTTGTGGCCTTAAAAAGATGGAATCCTGTAAATCCCATTTTACTGAGCTTGGTGTTCTAAATGTTCCATGTTTATTCATTTATGAAACTATCTTGTTCACTAGGGACTGCCTCCTGATAGCAGACAACTGCTACAGAACAAAACTGTACACAACTATAATACCAGAGGGAAATCAAATATACATCAAAAATATCACAGAACAAGCACCTATCAGAAGAGCATAATTAACATTGGTGTAATACTACACAATAAGATACCAGAGGAAATAAAAAATGCTACTCATCCAATATTTAAAGCTAAACTAAAGGCATTTCTAATAAAGCACTGTTTCTGTTCTGTCAGAGAATTTCTGAATACATACCAAAATTAATTGTAATAGGTACCTATTTTTAATTTGACTACTATTTTGCTAATACTATGTGTTATTGTAACTTATCTTTGACCTGTCCAGTATCAATTGTGCAGTTTGTGCTGTATGATAAAACTGGACCGATAAAAAATCAAATCACATAGAACAAAAAGCACCAGGTTTTTGGGCTATGGGTTATGGGTAGATAGGAAGCTCCCCTGCAAAGGAATATATCCACAGCCTCCTGCAGAAACTGAATACAGCTTATTTCTGAGTGCAATTTTGCTTGCATTCAGCATCACAGAAAAATGTTTAATTGGCATACTTTTAGTCCTTGATTTTATGTGGGATATTTTGGGGCAAATCACTTCAGGCAAAAGAATATCTAACACACATGAACAATCAGGGCTGTGTGAGGAGTTACTGCAGAAATCTCGTGTAGCATCTATTTAACGAGTTGGGGATTTTTATACTGATATCACAGTACAAGTACTCACTATGTCATTTGTGGTTGAAAACATAGACTTGCTTAAAAGCAGCACACCCTCAATTCAGGCAACACAAGACAAAGGAATGAGTTTCTTCGGTGAGCACATCGTCAAGTTTTGTCCCAAAAAGTGTGAATCTCTCACTTTCATACATTTTCAGTAAGTTTCCACAAGAGTTAAAGATTCTTCGTCGTGAATCAAGGTTTTGAAATTTAATCTGCAGGCCTTTCTTTTGTCCTAACTCCCATCTCTTGCAGAAATACATAAGGTTCACATTATGAGAATGTAGTTTACTGAGATGATGCCAATAGTAGACAAAACAGAGGGACTGCTCATTTCTGTTATTATTATTATTATCATCTTCTTTCCTTTCTCAGACCTTAGGTCTGGTTAAAAATAGAATGTGACGCGGACCTTGATTGAGCGTGACTTCCTTTTAACTGTATGGTGTATGTTACATTGTATTTAGGAACTTTCAGGTTATTGAACATGTATCAATAATTACGGATTTCTGTAGTTGTATATATACGTTTGGATGTAGCTGCATTGCATTGATGTATTGGTGGATATTGTGTGGTATGACTCCTGTAGTTGATAGTATAATCAGTATAATGTCAACTTTATTCTGATGCCACATGTCCTTGACTTCCTCAGTCACTTGGATGTATTTTTCAATTTTTTCTCCTGTTTTCTTCTGTATATTTGTTGTATTGGGTATGGATATTTCGATTAGTTGTGTTAATTTCTTCTTTTTATTGATGAGTATGATGTCAGGTTTGTTATGTGGTGTTGTTTTATCTGTTATAATGGTTCTGTTCCAGTATAATTTGTATTCATCATTCTCCAGTACATTTTGTGGTGCATACTTGTATGTGGGAACGTGTTGTTTTATTAGTTTATGTTTTATGGCAAGTTGTTGATGTATTATTTTTGCTACATTGTCATGTCTTCTGGGGTATTCTGTATTTGCTAGTATTGTACATCCACTTGTGATGTGATCTACTGTTTCTATTTGTTGTTTGCAAAGTCTGCATTTATCTGTTGTGGCATTGGGATCTTTAATAATATGCTTGCTGTAATATCTGGTGTTTATTGTTTGATCCTGTATTGCAATCATGAATCCTTCTGTCTCACTGTATATATTGCCTTTTCTTAGCCATGTGTTGGATGCGTCTTGATCGATGTGTGGCTGTGTTAGATGATACGGGTGCTTGCCATATAGTGTTTTCTTTTTCCAATTTACTTTCTTCGTAACTGTTGATGTTATGTGATCTAAAGGGATGTAGAAGTGGTTATGAAATTGCAGTGGTGTAGCCGATGTATTTATATGAGTGATTGCTTTGTGTATTTTGCTAGTTTCTGCTTGTTCTAGAAAGAATTTTCTTAAATTGTCTACCTGTCCATAATGTAGGTTTTTTATGTCGATGAATCCCCTTCCTCCTTCCTTTCTGCTTAATGTGAATCTTTCTGTTGCTGAATGTATGTGATGTATTCTATATTTGTGGCATTGTGAGCGTGTAAGTGTATTGAGTGCTTCTAGGTCTGTGTTACTCCATTTCACTACTCCAAATGAGTAGGTCAATATTGGTATAGCATAAGTATTTATAGCTTTTGTCTTGTTTCTTGCTGTCAATTCTGTTTTCAGTTTTTTTGGTAGTCTTTGTCTATATTTTTCTTTTAGCTCTTCTTTAATATTTGTATTATCTATTCCTATTTTTTGTCTGTATCCTAGATATTTATAGGCATCTGTTTTTTCCATCGCTTCTATGGAGTCACTGTGGTTATTCAATATGTAATCTTCTTGTTTAGTGTGTTTTCCCTTGACTATGCTATTTTTCTTACATTTGTCTGTTCCAAAAGCCATATTTATATCATTGCTGAATACTTCTGTTATCTTTAGTAATTGGTTGACTTGTTGATTGGTTGCTGCCAGTAGTTTTAGATCATCCACATATAGCAAATGTGTGATTTTGTGTGGGTATGTTCCAGTAATATTATATCCATAATTTGTATTATTTAGCATGTTGGATAGTGGGTTTAGAGCAAGGCAGAACCAGAAAGGACTTAATGAGTCTCCTTGGTATATTCCACGCTTAATCTGTATTGGCTGTGATGTGATATTATCTGAATTTGTTTGGATATTAAGTGTGGTTTTCCAGTTTTTCATTACTATGTTTAGGAACTGTATCAATTTAGGATCTACTTTGTATATTTCCAATATCTGTAGTAACCATGAGTGGGGTACACTATCAAAAGCTTTTTGGTAATCAATGTATGCGTAGCGTAGCGACCTTTGTTTAGTTTTAGCCTGATATGTCACCTCTGTATCTATTATCAGTTGCTCTTTACATCCTCGTGCTCCTTTGCAGCAGCCTTTCTGTTCTTCATTTATAATTTTGTTCTGTGTTGTATGTGTCATTAATTTCTGTGTAATGACTGAAGTTAATATTTTGTAGATTGTTGGTAGGCATGTTATGGGGGCGATATTTAGCTGGGTTTGCTGTGTCTGCTTGATCTTTAGGTTTCAGATAGGTTATTCCGTGTGTAAGTGTATCAGGGAATGTGTATGGGTCTGCAATGTAAGTGTTAAATAATTTAGTTAGATGTGAATGTGTTGAGGTGAACTTCTTTAGCCAGTAATTTGCTATTTTATCATTTCCAGGGGCTTTCCAATTGTGCGTAGAATTAATTGCTCAGGTGACTTCATGTTGCAAAATTATCACTTCAGGCATTTGTGGTATCATCTTGTATGAGTCTGTTTCTGCTTGTATCCACCGTGCGTGTCTGTTATGTTGTACTGGGTTTGACCATATGTTGCTCCAGAAGTGTTCCATGTCTGTTATGTTTGGTGGATTGTCTATTTTAATGTGTGTGTTATCTATTGTCTGGTAAAATTTCTTTTCGTTTGTGTTGAATGTTTGGTTTTGTTTCCTTCTATTTTCACTTTTTTTGTATCTTCTAAGTCGTTTGGCCAATGCTTGTAATTTCTGCTTCTTTTCATCTAATTGCTCTTTTGCTTCTTGTTGTGAGATTTTACCTAACCTTTTTCGTTTTTTGTCTGATATTTCATTTCTTATAAATTGTGTTAGCTGTCCGATGTCTTTTCTCAGTTTTTCTATTCTGATCTGTAGCCTGTGTCGCCATGCTGGTTTTGTGGGTTTCTTCTGTGTGTTGGTTGGTTCTGATCTCTGCCTAGTGTGTATATTTAGTGTAGTGAGTGCTCCTATATAAACCAGTAGTTGTAACTCTTCCATAGTTATGTTTTCATTTATTTTGTTGTGTATGATTGTGTTGATAGTTTTTATTGTTGTTTCGACTTGTGGGTTATTTGGCGGTCTATGCAAGAATGGTCTAATGTCTGTATTTGTGTCTTTGTATTCTATATATGTCAGCTGAAATTTCTCTTCTATATCTAACATGTGTGTCACTTCGTGTTCTATTTGTGCTTGTTCTGGTGGCTGTCTTAAGATTTCGTTTTCCTCTGATTGTTTAATTGATGCGTGTTGGTCTTTGTTTGTTTGCTCTGGGATGTTTGAGTCCATTACTGGGATGTTTGAGTCCATTACTGCATTTTCTTCTTCTTCTAATTGCACATTATTTAGTTCCAGTATTTGTTGTACTTGTTGTTTGATGTTTTCTAATTCTGACTGGAGTATCCTGTTATTTTTTGTTATTACACGGATCTGATCAGCTAGTCCTTGTTCTGTTAAAAATTTTAATTCTGGGTATCTGGTAATAAATGTTGTGTATACTTGTGATCTGTATCCAGTTGTGTTGGTTCCTAGATTTGTTGCTTGGTAATAACAGAACATGAGGTGTCGATTAACTTCATCTGACCATCTCATCCTCTGTCTTTGTTTTCCTTCTAGGGTGGTTGCAGGAAGCATATCCTGCAAAACACCTCTATTTGGATTTAAATTATTTTCCAGTTGGCTAGCAGTGTCATTATCATTGTGGGCGGGCATAGGGTTCAAGCGTCGTCCCCGACCATGACGGTGCTTGTCCGAGGCTTCTTTAGTTCTGTCCTGAACCAAGTAATCACACTAAAAGGGGGGTTAGCCCTATTAGTGGTTTGTTCTTTTCGTCGCCTTTTACGACTGGCAGAACATACCGGAGGCCTATTCTTTTCACGGGCCTCCACAGGGTTTATTATTATTATTATTATTATTATTATTATTATTATTATTATTATTATTGTAACTCACTAAAATGGAATGGACTATAATAAAAAAAACTGTAAATCTAATGAGGGTTCAGACTTGTGTGCCTGATTTAGCCATTCTGATTTAAGTTTTCCCAAATCATTCCAGGAAAATTCTTAACTGGTCCATATTAATAGCTTATGGTCAACATCTTTCTCTTTCCTTGCTTTGCAAAAATTATATATATTCTTATGCTTTAAGTTTATTGTCATTAGTGTGTTTGTAACAGATTCTTGTAGTTCATTGTATTATTCTCATTTTTGTGTCACGTGTAAAGTTCTGGATATGTTATGACCTTGTGCCTTTGACAGAGTGGTCCAACTGAGTACAAATCGATTCATTAAATACATTATAAGCGATAATGTGTTACTGTATGAAGTCCGTGATTACTTTTAATATGCATGAGATGATAGATGACTACCATTGAAATAGAAGATGTTTTGAGAAAGAATAAATTCTGACAATGGTGTACTCACCGCTGAAAGAGTCCAGAGAAGACTGGAATCAGCGATATACCTCCTCAGACCAGTTCACACATGTCGTTTGAAACTCAGATCAGATCATCCTGATCTATTCTCACAGAAGACGGTGAGTCAGTGTGATGTAGTGGCTTTTTATACTAGAATATTGCATGGAGGGTTGTGAGTTGAAAACTCACCTGAACTGTAAAATTTTAATTTCTATGTTCAGTTTGAGTACATTCTAGAAATATCCACAAATGTCAAGGAACATTGTACTGGACTGTTCTGTAACTGTATATATACCGTATGTGCTCTGGCCAGATGCAATTTGCTCCGCGCTCTTGTATGTGCAAGTGCGGAATAAACCTTCGTTAAGTGAAGTTAATGTTCATCATTCATCTAATTACACCTTCTTATATGTGACATTATTCTGGTGGAGACGCTGGGTACTGGAACTTGTGATAGCGCACATTATTGATGACACAGTGGCTCCCATCAGGCCATGACAGAGCCGCCAGTTACGTGGCAAGAGACCGGGGTTTGAGCCATATTCAACAGATTGCAACGTGTCGGAGATAGAAGAAGAAAAAGAAGAAGAAGAAGAAGAAGAAGAAGACGTTATGAAGACAGCAACTGTGTGTCACCACATGAGATATCCTTCCAGGTTCTCTGGTGACAATGGCCATGATCCAAAAAGTGGCTGAAGGTATATGAGCAATAGCCAAATTTAACAATTGGGATGACACCCTGTGTTTGGCTAACGTATTTTTCTACTTGGAGGGCACTGCCAAGCAATGATATGAGAACAACGAGGAGAAGTTCACAAGCTCGGAAGTATTCCTGGCGGAACTGTGCATTTATTTAAGCGACACACAATGACAGAAGTGCAAGGCTGAAGATAAATTAAAGTGCAGGGCACAGCGTCCAGGAGAAACTACAGCATCCTACATTCAAGACATCTTGGAGCTGTGTAAAATAATGGATCCTAGAATGAAGGAGGAAGATAAGGTTGCACATATCATGAAGAATGTTGCTTAGGATATGTATCAAGCCCTACTCCTGAAGGAGGTTTCTACAGCAAAGGACTTTATAAAATGGTGCCAGTATATTGAGACAATGCATCAAAAAAGAATTACATGCAAGAAGTTTGAACGGCTTCCAAACGTCATATCGATGTCTCTGATGGAGGAAGGGACTGATTTCACAAGTTTTCTTCATCGGATAATGAGAGAGGAAGTTCAGAAGGCACTTGGATTGCACGGCGAGCAAAAATCCGAGACGCTTCAAGAGGTCATAAGGGAGGAAGTGGAACAGACATTGAACCCAATCTCTTGTCCTTTATTTCCCTTCAAAACGGTGAAAAAGTTGAGACCCAGGCAAAGTTACGTGCCTACAATGCCGCATGAGGAACCTGTTTAGGCACCAAGGAAGACTGACGTCTGGAGAACCCAAGATAACCAACCAGTACGATTCCACTGCAGACAACTGGGACATGTGGTGCGCTATTGTCAAGAAAGGCGGCGGATATTTGATGACGCCCATGCTAGAAGACA
This sequence comes from Schistocerca cancellata, assembly GCF_023864275.1. Lineage (NCBI taxonomy): Eukaryota > Metazoa > Arthropoda > Insecta > Orthoptera > Acrididae > Schistocerca > Schistocerca cancellata. The sequence goes on from NC_064629.1 coordinate 66,898,651, forward strand.
GCAGACCAATTTTAGCTGACACCAACTCCGGGATGACGAAGATGAACAAGAAGATGTGGGTGCAGGATAACGTAGATTACCATCGCCACAAGCTAGCCGCTGGGGAGGACGCTCCCCAACACACTGATCAAGGTCTCCATCGCTGTTTAGAATCTCCAGCCGATCACCTAGCCACCGCCACCTGGAAAACTAAAGGGTGCGACCTTCCTTGGAGGTGAGGCCGCCGAAGAGAAAAATCCTCTGCCGTCGATCACTACAAAAATGATAGGAAACTACGTCGATATCCTCATGGATGGCTGACAAGCCCAAGCTCTTGTGGACTCTGGAGCATCATATTCAGTCATTTCAGAGAAGTACCAACGCCAGTTGCAGAAAACCATGTTCATTGACAACAAAACATTTCTGCTGAAGGTGTCTAATGGGAAATATGTAAAACCTACAGGAAGATGCGTCATTCATGTGGGTATAAGTGGCCATACACAGCCCTTAGAATTCATCGTCTTACATGACAATTATGGATTGTGGTCACTCGAAGATTATGCTAGACGAGATGAGATAGTGTGGACAGGAAGATGCGCATCAGAGTGTGTGGAGACTATGTGTGCTGGATGAAGTGATAATTCCTGCAGTCAGCGCTAGAAAGGTAACTGTCATGTGTCATGCCATGCATCAACCCATGGATCTTGTAGTGGAATGTACGATAAGCATACCACTGAAGAATAACTTGGTCATCCTAGCCTCTGTCGTCTCGTTTAAGAATGAATTCGGTGAATTGTGGATAGTTAACTGTCAACGAGAACCACAGATCATTCCAAGACGCATGTGCATAGCACATGCTGAGCTGTTAATTGCCGAACAACTGAACATAGAAACCTCCCATGCCGAGTCTGTGGGCGAAATAGGCGCTACTACTACAAGACAAGATCTTCTAGCTCGACTATCACCAGATCTCACTAAGGAACAACAGAAGAAGCTGCTTGCATTCTTCAAGAGTTCTCTGAATGCTTCAATTCACAGGTGAAGAGCAAATTTGACAAATCGATGGTGAAGCACCGGATTAGCACTGGAGACCATCAAACAATAAGCCAGAGATCATACCATGTGTCAGCAACGGAACGTCAAATAAGTCATGACGAGGTAGAGAAAATGATGAAGAATGACATCATTCAGCTTTTGCAGAGCCCATGGTTGTCACCAGTGGTTCTCGTCAGGGAGAAGGATGGCAGTTGGCGCTTTTGTGTCGATTACAGGAAGCTTAATGAGATAACTGAAAAGGACATTTACCCCCTTCCACGAATTGACGATACACTAGATTGTCTGAAGGGGCTAAGTTTTTCTCAACCATGGACATGTCCTTGGGATACTGGCAAATCGATGTAGATGAGGCTGATCGTGAGAAAACTGCATTCATCACCCCTGAGGGCCTGTATGAGTTTAAGGTAATGGCATTTGGTTTGTGTAATGCACCAGCAACTTTTGAACGAGTGATGGATAATCTTCTAAGTTACCTGGAGTGGACGATGTGTCTTTATTATTTAGATGACATTATAGTGTTCTCAGAGACATTTGATGAACACATAAAAAGACTGAGGGCCGCTCTCAAGTGTCTCCAACAAGGCGGACTAGAACTTAATCCAAGAAAGTGTCTCTTTGGAGCAAAAGAAATCAAAATACTTGGACACCTTGTATCAAACGAAGGTGTGCAGCCAGACCCAGAGAAGGTGAGATCTGTAACGGAATTTGCTATTGCTTAAAGTATTAGAGATGTGAGAAGTTTCCTCAGATTATGTTCTTATTACCATCGTTTTATCCAAGACTTTTGTATCAAAGCCAGGCCAGTCCAAGACTTGTTAAAAGCCAATGCTAAATTTATCTGGGGTGGTGCTCAACAAGATTCTTTCGATGTGCTGCGAAAAGCTCCGACGACTGACCCTGTACTTGGTCTATATGACGAGAGAGCACCTACAGAACTACACACAGGGAAAAGAGAAGGTTATAGTCTATGCTTCTAGGACACTTACAAAAGCCAAGAGAAACTACTTAACTACAGAAAGGGAATGTCTTGCTGTGATCTGGGCCATGTGCAAATTTTGACAGGCCATTCACAGTTGTTACAGACCATCATTCACTTTGTTGGTTGACAGGTCTTAAGGATCCAACAGGACGACTCGCCAAGTGGGCACTACGTCTTCAAGTGTATGAAATTACCATAGTGTACAAAAGTGGAAGAAAAAAAACCAAGATGCCGACTGTCTCTCAAGAAACACTGTGCAAGACATACGATAAGATCCACAAGAGATTTTTCTAGCCAGGTTTATTTAGGAATGTCCGTCACTGTGTGTTGCACTGTCGAGAGTGCCAGAGGAGAAAGGCAGTTCCTCCGAAGCCACCTGGCCGACTCATACCGATTCCACCAGCCGAAACACCTTTCAAGCATGATGGGATTGACCTCCTCAGACGATTACCAACGTCTGCTAGTGGCAATAGATGGATTATTGTTTGCACAAATTATCTGACATGCTATGCCATTACAAAAGGCGTGAAAACAGCTGAATTCATCGTGGAAGACATTGTATTAAAACATGGTGCCCCAAGGTTGTTAATTGTGGCTCGAGAGAAACTTTTTCAATTGAATCTTGTGACAGAGATAAACAGCTGGTGCAACATTACTCATCACATGACGACTGCCTACCATTTGCAAACTAACAGGCTTACCGAACACCTTAATAAGACCTTGGCTGACATGCTATCAATGTTCGTCAATGTTGAGCAGAGCAACTGAGATAAGGTGCTACCTTTCATGACGTTTGCCTGCAACAACGCCAAACAAGACACCACAGGATTTACATCATTTTTCCTGGTGCATTGGCGTGAGGCATCTACGACAATGGACACTGTGTTTCCATTACATCCTGATGACGTGAATGATGACTACATTGGCCAGGTGTTAAACAGAGCTGAGGAAGCTCGGCAGTTAGCTCAACTCCTCACGCTGCAGGCTCAAGAAAACCATTGCCGAAGGTATGATGCGAGCCACCGCCCTGTTGCCTACCAGCCTGGTGACCTCTTCTGGATCTTCACTTCTGTTTGGAAGGTTGATATCTCTGAGAAGCTCCTCAGGTGTTACTTTGGACCTTATAAGGTTGTGAAACAGTTTTCTGATGTTACTTATGAAGTTGAAGATTTCGACCCCGACACAAGACGACGAAAGGTCAGAGATACAGTCTACATCCTTCGAATGAAGCCCTATAAAGATCCTGCAACCCAGGAGAAATTTGAAGCTCCAGCAATAGGCAACAAGCAGAAAGGTGACAAAGAGCGTAGCAGCAAAGGAAGTTCTAAGAAGATCACCACCAGGGCGAACATCAGTCATCAGGAGTCGGAGTATGCAGGACTGATGACTCATTCCCGGACTAGGAGGATGTAAAACCAAGATGCTGTTCTCTTAAGGAGGGAGCAATGTCGCAGAAGAAGCTGCGTAATGCATTCACCATTGTGTAGATTCACCAGAACTGTAAAATTTTAATTTATATATTCGGTTCGAGTACATTCTAGAAGTGTCCACAAATGTCAAGAATCATTGGACTGAAATGTTCTGTAACTTTATATATACCGTACGTGTTCTAGCCAGAGGCAGTTCGCTCCATGCTCTTGTATGTGTAAGTGCTGAATAAACCTTCTTCTACATGACACTATTCAGACACCGAATTATTCTCTACTGAAAATATTTGTTCACAATATAAGCCATAAGTGGTTGAGCGTTAATTAGCACCTTGTAGAATTAAATCATCACCTATTGTACTGGTGTGGTCATATACAAAAGGATGAAAAAATATTGAGACAATCTTATGATAAGTGTGGAATTACACACAAAAGCCAGTTAAGAAAGTATGTTTTCTTTACTCATTATGATAGACTGAAAAGTACTGGGAGTGACTACTTCGTTAACTGGCGCTCTATTCCTTTCTACTTCACTATTTACAACAGCCTTCCAATGCTGGCATAACTTTTCAATTCCTGAACTCTTGAAATAACATGGTTTTGAGGTGAAGAACTCATTGAGCCATGTTTGGAGACCATTTTCATCCAGAAAGGAAGTTTCTTGAAGGCTGTTTGATAGAGAGTAGAAAAGGTGAAAATATGAGTGCTTAAGATCGAGTTAATATGGTTGGTGTGGAATGACTTCCAAACCCAACTCCAGTATAGTGTTTTTCATCAGTCCAACTGAATGCAGGTGTGCGTTATTGTGGAGAAGCACCACTTCACTTGCTCATTGTTCTTTGATTGCGCCTGCAAGACATCTCAGTTATTGGCAATAAATGTCAGCAGTGACGGTTAAACCTCAGGTAAGCAGTTTGTAGTACACTGCACCATCACTGTTCCACCTGATGCATAGCATTTCTTTTGTGAATGTGCCAAGATCTTTGTACAGGAGTTGCTGCTTTGTTTGGGCTTAACCATTCACTTCTTTCCCTTATGTTAGCATAAAGACACCATTCTCTTTGACAGTAATGATACAGGATAGGAATGTAGGAATGGTCAGTGTTGTTCTCAACCCAATTCATGACAAGCAAGCAGAGATGGACATGGGGCCACCCATTGATATATTTTTTTTATTATTATTATTACTGAACCTTCCCCATTGCATGTGTATGTTGCACAATGGTTGAATGATCACAGTTCATCACATTTGCCAGTTCTTGAGTACACTGACATGGATCATTTGGGTTAATGTGTTTAAACTATCTTCATCCAATTTTGAAGGTCTTCTTGAAGGTGGAGAGTCACTGATGTCAAAACAATCCTCCTTAAAATGAGAATACCATTTTCTTGCCATGCTCTGTCCAGCGGCACTATCCCCATACATGGCGCAAATGTTTTTGGCTGCCACCATTGCTGTGACCCCTTTATTAAACTCAAACAGAAGAATATGATGGAAATTTTCTGATTTCTCCACTTGGCACTCCATTTTCTAGCATCCACAGCAGCACTCACTATGTCCAAATGACAAAATGGCAATATGTAAACTCAAACACCAACAGTGAACTACAAATAAAAAATGACAGTCAATAAATAAACCCATAACAACTGGAATACCAACATGGAAAACAAAAATGCTATGAACTTATGCACCAGCCTAATACTTAATGGCAAGAAAGCTTTAGGTATGGGCCTGAAGATAGAAAAATAAGCTACTGAGTTTGCAGCAGACGTTAACTGAAGCAAAGATGCCGCAAAACCAAGGCAAGAGGGGACAACCAATACCTCAATTGAAAACAGATGATGTTATAATGGAACTGTCTTGCCACTGACAGAGCAGATTTTGGGATACCAGGGATCATCCTATACAGCTTCACTGGACTGATCCAATGTTTTACTACTGTGCCATATATGCAGTATGTTCAAAAAAAGTGTCAAATACATTGAGAGGTGGCATTACTCATCAAATCAAGATAAGTAAGACCAGTAAACATGCATCCAGGGATGCATACTTTCTGCTATAAATACGTGTTTACAGGTGGTGTTCAACATGGTGTCCATTCATTACAATGCACCCCTCAGCCCTGCGGCTTAAGGAATGGCACACCCTTTGAAATATACCTTGTGGTTGTAGTAGCTGTTGGCTTGCATTAAAGACGCGGCCCTGTAGTGTCTGCACATCATTGATTGGTGTGGTGTAGACCAATTCCTTCAAGTGTCCCCATAACCAAAAATCTAGGGGATTGAGATCTGGGGAACAAGCAGGCCAAGGCATGCCCCCTGCCCCCCAACCAATCCAGCAGTCATGAAATGTCTGCATCAGATGTTCACACACATTGTGACAAAAGTGTGCTGGTGCACCAACCACATTTGAATTTGTTGCTGCAATGGCACAGCCTCCAGCAAGGTAGGCAATGACATTAATGAGAAACTCTAGATAATGTGCCCCAGTTAACCTTTATGGTAGCACATGTGGCCCTATTAATCTACTGCCAAGTCTGCCTGCCCAGACATTGATTGAGAATCGGTGTTGATGCCCTCTTTCTCGAATTGCTTGGGGATTTACTTCTGTCCATACATGCTGGTTATCGAAATTCACAACACCACCACTTGTGATCCTGCCTCATTGATAAATAAAATCTTGGATGGGAACAGTGGATTTGTGGCATACTTCTGCAACATTCACTGACAGAATTGCCATCTGCCATGACGATCCTGTGGTGTTAGGGCCTGAACGCACTGTAGATGATATGAGTACAGCAATTGTTCAGGGACTACTTCCCCAGATAAAAATGTTAGACATGCCTTCTGCTGCTGCTAATCATTGCACATTGGTCCCAGAGGTTTCTTCCAGTGAACATGGCACACGCTCCCCTGTGCCAAGTGTGCGGACTGCGCGGGGCCTTCCACTGTCACTCTCGCAAGGTGCAAGGGTACCTGTGTGTCTCAGACTCTTCAAAAATCTGGTGAACAGCTTACCAGAGGATTCTCTGCACTGTGGATATTTTTCAGTGTAGAAGGCACAGGCTTGCAAGCTATGTCGGTTTGCTAAACCATATCTGAATATCATATCCGTCACTTCACTTGTTGAGTGCCAGCAAGTGGAGGAAGAAAGAAAATGTAAATTTATTACACCATTTGTACATACAAACAGCACAACAACAGTAAACATGTAAGTGAATCCACATTTGGAAGAAGATAAAACACATGGATATGTACCCAGTGTTGGCAGTACTGTACAATAAGGCACACAAACATGACGAACACTGACGTAGCCTGCAACGTGACACAAATCACACAACTGACTGCAGACCACTTAATAGTACATCGAGTATTGTGAGTAAGACATCATAATACCCTGCTGGCACATTTGACAGAGTGCCAATGTAACGGCTGTGCTAATATCTGCAACAAAGTGTCACGCAGCCTCTTCTATAAACATGTTTATCTCAGAAAGTATGCATTTCTGGACCCATGTTTATTGGGCTTATTTTTCTTGTTTTGGTGAGTACTACTGCCTCTCAAAGTATTAGAAACTTTTTTTTGAACACCCTTTATAAAGAAATTAGTGACTGTAGAAAACACTCACACATTCAGACAACCACAACTAACACACAAGGCCACAGTTGTCTCCGAGTGCTAAGGACCAATTGAGACTGCATTTGAAGTAACCAACAATCCAGTTTGGGTTGGTATTGGGGCTCCAGAAGAAGCAGGGAGAGGGAGGGATAGCAGGGTAGAGATGGGGAAAGATGCTAGAGCTGCCTCTTCTACACCCTCACTATGCACCAAAGCTGGACTGCTGCTCCCATCAGACACAGTTGCATTCAGGCCTTACCACCTGGAGATGACATTGGCCCTGTGTGTATGAGTTGTGTTTGTGTGAATGCATGTGTGTTTTCTACTTATGATGAAGGACTTAGCCAAAAAAGCTGAATATTTATCTAGTACCTCCCGCCGCGGAAGTCGAACACGCGCCAGAACAAATGGACGTGGTCAGCCCATAGAGGGCTCCGCGTCTGCGGCGGCTATTCTGCGCAGCGGCTCTCGCGCAGTGAGGGCGCCACCGCTATGCCACATGCAGACAGCGGCCAATAGCCGCTCCCTCGTAGCTCGCTGTTGACGTTTGCCTGGCTCTGGTTCCGAGTGGATTTACTGTTTGTGTTTGGTGTTGTGGTTTGTACAAGCCTCCCTTGTTTATCTCTTCCTTGTTGTGTCGGTCATTGTCAGTTGTTGTCAGTCTGTCATCTGACTCATCCTTGTGTTTACCCGGTGGTGCATGCTCCACCGCCGGTGGCTTCTCCACCTGGCGGCTCCGATCCGCAGCCCAAGGTGTTCCTGTGGTTGGTTTTGGTTACTACTCAGTGACTCAGTGCCTTCTTTGTGTGATGAGTAACACTCTGTCCATTTCATGTGGCTGTTACTCCATCCTGGACTTTCCACTGTTTTAATTTGGTGGTAGAATTGTTTGAAAAATGACAAGTATTAGGAATTGTGATTTATTTATCTCATGATGTACATTTACAATCCATTTTGTTTGCATACAGGAGAGATTATATGCATTGTTAGGTCTGTACTTCAGATGTGGATGGTAAACAAAGACATATTAAATTTTATTTGTTTTTTATTTAGTATACTACAAAAGGTGAGGAACAAAACAATATAACAATGTATTGAGTCAATTTACACTGAATAACTTAATTGTAATACTACATACAGCGTCAGCTTTCTCAAACAAACTCCCTTAGACTGCAGTACAGTTTTGGTAATGCAGACAAGCAACTGAATTCAAAATATTTTGGATCTACCATACAAAGGAAAAACTGACATCACATTTCATATGGGAGCTTCCCGGGGCTCCAGGAGAATCTCATTCACAGCACAATAATCAGGTTGTGTAAGAGCATAAATTACTGCCTGCGCAACATCATTTGGTGTTAAAATCTTTACCTTATCACTGGCATCATACATCTCTTTTGCCTGAAAACAGAAATGAAAGTGTAACAGTTCCACATATTTGTGATCAACTTCAGGGATAATGATAAGGTTTTAACCATAGCATTATGTCAAACCCCCATTACAGATTCATCATGTAAAACAGCCTGTATGTAGACATATAATGTACATCAAGAGTTGAAGGTAGCCTGAGGAGCTTTAGAATAAATCTGCATCTCACTGTTTCATTTCATGTACACTTGTGACTACACTATTTTAGAACACTGAGAACTTCCATAACATAATTTATGTATAATTTGTATTTAGTTCACATAATAATAAAAGTATTTGAACTAACTGATCTGTAACTTGTGTCACGCTCAGTCGAGAACATATGATCAGTTTTATCCTTAAACTTCAGCAAATTATGTAAATATGTATGATTACGTGCAAGAAAGTGAAAACATTTAGTACACAAATATCAACTCAGAGTTAAAAATTGTGCATTTTGCCAACTGTAAAAAATGATCTTGACATCAGGATTATTGAATTAGACTATATACTTACATAATTTACATACTTTAGACTAAAAGTAGCATCTGCAATGAACCATACAAATGTTGGCTTGTTTCCTGCTTTCATGCAGTATGATCAGCCCCAATTGAACATCTCTGTCAGGAAGGTCAATATGGAGCTAGATCAGCTACTTCGGTAGGCTACTTTGTCAGGCATAGGTTTGGTTCCTGTTGATGGTGTTGGTAGGTGGGACTTCACAAGACATGTCTTGCATCTCAATAGGAAAGGAAAGGGTAAATTGGCTGGGATGATGAAATGAAATGATCATATGGCATTGTTGGCTGGGAGGTCCGAGATGGGTTCGGCCACCAAGTGGAAGTCTTATTTCAGTCAGCGCCACATTGGGCGACTTGTGGCCGATGATGAGGATGAAATGATGATGGGGACAACACAACACAACACAACACCCAGACCCCGAGCAGAGAAAATCTCCAACCCGGCCGGGAATCGAACCTGAGCCCAATGCATGGGAGGCAAGGATGTTACCACCCAGCTAAGCAGGCGGATGGCTGGGATGATAGCAAAATCTTTAAGGGGGGGCACTGAAACTCATGGGAGTACCATTTTTTTAGGCTAACATCAGTGTCCAGTTATCCTTAAATGAAACTAAAAAATTCTGAGTAGAGCAACATGTGCATGTGAGCTTAAACTAAATAATGGTACTTTTGCAATTGTAGCCATGTATAGGACGCCATTGGCAAATTTTCAACTATTTTTGAAACACTTGTAAACTTTGTTGTGCTATTGTCAGACAGAGGGAAGCAAATTATTGTTTGTGGGGATTTCAATGTGGATTTTCTGAAAGAGTCAGATAGAAAGTTTGACCTTCAAGTATTATTTGATTCTTTCAATTTGGCATCAGTTATTAATTTTCCTACTTGTGTTGATGGGAAACCAGCACACTGATAGATAATGTTTTAATAGACCAAGATAAATTTAATCAAATAAAAACTTTTCCTGTTAAGAATAGTCTATGTGATAATGATGCACAGCTAGTTACGGTATACGTATGATACAGCTCCATACAGTAATGCTAAACATTCCTCCACAATAGTGCATTCAATTAACAATTTAACAATTGAAAATTTTAGGGAAAGATTGCAACAGTTAGACTGGGATGAGGTGTACAGGGAACCTAATGCTAATTTGAAATTTAACCTATTTCATGACACCTTTGTCAGTATATTTGTAAACAGTTTACCTAAGACAACAGTGAAATATAATTGTAAGAAACGATCTAAAAAGCGATGGCTTACTAAAGGGATAAAAATATCTTGTAAACAGAAAAGGGAAATGTATCTTATAGCTAGGAGGTGTAATGATCCAAACCAGTGAAAAATTATAAAAACTACTACACTGTATTAAGAAAAGTTATTAAAAAGTCCATAACTATGTGCATTATGTCTGAGAGTAGCACATCTGATAGTAAAATTAAAACAATTTCGAATATTGTTAAAAGAAAAACAGGTCAACCGAGAGTACAGGAAGAATGTATTTCTATCAAACTCAATGAAAAGTTTGTTAACAAGAAGTCAGAAGTAGAAAACATTTTTAATAATCATTTTTAAGTGTTGTAGAGAAAATAAGATCCAGCTATTCATTAGAAAATGCAAGGCATTATATGGAAGAGTCAATACCTATGCAATTTTATAAAATCGAAATTCAACCCACCTCTCCTACTGAAATTAGAAAAATAATAAATTCACTCAAAAGTAAAAGCTCACATGGAATTTATGGCATTTCCAACAAAGTACTAAAAGCTTGTTCCCAATAGGTAAGTGGGATACTCAGCAAGATACATAGTAGATCACTGAAACAGGGCATTTTTCCAGATAGACTGAAATATGCTATTGTTAAACCATTGCATAAAAAAGGGGATAGGTCTGATGCTAACAACTAACACCCAGTCTCACTTCTGACAGCTTTATCTAACATTCTTGAAAAAGTAATGTATTCAAGAGCAGCATCACATATTTGTAAAAATGAAGTACTAACAAAATATCAGTTTGGTTTTCAGAAAGACTTTTCAACAGAAAATGCTGTATATGCTCTCACTGATCAAATATCAAATGCATTGAATAACTGAACATCACTCATTCGAATATTTTGTGATCTCTCAAAGGCTTTTGATTATGTGAATCTTGAAATTCTGCTAGATAAGCTTAGGTATTGTGGTATGAGTGGGACAGTGCACAAATAGTTTAATTCATATTTAACTGGAAGAATGCTGAAGGTTGAAATTAACAGTACAGATAGTCTTCAAGAATCAGCAGATTTCTCTAACTGGAGAGGTATCAAGAATGGTGTCCCACAGGGTTCAGTCTTGGGTCCCTTATTGTTCGTAATATTAATAACTTCCCACTTTATATTCATGAAGATGAAAAGCTAGTTCTTTTTGCTGAATAATCAGCTGATGAAACAGTATATAATGTCTTTCAGAAGATTATTAAGTGGTTCTTTGCAAATGGACTCTCACTAAATTTTGAGAAAACACAGTATATACAATTCTGTACAGCAAATGGCAAACCACCATTGATAAATATAGACTATGAACAAAAGTTTGTTGGTAAGGCAGAATATTCAAAATTTCTGGTTATGTGCATTGATGAGAAATTGAACTGGAAGAAACACAATGATGGTCTGCTGAAACGGTTAGGTTCAGCTGCTTATGCTATTAGGGTTATTGCAAATTTTGGTGTAAACATATCATTAAATTAGCCTACTGTGCCTATTTTCATTCACTGCTTTCGTATGGCATCATATTTTGGAGCAATTCATCATTAAGAGAAAAAGTATTCATTACACAAAAGCATGTAATTAGAATAATAGCTGGAGCCCACCCAAGATCATCTTGCAGAGATTTATTTAAGGAACTTAGGATATTATACTACCTTCACAATAGATATATTCACTTATGAAATTTGTTATTAATAATGGATCCAATTTAAAAATTAACAGCAAAGCGCATAGCTACAACACTACAAGAAAGGATGATCTTCACTATTCTGAGTTAAATCTGACTTTGGCAAAGAAAGGGGTGAATTATGCTGCCACAAAAATCTTTGGTCATTTGTCAAATAGCATTAAAAGTGTGGCAGACAGCCCAACAACATTTAAAAACAAATTAAAAGAATTTATGAATGCAAAACTGCTGTCAGTACATGGAAGGAATTAAGATCTACTAAAATATTTATGAAGTATATCGTGTTCATACAAGGTTGCAATAACATGGGGTATCAAGTGTGTGTGTGTGTAATAGGGGACATTAGAAAGATGAAAAACTGAAGAACCTGGAATGGATGATACTTGATGAAAGATGCACAATATCAAACAAACAAAAATATATTTCAAGAAGCAGTTTCCAGCGAGCCATCTAGGATTATTTTCAGAGACCCTGGTTACCACTCAAACATATTTTGTAAGTATATGGTCTGACTACAGCACACATGGAAGCATAGAAGATTATATGGTTTCTAAGCTCTATCTTTGAATTGAAAGGAAATGTACCCATTTTACCTTATTAAAAAAATATCAATTTTTCACACTTTACAGTGACTTGTTGAACATACACACAAATGTAAAATAACTGGTAGAATCATTCTGGAGGTATTTGCTTACTACCAATCAATTGTACAAGGTGTACAACTTTGCTTCCACCATTTTTCCCCACCATTTGAAGCTTTAATGAAACAAATTGGTTACACATGTATCATTCAAAGTATTTTCCATCACTGGCTACTACTTTTTCCCATCTTTTGGGCAGTGTATGAATCCAGTGTCGAAAAGATTGTTCATCTTTTGAAGCGATCCATGAATCAATTCATTTTGTGACTTCTTCATGAGATTGGAAGTGCCATCTGCCATTGATCTAAACAGGTGATAGCTCAAATGGTTCAAATGGCTCTGAACACTATGGGACTTAACTTCTGAGGTTATCAGTCCCCTAGAACTTAGAACTACTTAAACCTAACTAACCTAAGGACATCACACACATCCATGCCCAAGGCAGGATTCGAACCTGCGACCATAGCGAAACAGGTGATAGTCAGAGAGATCAATGTCTGGAGTATAAGGCAGGTGGGGTAGGACTTCCCGCTTTAACGTTCCCTAGTACGTTTTTACCTCTTTTGCAACATGGGGTTGAGCGTTGTCATGCTGCAAAATCACTTTATCAGGCCTCTCGCTGCATTGCAGCCATTTGTCTTTTAATGCTCTGCTCAAATGCATTAATTTCATTCGATAATGAGCACCTGTGATTGTTTTATGTGGTTTTAACACCTCATAGTACACAACGCCAAGCTGGTCCCACCAAATGAGGAGCTTGATCTTGGAGCCGTGAATATTCGGTTTGGCCGTCGACGTAGAAGTCTGGCCGGGATATCCCCATGATTTTTTACGTTTAGTGTTATTGTAATAAACCCATTTTTCATCCCTGGTCACAATGCAATGCAGAAATCACTTCCGTTTTTGTCTCTGAAGCAACTGTTCACTAACACACAAATGCTGTTCAACGTCTCTTGATTTCAGCTCACACAGGACCCAAGTTCCTTCTTTCTGAATCATGCCCATAGCCTTGAGACATTTTGGAATGACTTGCTGAGTCACTCCCACTAATCATACCAATTCTTCTTGAGTTTGACATGAGTCTTCAGTCAGCAATGTCTCCAATTATGCATCTTCAAAAACATTCTCTCTTCCACCACTATGCTGGTCTATGACATTAAAATCACCATTTGTGAAGCGTTGAAACCACTCAACACATTCTTTCACTAATAGTGTCCTTAACATATGTACTTGAGAGCATTTGATGAGACTCAGCAGCTGTTTTCTTCATACTGAAACAAAAGAGTAACACCTCCCGCAAATGACGAGAATTCGGGTCATTAACTGACATTTTCAATCAGGAACAACTTTATGATGCAGACACAAATCGAGTAATGTTTGAATGAGGTTATGTTGACTGAGGTCCAAGCTAACTGCCTAACATCTGCAATCTGTCTCTTTTGACCACTACTTACCGTAGTCGCCACCTATCGGCAAACGGTGGGAGCAAAGTTGTACACCTTGTAGCTTTTGGTCTGACTAGAAAGTTGTTGTTGAAATTGCAGAACTATTTTCAACCTAATTTTTACTGGAACATCTTTTGCTGCTTTATCTTGACAGCCATTCTCAAAATGTATAGAATATTGTATACTGAAATACTAAACTGAGACAAATTATTAATATCTTTACCTATGAGTAAAAGTCAAACATGGTTTGATACTCACTTCTACATCTGTTGAGTGACCATGGAGCTCTGTTTTGACATCACCTGGTTGTATACAAGTTACTTTGATACCTGTTCCCACTACTTCTTCCCTTAGCGACCTTGACAAAGCTTCAATAAAAAACTTTGTGCCTGAATATACAGCAAGTCCAGCATATGCCTGAAAAAGAAACAAAGAGAAAATGTTATGAGGGTCTTACAGCAAACTTTTGTATAGTTGCACTTTCAGAAGCCTCACCTTCCTTCCAGCATCAGATGATATGTTTATAATGTGTCCACACTTTCTGTCTACCATCCCACCCAAGACTGCAGACAGACAAGTCAAAACACCATTTATATTCACATCCACCATTTTTTTCCAATCAGATAATTTTAGGTTTTTCATTAATGTGTAATACATAACTCCAGCATTATTTACCAATATGCTGATAGGTCCTAACAATGATTCTGTTTTTTTCACTCCTGCACACACCTAAAAGGAAAATTTGAGGTTATTGGTGTCAAGGTGACATTATCACACAACATAGTGCATTTAGTTCTAAGAGTTTAATGTATAGTAACCACAGGATAAATATTTTAGGAGTGAGGAAACTCCACATTTAGAGATAAATTAACATCATCAGCTAGCTCTTAAATTGATTTAGTTACACTACCGGCCATTAAAATTGCTACACCACAAAGATGACGTTGTGAAATTTAACCGACAGGAAGAAGATGCTGTGATATGCAAATGATTAGCTTGGCGACAGTGGTGACACCTACAACCTGACATGAGGAAAGTTTCCAACCAATTTCTCATACACAAAGAGCAGTTGACCGGCGTTGCCTGGTGAAACATTGTTGTGATGCCTCGTGTAAGGAGGAGAAATGCGTACCATCATGTTTCCGACTTTGATAAAGGTTGGATTGTAGCCTATCATGATTGCCGTTTATCGTATTGTGACATTGCTGCTTGTGTTGGTCAAGATCTAATGACTGTTAGCAGAATATGGAGTCGGTAGGTTCAGGAGGGTAATATGGAACGCCATGCTGGATCCCAACGGCCTCGTATCACTAACCGTCGAGATGACAGGCATCTTATGCACATGGCTGTAATAGATTGTGCAGCCACATTTTGATACCTGAGTCAACAGATGGGGACGTTTGCAAGACAACAACCATCTGCACGAACAGTTCGACGACGTTTGCATCAGCATGAACTATCAGCTCGGAGACCATGGCTGCAGTTACCCTTGACGCTGCATCACAGACAGGAGCGCCTGCGATGGTGTACTCAATGATGAACTTGGATGCATGAATGGCAAAACGTCATTTTTTTGGATGAATCCAGGTTCTGTTTACAGCATCATGATGGTCGCATCCGTGTTTGGCGTCATCGCGGTGAACGCACATTGGAAGCGTGTATTCGTCATCGCCATACTGGTGTATCACCCGGCATGATGGTACGGGGTGCCATTGGTTACACATCTCGGTCACCTCTTGTTCGCATTGATGGTACTTTGAACAGTGGACATTACATTTCAGATGTGTTATGACCCATGGCTCTATGCTTCATTCAATCCCTGCAAAACCCTAAATTTCAGCAGGATTGTGCATGACCGCATGTTGCAGATCCTGTACAGGCCTTTCTGGAAACAGAAAATGTGCGACTGCTGCCCTGGCAAGCACATTCTACAGATCTCTCACCAATTTAAAATGTCTGGTCAATGGTGGCCAAGCAACTGGCTCATCACAATATGCCAGTCACTACTCTTGATGAACAGTGGTATCGTGTTGAAGCTGCATGGGCAGCTGTACCTGTACATGCCATCCAAGCTCTGTTTGACTCAATGCCCAGGCATATCAAGGCCGTTATTACGGCCAGAGGTGGTTGTTCTGGGTACTGATTTCTCAGGATCTATGCACCCCAACTTCGTGAAAATGTAATCACATGTCAGTTCTAGTATAATATATTTGTCCAATGAATACCCGTTTATCATCTGCATTTCTTCTTGGTGTAGCAATTTTAATGGCCAGTAGTGTATTATCCTCATTTTTACTTGAAAGGGTGGCAAACTTATGCTACATTAATGTTCCTTTAGAGCTTTATTTTCATTCACAGGAAACTTTGATTTTTGATTTATTTTTACATCGTTCATTATATTCAACATTCTGATGTCAACAAGGTTAAATGACAAGAAGGAAACAACTGTTTTTTTGGACAAGAGTACACAAAGATGAAGGGAGAGGTGTGAGAGTGAGTAGGAAGCCCAAGATGGTGTATCAGTAAATGCTAAGTCAGCTTTGGTATAGAGATAATATACAATGCGTGATCAAAAAAAAAATAATGGGAATTTTTTTTATTTTGAGGTCTTTATGCATATAGCTTTCAATTTTTTAAAAATCTTGTTGGTACATATGTTCCTTATATATGTTTTCATTTTCAGATGTTTTGAATATTTGATTTATTGTTGACAGTCAAAAAGGTTACACATATTTTTGAGTGCTCGGTGAATTTTTACTTTTGAAAAAGATGGATCAAGGAATTTCCATTAAATTTCACTTGATAAATGAAATAAAGTTCAACACTACTTTTGAAATGGTGCTGTGGCTTTTGACAAATCTGAGTGATGAGTTACACCAGAAAATTATTCCATAAGAGGCTATTGAGTGGAGATATGAAAAATATGCCAGGAGGTTGATTTGTTTGTCCAAGACAAGCAGTTATACAAAGAGAAAAATTAGGTGAACTAATTGTTCGAGAAGGTCAGTAATATTCTTCCTCCAGTTCAAGTTTTCATCAATATGTACTTCCAACAATTTTGAGCATTCTATCATATTTACTGGGTACTGCTTATGTGCTGCATCAATAGAATTGTTAGTATGATTGTCTTTGCTGTACAGATCTGAATAAAGTGTGTTTTTTCAAAATTTGGGGAGAATTCATGTTCTGAGAACCACTTGTGCCAATTCTTCTAACTGAATGTTAAGTAGGAGGTCATTCATGTAAATATGGAATAGAAGTTTCCACAAAATTGAGCCCTGTGGGACTCCCATTGTGATTTCTCCTGAGCCACAAAAATTTTCTACCCTTCCAACATTGTTTGAATTATTCAGCATAACTTTTCACATTGTTTGTTAAGTATGTTTCAAACCAGGTATACATAAAGCCATCGATTCCATAAAACTTAAGGTTTTCCTACTAGAGTAATATGACCTACACAATCAAATGCCTCAGAAAGATCACAAAAGTACCAACAGATGATATTTTATCATTTAAGTCTTGTACTGTTTGATGAGTAAATGTGTAAATAGCCTTCTCAGTTGAGCAACCCAACTGGAAGCCAAACTGTGAAAATGCTAAGTAAATTGTTTCAACTTAAGTGTGAGATAACACTTGAGTACATTAATGTCCGAAATACTTTGGAAAAAGATGTCAGCAAGGAAACTTTATGAAAACTGTTTAATTCTGGCTTGTCACCTTTCTTATGAAGAGGTTTAACAATTGCTTTTTTTTTAACTTGTCTGAAAAAATTCCCTGTGCCAGCAGTGTATTGCATATATCACTAAGAATGTTACTTATTAAGTTGGAACAGCTTTTCAGAATTCTGTTTGAAATTCCATCAACATCAGATGAGCTTCTGTTTTTTAGAATTTAATTAATTCCATTAATTTCAGTATGTTGGTGCTACTTCAAGTTGCTTAAAATTTTGTAGAATGACATTTTTAATATATCCTCTGCTTCTTCTGCTGAACTATTGTATCTTATATTTGCTGCTACATTTAGAAAGTGATTGTTAAAAGTACTCGCAACTCAGTAACAACACAGAAATTTAGTCTAATTGTTATGGTATCTTGTCCTCTGAATTACTGTCCTATCTCCCATTTGAAAATATCCCATATAGTTTTAGTCTTACTAATCTGCTTTACTTATTTCTGTCTGGCTGTGCATACTTCTGGACATTTCAATTACCTTCTTTAAAATACTACAGTATTTTTGTGTAGTATGCAAGCTATGATGTCATCACAGTGACTTTGGTTACTAAAATTAATAAATCAATCAAGAAGGCCAGGAGAGTATTTCTGCTAGAAAGAGCTGATAGACAATTGTTAGCTTCCCACTACAACTGAACTGACATCAGTTCCAGTACAATGAACATACAGGAATTATGGGCAAAATTTTAATGGATTATAAATCATACTTGGGAGAAGTATGTGCCGAGTAAATGGATTAAGAATGGAAATGACCCACTGTGGTTTAACAATGGAATTGAAAAATGCTGAGGAAGCAAAGGCTGTTGCACTCTCGGTTCAAAAGAGAATGTGCAAATGACAACAGGTAAATTAATAGAAATTCGTGCATCTGTAAGAAGATTGATGTGTGAAGCTTAAAAATGCTTTAACTATCAATTTTTTGTGTGCACTGCTTCATAGTTCTTGAATGAAGTTTGTGCTTGATTTGGCCACTGGAGGATATGCGGCCTGCTAATATGACAGTAGTTGCATGTGCAGCCTGCTGGCATCACTGGAACTAATGAATATATAAGCCAGAGCACAAGGCTCCACTGGTCACCTGTGTACTGCTAATTGTATTATAGCTTGTCTTCCATGTGTGTACTGCTCAAGCAATAAATTACAATGTTCCTGGGTTAGAACACTTTTTGGCAAAGAGGATCGGATTGTCTCCATGTGCTCCACATCAGTCATTACTCCTTCGAGTTTAGTTTCCATGGAGGCAGTGCTTAAATCTTTTCTTGAGCAACAGCAGGCACTGACAATTGCTATTTTCAGTTTAATGACTACATTGGCCTAACTTGTGGTATTGCCAACAACTCATCTGCAGCTGTTTCCTGCATATGATGATGCAGAAGAAGACTGAGACTCTTACCAAAAATGCCTGCAGCAACATTTCTAGGCACTTTAGGTAACAGACGTAATCTTGGGTGAGGCCCTTTTTTGTCATGGATTTCACCTTGCAGGTATCAGTTGCTGTGCCAGCTCACCCCCATACAAGAACCTTCAAGTCTTTCTTTTGATCAGATGTGTGAGTTACTTTCTACCTATCACTGTGAACTTACATTACTGCTGCTTGTGTGGAGTTTTACTGCTGCCAATAGCAGCAAAAAGAGCCTATGCCAATCAGATGGTTTCAATTATATGATCAGAGAAACCAGATGATGCAATTATACCTCTTGCTCCTGATAGGGAAGTTGGAGAGTGAGACCTACAGTGCTTAAGTCCTACACTTAGGCAAGTATTTAACATAGCTCAGTCATTTGAAGCTCATGGGCTACTGGTAGTCAGATAGAAACCTTGTCCAAAGTTTCAGAAATCAGTTCCTATCAACCGTCCCAACCTTCAGTCAGCTCACAAGGGAACATAGATGCTATAGCAGCAGTCCAGCAGATGTCTCAGCATCGTTTAGGTAATCGGTGTTTACGACAACAACAGCCCACGTCACAACAGTGACAGCCTTACGCTCTGCTGCCTTCGTGCCCATACTGCTTCATTCAATATGAATGGATCCCATGTACAAAGCACTGGGCAGAGTGTAATAGGTGTCATAAGAAAGGAAATATTGCTTCTGTATGTAACTCCTTTCCAAACCTGAGTGAGGATGAAGTGAACTTAGATGTGAACAGTGTGTTGGCAGTGATAATGTCTCAAAGCAAATTATACACTGAAGCGTGTGTGTTTAACAAGTCTTTGAGAATGCAGGTGGATACTGGTGCAGCAGCAACATTGGTGAATTCTCAAACTTATGTAGACTTGGGTTCTCCCCTTCTGACTCCAGTGTCATGGAGGATGGTGAGTTATCACAAACAACAGATTCCCATTCTTGATCAGTTTTCTGCACCTGTGACTTACAAGGCTATGATTCATTCATTAACGTTCCTAGTTGTGGATAATGCTTAACTGAAAATCTGTTTGATTTGAACACTTTTAAACTGTTTGAAATATTCATCAATGATGAAGGGCATTTGCTTTCTGATTAAGTTCCATATCAACAGTTAGATGCTCTCTGTGTCCAATTTTCCTCTGTATTTTCTCCAGGACTGGGCTGTGCAACAGAATTTCAGGCTCATATTACAATGAAACAGTCTGCCCACCCCAGTTTTTTCCTGGTACTTTACTGCTAACTTTGTGGAATCAAGTAAAAGCAGAATTAGATCATCTTCAGTCCCTTAATGTTATTCAACCTCTTTCTTCCAGTGAATGGTCAGCACCACTGGTGGTAGTGAAAAAGCTACTGAGTAAATTATGCCTCTGTGGTGATTTTTTAAAAATCTATTAATGCAGTCAGGCACTGATACCTATCCTGTGCCATGGCCTGACGAGCTGTTCACAAAATTATCAGGGAGGGTCATTATCTTTCAAAGATTTACTTGGTAGAGGCATGCTTATTTACAGCTGCCACTCTACAATGAATCTAAACCCCTTTTAGTTATCAATATCCCATTTTATGCTCATCAGTACCAGCTTTTGCCTTTTGTTGTGGCAAGTGCACCAGCTATTTTTCAGTGCTTTTTAGAGCAACTTATTGCATCAGTTTCATGTTGCACCAACTATTTAGATGACATAGTAGTGTCTGGTGCCTCTACAAAGGAAAATTTGCAGAATCACCATGCTCTATTTTCTGTTTTACAGTGTGCAATGTTAAATTGCAGTTTGGACATGACACAGTTTTTTCAACCATTCATTATTTATTTGGATTTTGGAGTATCGCATGCTGGCATTAAACCATTGTGCCAGCATGCTGATGCTATTGCAGCATTGCCACACCTCATATCCATCAAGGAATTACAGGCCTTATTAGGCAAGATTGTGTACTACCACAAATGCATACCAGATGCTGCTACTGTGACACAACCGCTCCATGCACTATTACATAAAGATGTTCCTTTCCACTGGTCCCCAACTTGTGACTGGGCCATTTAAGTTATTGTTGAAACATAAGCTGCAGTCAGCCCCTTGTTTGGTCACTTTTCAGCTGGGACAACATGGCAACAGATGTGCATCTCAGTTTGGTCTTGGCACCATCCTTACTCATAAGTTTGCAGACAGTTCTGAACACCCTGTTGCATAGGCCTCTAAATTCATAAATTCAGTACAACAGCATTATTCTCAGATAGAGAAAGAGGCTTTGGCAATCGTGTATGCTCTAAAAAAAATTCATGTTTTTCTATATGGGCCTAAGTTTCACCTAATCACAGACCACAAACCACTGGTGTCTCTCTTTAACCCTTCAGTGTCCTTGCTGGACAGAGCCACGCAGTGCTTGTAGCAGTGGGCTCTTTTCCTGTTGGGATACAATTATGAGATACATTTTCAACCTACAGTGCAACATGCAAATGCTGACACCTTATTGTGTTTGCTGACTGGTTCAAATCCAGAGTTTGACAAGGAGGAATTACTTTGTTTTCGTTTAGATGGTGATGGTTGTCCTATTACTAGCACAGTAGCTGTGGATCCTATTTTAAGCAAAGCTGTTTCTTTTGTTCAATACGGCTGACTGGACAGGCCATCAGGCAGTGCTTCTGATCCTCTGAGAAATTATTTTGCATTGCAACTTTGTCTTTCTGTCTGGGATAGAGTGCTGCTACAGAGGACACCACTCCTCAGGTTGTACTCCTGTTTGCCCTTTGGTGTGAGGTTGTGTGTTTATTTATTAAATGTGAACCACTGGGGTGTGTCACGTACAAAAGCATTAGCATGCAGAAATGTTTTTTGGCCATCCACTGATGGAGGAAATAGCACAAGTTGATGCAGCCTGCCTGCAGAGCGCCACCAATTGTGTGACTCCCTGTGCTGCTTTGTCACTGTGATTGGATCCACAGCAGCCTTGGGACTGAATTCATGTAGATTTTTCAGGACTTTTTTGAATTTCTACTGTCTAATTGTAACTTATGCTTATTCCAAGTTTCCGTATGTGATGCATTGTCTGTCTACTTTTGTGGCAGCAACAATTTCCAGTTTGTCAAAAATTTTTGCAACGGAAGGTCTTCCATATACGTTAGTTACAGACAATGGCCCCCAGTTCATATCTCAGGAATTTGAAGATTTTTGTAAAAGACATGGTGTTTATCATGTTACAGCTCCTCCTTTTCACCTTTAATCGAAAGATCAAAAACGGAAGCAGAATGACTAGTACAAACATTTAAGACTCAGAGGAAAAGTATGTTTTAGATCTGTCAGCAAAAGTAACTTTTGGCCAGTTTCCCAGTTCTTATAGGTTCACCCCTGTGCAATAAGAGTCTGGCAGAGGTGTCACACGGTCATCAGCCTGCTTCAGCCAACACTAGGCTGCCCACCTGCACCAGCGCCACAACGCTTCTGGCCTGGCACAGCTGTTTAGGCTCAAGGATTTGGCCACTGGCTGAAATGGGTGCTACTGGTAATTGCTGACACCTGTGCATCATTTTCACAGCTAAGGGGTGGGCATTGCAACATGTCAACCAGCTATGATCTCGTGTGGGTGCGCCTCCGCCACCCCCGTGTCCTCCATCTGCCTGACCGTCTCCTACATTGCAGCCGGGGCCCTCACCTTCTACGTTGCCACTGCCAACATTTTCACAACTGTCTCCTCTGCTGTGGGTGCCCCCTTCAGCAGTCAGGGGCCACGGCATGACCCCGGCTGCTGTGCTGTCATAAACAACACCTCCAGCTCTGCTGTCACCATCACAACTGGCACCACCTGTTCCGCCACCTTTGCCACAATCTCCTTCCCTGGGGTTGGACATGGATATGAAAATGGATGCTACACGAATGTCACCTGTTTTGCCATATCGCCTCTCACTGTGGGGTGGGCACTGCACCTGTCCACACTAATGCCCCTTCTGACCCTACAAATGGGTGGCAGTGCGTCACATGACTCAGCAACCTATGTCAGCCATAGGAGAAATGGACATGAGCACAGTGCTCACTTCTTCACAATGAAAGAGGAGTGCTGTAATTACTAATTTTGTGTGTACACTGCTTCATAGTCTCATGAGAAGTTTATGCATGATTTGACCACTAGAGGCTGCTAGGCCTGCTAATACGACAGCAGTTGTGTGCGCAGCTCCTGGCTGCGCCCCCTGTTGGACCTAATGAATCCACAGGCCGGAGAGCAAGGTTCCACTGGCCACTTGTGTATTACTAATTGTATTGTACTTTTTCTTCCATCTTTTTGTACAGTTCGAGCAATAAATTACAGTATTCTTAGATTAGAATAAGAACAACTATCACTGTCATACCTTAGCAATAGACCTTGAGAACTGAAGAAAATTCTGGTGCTACATAAAATCGCTAAGTGAGTCTAAGGCTTCCGCCCAGTCACTCACTCATTGACCAGTCTGGTGTGACAGCAGAAGATAGCCAAAGTAAAGCTGAATTTTCAGATTTCACATTTAAAAAATCTTTCATCCAGGAGAATCATACAAACATACTGTTGCTTGACCATCACACAAACTCCCATGTGGAGGATATAGTAATAAGCACCACTGATGTAGAGAGATAACTGAAAGAGTTGACAGCAAATAAGTTACCAGGTCATGATGGAACCACAGTTCAGTTTTACAGAGAGTACTCTACAGCATTGGCCCCTTGCTTGCATTTATTGCGAATCTCTCATCCAATGCAAAGTCTCAAGTGATTGGAAAAAAGTGCAAGCACATCCTATATCTAAGAAGGGTAAAAAAATGGACCCACAAAATTGCAGACTAATATCTTTAATGTCAGTTTGCAAGAGTCCTTGAAAATATTCTGAGTTCAAATATAATAAATTTCCTTGGGAGGGAAAAGATCGGCACAATTTTAGAAAGAATTGCTTGTGTGAAACTCAGCTTGCCCTTTTCTCACATGAGATTCTGTGAATCATGGATGATGGGCAACAGGCAGATTCCATATTCCTAGATTTCTGTAAATCATCTGACACAGTGCAACAATACTGACTGATAATGAAGGTACAAGCATACCAAATAGGTTCCGAGGTATGTGAGTGGCTTGAAGACTTCTTAAGTAAGAAAACTCAGTATGTTGTCCTTGACAACATGTGGCTTCTCAGTCATATAACACTCTCTCTCCCATTGTCCACCCGAAAGTTTCCCTAAAACCTCATTTATTGTCCCCTAGCCAACTTAATCCGTACTTTTGAGGAACAGACCTATAAATACATCAGGGGGACCATTGTGGGAGCCAATATGGCCCCTAATAAGCTAATTTACTCATGGGCTGTTCGAAGAGATATTCATCAATACCTAGAAGGGGTGTCCCCGGACACGATACAGATTTATTAATAACATCTTTGTGATCTGGTGTGTCTGGGCAGAAGGAGGGGCATAACTGGTGGCACTCTTTCTCAGGCTCTAGAGGGAGGCATTCACACTGTCCTCACCAAAATCAGAAATCAATGAAGGTTATCTACAGAATGTATTTGCAGGAAGAGAGCCCAGTAGTTGGCTGCTGAGAGTTAAACCTGTGGGGAGGGACTGACCCTCTATGCCCAACCTCTACACCAACAAACAGAGATATAGTTTATTATAATGGCTGCCTGTTCTCATGAAACGCAAAATCCATTTGATGGTTATTTCATCGTCTGTGAGTATGAAATATAGGGTAATGTCCAGCTTCAGTTCCTTGCTCATGTTGGTGAAAGCAGTACATTTTACAAGTGTATGGCTCACTGTCAAGGGGGTTCATACTCAATTCAGGTTGGATTCACTCATTCTAGGATAAATTAATAGCTGCACCAGGTGGCATCTAAAACTGCAGAATCTAAGCATATCAAGTGTTTAGTGGTGGGCCAGAATTTGTGGGAGCTGCATTCTACGAATTCCATATAGGCCTGCCAATGTGTTGATCTAGCAGCACTGAGGAGCTGTCATTCACTGAATGGATCATTGTACTGTTGAGCATGTTCTGTGTGAAATGATAGGTTGGTATGCTCTGCTGTGCGGTGTTTATGAAGTAGGAATGAGAATTTGGGGCAGTAATTACTTTCAATTGTATACTTATAAATTAACTTGTCCAAAGTCTTATACATAAGCTGCTTTTGTAGACAACAGGACCAACAAAAATAGAATACAACCACAGGATTTACCACATCACTTCTTTAAACAGTTAAACATAGGTACTGTGCTCCTGAAAGTAGTTCAAATTCAGTATTACACAGTCAGAAGAGACAGAGTTGTTGTACATTGCTGAACACCAGACTCTTGGTCCTATTAATCAAATGCTATATTTGCCACTGCTGCTTTGATCTCATGGACATGATAAGGATTTGATGTGGACATCATTAAAACAAAGGCATTTCTTATTGCAGCAAGATTGTACAAAATTTCAATTACCTACTCTCTCCTCTGAATGCAAAAATATTTTGTTAACGCTGACCTGTGGAGAAATGATCAGCATAATAAGATAAGGGAAATTTGAGCTTGCAAAAAAAGAAATAGGTGTTAATTTTCTCTGTGCTCTGTTCTAGAGTCGAATAATAGAGAATTATTGTGAAGGTGGTTCAATGCAACCTCTGCCAGGCACTTAAGTGAGATTTGCATAGTATACACTACTGGCCATTAAAATTGCTACGCCATGAAGATGACATGCCACACCTACAATGTGCTGACATTAAGAAAGTTTCCAACGGATTTCTCATATACAAACAGCAGTTGATTGGGATTGCCTGGTGAAATGTTGTTGTGATGCCTCGTGTAAGGAGGATAAATGTGTACCATCACGTTCCCGACTTTGATAAAAGTCGGATTGTAGCCTATCGCGATTGCGGTTTATCGTAACGTGACATTGCTGCTCGTGTTGGTTGAGATCCAATGGCTGTTAGCAGAATATGGAATCAGTGGATTCAGGAGGGTAATACAGAACCCTGTGCTGGATCCCAACGGCCTCGTATTACTAGCAGTCGAGATGACAGGCATCTTATCCACATGGCTTTAACGGATCGTGCAGTCACGTCTCGATACCTGAGTCAACAGATCGGGACGTTTGCAAGACAACAACCATCTGCACGAACAGTTCGACAATGTTTGCAGCAGTATGGACTATCAGCTCGGAGACCATGGCTGCGGTTACCCTTGATGCTGCATCACAGACAGGAGCACCTGCGATGGTGTGCTCAACAATGAACCTGGGTGCACGAATGGCAAAACATCATTTTTTTGGATGAATCCAGGTTCTGTTTACAGCATCATGATGGTCACATCCGTGTTTGGCGTCATCGGGGTGAACGCACACTGGAAACGTGTATTCGTCATCGCCATACTGGCGTATCACCTGGCGTGATGGTATGGGGTGCCATTGGTTACACGTCTCGGTCACCTCTTGTTCACATTGACGGCACTTTGAACAGTGGATGTTACAAGGATAATGCACGACTGCATGTTGCAGGTCCTGTACGGGCCTTTCTGGATACAGAAAATGTTCGACTGCTGCCCTGGCCAGCACATTCTACAGATCTCTCACCAATTGAAAATGTCTGGTCAATGGTGGCCGAGCAACTGGCTCATCACAATATGCCAGTCACTACTCTTGATGAACTGTGGTATCGTGTTGAAGCTGCATGGGCAGCTGTACCTGTACACGCCATCGAAGCTGTGTTTGACTCATTGCCCAGGCACATCAAGGCCGTTATTATGGACAGAGGTGGTTGTTCTGGGTACTGATTTCTCAGGATCCATGCACCCAAGTTGTGTGAAAATGTAATCACATGTCAGTTATAGTATAACATATTTGCCCAATGAATACCCATTTATCATCTGCATTCCTTCTTGGTGTAGCAATTTTAATGGCCAGTAGTGTACATGTAGATGTAAATGTAGAAATGTGAAGAATGCTATGGCACTTGGTAAGTTTTTTCTCCCTCGATGTGAGACTTATATGTATGAATTTCTGAAATTTTTCAGTCCAATGAACTGTGTGCAGATCTCTGTAAGAATACCTCATCCTCATTGCAGACATCCATTTGCACAGCAATAGCCATTGCACCCTGTTCTTCTATTTCTAGCTGAAGATGTTTAAGCCTTTCCACTCTTCGAGCAGCCATTGCCACTTTGGCTCCTGCCAAAGCTAAGCTCTCAGCGATTGCTGCACCAATTCCAGAGGAAGCACCAGTCACAAGTGCAACATGTCCAGAAAGAGGCAAAGTACCTGTAAAAAATGTACTGATTAAAAATAAAAACTTATGCTAACAGTTAGTCTTTACAGACAATTCCTGCATATCGATTTACTTGCCTATAAAACCAATATAGCTATAGGTGTAGTTATACCTCAATTTTCATCCCAATTTCTCTGATATACTACACTAGACTATCTTCCTGAGTTGAACATTTGAGTTATGTTCACAGTCACAACAGTCATCAGTTCATGTTATTTTACATTTTCTGAGTATATTACGATAAATTGGTAAATCAAATTAGTGCACATTTTCTTTGGGTCATTTTAATTCTAAGATGAAAAGTAATATATAGTGCTCCTTTGGTACCCATTGCTTTTAGGTCAGTATTGCATATCAGGTGTAGTAATGCCCTCTGTTCTTGATTAAATGGTCTCTATTGCAATTGTAAGAGCTTTGAAACTGTGTAAATTTCATTCAGTGAAAGCTCTTGCAAGTATGAATTATATCATTCCATCACACTGGATGTCATTGGGTGGATGAAAATGTCTCTTTATTTTGTTTTTGTTACTGGCAATTTCATCTGTGAACTCTTGTTCACATGCATGTACAGTACAACACATCAAAATCAATATATTTGTCTTATAGCCCACATCAAATTACACAATGGTAAAAACATTGACTAGATTTTTAATTAATCTTTGTTTATTGAAGTTGGATCTGTAGACAACATACATAGTATGGATCCATTCAAATTAGTATCATCAGTTCTAAAAAGTATACATATACCTAGCTTGCCCAGTTAGCCATGCAGTCTAATGCACTGCTTTCCGGGTGGGAAGACGTGCCAGTCCCCGGCATGAATTCGCCCGGTGAATTAGTGCTGAGGTCCGGTGTGCTGATCAGTCTGTGGATGGTTGTTAAGGTGGGTTTCCATCTGCCTGGGTGAATGCGGGCTGATTCCCTTTATTCCGCCTCAGTTCCACTATGTCGGCGACTGGTGAGCAAACACCGTCTCCATGTATGCGTATACCATAATTGGTCTACCACGCAAACATTTGGGGTTACACTCATCTGGTGTGGGTGTGAGAAGTTCCCGAGGAGAAGGGGGGGGGGGGGGGGGGGGGGGCTCCACTGGGGCCGAACCGCACAATAGCCCTGGGTTCGGTGTGGGGCGGCAGTGGGATGAGAGGACTGCTGTAGCCTGTTGTGGGGTTGTGAACCACTGAGGGCTGCAGCGGGGATGAAGGCTCACCTTTGTTTCTAGGTCCCTAGTTCAATACAAAACAATACAATACATATACCTAGTAAGTAGCATTTAGGAAATTATGATTGCATGCATCAATATTCTAGGTCCATACCACTTTAATTACAATGTTGCTTACACTGTCTATGTTACATGTGTACATATTTCTATATGGACTGAGAGTTTCTTTCTCTCTCATTTTAAGAATGTATTGTGTGGTTTAAGTGAGCTACAAAACAGTTTCCTATCATAAATGTTTTGAGAGATTTTTTTTTGAAAATATTTATATTGTTTATGTCTCGCAAGTTTGAAGGAAGCTTTCTAGGTAGTGTAGAATGTTCGAAATGTTCATAATTCATAGTCTGATCCTCTGGGATGAAGTTACAGTGAAGATACTTCATATTAGAAAATCCACCATTGTTTTCTTGTTGCTCTTTTTTACACAAAATTTTTGTGCCCTCGGTGAAGTTCCTGGCTTCTATTCAGATATTCAGATTATTAATATTTTTTGTGGGAGGACTGGAGAAACACTGTTAAGATGTGTTAGCTTTTTCTGTATATTTTGCAGTACTTTTCATGTACTGTGTGTTGTTCAGATTTGTTGGTTGGTGTTGTTGATTCTTTTCACAGAGATGAGGTGTTGTGACCTTTCTGTCTTGTCTGAGCTTTGTCGTATTTTCTATTATCTGCTCAAACCTAAAGGAAACCTTTTTCTTACCTAGTCTGTTTATATGCAGCACATGGAGATTAAAATGAAACCTCCTAAGTCTCAAAGTTCCCAAATAAAAAAAGAAATGTGAGTAAAGTAGGGCAGAGATAATGTGTTATTTGGAATTGAGAGTCATTGACAGAACTAGATGGAAATATATTTTATGTCATTATAGGCAAAGCAGAACTAGAAGTAACATCAAGTGTGCCCCTGAAAAGTGTATAATAATTGTAACTTCAGACTTTTGCAGGTGATTCAGTTATCTATAATGGAGTAATATCTGTATAAGTTGCACAAATATATAATCTTGATAAGATTTTAAAGTGGTGCAAAGATTGTCAGCTTGCTTTAAAAGTGCAGAGATGTATAGTTGTGCACTTCCCAAAATGCAGAAAAGTAGTATCCTACCACTGCAATATCAGTGAGTCACAATTGGAATCAGTAAATTCATACAAATCCATGGGAGTAACAATTTGTGGGTATATAAAATGGAGCAATCACCAAGCAGGTGGTTGACTTAATTTTATTGCTGGGATACTGGAAAAAAAGTTAGCGTACAAATGAGACTACTTAAAAACCACTCATGCATTTCAGCTTAGAATACTGCTCAACCATGTGGGACATATACTAAACAGCCCAACAGGGGATATTGTATGTTACAGTCATGGCTGGTTTGAGAACATTTTTCCACACAAGTGATATTTTATTTGGCAGCCGCTCCCCCTCCATCAGGCATTAGTTGTCCTCACTTGGGCCCTTCATAAGACATTTAAAAATAAATCTAAATCTAATGATCATGGAAACGGCTTGTTTTCTCTTTTCAGTAACTACTGGCTGACCTATTTCACTGTTGACATCATTTTCCAAAATTTTTGAGAAGGTGATGTACTCTAGAATAGTATCTTACCTTGGCAACAATAATATCCTCAGCAAATCACAGTATGGGTTTCAGAAGGGTTGCTCTACTGAGAATGCCATTTACATGTTCACACACCATATATTACAGGCATTAAATATCAAAATAGCACTGGTAGGTATTTTCTGTTACCTATCCAAGGCATTTGATTGTGTGAATCATAGCATACTCCTAGATAAACTGAAGTTTTATGGGATTGATGGTATAGCCAACCAATAGATCATGTCATATCTAACCAAAAGAATGCCGGAAATTGTACTTAGTAGTAATTCACCCAATAGAATCCAGGGACATAATTCTGACTGGGGAGAAATCACCTATGGGGTTCTTCAAGGCTCAGTCTTGGTCCACTACTGTTTCTCATATATGTAAATGATCTACCATCTAATGTACAGCAAGCAGAATTAGTTCTTTTTGCAGATGACACCAGTATTGTAATCACTCCCAGTATACATACAGAAATGGAAGAAATGGTGAACAAAGTTCTCAAAAGTATCATTGACTGGATTTCTGCAAATGGCCTCACCCTGACTTTCACAAAGACACATCATATTCAGTTCTGCACCTCTGGGGGTTCTGCACCACTGATAAGTGTAACACATGGTGATGAAAGAATATATAGGGTGGAAACTTCAACATTCTTAGGTGTCCATATTGATGATAATTTAAATTGGAAATAACACATTTTGGAACTCCTAAAACAACTTAGTTCAGCCACATTTACACTTAGAATCATAGCAAAATCTGGGGAGAGAGAAATCAGTAAGCTGACATATTTTGCTTATTTTCATTCAGTAATGTCATATGAAATAATGTTCTGGGGTAACTCATCTTTAAGAAAGAAGGTCTTCATTGCCCAAAAATGTGCTGTGAGAATAATATGTGGTGCTCACCCGTGATCACCTTGTAGACATCTGTTTATGGAGTTGGGCATTCTGGCTACTGCTTCACAGTATATTTACTCCCTCATGAAGTTTGTTGTAAATAATCCACTACAGTTCAAAAGGAACAATTAGGTACATAATAACAATTAAATGTTGCAAGTGTGATGTTTAATTCTTCAATGATGAAAACATCAACCTCAAATACATGAGCTTAATGAATAAACCTACAGTGAAGAATTTTAATGTCAATTTAGTGCCAGATAAAAGTGAAATATGTATATTAGGAGATAGCCACCCCAAAGGAGTAGCCAGTATAATGATAGCTATGCAATCTCGCTACAAAATTACAAGTGGTGTGAAATCAGGTGCTCCTCTTGGTGAGATTGTGAAAAACTGTGAGCAGTTAACAAAAAATTCCTCTGTCTGTGTCATAATAGGTGGTGCAAATGATGTTTATCATAATGAAAGCCATCATGCAACAAGAACACTCAAAGAAACTTTGGAAAAACTCTCACATATAAAAGTTTTCGTGCTTAGTGTTCCACATAGGCATGACTTAATAAGTAGCTCATATGTTAACTTAGAAATTAACAAAGTCAACAGGAGAATAAGAAAACTCTGCTGCAGTTTCCCACAGTCTACCTTTATTCATGCAAACAGCATGGAGAGAGGTCACTTTACAAAGCATGGTATGCACAGGAACACACAGAGAAAGGAAGCTATGTGCAAACAAGTGTTAAATGCTATTAACTGCAATGCAGTGGAAGGTCATGCTGTAATCCCTCTGCCAGTAAGCTTAGTAACAAAAATGAAGGAAATGAATGCATCAGAATTTTTAGTAGTTAGATGCTCAGATGATACAGTTTCATCATCAAACAGAGTTAACTTAATGGTTACATGTACTTCAGAGATAATCGGAACTGAAGAAGAAAAGGCAGCAGTTCCACCCTTTGAATCTACAGCAACTCTACTTGTGCACCCACCTTCATTCAGTTCATCAAAAATATCATTGTTAGCAGAAAGGCCAGCTGCAACAACAGTAAGACCCCAAGAATCTACAGTAACAGCAATCTTATTCCCACGTACAAGCAAGTCAATAGCTCCATCATCTTCAAGGGAAAAAACAGCATCAGCTCAAGGTAAATCAACAAGCAAGTCAACAGATTCATCATCTTCAGTAAAGAAAGCAGCATACACTGAAGAAAAATCAACATCCTCACAGAGAACAGCAGGTAAACATAAAGTTGTGTGTCCTCCTTATCTGAAGAATTTTTTTAACCACAGGCATGAGAAAGAAGAAAACACCAAAATAGGTAATAACCCAAACAACTTCTCCATTTTTCATCAAAACATAAGGGGAATAAGAAGCAAACTAGATCAATTAGAAGTTAACATAAATGACAAAAAATTTATGAACAAAGCTCAGATCTTATGTTTCTCAGAACACCATATTACAGAAGGAATTGAAACATTGCCAGCCGCGGTGGTCTAGCGGTTCTGGCGCTGCAGTCCGGAACCGCAGGACTGCTACGGTCACAGGTTCGAATCCTGCCTCGGGCATGGGTGTGTGTGATATCCTTAGGTTAGTTAGGTTTAAGTAGTTCTAAGTTCTACGGGACTTATGACCTAAGATGTTGAGTCCCATAGTGCTCAGAGCCATTTGATTTGAATTGAAACATTACATATAGACAGTTATAGCCTTGCCACCTACTACTGTAGACATAGCATGGGAATAGGTGGAGTAGCTATTTTCATTAAAAATAACTTAACTTTTAGATCTGTAGATGTAAGGAAATATTGCATTGACCAACAGTTTGAAGTATGTGCTGTAGAAGTGACATTAAACAGTTCAAAATTAATACTGGTTACAGTCTACAGGGCACCAGGTATCAATTTCACAGTCTTTATGGTGCAGTTTGAATTGTTACTATTAACCTTATTTTAAAAAAATAATGACATTATCTTACTCTGGGACTTTAATGTCAACTTTGCAACCAAATACAACAACAAAGGAGAGCTCCAGAACTTGCGGAGTTTCTACAATCCTACATTGGTGGTTGACTTTCCTACTAGGATAACACCTGACTGTCAATCTCTGATGAACAATATATTTTTAGATGTAAGTTTGTACCAGAACTTCACTGTCACCCCAATCTTAAATGGTATATCAGACCGTGATGGACATCTCCTCACTCTACATGACTACAGACCTCTCAAGAAAACAATCCCATCCTGGAAGGCAATCAGACTTATGAACAAAGAGTCCCTGGAAAGTTTTAACCATAAGCTGCAGCATATTCATAAATGTTTTCCTATCGCACTTTGAAGAAGCTTTTCCTAAAAAGTTTGTTAGGAACAATATTTCCTCATCCTTAAAGAAGCCCTGGATCACAAAGGGTGTTAGCACTCCATCACAAGTGGCCCCATTGAGACCATCCGACCACCGTGTCATCCTCAACTGAGGATGTGGATAGGAGGGGCGTGTGGTCAGCACACTGCTCTCCCGGTCGTTATGATGGTTTTCTTTGACCGGAGCCACTACTATTCGGTCGAGTAGCTCCTCAATTGGCATCATGAGGCTGAGTGCACCCCGAAAAATGGCAACAGAGCATGGTGGCTGGACGGTCACCCATCCAAGTGCCGGCCACGCCCGACAGTGCTTAACTTCGGTGATCTCACGGGCACCAATGTATCCACTGCGGCAAGGCCATTGCCCAAAGGGTATTAGAGTGTCATGTAAATGTAAGAGGGAACTTTATATTGCAGCCAGAGGGTCCAGGGACAGAGAATTAATCAGCCATTATAAAACGTATTGCAAAATCCTAAAGAAAGATATTCAAGACATCAAAAGCACTGTATTATATAAAAGAAATTGATAACTCCAATAATAAAATGAAGACTGTCTGGCAAACAGTTAGAAAGGAGACAGGGAACAATAAAAAAAGACCCATAGAAAACTTCAAAATCAAACACGAGGGAATCTTGTGCAAAATCCTGAGATCATAGCTGAAATCTTTAATAAACACTTCCTGTCAGTGTATGAGCAAATAGGCTGCAAGGATTCTGTGAATGATGCCTTGACCTTTTTGCTAAATGCTGTCCCTAATAAAATCATATGCGTATTAGACATATTACAGTATGAGAAATTGAAAACCATGAAAACAGAGAACTCCTGTGGAGTAGACAATATTTCTAGCAAATTGTTAAAACAGTGCTGTACTTCTGTAATACTGTGTCATATTTTCAATGCCTCTTTGCAACAAGAAATTGTTCCATTGTTCCTATAGACTAAAGTATGCTATCATGAAGCCTCTCTTTAAGAAAGGGGAGAAACCTGATGTTACAAATTTCAGACCAATATCTCTCCTGACTGTGTTTCCAAAGGTACTAGAAAAACTTACGTATTCTAGAATTTTAGAATACCTACATAAATTCAATATTCTTAGCAAACATCAGTTTGATTTCCAGAAAGGTCTTCAACTGAACAAGAGAGATATGCCTTTATAGATAAGGTTTTGGAATCTCTAAATGAGAAAATAGTGACAACAGGGTTATTTTGTGATTTATCTAAAGCCTTTGACACTGTGAACCACCAAATACTATTACTGAAGGCAGACCATCAAGGAATAAGTGGTGTAGCAAATAACTGGTTCCAGTCATACCTGACAGATAGGAAACAGAAAGAAGTCTTAGATACGTCAGACAAATTGTGTGGTGGAATGATTTTATCAGAATGGAGAGACATAAATTGTGGAGTGCCACAAAGCTCTATTCTTGGTCCTTTACTGTTCCTGTTATTTACAAATGATGTACCTTATTCAACCATGATACAGTGTAATTTTACCATCTTTGCAGATGACACAAACGTAATGGTTAATGGTCATAAATGGGAAAATGTTCAAGAGTCTGTTAATATTATTCTTATAGATTTAATGAAATGGTTTAATGCAAATGGTCTTTCACTAAACCTTAGTAAGACCAATTATATTCAGTTCACCCCAACTGCCAAAACTGAGGAAGAAATGACTGTTAAATATGCCACACCGGTCATAGAAAGAGTGGAAGTAACAAAGTTGCTAGGTGTGAAGATTGACTGTAGAGTAAATTGATCCAATCACATTTTAGATCTTTAAAAGAGACTCAGCTCTTCAATTTTTGCAATGCGAATCATCTCTGACAGTGCAAACTTAAGCATTAAAAAAGCAGCATACTATGGTTACTTCCATTCTTTGATGGCATATGGAATTATTTTTTGGGAAAATCAACCTCTTGCAAAGAAAATATTCATTTCTCATAAGAATGTTGTAAGAGTGATATGTGGTGTAGACCCTAGATGCAGTTGCAGAAGCCTATTCCAGAATCTGGGTATTCTTACAACTACTTCTCAATACATATATTCACACTGATTTATAAAAATGTAACAGCGAATACCATCAGTGCAACACAAGGAGGAAACATGATTTCCACACTTAAGGAAAAATTTGAAGGTTGTGCATAAGGGTGTACAGCACTCTGGTATAAAGATATTTAATGCTCTTCCTCCAGAAATCAAATGTGAAATAGCCAACAAATCTACATTTAAAGAGCTTCTAAGGCAATATCTTTTAGCCACATCATTTCACAGTTTGGAAAAGTTTATGAAACACAGTGAGAAACTGCCTTAAAATAAAATAACATGTATTATCATATAAATTGAACATTAAGCTGTACATTCTTGTCACGTATGTAACTCTATTAGTGTTAACTGCTTATATTTAACTCTCTGGGTTATATGACATTTTCATATTTAATTTATTATGTTTTATACTTTGTAATCTGTAGGCCTAAGGTTTCTCATTTCATCATATTGTGTTACAGATCATTGTAGCAGTTACATAACTTTCTAAACTTTACTTGTGAACATAGTGTATAAGTCCAGAATGAGATTTTCACTCTGCAGCGGAGTGTGCGCTGATATGAAACTTCCTGGCAGATTAAAACTGTGACCCGAGTTCGAGTCTCGGTCGGGCACACAGCTTTAATCTGCCAGGAAGTTTCATAGTGTATAAGTACTTGTCATTGACAATGTAAAAATTGACACACACTACATCCATGTGAAATTCTCACATTTGGATCCATGGTGTAAGAAATAAATAAATTACAATACTAGAAGAGAAAATGACATTCATTACTCAACATTAAGGTTGTGTTTAGCATAGAAAGGGGTGCACAACACTGCAACAAAAATTTTTCACCACTTACCCAGTGATATAAAATGTCTAACAGACAGCAAGGTAAAATTTGAAAATAAATTGAAAAAGTTTCTCCTTAACAACTCCTTCTATTCCGCAGAAGAATTTCTATGTTTGTAATGTGTAAAAGGTGGTGGGTAGGAATTGCTAACTCAATCTGTAAATTTTGTTTTCATTTCAGGGGGCTGGGGGAGGGGAAGGGGTGAATAATTATATGGTGATGCTTAGAGTACAAATAGATGTACAAATTAATTTCAATATGAATGTAAAATGACTCGTTCCACATCATGACGCTTATCATGCAAAATGATCCATGGGACACGAAAGTAAGTAACTAACTACTACACACACATTCCTCAGCAAAAGAAATAAATTTCTAAATCTCATTCCATTGCTAAATATAAAAACAAGAAACAATTCATTTCCATTTAGGCTAATTCTAAGATCTTTAAAAATTTGTAGTGAAAGCAGAAGAAACTAAACTTATTGCATTGTTATAGTTTCAATAACAATATATTAAACTAAGTGGCAACAATGTAAATATGAAATTTTCTGCTATTTTTTGTTTACTAATAGAACTTTTTAAATCTATAGTTTAAAAGTTGTTCCACTTTTCGATGAAAAAAAAAAGAGACAGAAATACAAAAAATATCATCTAATTTTATATTTTCATGTAGCAGACACTGTTCAATTGTGTAAAATGTATGTTACATTAAAAAAAAACCCTCATCAGTTCAAAATTGATAAACATGGTCAAAATTTTTATGTACATTACTGAAAAGGAAGGCACAGGTTTGTGTTTGATACAAAAAACAACTGCTCTATTAATAAAGTAATATATAATTGTTACAGTTGTTCAGTATATGTACCGACATTTTTTTCCATTGCATAAAATCATTGCACTGAAATTTTTGTAGCCTTCAACTAGTAAAATCTTTCAAAATAGACAAAATAGAATCAGAATCTTTTGACATCAAGTTATTGCATTCCATAGCTAAAGTTGACATATCATACAGTCTTTGGGAGAGTGTTGACCAAACTTGTTTTTGAAAAACTCCTTTCATCATTAGCTACAGGTATAGGTAAAGTGAGGAAGTTGCATATACTTCCAAAACTATTGGACAAAATGTCAAAAAGATAGCTATGTGAAAGAACTTTCAGCAGGAAGAATGGGCCGTAAACTTCATCATTTAGTTCCTTCCCATTGACATCACACTCATCAACACAATCTGAAGGGTGAAATTTGTGTCCAATTAGAAGGGGATTTGATTAAAAGTTTACATTTCAAATACAACTGTACTAACGAGAGCAATATTTGATACTGAATTAAGTGATAGAATTTTCCACGTAGGCACCTCTGGTGTCCCTCTCAGCTTGGCACACTAAGACATTACTTGTGTCAATTGGACCTTAAACTGGCCCTGGTTGTGGTGTAATATACACTCAGATAGAGCGATGTGTAACCCTACGCCTACTGTACTGGTTGTTACCTATCTTGTTTCTTCATAACTGAACAATTGTGGAATCTTACACGGTATATTGTGGTAGGACCACACTCTCACCACGTGTTTTTGAATGAGAATAATACGAGTAGTTCCAGCACAATTTCAGCAAGACTTATTTTTTTTTTAGTAGCTGCTGAAATATTACACACTGCAGATCTCGTTTGTCTAGGGGTTCTCGATGTTTTATCTGCAAAATAATCATTCCACCAAGCATGGCCTGGGTTTTCTTCCTGTTTGAAATAAACACTACCGGATCTGAAATACTTTCAGCTAAACATTATATTTATTCGTACTTTTTGTTAGTAACTACACCATTTTCACTATGAACATTGATACTCTAAACGCATTATACTGCACTTGTCACATAAACACGTCCATCTCCCTCCAATACCAACAAAGAAGTGGCGCGCAAGCCAAAATGTGTCGGGAAGTTGCAGAAATTCCTGCATTCTAGATTCTTTGGTCTACTGACCTTAATAAAGTCCAAGGATACATATAAATAAATACATATAAATATACAGCATTTAACATCTCAAATGAATCCATTATTTATCATAAAAGAAAATATTCATAATTAAATAAATTAAACACTTTTCTGGCAACATAATGAAATTACCTTACCTCTTTACTGTGGTCATCGTACTTTTCACATGAGATAAACTTTATCTCTGACAGTTAATTACATTACACTACGTAGACGATGAATGATGGTTACAATAGTTGAAACCCTGTATTAGTTAAATAGTTAAGAATAGACAACACTTTGGAGATTTTATTTTTGTAATTTGTTTTTGCATGTAATGTGATGTGATGTAGATGCCACATGTCGTCAAGGTGGAACGCTGTTTGCAGTGTTATCAAGAGTTGTGGTACCTGTATTTTTACCATGGTTTGATGTCCTCACTCAGAATAGCAAGGCATGCCACCAAATAAGGAACTTGCCATGACAATGGTGATGATGTCACAGTGAACGAAAGAAGTCCCAGAAATGTCAGGTCATTTTCTCATTCATATAACATCAGTGTTGAATGAACAAACTCAAAATGTACGTATATGAAATGTTTCTCTACGTTAAGTAATTGTATATGTTTTCAGAAGAAGTGCTTTCTATTCATGTGTAGAAAGTTGTAAATAGTTCAAGACTTAAAGACTTCAGTACAAGAACTACTGCAAGTACAAACTTTTACCACCAACCCAGTCTTATTTAATCATTTTTTTAAGGAGCTGCAGTTGAGAGTTCTACATGTGAGCAATCTGAATCAGAACATATATATAAAAGGCAAATACAATGAAGGTATACAATGAAGGGCAGCACAGATGACCACACATTTGTTTCACTCATGGAAAAAGTGCTGAAAGACTTGAAATGCCAGACTCTTGAAGACAAGACACCAAATACCCTGTGAAACCCTATTTTTGAAGAACCGATACTAAATGGAGCATCTAGAAGTGTACTTCAGCCCCTACATATCACAGTCATTCTTGTGGCACTACTTATGTGAATGGAATGGGGTGAAACTGTGAAATGTGGTACAATGGGAAGTACCCTCTGTCATGCTTTTCACAGTGGGTTGCAGAGTGTGGATGGAGATGCACACATAGGTGTAGATGTAAACATAGACTGAAGAGGTATATTTCAGCAGCAGAGTGGTTCAACACATAAATCTTATTCAGGAGCACCACGGTTCAAATTCCTATCCAGCCATCTAAATCCTGATTTTCTGTGCTTTCCCTAAATTGCTCAAGGCAAATGCTCAGATGATTTCTTTGAAAAGGACATGATCAATTTCCTGAATCTGGGCATCTGGTCTGTGACCAACAACACTGTTACTGATTAGACTTGACATACTAATTTTTCTAGCAACAAATGCAACAGGTGACAACAAGGTAAAACTAAAGTTAATCTACCACCCGAAATCTGGCTCACAAGGACAGGAAATTAGAAACTGGACTAATAGATCATTTACACTATCTGTCAAAAACTACATTGAGCAAAATAATCTGCTTTAATTTATTGAACCTTATATTTTATTTTTAGCTGTCCAATGGACTTACAACAAGACATGGGCAATTAGATTATACTAAGGTGGTTTTCTCTCTCCCATCCTCCCCTCCTCACAAGTCACCCTTCCAAAGACCAAATTTGTGATTCAACCCATGGATCATCTGATAATTGCAGATAAAAAGAAGCTTTATGCACAGGCACTTTTTATTGGGTGCTTTGAAACATGTGGAACTACCAACACAACTCTAAGAAAATTTAGGAAGAAAGGATTCATTACTAACATATAAGTGAGCTAAGTGCGAAAGCTCGACAAGAAGTAACAATGAACTGTCTAAAAGCCATTAAACAACTGCAACTGAGGATTATACTGGATAATTTGAGAAATCCTCTTCAGTTGTAAATGACATATTTTTTATTACACAACTACTTTTGGTGACTATTGCTCCATCATTAGGTCCCATACATTGTAAGATGTGTTAATTCTTCTGTGTACTGGGAGGTAGGCACTCCTCTTACTGCTCCACTGCTTCCTAATGCTGCATGTGTGAGAGTTACATCTTCTGCAGTTAACTGGCTCACACATCCCACACACGACTTAACAAACCATATGATGTGTGTCACACTATGATGGAACAATAGTCTTCAAAACTAGTTGCACAACAAAAATACATCATTTACAACTGAAGCAGATTCATCAATCTAATCAGTTCACCAGAAACAGTATCCTCCCTTTGGTAAAGAGGAAACTTAATATAAAGGGTGCAAGCCAATAAAGGATATTGTGCATTTGTTCATACCCTAAATTGAAAGTAAACTGAAGTGCCAAAGAAACTGGTATAGGCATGCGTATTCAAATACAGAGATACGTTAAGAGGCAGAATAAGGCACTGTGGTTGGCAATGCTTACATAAGACAACAAGTGTCTGGTGCAGTTGTTAGATCAGTTACTGCTGCTACAATGGCAGGTTATCAAAATTTAAGTGAGTTTGAATGTGGTGTTATAGTCAGCACATGAGCAATGGGACACAGCATCTCTGATGTAGCAATGAAGTGAGGATTTTCCTGTACGAGCATTTCACGAGTGTACTGTGAATGTCAGAAATCCAGTAAAACATCAATCTCTGAGATCACTGCGGTCAGAAAAAGATCCTGCAAGAATGGGACCAATGACGGCTGAAGAGAACTGTTCAATGTGTCAGAAGTACAACCCTTCCACAAATTACTGCAGATTTCAATGCTGGGCCATCAAAAAGTGTCAACATGTGAACCATTCAACGAAACATCAATATGGGCTTTCGGAGCCAAAGGCCCACTCATGTACCCTTGATGACTGCAAAACACAAAGCTTTATGCCTCGCCTGGGCCCATCAACACCAATATTGGACTGTTGACAACTGGAAACATGTTGCCTGGTCAGACAAGTCTTGTTTCAGATTGTATGTGTACGGGTATGGAGACCACCTCATGAATTCATGGATGCTGCATGTCAGCAGGGTACTGTTCAAGTTAGTGGAGGCTCTGCAATGGTGTGGGGCATGTGTAGTTGGAGTGATATGAGACACCTGATATGTCTAGATATGACAGTGACATGTACGTAAGCATCCTGTCTGATCATCTGCAGCCATTCATGTCCATTGTGCATTCCAACAGACTTGCGCAATTCCAGCAGCACAGTGCAACACCCCACACATCCAGAATTGCTACAGAGTGGCTTCAGGAACACTCTTCTGTGTTTAAACACTTCCGCTGGCCACCAGACTCTCCAGACATAAACATTATTGAGCATATCTGGGATGCCTTGCAACATGCTGTTCAGAAGAGATCCTCCAGCCCTACTTTAGACATTAGTCGAGTCCATGCCATGTTGTGTTTGGCACTTCTGCATGATTGTGGGGGCCCTACATGATTTTAGGCAGGTGTACCAGTTTCTTTGGCTATTCAGTGTATAAGAAGAAGAATGTCTTTTGATGCGTGACCAAGAACTTGATACAGAAAACCTAAGCTAGTTTTTCACACAACAGGATGAAGAAAAGGAAATTTCACCTAAAGATGATGATGAGCAGCTAGAAAAAATTTCAAATGGTGAAAGCATGAATCTTTTGGCAAAGAAGGAGGAAGCTCAAAATGTATCTATGCAACTGCAACAAATCTGAAGTCTATGCAGCTTCCAGATACATTTTAAAAAGAAGAAACAATCAAGAACTTGTTTTTTACAAGTTCATCTATAAAACTCTGAACTGATTCCAGTTGTCCTCATGATGTCCGACAGATAAAAACTTTTTCATTGACAGTTTCTTTCATTAATGTTACCTTTTTGTTGAAATATAATAAACAGCTGATATTCATCATATTTGTAGGACATTTTAAACTATTATTATCTCTATATTTTATATGTGCTGTGGTTTTAGGAGTTAATTAATCAGTTTTCAGTTGTATCTTCACCTTCAGTTTTTAGTTGAATATTAGACCTTGGATAACAACGTTTTAGGTTAGTGGCATTAACTATGAAACAGAATGCTGTATTCAACTAACATATTACTATAGTATTTTAAAAAATTATTATGTTTTTTCTCTTGCTTTCTTTCCTTTTCATGGGTATGTTTTAAGCAGGAACCCAATAAGCAGATCATTTCAAAACAGTGGGAAAGACAAATCCACAATGTTTATTTCCATTATCCTTCAACGCATGATGCTGAACTACACTCTTATCTTGTGAAATCTGAGACTCTAATCTACATCAAATATACAGAATGAAGCCATTACATAGTGAAATTTACTATTTCAGGGTCACTGGCTGCAAATTTTGAGTGCCAAATATGTGCAGATGTGTAGTTTGTATATTGTTGGCTAACACTGGGCCAGCTTGGAAAAACTGAATAACGCAGACTACATGTACCATTAAAATTCACCATTCCCTGAAAGTAATAAGGGAACAGGAGAAAAACAGCAAAAAGTAAATAAGCAAGCATAGTAATGCCTCAGGTGTTCCCCGCATGACTGATTAATCGTGTACATTCAGATTTTCACCTGAACTGTTGATGAGACCAACAACTTGGCCGAACACCTGAAATTACACTACAAACAAATATTAATGAACAATATAAAAAACAGTTGTTAAATTGAGGTGAAACACCACCAAACTGACATCTCAAGACAAAATAATCAATGAATACAATTTAAAAAAGAATTTTTAGCACTAAAACAAACAAATACTACCTACTTTCTCTGCGTGCCCTTTTTGGGCGGGGAATCAATCCAACTTTTGACATATTCTGCAGGTAGAGTTTCATGAGGTCTGTATTAACTGGAGGATACTGAAGCCGCATTTCTTTTAAGGCTTCTATGAGATTTTCTTGCCTGAATGTGCTTTGATCAGAAAAGTAGCTAGCATCCCTGAAAATTTTAATTATGTATGTATAAAATGAAAATTGTATGTAATGACTAATTATTTCCAACAATAGGACATGCTTGATTCAAGACATATTTCTTTTTATACTCACATGACATATGAATCCAGTAAATAGAGGAGGGCTTTCAGTGTTTCAGAATGATCATCTCCAGTTTGGACGCCACATTTTATGATATTATACCACTCATCATATGAAACAATTTCAAGGTTATAGCCCTCCACTTTAAGAAGCTGCCACATCAAGCTTTACCAATGTAAAATAAAGAAGAAACAGATACAAAATGTGTGTATTTACAGAAATTGTGATCACTGAGAAAATACACTACTATAACGTTCACAATCCATGTCAATGGAAACACACCATAGGTAGGAACAAAATGAATTGGAAGAAAAAAAAAAAAAAAAAAAAAAAAAAAAAAAAAAAAAAAAAAAAAAAAAAAACACACACACCACTGTTGAGGATCCTTAAGTGCCAAGTGCCCTCTCCAAACCCCTCCCCCCCCCCCCTCCCACACACACACACACAGTAATTCTATGTTGATTTCACAGAACAGTAATTTAAACAGGACATTTTTACTATTACAGTCGTCTGTGGTGTAGAAAGTTCCTAGTTAGTTTCTTGTCCCCCTAAGATATTAGAGAATCATAGAATGTCCCTGAAAAATGGGCTGTGGCTTTGGAAGTCATAAATTTTTTGAGAAAGTATCTCTTGCTTGCTTGAAAATGGTTACTGAGTATATGCACTATCAGTTGAACATAAATATTCAAGTGGTTTGAAGGAAGGAAGGGAGTCTATGGTTTAACATCCCATCAATTGCTTTGAAGATGCTCCTACAACTAATATAATTATTAACTCCACGTGTAAGACTTATAGTTGATTTCTGTTGGATGAAAACATTCAATTCTCACATAACTTTTCCAGAGCATTAGTCTGTGGATAAAGAGAGACTAGAAATGTGTAAAGTATGTGACCTGTTTTACTTACATGTCAACTCAACAGAAATATAGAAATAATTGTCAAAGCAGGACCAAAATCATTTCTACCTGAGATTAGTTTTTTATACTTTAAGTGGATAAGTTCACTCATACTAATGCTTAAACCTTGTGAATTTTGTTGAGTATATTCAAGTAGAGATAGGGGTGTACTGCTTTAACTTTGTCTTTATATAGGAATGTTTCCATTCTTCTTTTGGACTTGCAGTTCTTGTGTTTTTTTCTGAGGTTACACCTGTCTTTAGGCCTCATTCTGTTAGACCAGTTACAACCTAAAATATGTTCATTTTTTACAGTTTTTCTATAAACAAAATCCACTGATTATGGCACAGAGGTACCCCAAAACATGTTGGGGTAACAAGAAAAAATGGTGTTTTGCAAAGAAGGCAGAACCTATATCCAATAAGAATGTTTCTATTTTGTCTGTTCCACATACATTTGTTATACAGCCACTTGTAGAAATGAGGCTAGCAATATAAGAGAAATGAAGATTTGTGAGTGAAGTTGTTTTTTGTGGAGTAGGGTTTATGTACAGATTGTCCCAAACTGTTCACCCAACCACTTCACCATACCATTGCAGTAGTGAATTTGAAAATAAGAATATTCATTCACAAAATGTGTGATACATTGTTTGTGG
Source organism: Schistocerca cancellata (assembly GCF_023864275.1). NCBI lineage: Eukaryota > Metazoa > Arthropoda > Insecta > Orthoptera > Acrididae > Schistocerca > Schistocerca cancellata. The sequence goes on from NC_064629.1 coordinate 66,943,524, forward strand.
GAAAACCTTTGATAAATTGCACTGTGGCAAAACTACAGGAGACAGAGGACAGTGCAGTGGAATTTGGCGTTAATGGGCTATGGCAGCAGACAACTGATGTGGAAGCCTTTTCTAACAGTATGATATCACCTGCAGTGCCTCTCCTGGGCTCATGACCATATCAGTTGGACCCTAGAGGACTGTAAAACAGTGATCTGCTCAGATGAGTCCCAGTTTCACTTGGCAAGAGCTGATAGTGGGGTTTGAATGTGGCGCAGAACCCATGAAGCCATGGACCCAAGTTGTTAACAAGGCACTGTGCAAGCTGGTGGTGGCTCCATAATGGTGTGGGCTATGTTTACACAGAATGGACTGGGTCCTCTGATCTAACTGAACCAACCATTGACTCAAAATGGTCATTCATGGACTGCATGTTTCCAAATAACAATAGAATTTTTATGGATGATAATGCATCATGTCACCAGACCACAGTTGTTCGCAACTGGTTTGAAAAACATTCCAGACAGTTTGATTGAACAATCTGGCCACCCAGATCACCCGGATTGAATCCCATTGAACATTTATGGGACATAATCAGGAGGTCAGTCTGTGCACAAAATCATGCACTAGCAACAATTTTGCAGTTTTGGATGGGTATAGAGCCAGTGTGGCTCAATATTTCTGCAGGGGGCTTCCAATGACTTGTTAAATCCATAAGCTGCTGCACTATGCCAGGAAAAAGCTGGTCCGACATGATAGTAGGAGTTATCCCAAGACTTTTGTCACCTCAGTGTATTACATATGATCTGATGTTAACATTGAACTTCATCTTAATATTCATGACCAGAGTTGTGCTCTATCTAAAGTACAGTTCAGTAGTTCTGGTAAGTACATAAATGATGTAGTAAATGGTAGGATAACCAATAGTGTTGGTAGCATTATTACAGAAAGAAACACAAATGAAAGTGTGTGAGAGAAACTGGGAATTGACCACTTCTCTTTGTATTTTGTTTCCTTGGTTTCTTGTTTTGCATGTAATTAAAAATGCACATCGTTCAGTGTTAGTCCACTGTGTGTTTCATATACTTGCAAAATATTAATTGCATTTTATAAATAATAAAAATTAGTTGATAACATAACTTCTACATTTTTATGTAACCATAGCAATCACTTTTGATGCAAGCTCAGTTTACGTGCACAAACATAAAATATTTATATAATTGTTGTTGTTATTTTGTCTCAATAGAATGTTCTTTATCATGATAAAAGGCAAGAGTTTCCCGTTGATGTTAATAAGTGTGAAAGTTGTTTATCAATAACAGGAACATATTTTATGTGAGCTCTGTGAAATATTGAAGTGACGTATGATATGTTTTTGTTTTGTATTTGTTTTAATTTTTCAGGAAATTGCATTCCATAGTGCTATATGATAAATCTCTATTTTCATATTTTTACTGCAACATCCCTTTTTTTCACATCACAAATCAACAATTTTTAATAAAACCTTAATTAAATATTGACAGTTTCAATTTTGCTATAAATACTGCTTATTTTTAAGTAACAGGCAGAAGGATAACTATGTAAAATAAAAATGTTCTGTATGTTACATGGCCCTTTATACGTGTTCTAATTCAGTTTCTGTTCTGTTTGGTTCAATGCTTCCCATTTCTAGGGGAATTTAGTAATACATTGATCACATATGCAAACAAAGGGATTGAAATGAGGTAATGCCTGGTAGGTATGCAACAACCTAATGTTCAGGTAACAAAGTTATGGTCCTAACTGACCAAGGCTACTGAAAAAACTACTGTAGTCTATGCTTACTTATGACAGTCTATGGAAGCCTACAGTAGTTTTACAACTCTATTACAACTCTGTTCATGACTATTACAACTCTATTCATGACTTATTAAGATATGGTGCAATATAAAATTCAATAGAGTTACAGCCACAACAGTAGGCATACTTTCTCCAGTGAGAAACACTGAACATACTTGAATTAAATTATAATTTATGTGTAATCAACAATCAGTGCATTAATTTACAGTGCTCAAAATGGTTTCTGTTCCCTGCAAATATATGCTTTAGAATTTTAAGCTATGTGCATGAACATTTTGCACTGAGAAAGCATCAGTGGTAGTCATGGCTACATGTAGGAGTGTTGTCAATACAAACACAGTATCTTGTTCATTTCTATTGTAACTCAATGACTTCAGGTGACCCAACAGTAATAAATCAATGGGATTCAAATTAAAAAATCTTGCTGGCCACTGAATATAACTACCAGACTCTAGTCTCTTATTTTGCCACTTATTTTGATAGTCTCACAGCAGGCTCACAATGTGCTGGTACATGATCCATTTGGATCCACATATATTGGTACGCTCTCAGAGGGACATCTACTAACAGAATAGGAAGTACATATGTGAGGAAAATATGGAACTGAATTGAATGCAGTTCTCAGGAAGAAAATACGGATTACTGAGCCATTTAAAATTCCAGCTCGAACATTAACAGACATTTGAAATTGACCACACCATTCATGTAATATACAACAGGTTCCAGGTATCCACTGATGCTAGTTGTGTGTGTTCTCAATATCTTCTATGGTAAATCTAGCTCCATCGATCCAAAACAGATTAGTTAGTAAATCTTGATGTTCATTACACTGTCGCAGTTGCCAATAGAGCAAATATTCAGTCTGTTATGGTGGTACTCCAACCATAAGCTATGAATTCTAGTGTAGTGATAAGGGTAAACACCACACATTGTAAAGGCGTATGGACAGTTGTATGTGGGATTCCCATATGGTGTACTGCGTACTGCCTGCCACAATGATGACTAGGCATCTTTGTGTACAGTGCAAGTACACAAGTTTCATTTGCAACAGTTTGTGTACTTCAGTTACGTCCCATATCAATACACCCAGCAGAAGCTGGTTGACTAATTTAAAAGATGTAAAATAACATTATGGTCTTGTTGTCATCATTCTGGAAAACATTCTGCATAAAGCCAGGAAGAAGTGTTTATGATGCTGTGATATTCTGTGAAAATCGTATACAGGGTTATTACAAATGATTGAAGCGATTTCACAGCTCTACAATAACTTTATTATTTGAGATATTTTCACAATGCTTTGCACACACATACAAAAACTCAAAAAGTTTTTTTAGGCATTCACAAATGTTCGATATGTGCCCCTTTAGTGATTCGGCAGACATCAAGCCGATAATCAAGTTCCTCCCACACTCGGCGCAGCATGTCCCCATCAATGAGTTCGAAAGCATCGTTGATGCGAGCTCGCAGTTCTGGCACGTTTCTTGGTAGAGGAGGTTTAAACACTGAACCTTTCACATAACCCCACAGAAAGAAATCGCATGGGGTTAAGTCGGGAGAGCGTGGAGGCCATGACATGAATTGCTGATCATGATCTCCACCACGACCGATCCATCGGTTTTCCAATCTCCTGTTTAAGAAATGCCGAACATCATGATGGAAGTGCTTTGGAGCACCATCCTGTTGAAAGATGAAGTCGGCGCTGTCGGTCTCCAGTTGTGACATGAGCCAATTTTCCAGCATGTCTAGACACACGTGTCCTGTAATGTTTTTTTCGCAGAAGAAAAGGGGGCCGTAAACTTTAAACTGTGAGATTGCACAAAACACGTTAACTTTTGGTGAATTGCAAATTTGCTGCACGAATGCGTGAGGATTCTCTACCGCCCAGATTCGCACATTGTGTCTGTTCACTTCACCATTAAGAAAAAATGTTGCTTCATCACTGAAAACAAGTTTCGCACTGAACGCATCCTCTTCCATGAGCTGTTGCAACCGCGCCGAAAATTCAAAGCATTTGACTTTGTCATCGGGTGTCAGGGCTTGTAGCAATTGTAAATGGTAAGGCTTCTGCTTTAGCCTTTTCCGTAAGATTTTCCAAACCGTCAGCTGTGGTACGTTTAGCTCCCTGCTTGCTTTATTCGTCGACTTCTGCGGGCTACGCGTGAAACTTGCCCGCACGCGTTCAACCATTTCTTCGCTCACTGCAGGCCGACCCGTTGATTTCCCCTTACAGAGGTATCTGTAAGGGGAAACTGCGCATACCATCGCCGAATGGAGTTAGCAGTTGGTGGATCTTTGTTGAACTTCGTCCTGAAGTGTCATTGCACTGTTATGACTGACTGATGTGAGTGCATTTCAAGCGCGACATACGCTTTCTCGGCTCCTGTCGCCATTTTGTCTCACTGCGCTCTCGAGCACTCTGGTGGCAGAAACCTGAGGTGTGGCTTCAGCCAAACAAAACTTTATGAGTTTTTCTGCATATCTGTAGTGTGTCGTGACCATATGTCAATGAATGGAGCTACAGTGAATTTATGAAATTGCTTCAATCATTTGTAATAGCCCTGTACATGTGTGCATACTCAGTTAAGTTGCACTTTATGTTTGCAGGATGACTTGAAAGTAATTAATGGATTATATGGTCACAACTCGTACAGTACAGATGGGAATGTATTGACTACACTGTTCATACCATTAACTATCTTTGAGGGTGTGACAGACATAACTGATTCCATTTATGTAGTTGGCATCAAATTATGTAAGTCAAAGCTCAGAATAGCTGGAACTGCTGCATTTTTTAGCTACACCACCTGAACCTGTTATTGGACAAGTGCTACATAGTGCAGTCATCAAATTCACTATGTTTTACTTAATGACTTGTGAAATAAAATATTGTTGTGTTGCAAATGCCTGCATCTATAAGCTTCAAAATATGTTGATACACTATTTATGGCCATGTTCAATGGCGTTGGTAATGTTAAATATAAATTTATGATTTTACAGTACAAGATTCGCTACGCTGCTTCTGCCTGTTGTTGACAATAGTGTTTGATTCAGATGAAACTGCAACATTCTTTTAGTGAAGAAGAGACCAACATTCATTTAGTGAAGAAGAGACTGAAACACAATTTGCAATTGGATAACACTTCATTATGGATTGTGCAGAAATGAATGTACTACTCAACAGCCTTGTCTTTCAACAGGCTTTCAGCAGAATTGAAAAGGAAATAAATGATTACCCCAAGTTTTCAATCTAAGTTGAAAGTCTTCTTTGGGGCACACTGCTCGAAACTACATAGTAATGAACCATATAAAATAAAGTATTAGTGTAATCCTAACACTAAGAGCTAGTGTGACAAATTGACATCATTCAAGATATTTCTATTCTGTACAGATGTTCTTACAGTAGTTCAGAACACTTGTGTGTAATGTATTTATTTGTATGCTGTTCACATTTCTTCATATTTTATTAATTCTTTAATTTATTTTGTTTATAAATGTTCTAATCTGAATTTTTTAAACTGTGTACTCACTCATTTGATTACATAATAGCTTTAGTTTGCATGGTTCCACAGACTATGATAAATTAATAAATAATTGTTTTAGACACAGCAAGAAACATTCTTAGATTATTTTGATCTTTCCCAGTATTAGTTGTTGTCAAGAGTCATGCTTGGTTTGTGTCACTATTTGTTTCAGTCTCCCATGACCTTGTATCAAATCAAGTTAATTCTCTCTGTGAAACTCCAGTCACAGGTATTTCCCACTCTGTTTTCTCGTTTCCATTGTGAACTCATTTTCTCACATTTTTATTTTTAACTCTTTGTGACATAACTTTTTGGAAATATAACATCAAACTGCTGGAGAAAGAGGTATGAAAATTAACCAGTTTTAACACCGTCCACAATCGAATGCTGCACTCCACATCATAATAACATACTGTGAATATGATCCATGTAACATGCAATTAATTAACTATCCAACACATGACTGGTTAACCTTTTCCCAGTGGAGCTGTTACAGGTGTGGTATGTTACTAAATTACTATAGCAAGTTTTAGAGTTGTCATTTCACCAGAATTGTCAGATATACTGTTTATCATAGCCCACTGTTTATAGTTTAGAGTATGTATTGTATACAAATAGTGTGCTAATGGTAGTGGCACCAACTACTTTTGATGTCAAATAGTCATGCAAATATTGTTGGTGTGGGAAGTAATTTAAAAGTAGCAATTGAATTTTAACTGCCAGTAGTTGCTACAAGCTGATAAAAAATAAATGTTAAAAGTCTTAACTTACAATTATCTTATTGCAATATTAGATTTCTCTTACAACTTTTTACAACTGCTCAAAGGACTTTCATATGTTTGAACTTTCAGATGTTTTCTGCTTGTGAAATATGAAATTCTATGGTTGTGGAAGATTGCCTTTCTGGTTCAAATTATTTGAATGATATACAGTCAAAGGAGCTAAATGTAGTGTTTATAATTAGCTGAGGCTTAAAAGCTAAGTGTTTATGTGCCTGTTTTCACTGCATTGCAAAATGAATCTGCTGTGAGGTCTAGAAAAAAGTGAGACTAAGTGAATGATGTACTGATAGCATTAGCCCTTTTGCTGATGAGCCACATAAGTAACTTCTTCCATTTTGCATTTAAATTATAGTCATTATTTTTATGATGTTTCCAAATTTGTGGCATTGCATTAATCACTTGCCTGGGAGATACTCTCACTCTCATCAACAATTTTCTGCACTCTGCATTCATGTGTTCAACATAATGTATCCTCCAGAACAGATCAAAATGCTGGATGACTGAAATAATCTGATAATATCAAACAGCAATTATTTCATACAGAAATTTTTAAAACTAGTAGAAGGGAGGCATTAGTTGTTGAGATGAAGCATATTATTTTTCTTTCATTCAGTCTGTCACAGAGACTGGAATAACAGTTAATTATATCTGCAGTTGATGATAACACCTCTAGAGTAATAACAAATTTCAGTGCTTTACTGGAAATATTACTGGCTGTAAATTGAGCTGTTCCTCCAGGGATTGAATAGTGTCCTAGGTTCAATAAAAGGTGAAAATTAACTTGGATGCTGTCCCACAAGTTCCTGTCTGTGTGTCTGTAAACGCTGTAACACTTTGTCATGCCCACCATTTGATGATGAGCCTTAAGTGGGTAAAAAATGACATTTCTATTTTGCCTCTAATTTACTTATAACCCAGAAGCATTCTCTTTCAGTTTCTTTACATAGGGCTCAGAAATAGGGCATTCAGAGGCTACCGTAGGTGAGTGGATGTGATAAATTTAAGTTTTCGTTTCTCAAAACCTGAAGATCAAATACTGACTCACAAAGTTCAAAAAAAAAAAAAAAAAAAAAAAAAAAAAAAAATTATATATATATATATATATATATAGGTTTTCAAGCCACTAACATCTGGAATTAATTTTAAAATAAGTTTTATTTGTTTCTAGCCAGTCGAGCACCCTTCAATTCAACACACAAACATTTTTGCACTCATGCTTTAACAGTACATCAGCCAAAAGTAAAAATGTTTGTGTGTTGAATTGAAGGGTGCTCGACTGGCTAGAAACAAATAAAACTTATTTTAAAATTAATTCCAGATGTTAGTGGCTTGAAAACCTGAAAATACAAAGAAAGGGCACGTTTTAGTTTGTATTTAAAGAATGAAAGATAGAAAAAATATATTACCATATAGTTCACATACATAGAGAATAGCCTACTACTTGAAAATGTTTCCTTAGAAATGATAAGTTGCTGTCCGTATCTAGATTGCAGGCTCCCAAATTTTGTTTGACATGACAGCTGCTGAGTAAAAAAAAGCTGTTTTGGGAGAATATCTCTTGAGCTTTTTTCTATAAAATACTTTATGCTGCAACACTTACGACTGCTGATAGTTAGATGAAAATGAAATAGTTACCTGCTGTCCATTGTTTTAGTATTGATAAGATTGAAGACTTTTCCCAGAGAATGAATTTCCTGAGTCATGTTTACAATTACTTTGCTTAAAAAATCAACTGGTGTGAGTTCAATCTGAAATAAAATTTATTAACTGAAGTAGCATCATGCATACATTGTGGTGGAACTATAGAATGAGAAACAAGACTGTAAATATACTTGGCAGAGTAAACACACACACAATTTGTTAAAATTATAACATTCTTATTTATTACAGTTAAAAAACAAATATTGCCACAAAAACAAATCAATATTAGTATCAAAGGCCTTCAAATATATGTCTAATTCATATTGATAGGCCTAATCTTGAAATTATAGGACCACCTGAATGGATAACACAATGCATTCATTCCAGCCTACTGTCAAATGTCAACTGTTCAAACTTAGACAATAATGCCTCCCTGTATTTTCTAATGTTCATTTGAACATTTTTTAACTTGCTAAGACTGCAGTATATGGGAGGTAACAATTACCAGACTTACATTATTTTATTTCTATCATTCTGAGCAATATTATTATGAGAAGGAAAGCTGCTACTCACCATATAGTGGAGATGCTGAGTCGCAGATAGGCACAACAAAAAGAAAGCTTTCAGCCATTCAGCCATTGGCCTTCATCAACACTAGACACACATGTGCGAGCACCCCCCCCCCCCACTCCCCCCGCTCTCTCTCTCTCTCTCTCTCTCTCTCTCTCTCTCTCTCTCTCTCTCTCTCTCTCTCTGTGTGTGTGTGTGTGTGTGTGTGTGTGTGTGTGTGTGTAGTGCTGATGAAGGCCAATGGCCAAAAGCTTTAATTGTGACACCTATCTGTGACCCAGCATCTCTGCTATATGGTGAGTAGCAATTGGAAAGTGTCTTGAAAAGAGGATATAAGATGAATACCAACAAAAGCAAAGTGAGGATAATAGAATGTAGTCAAATTAAGTCGGGTGATGCTGAGGCAATTAGATTAGGAAATGAGTCACTTAAAGTAGTAGACGAGTTTTGCTATTTGGGGAGCAAAATAACTGATGATGGTCGAAGTACAGAGGATATAAAATGTAGACTGGCAATGGCAAGGAAAGCATTTCTGAAGAAGAGAAATTTGTTAACATCGAGTATAGATTTAAGTGTCAGGAAGTCGTTCCTGAAAGTATTTGTATGCAGTGTAGCCATGTATGGAAGTGAAACATGGATGATAAATAGTTTGTACAAGAAGAGAATAGAAGCTTTTGAAATGTGGTGCTACAGAAGAATGCTGAAGATTAGATGGGTAGATCCCATAACTAATGAGGAGGTATTGAATAGGATTGGGGAGAAGAGAAATTTGTGGCACAACTTGACTAGAAGAAGGGATCAGTTGGTAGGACTTGTTCTGAGGCATCAAGAGATCACCAATTTAGTATTGGAGGGCAGTGTGGAGGGTAAAAATTGTAGAGGGAGACCAAGAGATGAATACCCTAAGCAGATTCAGAAGGATGTCGGATGCAGCAGGTACTGGGAGATGAAGAAGCTTGCATAGGATAGAGTAGCATGGAGGGCTGCATCAAACCAGTCTCTGGACTGAAGACCACAACAACAAGATGCCATTTGGGCTCTGTTTTGCAGAGGAGAAGGGAGGTTCAAGGAAACTGAAGACCTAAGTGACAGTCATAAAGCTTCAACTCTTGTTGCCCATCATAGTGAATAGGATGTAACAACATGACCAGAATGTGAAGACCTGCCAGTGCTGTCATAAAGAGGACCACTGAAAAGATCTAGATCCAGGGTTCTGTAGTCGGCTGCAATGAGGACTTCTGACTCAATGGGCAACTGCTTCTCCAGGAGAGGAAGCAATGCTGTGAGCTTTTGTCTTCCACAGTCTGTGGTTGCTTGTGATGCCTGGAAGAAGTCACATCCAAGAATAACATCATGACTACATTCTGCTTCCTATTGGTTGGAATATGTATGATTCACAGACTTCAGCAGAATAACTTTCATATCATGGAACATAATATTCTATGGGTGGCAATGATAAGCATTTGACTCTACAACTAGTGCCCGGACTGGTTGGTCTTTGATGGTGACATCAATGAGATTTCCTGTCACATTGGTAACTGACTTTCATCTGTGGCACCCACACCTCCATAGATAGCCACCTCACTTAGTTTTCATGAATTTGGTGGCTAGACAAGCGGATGGTAGTGCTCGACAACAACAGGGAATCATACCAATATTCAAGAAAGGCAATAGGAGTAATCCACTATATTACAGGCCCATATCATTAACGTTGATATGCAGCAGGATTTTGGAACATATATTGTGTTCAAACATTATGAATTACCTCAGAGAGAATGGACTGTTGACACACAGTCAACACAGATCTAGAAAACATCATTCTTGTGAAACATAACTAGCTCTTTACTCACACAATGTTGTGAGTGCTGTCAACAAGGGATTCCAAAGTCATTCCATATTTCTAAATATGCTCACTCCTTCAGGACATCTGAAACACCCCTTCTTCCCGGTGATAGCATGTTAGTGAGCTTAAATTCCATTCCATCTCTAGCTGCCATCTTCACAGTTCCTCCAGTTGACTCCCAAGACTTTTGTCAAAACAACTGAGAGTGAGACATCTGCTGATGGCAATTCCTCGTCAGTCTTTAAATATTTATCATTGTTGTCTCTGGCAGAAAGCTACCACTATATGAATTCTCCAAAATATAATAAATCATTTTACTTGCAAAAGGCCACAGTAGTGCAACATAAAAACCAACCTAGCTGATGAGGTGAGGAACAACAGCAACATATGAAATGTGACTGAAAATTTATGTGAATATGTCCACAGATTGGAACCTTTGTGAAAAACTGTAAATCATCAATCTAGGCAGTGACTGTTGACCAAAGCAAAATTCAATGCAAGTTTCTTTCTAATTATCACAACCCTGATATTCTAAAATGGAGTTAGACAGGGGTCAATTGACGCTTCCCATTGTTCTATAGGTACTTCATGAAATTTCCATGAAATAGTGAACATTCAGAAAATTGCAATACACTGTCAAGAGTATAAATAATGAAGAAAAGTCATGAAGTCTGGTGGAAAGACATTAAAAATGAACTAGTTATTGCAGAAATAAAAGCTGAAAGTCTTTTGACCCTTCTCACTGTTCTAGTGTTAATTATTTATGAAAGCAGTCAAAGAATTTAATATCTGCATAACTTTCCCCATTTTGTGCCTCATTAAGCTATGAGCTTTGAATGTTTTTTCTTTAAATTACAAATGTTATAATTATCCACATTACTGTTCTCAAATTGTAAGTAACTCTTAGAGTGATGTGCAGCTTATAAGGTAGGTGGTGGAGATGTGTGTACCTCATGATTTGCCAGCCAGTGGTGTCACTCTGCCACAAGTGTTTATTGCCATCACTTTGGGGATGCACTATGAGCATTAATTGCCATTGCAATCTTCACTGTGGGTGACACAAAGGAATCACAACAAATATTACAGTAATTGAATCTAATGGAAAAAAACGAGAGAAAGAAATGAAATGATCATGTGGAATTGCTGATCGGTAGGTCCCGTCTGGGGAAGTTCAGCCGCTGGGTGCAAGTCTTATTTCAAGTGACACCATACTGGACAACTTGTGTGTTGATGATTATGATATGATCATGATGACAACACAACACCCAGTCCACCGGTGGAGAAAATCTCCAACCCAGCCAGGAATCGAACCCAGGTCTGCTGCATGGTAGGCAAGCATGTTACCACTAAGCAAAGCATGGGAAATCCCATTAATATAAATTTTTTGAGAGAGTATATTGCCAGGAGATTAAGGAATTGGGGCATATGGAGTGTGGAGGAGACATAGAGGAAGTGTTCGCTTGCAATGCGCTTTGTTATACACACATCACTTTAGTGACTATTTTTATATGAGAACAAATTTATCAGAGAGTTTTTTAAACAGTTATCCACAATAGTTTTAATCCAATACTCCACAAGTTTTTATGAAATAGTAACTTCATGGTTCAGTATTGTAGTAATCAAGTAATAAACAAAACTGATCCAAGTACACCAACATGGCTTTATTCATATACTTCTGAACAATAATGGAAATAAGCCTCTCATAACTCGACATGCAACAAGATAAAAGAATCATACTGAAGGTGTAACTCAAGTGATACGCAGAACAACTCATGTGAGTGATGCAAACTAAAAGAACATAGCAGGAGACAGTGCTGCACTGCGTGCATATAGGTGTGAGTTGCCAGTAGATGACATGGCAGAGACTGTGCCATGTACACACTTCCTACAGGTGGCCTCAAGTGGTTGGCTGCACTGATGCAGTTGGCAGTTGACTTAAGCACACACACATGGCAATACTAAACTTGGTGCATTCACACTCACCTGCACTAATAGGAGGATACAGCACACATCTCCCTCATGTGAAGAGGGCACCCAGGTGATGGAAGAGACACTGGCAGCCCAACAAGAGAGACACCATTTGTTCCAGAGTGGCAGCAGCCAGTGGCAGGGATAGGATGCCATGCCAGGTGGGCACTGGAGCAGAGGGCTGGAACGTGTGGAGATGTGGGCATGCCTAAGGGAGATGGGTCTGTACTGCGTCCAACGACAGCACTGGGGAGGAGGGTGCCGTCACCATCTCTGTGTTGTCATCCACAGGCAGGTCACAGTGCAGAGGAGATGGGGCTGGACCCACCAGTGATGATGGCTGAGGTGATAATGGTGAGGGGGGCCAGTGGAGACGGCCCGACTGGAACAGCAGGCTGCAGTAATGGATGCGAGGCTGGAGGCAGACCCACACCTGGTGGTGCAGGGAAGCTGGAACCCAAGGGCACTGCACATGGAGGAGGCAGCCAATGGGATGGGGGTGCCTCCACAGCAGGCAATGATGGGCTCAAGGTGGAGGGCAGCTGGGTGGGCTGTGGCAACTAGGGCCACACCCATGAACTGTTAGCTTCTGGAGAGCAGGGTCGCAACTGATCAAAATGGCGTGCCACCAGCCCATTGGCCTTACAGACATTACAAAGACAATATCCCCAGCAGCAGGCAACAGTGGTCAGTATCCACCTGGGCCAGCAACCAAACCCTTGCACTCACACCGCCGATCCCAGTGCAAGGTGACCAGTTGATCCCAGTTGTGGCAGGTGCAACACATGGCACAGAAGGTGGAGGAGTGTGCATGGCTGCTGACTGTAAAGCATCTCAGCTGGGCTCTGCTCCCCCATAGGTGTGAAGTCATAGGTGCTCAGAAAATGGAAAAGAACATCGTCCAGGAAAGAGTCCACTACGTATGCATTAGTCATTCTACTTCGCCATTTGATTGAGGGTGGAATGGCAGAGCTGTAACATGATGAATGCCATGACAGAAATGAAACAATTGAAAGGTGTGAGAAATGAACTGAGGCCCATTGTCAGAAACTAAGGTACAAGGCAACCCCTCAATACAAAAGATCCTCAAAAGCATATGAATTATGATCTCAGCTGATATTCATGCACACCAGAGAATGTTCGGAAACTGTGAAAGTCCATTTACAACCAACTGCCAATAGGAATTCAAGAAGGGCCCACAAAGTGTACACGAATGCATTCCCATGGCTGATGCTCCACACTGGCGAGGGCCAGGGGACAGAGATGCCCTGAGGGTTGCCTCTTGTTGGGCACACTGCTTACAAGCCGTGACAAAATGAACAATTTCACCATCAGTCCCTGGCTGAAAAACATGCCTACTAGCTAAAAATTTAGTGTGTGAAACTCCCCAATGGTCCTGGGAGAGAAAGCTTTGCAACTCATGCCATAATGTGCTGGAAATGAGAACTCTGGGAGAGAAGTCTTCCGTGGACAACAGCAAACACCATCAAAAACAGAAAGGTGATACTGTAAGGAAAAATAGTTGCACAGTGGGTCCAAAGCCCAACCCAGTGGTTTATCTGGCCAGTCCTGTTGAGCAAACCAAACCACCTTGCGTAGAACCGGGTTGGCGGTAACAGCAACTGCTATGCACGTTTTCACAATTGGAAAACCCTTGAGTGTGGCCTGCATTTAAATATCAAGATGGAAGCAAAGCAATTCTTCATGATCACTGTCAGGATCAGGACACACAGTAAAGTGGATAAAGTGTCCACATTGGCATGTTTAAACACAGGTCAAAAATTGTTTGTAGCAATATGAGAACACCGCCCAGTGTTGTAGGTGGTGTGCTGCCTTTTCAGGCAAGGAAGTGTGAGGGTTAAAAAAGGAATCCAAGGGGTTATGATCAGTAATCAAGTGAAACATGGAGCCATACAAAAAAACCTGAAACTTCTGGAGAGCATAGACTACAGCAAGAGCTTCGTTTTACTCCTGAGAGTAACACAGCTGGGCCAGAGTGAGAGGTTTAGAGGTGAAAGCAAGAGGTCGTTCAGAGCTGTCCACATATTGGTGCGCTAGGGTTCCACAAAGGCCATACTGTGAGGCATCAGTCACCAAAACTTTGTGCTGGCTCTGAGAGAACATAGCTAAACAAGAGGCTGAGAGTATTTTGGATTTCAAAAGCACATTTTCAGTCTGAGCTCCAACAAAAATGACATTCTTGCATAACAATTAATGCAATGAGTGGGCCAATGTGGCCACCTCTGGCTAGAATTTATGGTAGTATGCTATCTTCCCTAGGAAGGCCTGAAGCTCCTTCATGGACAAGGGGCAAGGCATAGACATAACAGTGGAGATGTGGTCTGGCAGAGGGCAAACCCCATCCAGTGAGGTTGGAAAAATTGAGATCATGTGAGGTTATATCTTAAGCTTGCAGATTGTAAGACAGGAAACAAAGTGTGCAGATTTGTCAAGTGATTGGCTGAGGAGGGGCCCATGACAAATATATCATCCAGATAATTAATGCAACCCAGGACAGACATAGTCAATTGGTCTAAACATCATTGGAAAATAGCCACACCAAAAGGAAGGAGGAAATATTGATAGAGACCAATAGAAGTATTCAGAACCAGAGTTCACTGAGACTATTCATCCACAGGAACCTGCAGATATGCTTCAGATAAATCAGTTTTAGAAAAGTATTAGCTTCTTGTCATTTTCAGCTACAGTTCCTCCGGGCATGATTGTCTGCATGTTGACAATAGTACTCAAGTTGCCACAGAGATGAAGTTTCCCCGACAGCTTCCGAACTGCAAGCAGCAGAGATACCATTCACTAGCAATAACAGGTTGCACCACCTCTTGAGATTGAAGTCCATCCAATTCTGCTCTCCCTCGATCTTCCAGGGTGACAGGATAGACTGCACATGACAAAAACGAGCAAAGCCATAGATTTCAAAGAAATATGAGCATAAAAATTTGCAGCACAGCCTATACCTTCTGAAAACAGTTGTGAAAAATCCTCACACAGTGTTTCCAATTGAGAATACAGTACCTGATTGGACACAAGGTGAACTGCATAATGATAGAAAATCCAAATGTCTGGAATGCACCTGTCCCGAACAAGTTCTCAACACCATCATGGAACGAACCCTAAATTGTCCCAACAGTGGTTCAAAATGGTTCAAATGGCTCTGAGCACTATTGGACTTAACATCTATGGTCATCAGTCCCATAGAACTTAAAACTACTTAAACCTAACTAACCTAAGGACATCACACAACACCCAGTCATCACGAGGCATCCCAACCGTGCAATGTTCTGTTTGTTATAACTGATCAGCCTACACAGGACTGATTGCAATGGCAGTGAACCTAATCAATAACATCACTACACCACCTGTGTTGACCTGAAGCTGGAGCACTTGGCAAAAAACACTTAACTCAATAAACAACCTGAAAGAAGTCACAAGAATTGGAGTCACACATTTTATGATCATGTCCGTATCCTGAGCAACCTTCAGCAAATGACACACAGAAGTAATGTGGCCTTTCTTCTGGCATGCATAACAAGTAGCCCACTTGTGGCACTGTGGCAGTCGTGGCTGCTTGGGCTGGTCTTGGTCTGCTCAGTGCTAGGCCCGCATGTTTACCGCAGCCACTGCCGCTTGCTTGTGCAAGCTCTCTGTCATCCAAGAGGGCAGATTTTGTGACACTACTGCCACATTGCCCCATGCTTCAATTTGGTCACCTGCTGCTCGAAAAACTTCAAAAGATTGTGCTATTTGCAAAACTTCTGCCAACAGGGGGCTTTCACAGAGTAAAGCCTTCTGGTGCACTCCATTGTCTGGAGCTAAACAGGTAATTGCATCGCACACCATACAATCTGCATAAGAGCCATAATGGGTATCAGTAACTTGCAGTAGAAGAGATCCACAGTCAGAGGTATTGGAACAATTTTTGCTTATAACTTTCAACTTGGCCATTTATGACCAGGGTCCCTTTCCTCAAATTGATACATTTATACTTCATCACCATCCCTGATTGTCTGTAACACGATCACAGAATCACTTGGTATAATGAAAGTGGGAGTGATTACATATACAAAAGATGGAATTAATTCAAGGCCATAGACCTAAACCAGTACAGCTCTTTGAGTGCTGTACCTCAGTAATAGACTTGGAAAAATGGATGAAAAATAAAAAGTTAAGCAAATTTTTTATTTTCAGTACTAAAATCAGTTACCATACACAAGCTGTCAATTGTTGCATTTCAGAAGTCGGTGGTAACACTGACACTGAATAGATGGTTGAGATGTTCAAGTGCTGACAAATCTGATAATTGTAGTAGTCTCAACCTGCTGTAGATATAATAGCTAGTTAGAAGTTTAATTTTAGTGCATCTGCAGCTGTATAAGTATTAGCATATGAAAGTTTACAGAAATTAAGTGTCAAATAATGCTATTAACATTGTTACAATGACAAAAAATTTAAATACTATAGTAAATAAGAGTTAATATTTTTTTTTGAGAGTAGTTATGAGCAGAGGATGAAAATAACTAATTGTTTTGATGTATGTTGCTTCTGTATAAGCTATCACGTACACATGTTTCTTCCAAAAAATAAATGTAATAAGTCAGTTGTTTCTGATTAAATAAAACAATAAAAAGTCATGAAATTATAAATTTTTTAGCAATCACTAATCTGTCTAGTCTAAAAAATGTCATCAGAATGGGCAAGAGTGCAAACTGCCACAAATCTGTGAAAAATGCTTAGCAGGGTGAAGAAATCTTGCACATTTTTCATGTTAGACACTGAGGAGCAACAGGTTTGGATGGAGACATGACAAGCTTTTGGCACTGCAGTAGTTGTACCTATCACTGTATGATTATGAAGAAGGAGCAGTTGCTCTTCAAATTCAAAGTTGATCTGACAGTAGCACAGGCTGAATTAAAATAGTTAAGAGTGACTTGTGGCAGTAGTAAGGTGAAGAACAGGATAGATGACTAGACTGTTGTCAAATCTGCCAAATCAGGCAAGAGGTTCAAAAGATACTGCAAGTCTGTTAGCTTTAGTCTAGACATCTGCAACAGCTTCACTGTTCTGCAGACTATAGGCGAAAGTGTGCAGACAGACACAGAAGTTCAGGAATGCACTGACAAGAGAGGAAAAAAATTGCAGGTTAAGATTAATAGAAATTAGAGCATTAAAAAGTCTTCTGCTGGGGATAATCATAGGCTGAAAATGTTTGAACCTAATACATAACTTGTTGGGTAAGGAATATCAGGTAATTAGCATTCCCAGACAAGCACACCTGTGATTTAGGCTCTCTGGGAAAATTTCTTGGTAAGGATTATTTAGTGATTATTGAGGGTACAGGAAACAAGTTTGATCATAACCTTGATTATGCAATTGAGAATGGTACCAGGAACATGAAAATGCTCCACACGCTACTGTGAAAATTGTATCACTCTTGGAGCAACATGACAAGCCCTGGATGAAGTATTCTGTGTCAAATGTATAAATTCTGAGCTTCTGGAGTAATTAACAGGTCACTATGTGCCCAATCCCTGAGATTTCCAATATTTTCACTTGGCCTTTTTAGGGTTAATGTTTCTGAAAGCCAGAACTGCCAAATAACAACAGAAACAGTTGCAACAATCAGAGGGAAAATAAAAAATTATAATTTGGACAGCTGAAAGGGTGACATTCATAATACATTTTGACTTTCACATTGTAGCATAAGAAGTTTGTTATATAAGGAAGATGAGCTTCTTGTATCACAGTAGGAAACTGAAAAATCTAAAAGCATTTATATAGATGTACTATGCATTACCTGAACACCATTCAGAAGTTACAGACATTGAACCAATGCACCTAAATGGATACAAAATCACCTTATTGTAGTCATAACACAGAGCGATTCCATGGTCGTGGACTTGTTAAGTAGAAGAGATGTGTTTCACAGAAGCAAAGATGAACAAGGCTATAGCTATTAAATTATGCATTTTAGAAGCCATGTTTACTAAACATTTCTTCTTTTCTTATGATATTGCAGTGCCTGTGTTATTCTGATGATGATGCATGCGGCGACCACAGCCCTTATGAAACATATCAGATGAATCACAACTGGGAATTATGACCACCATCAGCTGTAGAATGGAATGGCGACAATGAAAATTTGTGCTGGACCAGGAATTAAAGCCAGAGTTCCTTCTTATTGTGAGCAGTTGCCTTACCATTTGGCTATACATGCACATTACGAAACACATCAGATGCATTTGCAATTGTGAATAATGACTACCATCAGCTGTAGAATGGAATGATGACAGTGAAAATTTGTGCCAGACTGGTACTCGAACCTGGATTTGGCTATCCATGCACGGACAGCCAAAGGGTAAGGTGACTGCTTGCGATAAGCGGGAAATCTGGGTTCGAGTCCAGATCCAGCACAAATTTTCATTGTCATCATTCCATTCTATGGCTGATGGTAGTCATTATTTGCAATTGTGAATTCATCTGATGCATCTTCTTTTCTTGGTCCATACTACCTCCTCCCAAACTATGGAAAGAAAAGAGCTTGCAGTAGAAGAGATCCACAGTCAGACATATTGGAACAATTTTTGCTTGTAACATCCAACTTGGCCATTTATGGCCAGGGTCCCTTTTCTCAAATTGATACACTAATACTTCTTCATCATCCCTGAATGTTTGTAACACGATCACAGAATCACGCGGTATAATGAAAGGGGGAGTGATTACATACACAAAAGATGGAATTAATTCAAGGCCATAGACCTAGACCAGTACAGCTGTTTGAGTGCTGTGCCTCACTAATAGACTGGGAAAGATATAATATAGCAGTTCTGATAGAGTACAGTCCGCCAACATTGAATGTTTTAAACTTCACAGAGCAGTCAATGATGATAGTGACAAGACTTACTAGAAATTTGTTTTGTGAATTGTGTTTTATTCATCTCATGATGTACAGTTGCAATCCATTTGGTTTGTGTACAGGAGACATGTCAAAAATTTATAAAAACATACAATGATTTTTACATTAACAAATAATAGCACTACAATAAATAAGAACACTATAAGGATATTTCTTGGAATATGTAACACATTGTATCCATCTCAAATTTCCAGTTTGTCCTGCATGAAGTCATCCACTGAGTAATAACACTTCAGTGTCAGTACCTCATATAGCTTTCACAATAAAGGATGACAGCCAAAAACAGTTGCAGGATAAAATTTATTAAAATTCTTGACCAAGGTTTCGGTACATATAAATATACCTTCATCAGAAGTAAAACTACCTGAACAGAGAGACACATTCATTAGAAAAGCCATATCAACGAAAGTGAGAAACAGAAGCTTAAGTAACAGTGACATTACTACAGTAAAGTAGGCACAAAATCATTAGTACTTACTAAAATTACATCATGTAATGGAGAATAATAAAAACAATTATGCCAAAGGCGTCGTCAGTAATTAAAACACCATCTCCATTTGTACAACATGTGTAATGAGCACAGGGTCAAAGCGAACAGTATTAGCAGCATTACTTCACTTATGAACTATTGAGACATGAGTGTGACAGCACTAGGGCAGATGGTTTCGCCGAGAGATGGCGCTTGCATGTGCCAGACTCGCGCATATTAAAATTAATAAATACATACATAAGCGCATCAAAAAATTATTAAAGGTTGTGTTAATGCAAACTCTGTCTTAATAAGTAAAACATATCAGGCCAATTAAAGACATTTATGTAAAATAGAAATATAGAACCAATTTATCTGTATCCTAGTGTCAAACGGATAAAACTTGCGCTTGGAACATCTGACAAGAGAGGGCACTAGTGTAATGCGCGAGAGTCTCACGTAACGTAGGCAGCGAAATACATACTAGCGAAACAACCAAAAAAAATGTTAAAATAAAACGAAAACATCTGTCATTATGAATAAAACATAGTGGTCATTTAACCATACATACACATTGAAATTCATAACAAACAAACATCACAATACGTAGAATCCCAACAAGACAGGAAAAGTGCA
Source organism: Schistocerca cancellata (assembly GCF_023864275.1). Taxonomy (NCBI): domain Eukaryota; kingdom Metazoa; phylum Arthropoda; class Insecta; order Orthoptera; family Acrididae; genus Schistocerca; species Schistocerca cancellata. Next base: position 66,963,703 of record NC_064629.1, read on the forward strand.
TTTCACCGGCATTAACAAGCAAGAAAATAACTACTAGTCAGCCAGACTATGTTACATTAAGGCAATGAGGGGTTTGAAACTGTCTAAAAAATTTTTGTTTCGAAGCTGCACCTGTTCATTAAGAACAAAACCGTCTTTTAGAGACAGATGCTTGAAAATCTCTAATTCTTCGAGCAAGTCTAGTTTGTAACCTTTATTTGCTTCATGAAGCAGCTCTACGTCGTCCAGTTCACTTGGTGTGTGCCGTAAGAGCCATAGATGTTCAGCAAAGGTGGAATTATATACGTTTTCCCCGTTTTTACCTAACAAGTGTTCTTTATACCTAACTTTGATGGGTCTACCTGTCTGCCCTATGTAATAGTTTGGGCAGTCATTACACGTAATTTTGTATACCCCGGACTTAGTGCTGAGTTCTTCTCGTGTTCCAATATTATGAATTACTCTACGTTTCAGGCTGTTATTTACGGAAAAGGCAACTCTATAACCGTACTGTTTCTGTAAAAGTCTTCTTATCTTATATGAAACGTTCCCTAAAAATGGAATAGAAATAAAGTTATTACTCTCATACTTTTTTTCCCTGTTATCTCCTAAAGTAGAAAATTTTACAGCTGTTTTTTTCTTAGCAATTTGGTCAATTAATTTAGGGTCGTATCCATTGTTAGTAGCTATTGATTTTAATAAAGATATTTCATTTTCAAAACAATTCTGTGCTAAAGGTGTGTTCACAGCGCGATGAACTGCGGAATGAAAAAAGGCGATCTTGTGAGTTTGAGGATGACAGGAATCTGCTGGAATAATATTATCAGAAAAACTTTCTTTACGAAAAATGTCGAAGCTAATAGTGTTACCCGATAACTTGAGTTTCAAATCAAGAAAATGGAGTTCTCTCTCGTTATTTTGAATCTCTTTTGTGAATTTCATTTTCTCATGGAAACTGTTGAAAACATGAAACAGTTGTTGTAGATCTTGGTCACACCCTTGAAACAGTATGAGTATATCATCAACATAACGAGCATAAAAAGAAATCTTATTGCCTAACGTAGTATTGTTTTTGAAGAAATTTTCTTCTAGTGCATTCACAAAGATGTCAGCTAAGATGCCAGCTAACGGGCAACCCATGGCTAAGCCGAATGGTTGTTCATACATTTTACCATTAAACTGGAAGTAATTGTAATCTAGTACAACATGCAGTAGTGACATAAGTTCCGACAACTGTAGCTCACTTAGAGTTTTATGTTGTCGAATATTATCTTCAATAATCTTAAGAGTGATATCCACTGGAACATTAGTGTATAAACTTACGACGTCAAAAGAAACCAAACGAGAGGAAGAAGTGATCTCTATCGATTTTATCTTGTTTATTACCTCAGCACTATTTTTAACAGAGTAGTTGTTTCCAAAAACAAAGGCTTCTTTAATTTTAGTGTGTAAAAATCTCGCTAGTTTATGATGTGGGCTCTTTATTCCGTTAACGATGGGACGAACTGGGTGTTGACTTTTGTGTACCTTAAACTGACTTCTAAGCATAGGTGCTCTAGGGTTCATATTAATTAAGGTTTTCTTTTGAAACTCTTTCATAAGATGTTTACTTCTTCTTAACGTATCCCTAATTTGCTTTTGTAACATGGGGGTATGATCCTGCTCAATTTCAAATATACCATTTTCTTCGAAAAAAGCCAAAGTTTTAGCAATATATTCACTTTTATAGGCAACAACAAGTGAATTACCTTTATCTGATTTAGTGATGAGAGCCTCATTATTTTTTAGTTTACGGTTAATACTAGTAGTAATGTTACCCCCTCGCTGTTTTAAATCACTGTTTTTTACTGACTTGACCTCTCTTTCTATAATTGCGCTACATTCATGAGCAATCCTATTTTGTTGGGATTTTTCAGTTTTTACGGAATCAAGACCAACTTTAAGGTCAACAATAAAATTATCTACCACTTTAGGATCGTTAATATTAGGCATGAAATTATATTTAAAACCTCTCGCTAGCATGGCGCTTTCTTGAGGGGTAAAGCTTATAGAAGTTTTGTTTATTACTCTGTCGCTTATGTATGTATTTATTAATTTTAATATGCGCGAGTCTGGCACATGCAAGCGCCATCTCTCGGCGAAACCATCTGCCCTAGTGCTGTCACACTCATGTCTCAATAGTTCATAAGTGAAGTAATGCTGCTAATACTGTTCGCTTTGACCCTGTGCTCATTACACATGTTGTACAAATGGAGATGATGTTTTAATTACTGACGACGCCTTTGGCATAATTGTTTTTATTATTCTCCATTACATGATGTAATTTTAGTAAGTACTAATGATTTTGTGCCTACTTTACTGTAGTAATGTCACTGTTACTTAAGCTTCTGTTTCTCACTTTCGTTGATATGGCTTTTCTAATGAATGTGTCTCTCTGTTCAGGTAGTTTTACTTCTGATGAAGGTATATTTATATGTACCGAAACCTTGGTCAAGAATTTTAATAAATTTTATCCTGCAACTGTTTTTGGCTGTCATCCTTTATTGTGAAGAATTTTAACAGTTGCTGCCACAGCCATGTTTAAAATCATGTCATATAGCTTTCTTTTAAGTGAACCTAAATTCATCTACATCAATTTGTTGCCTTTTAATTTGTTACAAATTTTCACTCCCATGTATTGATGTCTCTGGGCATACAATCTGAGGCAGTGGGAGGGGAGCATAAAATTTTCTATGTTTCTAGTATCATGTAAATGGACAAATGGTTTCCCTCAAATAATTCATGTCTGGTGTACAAAAATATAATAATTTCATATATGTATAGGGATGGTAAAGTTAATATTTTAAGTTTTCTAAATAATGGTTGACATGGTTCTCTGTAATTTGCAGTGCACATATTTCAAATGATTTTTTTCTGTATTTTCAGTATCCACACTATATTTGTTGAGTTGCCCCAAAAAACAATACCATACCTAATAATGGATTCAAAGTAGCTTGTATATGCTACTTTTCATGTGTCCATGTCAGTTGCAGTTGATAATATTTGCATTGCAAATGCAAAGCTGTTCAGTTTGTTTGCTAGGTATTCAATGTGTGCCTGCCAGCTCAAATTTTTATCTACATTTAAACCTAAGAATTTGACTGAGTCAACTTCTTCTATGAATGGGAAGTCAATGTATGTGTGGATTTCAATACTACAGTAATGATCAAGACCTCAGGCACTTAGACTTATTGTTGTCCAGCTTTGGATTTTTCTGCACAGTAAGATTCCAAACAAGAATACAATGACGTGGCACAACAGTGATTGGCAATTTATTTCTAAATCAAACTGTGTCTCATGAAATAGATATCAGACCTATAATAAATGATTTATTTGATCATGGTGGTCATATGGGAGCAATAGGGCATCCCCATCTGACAGGTTTAGCTAAGAAGGGAAAAGTGCAAGTTCACAGAATCATAAATGTTGAACCAGTTACGCTGTTCAGAAATAATTTACAGGATGAACAAAGGGAAGAAGTTTACCGAGAACACACAGTAAATGAGAAATTTAATGCTGCACTAAAAAATATATTCTTACAATACTAAGAATTAAGTTTTCCTTTACAGTGGGCCATGAACTGGAAGTCAAGAGAAAGGGTGCCTACATCTGGGCTCGAAATACCTTTTTCTAAGAGAAAAGAGCTTTATTGCAAAGGTATGGTCTAATTAAGATTTAAAAATGCACTACAGTCAGAACTGCAAAGTTAGCTGCTCTGTCACCAGAAAGGCAAAAACCATGTAAAATGTACAAAAAATTTCAAAAGTCCAGTAACTAATGAAAGGCAATTAGAAATAACGTTATGCATGGAGCTAACAAAGTCAATAAGGCAAATGATACTCAACTCCCAGATAACACTAGCAGCAAGAGAAAGAATATTAAATGCAAATTATTGGCCACTAAATTCAATGATTTATTTCTAGGCATAAAAAATGTACCATTGAAAGCAGATCTATTCAGTTTGTGAGGGTTTCCCAGAAAGTAATGCACCACTTTTTTTTTTCTCAGCCAGGAACAATGCTACGAATGTGAAATGTTACGTATGTATTATTTGAAGTCTCCTGAGTGAGCATGACTAGTTTCTGTCCCTTCCAACAGATAGTGTAGCTGCACAACAGTTTCAAAATGGTGTCTGTATGTGATGTACGTTACAAGCAATGTGCCGTCATTGGATTCCTCACTGCAGAGACAGAAACTGTGGGGAATATTCACAAACATTTGCGCAAAGCCTACAGAGCATCTGCTGTTGACAGAAGAACAGTTAGCGGCTGGGTACAGAGGGTGAAGTCATCAGGAGGTGGTTCGGTGGAGTTCCATGATTTGTAGCCGTCAGGGAGACTATCCATGGATGTCACACCTGACAGCCCTGACCTAGTCCCCTCGGACTTCCACTCATTTGGGTCATTAAAGGATGCCATTCGTGGAAGACATTTTGAAGACAATGAGAAGATGATTCACACAGTGAAGCAGTGGCTCTGCCACCAGGACAAAGAATGGTACCAACACGGGATACATGCCCTTGTTTCACGCTGGAGGAAGACCACAGAACAGGATGGAGATTACGTGGAAAAAATGGGTGTGCAGATAAAATACGAATCTTTCATGCATCTAATTCTCATTATGTTCAATAAAGAATTGTCGAAGAAAAAAAAATTGGTGCATTACTTTCTGGGCAACCCTCGTACTTAGACAGGCATTTCATACCCCACCACAAGACATCAGTTCTGCTAAATTAACTCTTACAAAACTCACAAAAAATGATTAGGCCACTGAAAAGCAGTAATTCTTCTGGCTGTGATGGTACCTGAACCACAGTACTAAAATCCTATAGTGACTCTGTAGTACTCCACTCAAACCCCCATCCCTTGAGAAACCTTTGTACTGAGTCAATAGGTCAAGGTGTATTAGCTGAATAACTGGAGCATGCACTAATAATACTCACTTACAAAAATGCAGCTAAGCAAGTGACTGTTAATTATAGACCCTCCTCCTGCATTCCCTTATTCTCAAAAATATTTTCATAGATAACTTACAAGAAAATACTGAATCACCTTTCTATGTTCTGGGAATAACCTTTTAACAACATCTCAGTTTGGTTTCTGTAAAAGATTCTATATTGAGAAAACAAAACATGATTTCATGAACTCAGAAAAACTGCCCTGCTGACATTTTTGTCATTTTTTGAGACCTTTGATAGTGTAATCATAAAATACTACTAGGGAAACTAACAACAGATAACAAAGACTTGCATTAAAATGATATTACAGTAATAAGACTAAATTTGGAGTGAGGAAACATTAAATGCAGGGTACCACAAGTTTGGTGCTTGGGTCACTCCTGCACTCAGCCTACATAACTGATTTACCTGAGACATTGGAGGGATCTTCAAAAACTGTAATCTTTACTGATGAAGGGCCCAAACAGATCCCTAGCAGACAGAGCCAGGAAAAAGTGGAATGGGCTTACAACTGGTTCGCAGAAAATAGCTTTACCCTTAACCGTACAGAGGATCATATAATGCAGTTCCAGACAAACAAAAATAACTTACAGGTACCAGAAGAAGAAGTCAGTGGTCACACACACACACACACACACACACACACACACACACACACACGCACACACACACACACACGCACACACGCACAATGAAGCTTCATGTAGGAAGTCTCAAGGCATCCAAATGGATAATAAACTGAGGTGGTAACAGCACATGGATAATTTAACTAAACACACAGCTCTGCCTGCTTCATATTTAGAAATTTCTCTCATTGTGGTGACCTGCAGATAGGATTGTTAGGATACTTTGACTCAATACTTCCATATGACATAATCTTCTAGTGTGATGCAGCTAATGTCAAAAAAGTATTTATTCTACAGAAGTGTGTGGTAAGAATATTGTGTTATTAGCTGCTACAACAACAGTTTATAAGAATATTTGGACTCTGACGTGTGTGTATAAAATAGAAAGTGAAGTTACCAGTTTATAAACAGCAATACTGCTCTGTGTAAAGTCATGCAAATGTTTTATTTGAAATTAGAAAAAAATAGCAGCTGAATTGTTTAAGAGGAGAAGCAGTGGGTTTTTCAAAGTAGTTTTTCTCCTCCTACATGTGCATACATATAAAAAGTAATCCAGATGTAACTCTCATAATTATGAGTGTAAGTAGATGACCACTAGTCATAATTTGTTGACATAAATCATGGCAGTAGCCTGTTGTCACTGATTCTGCTTGCTGAAGACCAATTTAACTTTGAACCTCTCCTTCATTGTAGAATTTATGGAATATGACATATGAATGAATGGACCATAACGAAGTTTCTAATTACATTTCTTATCAATATGCACAAACACAAATTTTGAACATTCTCTTTTTACTGTGAAATTTCCATGGTGTTCTGTATTTATTGATGAAATTACACAAGGCTTGCATGCCCTGTATTTTATCAAAGTTAATTTGTAAACTGAGCAGTAATACCTCTTAGGGACTCAGTTACTGTTATTCAGTCATGAAGTCTATCTTTCTCTTGTCATATCAGATTGTAGTCATGTCACATAAAAAAATAATTTAAAAAAATAAAATGAAACCAAAGTGAGCACATTATTAGATCCTGTACAGAACTGGTGGCAGCTTGCACCCTTCATGACAAGACGAGTTATGTATTGTGAATTGCTTATGAAACTGAAGAAACTGCATATCATGAGTCTCTGGTTCTTATTGGACAAATGTGGAAACTAAATTAGTAACTGCACTTTCAGTTTTGTACAACTTTACTTTTTCAAAGAGAGTTATTTGTATTAAAAATGTTTAAAAAATCACAGATAATCTTGGTATCTAAAAGAAGATCATGAGCAGTTAGAATGAGTTTTATGAATTCATATCTGTTGACAGTACAGTTCAGTTGACCTATATGATGCATTGAAGTAAAGCTGCACATACTACCTGCAATACATTTATCTCTGACTCTCAATGAAAATCCTGTCAAAAACTAAATATTGTATTTTATGGTAGTACAAGGTGTCTCCTTCTGGGAAATTTGTAACAGAATCTTGTATGGAGAATTTATTGTATTGTGCAATTATAAATTTCCACAAGACTGAATTGGGAAACCACCACAGCTACTTATCGACCTGGCCAACATCTGGTTCTTGCCACGGATGCCTCTGAATACGGGGTTGGTGCAGTCCTTGCGCACCGTTTTTCTGACGGTTCTGAACAACCCATTGCTTATGCCTCCAAAACGCTCACGGATGCCCAACAAAAGTATTCTCAAATTGAAAAAGACGCTTTGGCCATTATTTATGCTCTTCATAATTTTGGTGTTTTTCTCTATGGATCCAAATTTCATCTTGGTACAGATCACAAACCACTTGTTTCCTTGTTTCATCCATCAACTTCACTTCCCGATGAGGCTGCACACCGCCTCCAGCGATGGACTCTTTACTTGTCTCGTTTCAATTATGAGATTAATTTCCAGCTGATGGCTCTACATGCAATTGCTGATGCACTGTCTCGCCTTCCCATGGGTCCTGATCTGCCATTCGATAGGGACAAACTTTTGTGCTTCCAGCTGGAAGTTGCCGAGCAGCGGGTTGTGGGCGGGTTCCCCATCACTGGGGACCGGCTGACAGCTGCTACAGGTTCTGACCCTACCCTCTCCCGGGTTTTACGCTGTATTCAGAAGGGTTGGCCAGATTGTCCGTCCAATAAGACTTCTGATCCGTTGCGGAACTACTACGCTTTGCGTTACCGCCTCACGGCTAGGGATGGTGTTATCCTCCTTTCCACCAAAAATGCTTCAACGCATGTTGTGGTACCTGCTGCGTCTCTGCATTCTTCAGTCTTGCGCCTCCTTCACCAAGGGCACTGGGGTGTCTCTCGCACAAAATCTCTGGCGCGCCGTCACGTGTACTGGTCCGGTATCAACTCTGAAATCGCGCACATGGTCGCTGCCTGCGGGCCTTGTGCATCACAGGCCACCACCCCAAAGTCATCTCTGTCACTGTGGCCTTCGCCTGAGAAGCCCTGGGAGCGTATTCATGCTGACTTCGCGGGACCTTTTTTAGGTACTTATTGGCTTCTCGTTATTGACACCTACTCTAACTTTCCTTTCATTGTCCGTTGCACATCGCCTACCACCTTGGCAACCACCAATGCTCTAGCTCGCATTCTCTCTTTGGAAGGCCTTTCCTCATCTCTTGTCACTGATAATGGTCTGCAATTTGCCTCTTCCGATTTTGTGGATTTTTGTGCCTGTCACGGTTTCAGGCATGTCACAGCCCCTCCGTTCCATCCACAGTCAAATGGTGAGGCTGAACGACTGATCTTCACATTTAAGGCTCAGATGAGGAAACTCCTGACTTCTTCTGCTGCTGATGATGTGCTTCTCCAATTTCTGGCTTCTTACCATTTCACCCCCATGGACGACCACAGCCCGGCTGAGCTCTTACATGGCCGACAGCCGCGCACGCTACTTCATCTTCTGTGGCCTTTCACCTCACGGCCACGGGTGCCTTCGCTTGGCCGGTTCACTGCCAGCGACCTTGTATGGGTACGGGGATATGGTAGGCGACCAAAATGGCATCTTACGACACCGTGGCCAACACCTGTATGAAATCCAGATGGACACAGGTGTTGCAGTGTGTCATTCAGACCAGCTTCGGCCTCGTGTGCCATCAACGCCTGTTCTGGATGCCGCTACACCACCTTCGGCTCTGCCTGATGCTCGGGATCCTGGAATCTCTCATTACTCACAACGCAGCCCTCTCACCATCATATCGGTGCCAGCACAAGAACTGACGCCACCAGGAGATGTGCCCATGCAGGAACCAGATGACCATCATCTGTCGGAGCAACTCTACTCGCCTCCTTCTCCTACGGACACGGACACATCGCCCATGTCTCATGTTATAACAACCGGACTTGCCGCAATGGGCAGATCGATGCACGGGGCCCCAGCAGATTCGACCCCCACATCTCCTGTCATCTCAACCCATTATCATTGGGGACACTTCCATCCGTACGGGAAGCCTCCTCCTCGAGACTTCACGGCCAGTCAAACAACACCTATGGACGTTAGCAATCTAGAGGCCATCTCCATCAAGGCCTGTGCAAAAACTTCAAAGGGGGGAAAAGTGTTGTGACTCGCCGACCTTTCAAAGTGCCGCCACGCAGTTATGGGCATCCTCTACATGCGGCACTGTCTGCCAGCCATGCAGCAGCAGTGTCACCTAAGCGGGCAGCCAGCCAGCGGCCGCTAGACTTGGACTCAGTTATGATTTGACTGTTGAAGTGACACACATCTTAATCTCTTTACTTGATCTGTGACTTTCATGTATTGCATCCTCCTTGAAATATATTTGTTCAACTTGAAGTTTTAACACACCAGCCTCCACAAACTTATAATTTCAATGAACTTTCATTTTTCCATCGAACTGGAGAATTTTAGTGTAAATTAACTCACCTGCCAGTTAATGTTTGGTGCTGAAGATGTATAAATACAGCTCTGCAGCATGAGCAAAAAGAAGTCATTGGGGTTCCAGCAAGATTTATCCTGTGGTCCAGAAACATTTCCACATCTGAAAGAAAGTTGAAAAAAATGCTAGTAAAAACCAAAAGAATAATTCAATGAATGGATTATTTACAGTAATAGCTTTCTAACAGACAACAGCAATGTATTGTTCTTCAAAAATGTAAGTCGAAGATTACTGCAAAAACGAACAAGTGTATAGTATTTTCCCATTCATTGCTTCTTCACATTAAGTAAATCTTATTTTACAGGATCAGTAATTGTGATCCAGGCATTAATAAAGCTAATTCCTAGGATAAAAAATTTTATTCACTCACTGTGCATATCACTGATTTTTCCCCAATGCAAAGATCTACAGCATCTATTACCATACTTTTACCACCACCACCACCACCACCATTCTCATCATGATTATTCATCATTATCATTACTCACTACCACTTCAACAATAATGGCAGTTCCATGTCAATTTCTTATGTGGCATGAAACAAAAAGAAGTAAGGTTGGAAGAAAGACAAGTACTATAGCATCTATTACCATACATTTACCACCACCACCACCACTACCATTCTCACAGTACTCTTCCACAACCAAAAGCCAGTGGTTTAAGCCATTGCACTTCACTTCAGCATCTGATCCACTGTCTTGGGAAAGCATTGCAAAAACTCGTCATGTATTCAGGCTGAATCCTTGCACAAGAAACTGTGCCCAGTGGTTGCAATAACGCACAGGTCACATCCATCTACAAGAAGGATAACAGAAATGACCCACAAAAATGCCATCCTATATCACTGATCTTCAACTGTTATCAAATCTTAGGATATATTCTGAGCTAAAATGTAGTGAGACATACAACTTCCACCATGATATGTTAGCAAAACATCTTGCCCAGAACTCCAAAAAATTCTGGTCCTATGTAATGTCACTAAATGAGGTGAAGCATTCACTCTGCCACTCATCAACCAGTCTGATGTGACAATGAAAGACACAAAAGGAAAGTTGCAGTTTTAAATTTCTCATTTAAAAAATCTTACATGCAGGACGATCATACAGACATAACTTCATTTGACTGTCACACAGACTGCTGTAAGGAGGACATAGAAATAAGCATCCCTGGCATTGAGAAGCAACTGAAAGAATTGAAAACAAATAAATAAGTAAGTCCAGCTGGAATCCCAAATTGGTATCACAGAGATCACTCTTTGACATTGGCCCCTTAACCTGCATTTATCACAAATACCTCACCCAGTGCAGAAATCCCAAGCAACTTGAAAAAAGTGCAGGTGCCTACCTTATATAAGAAAGCTAAAAGAATGGACCAGCAAAATGAGAGACCAATTCCTTAACATTGGCTTGCTGCAGAAGTCTTGAGCATATTCTAAGTTTGAATATAATAAATTTTCTTGACACAAATCAGCATGGATTTAGAAAGCAGTGCTCATGAAAAACTCATCTTGCCCTTTGTTGCACAATATCCTGTGAACCATGGAGGTAGGTTAACAGCAGATTCCATTTTCCTAGATTTTCAGAAAGTGTTTGACATAGTGCTGCACTGCAGACTTTTAATGAAGATATGGACATAATGGAGCAGGTTATCAGACATGAGAGCGGGTGGAAGACTTTCCAAGTAATATAATACTATGTCGTCCTGGATGTTGAGTGTTCATCAGAGACACTGGTATCATCAAGAGTGCCCCAGGGAGGTGTGATAAGACTGCTCTTGTTCTCTACATACATATATGATTTGACAGATAATGTAAGCTACAATCTGTGACTATTTGCTGAAGATACAGTTGCTTGTCCTGTTTCAGAGGAAACCTCTCAGCCTACAAGATCCAGGCAATCACAGTGTGTGGGATTATTGGTAGTTGGGAGCTCCAATGTTAGGCACATTATGGGGACCCTTAGGGACATGGCTGTCAAGGATGTGAAGAAAGCCAATGTGCACTCTGTGTGCATACTGGGTGGAATCATTCCAGATGTGGAACAGGTCCTTCCAGTTGCCATGAGGTGCACAGGGTACAGCAAACTGCATGTGGTGGCTCACATCGGTAGCAATTATGTGTGTCGCTTTGGATTGGAAGAGATTATCTATGGTTTCGAGCAGCTAACATAAGTGGTAAAGGCTGCCAGTCTTGCTTGTAAGATGAAAACAGAGCTCACCATTTGCACCATAGTTGACAGGACAGATCGCACACTTCTGCTATGGAGCAGACTGGAGGGTCTGAATCAGAGGCTTAGACAGTTCAGTGACCATGTAGGTTGCAGATTCCTCACCTTGTGTCAGGGGGTGGTTGGGTTTCAGGTTCTGCTCAATAGGTCAGAAGTCCACTACACACAGAAGGTGGCTAAATGGGTAGCAGGGGCTATGTGGTGTGGACTAAGCAGTTTTTTAGGTTAGGAGGTCTTGGGGAAACACAAAAAGGGCTTCAGTCTCAGAGGATGCAGGTAAAACGCAGGAAGAATGTAGATCCAGGAACCATCAGTATAACAGTTGTAAATTGTCATAGCTGTGTTGGGATAGTACCAGAGCTCCAAGTGCTAACAGAAAGCACTGATGCTCAAATAATTATAGGTACTGAAAGCTGGTGAAAGCCAGAGATAAGTTCAGCTGAAATTTTTGTAAAGGACCTAACGGTACTCAGAAAGGACAGGCTAAACACAGTTTGTGATAGCATCTTTGTTGCTGTTAGATGTAGTTTGTCTTGTTGCAGAATTGAAGTAGGTAGTTTCTGTGAGTTAGTAAGGGCAGAGGTCATTCTTGGCAACTGGATTAAAATAATAACTGGGTTCTTTTACTGATCTCCCAACGCAGATGATCCAACTGCTGAAAGGTTCAAAGAAAACTTGAGTTAATTGTAAACACATGCCCAACTCATACAATTATATTTTGTGGTGACTTCAATTTGGCCTCGATATGTTGGTGAAAATACATGTTTAAATCTGGAGGCATGCATAAAGCATCATCCAAAATTGTGCTAAAAGGATTCTCTGAAAATTATTTCGAGCAGTTAGTTCATGAACCCACGTGAATATTAAGCAGCTGTGAAAACACACTTGACCTCTTAGCAAAAAATAATCCTGAGCTAATAATGGGTATCAAAACAGATATAGGGATTAGTGAACACAGGGTCATCATAGTGAAATTGACTATTGTAACCCCAAAATCCTTGAAAAATAAACAAAAAATACATCTATTCAAAAAAGCAGATAAAAATTCACTTGACACCTTCCTGAGAGACTGTCTCCACTCCCTCCAAATTAACAATGTAAGTGTAGAACAGGTGTGGCTTGAATTCAAAGAAATAATATCAACAGCAATTGAGAGATTTATACCACATAAATTAACAAACGATGGAGCTGATTCCCCTTTGTACACATAATGTGTCAGAACACTGTTGGAGAAACAATCAAAAAAGCATGATAAATTTAAATGAATGCAAAATCTCCAAGATTGGTGATCTTTTACAGAAGCTCAAAATTTAGCATGGACTTCAATGTGAGATGCTTATAATAGTTCCCATAACGAAATTCTGTCTCAAAACCTGGCACAAAATCCAAACACATGCTGGTTATATGTAAAGTATATTAGCAGCAAGACACAATCAATGCTTTTCTGCACAATAGAAATGGAAATACTATGGAAAACAGTGCTACTAAAGCAGAATTACTGAACACAGCCTTCCAAAATTCCTTCACCAAAGATGATGAAGTAGATATTCCAGAATTCGAATCAAGAACAGCTGCCAACATGAGTATCATAAAAGTAGATATCCTCAGAGTATTGAAGCAACTTAAATCACTTCATAAAAGCAAGTCTTCTGGTCCAGACTGTGTACTAGTTAGGTTCCCTTCAGAGTATACTCATGCAGTAGCACCGTACTTAACAATCATATACAACCACTCGCTAGACAAAAGATCTGTACCGAAAGACTGGAAAGTTGCACAGGTCACACCAATATGAAGCTGCCCCTGGAGGTGAAAGTGAGGTTGGGTGCTGTTGCAAGTAAAAACGAAATCATTGGTATCTTTGTGAAGTTGAGGAAACAATCAGTTTTGCAGCATGTCCAGGTATGACATTCCTGTCACAGTTTCCTCCGCAAAAAAAGAAAGATCCATGAATTTTGGAAACAGAAACAGCAAAAATCATATACAGTTTTGGTGAGTCTCTTTCATGTCCAACAATGACACCAGGATTTTGTGACCCTCGAATTTTTACATTATGGCAGTTTACTTTACCTGAGAGGTGAAACACTGATTCATCTGAAAAGATAAGTCATTTGGAGTAAGTGTTATCTGCCATATCCTGGAGAACTGAAATGAAAATTCCTACTTTCTGTTATGGTTGCCAGAAAGCAGTTGCTGCCATAACTGCAACATGTAAGACTTCATATGCAGGCATCATTTCAGAACACACCCCACTGACGTTTCAGGAAGCTGAAGTTCCTGCCCTGCCCATCTTGTGGGCTTCTGAGGACTCCATGTGAATGCATCTCTGTTACACTCAACATTTTCATCAGACGTGCATGGCTGGCCAGTGCTGTACACTTTGCAGATCCAACCAAAATCCAAGAATTTTGTATGACAGTCATAAATCTACTTTGCAGTGGCGGCTTTTTACTGAATTAACAGCAGAATGCACATTGCACTTGGACAATGCACTGACTTTGCGGAAATTCCAACACCCAAAATGATTTCCCTTGTGGTGTAGATGCTGTGTTGCAACAAACAACAGTGCAGCTGTGTGAAAACGTTGAACCTTCCTCTATCCAGCGACACATGCAATGTGTTTCTGACTTTCATAGTTTGTCCGCAAGAAACAACTGAAATCTTAATCACCTGGTACACCTCTGTAATGAGGCTTATGATAATTTATGGGGCTACAGAATGGTTGAATAATATAGAACAGAAGGTACCTGCTAAGGAGCTTAGGAAGGTGCAGAGATAGGTCTGCCTAACCAAAACAGGAGGAATTAGCAGGACACCCAAACTGAGATGGAGACCATGATGGACATGCGCTCATTACATGTTTGAGTTACAGTGGAGGCAGTGGAAGGGGCAGATAGGTTAAAAAGCTGAAACTGTTTAGGATATTCAGCATCCCATTCAGCATCCCACACCAATATAATGAATGTGGTAAATATTTGAATGGTGAAGAAAATGTCAGCTGACTATTCAATAACTTGCAGCAGCTTCAATGAACCTTTTAATGTAATGGTTGGAAGTAGGGAGCATCAGAGGGATGAACCATGATACCATTTAGGAGACATGATACTTTGGTTTACTGATGGGTCAAAAACAGATGAAGGTTCTGGGGCCTGGATACAGACTAGACAGGGGAGTGGATTCGCTCTAGGGAAGCTGCCTATGGTATTCCTGGCACAGATATTTGTTATCAGTGTGGGCATGGAGGAGAATCTACAAAGGAGCTACAAGTGTCATGGCATCTACATTCATTGTCAGGCAATTCTGAAATCACAATCATCCCAAGCAATGACATCAAAGATCATTGCAGAATGCCATAAATCCTTTACGAGGCTAAGGCAAAGCAACAGGGTAAATCTGCTATGGGTCCACGGTTACTCAGCGATTAGCAGTAATGAACAAGCTGATAGGCAGGCCAGGACAGGAGAAACTGTCTTACCCATCACTAGGGCAATGGTAAAACCAAAACTATGTAGCTAGATCAGGAGTCAGAAAATGACTGGCTATGGGAACTTCAGGAAGCACCTGCACCTGATGGGTATAGGGAAAGAAGCTCGTAAGTATAGACTATGTGGTGAGGGGGACAAAACTGCACCAGATGTAGTCTTCCAATAAAAAGCACTGGAGACTAATGGACACAGAATATTTGGGTCATTAATTGCTGAAGAAACCTTATATAATACAGACCCTGTGGAGAGTCTTCTTTAAGAGTACTGGCTGGCTTTTCTAGAATGACACAGAGAGAAACTGCACAATAAACTAAGTTTCAGTACTGGCAACAGAGGGCTAAGACTACTAATTTTTTGTCTTCCTATGTAAATCAAATCAATACCAAGACACGTTTGTTTCATACAGCATGTGGCATAGTCTAGCCATCTCTATACCAAATGTATCACCATATTACTTTGTGGCAGAAATTCATCTTGCATGACATCTACACTACACTAAGATCTGAATGTGGTGGCATAAGTTGTCGCCAGCACTCCGAGTGGCAAAGAAGTTGCTAGAAGATCGATAGTAGGCACTGCACTGGAGCAAGCAAGACTATCAGCAGAGAGGCCAAAGACAGACATGCATGAAACATACCACCAATGCCCTCTCAGCCACCAGTATTTAGATCCCCACTATGGACTGGGGGGCCCAGTCAGTCATCCAGTGAATCACTGAGTCGAGTCATCAATTGAAGCCCAGACTTGCAGTTGCAGACAGTCACAGTTGCAATCAGAGTTTCAGTCTCAGACAGCAATAATAGCAACCAGAGTAGTGTACATAGTGGACTTGTACTTCACCAGCAGTGGGGCTGATGTGGACTATTTCATATGTTTCCTAAGTTACATATGTTAAAAGGTAATGAGGGGGTATCACACATTTTTCTGGATGTAGCTGCTACTTATAACACTTGGTATGTAAAATAACACAGATTGCCAATGTTTGTTACTTCAGAACTTCATCCCTGGTGCAACTCTCCTTTCACACATTAACAACAAAACTGTATGTGTGAACATACAACATATAAATTTGTAAGTAGAGAATAAATTGCTCTTCCTATTGGCATGAACTGGTGCTCAAAGTGTAAGAGAAATGAAATAAATTGACACTTAGTGTGCAAGAGAACAGATAAGGAATATTATCATTTTACTAGAAGGTAAGCTTTTATCTCATGACAGTGCTTGTGATAGTACTGAGAGTAATACAAACATCTTCAGCTAGATGTAGACATGGTCTGCAATGACGTAATCAGTCAGTGTACTTACAGTAGTGCAACAAATTTATGGTAATAGCTTGGTGAAAACGTTGCAAATACATGTAAGGATTGGAATTTAAAATGACTAACAATTTCAGTCACCTTCATGTAATGAACATCATGGTTTTTGTCTTATGTAATTCAAAACAGGAATGTATTTTTTTACTTTCTCAGTACTTGTCGATGCCATTCTTGACAACTTACAATTCCCTACCACTTTTGTAGATGCTGCCATTTTTACCTAAGTGGTTCAGTCAAAAATACTCTAAATCTGTCATATTTGAAGACATATCTCACCTGTAAATTGACACTGGATGACCTCTTGTTCTAAGTTTAAGAACAAGCTGTTCTGCAACCCACTTTGACTGCGCGTATCCACATTTAAGGTGTTGTGCATATTGTGACATGTCATCGTCTTCTCCACAGTCAACCATTCCTTCTGGATACACTGCATTAGTACTGTGAAATGATACAAAATATTGATATTTATTCAGAAAATTGTGTAAAGCCATATTACAGATTAATGGGGAGATATGAAGAATTTGGTAATGAACAACAATGGTCCTTTATTAATGGGAATGTATGCAAGAGAACAAGTGTAAATTCTCAATTTCCACAATGAAAAAATTAATTTGTTTTTTACTTCCTTGTGTTATTCTATTTTCAGTACAAGGTTAGTGCCTAATGAATATTTGGTTAGTGGGCATCTGATACCTGTTTCAGTGTATGGACAACCTTCCCAAAGCCATAACACAACCCTAAGCTAATTGGAGGATTACTTGTACACCATTTGTTCATGCTCATTTAGGTTTTACATTTTATCTTTTTGTGTCATATTTCTCAGGTTGTGTAAAGAGAAATATATTAGTAAAAGAAGTATTGGCAGACTGAAGATCTAGATCAGTCATTAGGTGTGTCTGGATGGCTCAGATGTTTGAGAATTGTATGCAGAAGGAAAAGCAATAGAAGTTTATATACAGTGATTACTTCTTAGAATTGATTTTTTCCAACGTTTTATGCTCTACAAGGAAAATTTTATTCTGGCAAGAGACTTCTGAAAAAATAGAATTAGAATTGAATAGTAATGACTATACAATGACCAATGTGAGAAATGTTTGACTAAGTTAATAGCAAAATTATTTTTACGGCACTATATAAGAACTCCAAAAGTTTTGTTCATGTATGAAATTAGATCTCAGATAATAACTGTCCATTCAGTTTCTTGTTGAACAAAGTGATACAAAAATGAGAGAAAACAAAGTGAAGGCTTAAATTATGAATTCCACTTTTCAAAACTTACTGAACAAAGAAGATAGTGATACAGCTATTTTGCTCAACCATCACAGGGATGAGAAGATGTGGTACAGAGAGATAAACAACTGTGAACTCAAAGAACAGGTAAAATCTTTGCATGAAAGTAGAGACCAGGATTCAGTTTCTGTTGAATTATTCTGAAGTAACTACATAGTGGATGCACCTTGAGTTTGTTATTATATACACTCCTGGAAATTGAAATAAGAACACCATGAATTCATTGTCCCAGGAAGGGGAAACTTTATTGACACATTCCTGGGGTCAGATACATCACATGATCACACTGACAGAACCACAGGCACATAGACACAGGCAACAGAGCATGCACAATGTCGGCACTAGTACAGTGTATATCCACCTTTCGCAGCAATGCAGGCTGCTATTCTCCCATGGAGACGATCGTAGAGATGCTGGATGTAGTCCTGTGGAACGGCTTGCCATGCTATTTCCACCTGGCGCCTCAGTTGGACCAGCGTTTGTGCTGGACATGCAGACCGCATGAGACGACGCTTCATCCAGTCCCAAACATGCTCAATGGGGGACAGATCCGGAGATCTTGCTGGCCAGGGTAGTTGACTTACACCTTCTAGAGCACGTTGGGTGGCACGGGATACATGCGGACATGCATTGTCCTGTTGGAACAGCAAGTTCCCTTGCCGGTCTAGGAATGGTAGAATGATGGGTTCGATGACGGTTTGGATGTACCATGCACTATTCAGTGTCCCCTCGACGATCACCAGTGGTGTACGGCCAGTGTAGGAGATCACTCCCCACACCATGATGCCAGGTGTTGGCCCTGTGTGCCTCAGTCGTATGCAGTCCTGATTGTGGCGCTCACCTGCACGGCGCCAAACACGCATACGACCATCATTGGCACCAAGGCAGAAGCGACTCTCATCGCTGAAGACGACACGTCTCCATTCGTCCCTCCATTCACGCCTGTCGCGACACCACTGGAGGTGGGCTGCACGATGTTGGGGCGTAAGCGGAAGACGGCCTAACGGTGTGCAGGACCGTAGCCCAGCTTCATGGAGACGGTTGCGAATGGTCCTCGCCGATACCCCAGGAGCAACAGTGTCCCTAATTTGGTGGGAAGTGGCGGTGCGGTCCCCTACGGCACTGCGTAGGATCCTACAGTCTTGGCGTGCATCTGTGCGTCGCTGCGGTCCGGTCCCAGGTCGACGGGCACGTGCACCTTCCGCCGACCACTGGCGACAACATCGATGTACTGTGGAGACCTCACGCCCCACGTGTTGAGCAATTTGGCGGTACGTCCACCCGGCCTCCCGCATGCCCACTATATGCCCTCGCTCAAAGTCCGTCAACTGCACATACGGTTCACGTCCACGCTGTCGCGGCATGCTACCAGTGTTAAAGACTGCGATGGAGCTCCATATGCCACGGCAAACTGGCTGACACTGACGGCGGCGGTACACAAATGCTGCGTAGCTAGCGCCATTCGACGGCCAACACCGCGGTTCCTGGTGTGTCCGCTGTGCCGTGCGTGTGATCATTGCTTGTACAGCCCTCTCGCAGCGTCCGGAGCAAGTATGGTGAGTCTGACACACCGGTGTCAATGTGTTCTTTTTTCCATTTCCAGGAGTGTATAATGTTGACATCAGTGAGGTATTTATAGTCATTGTTTTTAGTTGGTGTATCTTTGTTTTGTCTTAGATGTTTCACTGGATAATCTTTGACCTACTCTGCACAGTCCACATTAATGGCTATGAGGGCATGTGGACACAATGTTATACATATACAGCTGGTAGTAATGATGGAACATTGTACATCCAATACCTCATACTGTAATTACAAAGATGAATAGCTGAGGTGGTTTTATAAGTATTTTGTTACAGAGATATAAGTTGTGATGTATTTATTGTTGCTTCACTAAACAGCTGTATACTTTTATGTTACACGCTTTGTTACATGTATTTGTATTCTTCTTTGGTTCTGTGAACCTGATAATGGTCTGAGCCTAGAGTGAAATTGATTGTCTGTGATAAAATGTACCATTATAGCTGTGTATTGCATAATGCAGTTCTTAACATTCATTAAAGCTTTACACCACCCCCATAAAATATTTCTAGCTAAACTCTGTCCAGAGAGGCTCAGGCTTCAGAATGCCCAACACTACTGACTGATCACTGTGTCATCCTCAGATGACTGGCATCATTGAATGCAGAAATGTATGAACATGGGATAAGCACACCACTCTCCAGGACATTGTCAGTTTTTGCGACTTGGAGCCACTGCTACATGGTTGAGCAACTCCTCAATTGGCATCTTGAGGGTGAGTGCACTCTGGTAGGTCAACAGTGCATGGCAGCCTAGATGGTCACCCATTCAAGTGCTACCACAGCCAACATTGCTTAACTTTAGTGACCTATGGGAACCAGTGTATCCACCACAACACAGCCATTGACTATTGAATTCTTCACTGTGAGTAATAAAATTAAAGATAGTCACCATACTGGAGAGAGATCATTTCTCTTGCTACAATGAATGGAGTAGCTTGATGTGCCACAGGACAGGTGTAAATAGACTTCATACTGACCTACAGATTGGCAGTTGAATGTATGATGGACAAGATGTGCGGTATCAGCCAGGTTGTTGGCTAGGAAAAATCCTCTGTCACCTGAGTTAACTATCACAGTCATTAATCTGTTGATTAAAGGGGCTTTCATCAATTATTGCAGATAGTAAAAGTGGATAGACAGACCACACAACAGGAAAGCATTCACTAATTCAATGCTGGTCCTGTCTCTAAGGACTGTCATTAACAGGTAATTAAACCCTAATGTTCCTTCCTTCCTTCTTCCAATGTAATATAATAATAAGAAGTGAAACTCTTACATCTCAAACTGCCTCCTTGATATGGGGTACAGAAGCCACCTCTGATCTTTGAATACACAAGGGCACAGAGATTGAGAGGGACATAAGATTACCACCATTAGACGCTTGAGCCATGATACAATGTTACCTGGACTGGTGAGTCACTGTACATTGCAACATAGCAGACCAAGAAACATATATTGGAGTTTAAAAGTTGTGCCACTGTCACAAAAAAGTTTTCAGTGATCCAGGAAAATCTCTTTTTGCACCTCATAATGTATGCCACAGGGCATCCTATTTTATTTGTAATTAATTTAAGTAACTGTAAGTCAATCTAAATTGTATTACTAATGATATTAAGACCACCTTTAATTGCTAGATATACGATATTGACTGGAGGCTGTGAATGCCAAGAGACTGTGTTCAAGACAGAATTTTTTAGTGCTGAATGAGTGTTTGAGTCCAATCCAGCTCACATATCAGTGATGAAGGTCTGTGTAAATTCAGTTCAAGATAGTTTCACTGAATTTCAATCAAAATTAAAAGGCATGTGTTTGTCAGTTATTTAGAATTTCATCTTTTGATCTTTGGAATGGCTGTATAGTGTGTGCTGATAAATGTGTGAACAAAATAAGTTACTTTGATCGTTTAACGAGCTTAAGTTAAACATATTATGGTGTTTATATGTGGATTAGTAATTGTTCTCAGTGAGTAACTGAAAATATGGCGATCTGTTGAAAGAACAGGGACATATTGTGCTTTGAAACTAACTAGTGCACAATGGCCACAACCAGTTCGGAAAATTTGAATACTATTTACGAAATAAGTGAGGAAGTGTGGAATAAACCATGTTCCTGTAACAAAACAGCAAGAAAAGGCATGTGTTGTGTAAAGTGTAACAGGAAATTCCATTACTCATGTGTAAATTCAACTAATAGAGTGAAAAGCTGGAAATGCAGTGATTGTTTTCGTATTGACAGTGATGATATGGACGAAATCAAAACAGACTCGTTAAAAACGTGTGTGTGTGAAAAGTTACAGAATGAACTCAGAATAGTAAGAAAGGAACTTAAGTATTCGAAAACAAATTAAATGTTTGCTAACAAACGAACTACAGAAGCGAGAATCAGGCAAGATAGAAATGTGCAAAAACTACAGATTTGATGCACCCAACATAAATCACGATTCACAACACAGTGTGCATACCACAACACAGAATGCAGTTCAAAAAGGAAATCAATCTATGGGTGCAGCAATGAAAATGCAAACCTTTGCTCCTGAGAGTCAGTCAGTGAATAGGAGACCCAAAATATTCGTTGCCTCAGATAGCCATGGCAGAGACTGTGCAAGAAACATTTTAAACTTAGCTTCAAATAAATATGATGTTGAAGGGAAGGTGATACCAGGTGCCCCCACTAGTGTAGTACTAAACAAATGCAATGACCTCCATAAGTTGACAAGTGAAGATTTTGCAGTTATCTGGGCAGGGGTTACTGATGTAGCAAAGAATGAAACCAAGTTGGCAATTCGTTCACTACATAAAGACTTGTCAGCATCACAAAATACAAATACAAAGGTGATTGTAGTTGGTGTACCACATAGACATGACCTGCCTGAATGGTATTGTGTAAACCAAGAAATTCTATTTGCAAACAGAAAACTAAAAGAAATAGTGAAAGGCTTCCATAACACTTGTTTTATTGATACTCCTAGTAACAAGGAGCTTTTTACAGCACATGGACAACACCTTAATGCAACTGGTAAAGAACTAATTGCCACAAGGATTTATGAATCAGTGGAAACAAACAGGAAAGTGTACAAAACAGCAATAGAACTTAATGGAAGGATAGTGAAGTCTCAGATAAAGAATCAGTGAGAATTGTTACTGACACAACTCCAGCACAAATAACAGCAGAATCCTTAAAAGTGAACTCTGTTTGTGTGGAGAGGACAATTACTCAAGCAATAAACTTACCCAAGAGGACAGTGCAAAAGTTTGAAGCAGCAAATGAGGTGGCAGGAAAGAAGGCACCATATAAGAAGAGAGACCTACTTGCAAAAAGAAGAACAGCAAATCAAGCTCAAGGGATGAGAATACCAACACATGGAGTATGGCAGTCAACCCGAAAAAAGAAACCACAACCGAGGGACCAGGATTTTTGGTGGGATCAGCAGTGGTCTCACAGACCAAAGCAGTTAACAAAGTGAGTCATCAAGTGGATGAACAGGTATGTGACTATCATAACACGTATGATCACAGTGCATCAAGATTAAAGACATTAATGGAACCTACAACTTCAAATATAAAGTCAAATAAAGTCAAATAATAAAACAAGAGACTACACTGAAACGCACAGAAACAGCCCTGCTTGATGCTGAAGAATTAAATGAGTACTTTTTAAACTCAGTTAAAGAAATAAATAACAGTATCAAAGCAACATATTCATCTGCAATGAACCTTGTTGGAACACCACTGCCTGTTAACCTTCCATTTCAATGGAGGGCTGTCACACCTGCTGATGTTATAAAAGCTGTATCCAAATTTTCAGGTTCTACAAGTATGGACTGTTATTGGTTATCAAATAACATAATTAAAAAGACAATACACTCAATTGCCAAACCATTAGCTTATATTTTTAATAAATGTGTAGAATTTGGAGTTTTTCTGGATGCACTCAAGGTATCAAAAGTTGTCCCAGTTTTTAAAAAAGGAGACAAACATCTCCCCCAAAGCTACAGACCAGTCTCCATTGTTCCAATATTCTCAAAGGTATTTGAGTAGCTGATACACACACAAATAAGCAACTTCTTTGAAAAACACAATATCCTATGTAACAATCAGTTTGGCTTTCAAAAGGGGAAGAACACAACAGGGGCCATCTTGGAAATCATTGAGCAAACCTTAACAGCTTTTGAAAATAATAACATGGTCTCACTGGTATTATGTGACCCAAGCAAAGCTTTTGATTGCATTCCTGTTGACATACTACTGGGGAAAGTAGAGTTTTATGGGGTGAGAGGGAGCACTTTATCTGTGATAAATTCTTATTTAAATAACCGAAAACAATTCGTTTCAGTCAGAAATTTAAATTCTTCCATCATGGAAATCAGCACAGGTGTACCACAAGGGTCTATCCTTGGACCCTTCTTCTTCACTGTCGCTATTAATGATTTACCTAAAAATATAGCTCACCCTGTTGTGTGTTATGCTGACGATACAACACTACTTGCCACACATCAGAACATTTCAGATCTGAATAACCTAACAAAAGAAACACTAGATAAGGCCCTGGACTGGTTTGCAGCCAATAAGCTCCTATACAACCCTGACAAAACACAACAACTTCTAATGGGAACATCAAATGAAGTAGGCAATAAGTTGGTAAAACTCTTAGGTATTCACATTGACTCAAAACTATATTGGGAGGAACATGTCAATCATGTATGCGAAAAAATATCTCGGGTGGCATACCTTCTCTTGAAACTAAGGGAGGTAGTGAGCTTGGAGTACCTCAGGGTGACATACTTTGGGCTATTCCAGTCACATATTTCATATGGTCTGATTATATGGGGGCACTCCCATCACATCAAAAACGTATTGAAATTACAAAAAAAAGTCATATGTATAATACGTAAAAGAGGTCATAGGGAGCACTGTCGTCCTCTTTTTTCCAGACTCAGAATACTTACAATTATAAATCTATACATCTATGTGTCTGTACTCTATATTAAAAATAATATTTCAGAATTTATTGCCAGAAGGGAAATACACGAACAAGATGAGGGTTAACGGTAATTTAGATATACCACGCCACAGATTAGCGAGAACAGGAAATTCCCACAAAGTTAAACCACTCAAAATGTTCAATAAACTGCCAGATCATGTTCAGTCTATGGATACAAATTCTTTTAAAATTAAGTGGTACAGCTGGCTGTCAGATCATCCATTCTATGACAGTAAAGAATTCTTTGAGATGCCTGAGGAGAATATAAGCATTTAAAAGTTTTCTGTAGTTAAACATATTATTTTGTACTGTGGTCAATCGTGTGTAATTACAAAGTTTATACTATAAACAATAAAATACCATATTATATTAAATTATAAGATAGCTTGTTGCGTTAACTTTTAAAAGCTATCCTTTGTAATTTGGTACACTGCCATGCTTCAAATGTATTCTATAATGTACTGACAGAAGTTTATTTTATTATTCTGTATGTACTAGTACATATTGTATGACGAAGCCAATATCATTGTAAAATGATCTACGGTGAATAAAATTCTTGATTCTTGATACACTTATATTCCATAAAATTAAAACCCAGAAAGGTGGAGACTGCAGCAAAGAGATGGTAACCCCCATTGTCAATTTAGTAATGAACGTTCAAGCTGATAATTATCCTTTATTTTAGTGACATACGACTACTGTATTTAGTAGATTTGTGATATCCTTTGTTCTCATGAATTTAAAGAAGCAAAACACAAAATAATAAACTTTGATTTTTATTGTCACACTGGTAGTTGCTTATGTTACAACATCTATGTACACATTGAGAGCAATGTATGAATATGCCAAAGAACACGTAAGACAATGCAGCATACTTGCCAAAAAAACACCATTCAGACAGATTGCAGAGGTATTCTCATGTGGGGAGTGCTTTCACAGGATGAAATAGGGCGAGTGATACATTTGTCATCATCACTTAAGTGTTGGGGACAAACTGATATTGATGGGATGAGTATATTCACAATTTTGTTTTAAATAATGTCATTAGAAACTGAATCTTTCACTCTGCACTGAAGAGTATTAGTCTCTCCCTTCCATGTTCCTGTAAAACTCCCTGATAAATTAAAACTCTGTGCCAGATTGGGACTTGAATGTGGATCAAGGCCATTTTACTACTTGCTGAGCTATGAAGGCATTATTTGTTAGTAAAATATTCATTCCAAAACTAATCCATAGGCTGTGAGTAAGCCCTATTCCAATATCTTCTTTATACTAGGAATGTTGGTTCATCATCAGTACATGCAATAGAACTACTGTGGGATTTGGTAACTAGGAGGGTGATGTTGGTGGAACTGAAGAAGTAGAGATGGGCAATCAATAATATCTGCATAGATCAACAGGCAACAGTACCATGTGCAAAAGCCAATGGTCTATGTGTGATTACTGGTGTAACACACAGTTTTAAACTGTCAGAAAGTTCCACGAAGTCATCAGAGTTATCAGATACTTCACAGGCAGTATTGTCATTTATGGTGCAGCCTGTCATGAGGATTGTTACCAAATCACGTGCGTGTTCATATAATTTCGTCCATGCCCCACAAATATCAGATCTTTGAACTTTGATTTCACCTCAATTTACAACTGCAGTAGCATTTACAAACAGAAAAGAAGAAAGGGAAAATCTAAAGCAAGGATTTGATATCTTCACTAATCTTCTTCCAATCATCATTTCATGAAATCATCAACAGCTTCTACTCTTTAAGAGAAATGTGAGCCTATATGTATATTTTTAATATCAATATTGCACAAGTTTCTAAAAATCTTATCCCTTGTCCATAAGTATTCAATTGATAGCATTTTGGGTAATCTTGGTGAGTGTAATATAGTTTGCAACATTTTCAAGGGTGGTTGTGAAAACACTACAAGTCATACTTCAATTAAACAGCACATTAGTACTGAGTTCTGACTTTGTCATAACTACACTCCTGGTTCAAATGGTTCAAATGGCTCTGAGCACTATGGGACTCAACTGCTGAGGTCATTAGTCCCCTAGAACTTAGACCTAGTTAAACCTAACTAACCTAAGGACATCACACATCCATGCCCGAGGCAGGATTCGAACCTGCGACGGTAGCGGTCTTGCGGTTCCAGACTGCAGCGCCTTTAACCGCACGGCCACTTCGGCCGGCAACTACACTCCTGGAAATGGAAAA